>NC_134379.1:12871071-13482857 GCF_035582795.1 Mycteria americana | reverse complement strand
CGACTGCGCCGACACGAAAGCTGCCAGCACTGGAAGCTGTACCTGGTTTTCACTGTCCCTTGGAACTGCATTCGCTGCCGCATAGACATTCGCGCTCGGCAAAAGCTTTGGTTCGGAAAGGGGCAACACTGTGTATCTATCTCTCGCAGAGTCCGGATGCCAAATTCCAAACGTCCAGCGATTGCGCCCACACGAAAGCTGCCAGCACTGAAAGTTGCACCTGGTTTTCACTGTCCCTTGCAGCTGCATTCACTGCTGCACAGAAATTACCCCTCTGCAAAAGCTTTGGTTCGGAAAGGGGCAAAACTGTGTATCTGACTCTCGCAGAGCCCGGCTGCCAAATTTGTATCGTCCAGCGATTGCGCCCACACGAAAGCTGCCAGCACTGAAAGCTCTACCTGGTTTTCACTGTCCCTTGGAACTGCATTCGCTGTCGCACAGACATTCGCGCTCGGCAAAGCTTTGGTTCGGAAAAAGGCAAAACGCTCTTTCTGACTCTCGCAGAGCTTGGCTGCCAAATTTGAAACGTCCAGCGATTGCACCCACACGAAAGCTGCCAGCAGTGAAAGCTGTATCTGTTTTTCACTGTCCCTTGGAATTGCATTCACTGCTGCACAGACATTTGCGCTCTGCAAAAGCTTTGGTTCGGAAAGGGGCAAAACGCTGTATGTGACTCTCGCAGAGCCCGGATGACAAATTCGAAAAGTCCAGCGATTGCGCCCACACGAAAGCTGCCAGCACTGAAAGCTGTACCTGGTTTTCACTGTCCCTTGGAACTGCATTCGCTGCCGTACAGACATTCGCGCTCGGCAAAAGCTTTGGTTCGGAAAGGGGCAACACTGTGTATCTCTCTCTCGCAGAGTCCGGATGCCAAATTCCAAAAGTCCAGCGATTGTGCCCACACGAAAGCTGCCAGCACTGAAAGCTCTACCTGGTTTTTACTGTCCCTTGGAACTGCATTCGCTGCCGCACAGACATTCGCGCTCTGCTAAAGCTTTGGTTGGTTATGATGCAACAAAGCCTTTGTGACTCTCTCAGAGCCTGGCTGCCAAATTTGAAACGTCCAGCGATTGCGCCCACACGAAAGCTGCCAGCACTGAAAGCTGTACCTGGTTTTCACTGTCCCTTGGAACTGCATTCGCTGCCGCACAGACATTCGCGCTCTGCTAAAGCTTTGGTTGGGAAAGGGGCAACAATGGCTTTGTGATTCGCACAGAGCCCGGCTGCCAAATTTGAAACGTCCAGCGATTGTGCCCACACGAAAGCTGCCAGCACTGGAAGCTGTACCTGGTTTTCACTGTCCCTTGGAACTGCATTCGCTGCCGCACAGACATTCGCGCTCGGCAAAAGCTTTGGTTCGGAAAGGGGCAACACTGTGTATCTCTCTCTCGCAGAGCCCGCCTGCCAAATTCGAAACGTCCAGCGATTGCGCCCACAGGAAAGCTGCCAGCACTGAAAGCTGTACCTGGTTTTCACTGTCCCTTGAAGCTGCATTCGCTGCCGCACAGACATTCGCGCTCGGCAAAGCTTTGGTTCGGAAAGGGGCAAAACGCTCTTTCTGACTCTCGCAGAGCTTGGCTGCCAAATTTGAAACGTCCAGCGATTGCACCCACACGAAATCTGCCAGCACTGAAAGCTGTATCTGCTTTTCACTGTCCCTTGAAGCTGCATTCACTGCCGCACAGACATTTGCGCTCTGCAAAAGCTTTGGTTCGGAAAGGGGCAACAATGCCTTTGTGATTCGCACAGAGCCCGGCTGCCAAATTTGAAACGTCCAGCGATTGCGCCCACACGAAAGCTGCCAGCACTGAAAGCTGTACCTGGTTTTCACTGTCCCTTGGAACTGCATTCTCTGCTGCACAGACATTCGCGCTCTGCTAAAGCTTTGGTTGGGAAAGGGGCAACACTGTGTATCTCTCTCTCGCAGAGCCGGGATACCAAATTTGAAACGTCCAGCGATTGTGCCCACACGAAAGCTGCCAGCACTGGAAGCTGTACCTGGTTTTCACTGTCCCTTGGAACTGCATTCGCTGCCGCACAGACATTCGCGCTCTACAAAAACTTTGGTTCGGAAAGGGGCTACACTGTGTAACTCTCTCTCGCAGAGCCCCGCTGCCAAATTTGAAACATCCAGCGATTGCGCCCACACGAAAGCTGCCAGCACTGAAAGCTGTACCTGGTTTTCACTGTCCCTTGGAACTGCATTCGCTGCCGCACAGACATTCGCGCTCTGCAAAAGCTTTGGTTCCGAAAGGGGCAAAACGCTGTATGTGACTCTCGCAGAGCCCGGATGACAAATTCGAAACGTCCAGCGATTGCGCCCACACGAAAGCTGCCAGCACTGAAAGTTGCACCTGGTTTTCACTGACCCTTGCAGCTGCATTCACTGCTGCACAGAAATTACCCCTCTGCAAAAGCTTTGGTTCGGAAAGGGGCAAAACTGTGTATCTGACTCTCGCAGAGCCCGGCTGCCAAATTTGTAACGTCCAGCGATTGGTCCCACACGAAAGCTGCCAGCACTGAAAGCTCTACCTGGTTTTCACTGTCCCTTGGAACTGCATTCGCTGCCGCACAGACATTCGCGCTCGGCAAAGCTTTGGTTCGGAAAGGGGCAAAACGCTCTTTCTGACTCTCGCAGAGCTTGGCTGCCAAATTTGAAACATCCAGCGATTGCGCCCACACGAAAGCTGCCAGCAGTGAAAGCTGTATCTGTTTTTCACTGTCCCTTGGAATTGCATTCACTGCTGCACAGACATTTGCGCTCTGCAAAAGCTTTGGTTCGGAAAGGGGCAAAACACTGTATGTGACTCTCGCAGAGCCCAGATGACAAATTCGAAACATCCAGCGATTGCGCCCACACGAAAGCTGCCAGCACTGAAAGCTGTACCTGGTTTTCACTGTCCCTTGGAACTGCATTCGCTGCCGCACAGACATTCGCGCTCGGCAAAAGCTTTGGTTGGTTATGATGCAACAATGCCTTTGTGACTCTCACAGAGCCTGGCTGCCAAATTTGAAACGTCCAGCGATTGCGCCCACACGAAAGCTGCCAGCACTGAAAGCTGTACCTGGTTTTCACTGTCCCTTGGAACTGCATTCGCTGCCGCACAGACATTCGCGCTCAGCAAAGCTTTGGTTGGGAAAGGGGCAACAATGGCTTTGTGATTCGCACAGAGCCCGGCTGCCAAATTTGAAACGTCCAGCGATTGTGCCCACACGAAAGCTGCCAGCACTGGAAGCTGTACCTGGTTTTCACTGTCCCTTGGAACTGCATTCGCTGCCGCACAGACATTCGCGCTCGGCAAAAGCTTTGGTTCGGAAAGGGGCAACACTGTGTATCTCTCTCTCGCAGAGCCTGGCTGCCAAATTCGAAACGTCCAGCGATTGCGCCCACACGAAAGCTGCCAGCACTGAAAGCTCCACCTGGTTTTCACTGTCCCTTGGAACTGCATTCGCTGCCGCACAGACATTCGTGCTCGGCAAAAGCTTTGGTTCGGAAAGGGGCAACACTTTGTATCTCTCTCTCGCAGAGTCCGGATGCCAAATTCCAAACGTCCAGCGATTGCGCCCACACAAAAGCTGCCAGCACTGAAAGCTCTACCTGGTTTTCACTGTCCCTTGGAACTGCATTCGCTGCCGCACAGACATTAGCGCTCTGCAAAAACTTTGTTTGGTTATGATGCAACAATGCCTTTGTGACTCTACAAGAGCCTGGCTGCCAAATTCGAAACGTCCAGCGATTGCGCCCACACGAAAGCTGCCAGCACTGAAAGCTCCACCTGGTTTTCACTGTCCCTTGGAACTGCATTCGCTGCCGCACAGACATTCGCGCTCTGCAAAAGCTTTGGTTGGGAAAGGGGCAACACTGTGTATCTGTCTCTCGCATTGTCCGTATGCCAAATTCCAAACGTCCAGCGATTGCGCCCACACGAAAGCTGCCAGGACTGAAAGCTCTACCTGGTTTTTACTGTCCCTTGGAACTGCATTCGCTGCAGCACAGACATTCGCGCTCGGCAAAAGCTTTGGTTGGTTATGATGCAACAATGCCTTTGTGACTCTCACAGAGCCTGGCTGCCAAATTTGAAACGTCCAGCGATTGCGCCCACACGAAAGCTGCCAGCACTGAAAGCTGTACCTGGTTTTCACTGTCCCTTGGAACTGCATTCGCTGCCGCACAGACATTCGCGCTCGGCAAAGCTTTGGTTCGGAAAGGGGCAAAACGCTCTTTCTGACTCTTGCAGAGCTTGGCTGACAAATTTGAAACGTCCAGCGATTGCACCCACACGACAGCTGCCAGCACTGAAAGCTGTATCTGCTTTTCACTGTCCCTTGAAGCTGCATTCACTGCCGCACAGACATTTGCGCTCTGCAAAAGCTTTGGTTCGGAAAGGGGCAACAATGCCTTTGTGATTCGCACAGAGCCTGGCTGCCAAATTTGAAACGTCCAGCGATTGCGCCCACACGAAAGCTGCCAGCACTGGAAGCTGTACCTGGTTTTCACTGTCCCTTGGAAATGCATTCGCTGCCACACAGACATTCGCGCTCGGCAAAAGCTTTGGTTCGGAAAGGGGCAACACTGTGTATCTCTCTCTCGCATTGTCCGGATGCGAAATTCCAAACGTCCAGCGATTGCGCCCACACGAAAGCTGCCAGCACTGAAAGCTGTACCTGGTTTTCACTGTCCCTTGGAACTGCATTCGCTGCTGCTCAGACATTCGCGCTTGGCAAAAGCTTTGCTTGGTTATGATGCAACAATGCCTTTGTGACTCTCACAGAGCCTGGCTGCCAAATTTGAAACGTCCAGCGATTGCGCCCACACGAAAGCTGCCAGCACTGAAAGCTGTACCTGGTTTTCACTGTCCCTTGGAACTGCATTCGCTGCCGCACAGACATTCGCGCTCTGCTAAGCTTTGGTTGGGAAAGGGGCAACACTGTGTATCTCTCTCTCGCAGAGCCGGGATGACAAATTTGAAACGTCCAGCGATTGTGCCCACACGAAAGCTGCCAGCACTGAAAGCTGTACCTGGTTTTCACTGTCCCTTGGAACTGCATTCGCTGCCGCACAGACATTCGCGCTCGGCAAAAGCTTTGGTTCGGAAAGGGACAACAATGCCTTTGTGATTCGCACAGAGCCCGGCTGCCAAATTTGAAACGTCCAGCGATTGCGCCCACACGAAAGCTGCCAGCACTGAAGGCTGTACCTGGTTTTCACTGTCCCTTGGAACTGCATTCGCTGCCGCACAGACATTCGTGCTCTGCAAAAGCTTTGGTTCGGAAAGGGGCAACAATGCCTTTGTGATTCGCACAGAGCCCGGCTGCCAAATTCGAAACGTCCAGCGATTGCGTCCACACGAAAGCTGCCAGCACTGAAAACTCTACCTGGTTTTCACTGTCCCTTGGAAATGCATTCGCTGCCGCACAGACATTCGCGCTCTGCAAAAGCTTTGGTTGGTTATGATGCAACAATTCCTTTGTGACTCTAGCAGAGAATGGCTGCCAAATTCCAAACGTCCAGCGATTGCGCCCACACGAAAGCTGCCAGCACTGAAAGCTCTACCTGGTTTTCACTGTCCCTTGGAACTGCATTGGCTGCCGCACAGACATTCGCACTCGGAAAAACTTTGGTTGGTTATGATGCAACAATTCCTTTGTGACTCTAGCAGAGAATGGCTGCCAAATTCCAAACGTCCAGCGATTGCGCCCACACGAAAGCTGCCAGCACTGAAAGCTCTACCTGGTTTTCACTGTCCCTTGGAACTGCATTCGCTGCCGCACAGACATTTGCGCTCTGCAAAATCTTTGGTTCGGAAAGGGGCAGCAATGCCTTTGTGATTCGCACAGAGCCTGGCTGCCAAATTTGAAACGTCCAGCGATTGCGCCCACACGAAAGCTGCCAGCACTGGAAGCTGTACCTGGTTTTCACTGTCCCTTGGAACTGCATTGGCTGCCGCACAGACATTCGCGCTCGGCAAAAGCTTTGGTTCGGAAAGGGGCAACACTGTGTATCTCTCTCTCGCAGAGTCCGGATGCCAAATTCCAAACATCCAGCGATTGCGCCCACACGAAAGCTGCCAGCACTGAAAGCTGTACCTGGTTTTTACTGTCCCTTGGAACTGCATTCGCTGCCGCACAGACATTCGCGCTCTGCAAAAGCTTTGGTTCGGAAAGGGGCAACATTCTGTATCTGACCCTCGCAGAGCCCGGCTGCCAAATTTGAAACGTCCAGCGATTGCGCCCACACGAAAGCTGCCAGCACTGGAAGCTGTACCTGGTTTTCACTGTCCCTTGGAACTGCATTCGCTGCCGCACAGACATTCGCGCTCGGCAAAAGCTTTGGTACGGAAAGGGGCAACACTGTGTATCTCTCTCTCGCAGAGTCCGGATGCCAAATTCCAAACATCCAGCGATTGCGCCCACACGAAAGCTGCCAGCACTGGAAGCTGTACCTGGTTTTCACTGTCTCTTGGAACTGCATTCGCTGCCGCACAGACATTCGCGCTCGGCAAAAGCTTTGGTTGGGAAAGGGGCAACAATGTGTATCTCTCTCTCGCATTGTCCGGATGCCAAATTCCAAACGTCCAGCGATTGCGCCCACACGAAAGCTGCCAGCACTGAAAACTCTACCTGGTTTTCACTGTCCCTTGGAAATGCATTCGCTGCCGCACAGACATTCACGCTTGGCAAAAGCTTTGGTTGGTTATGATGCAACAATGCCTTTGTGACTCTCACAGAGCCTGGCTGCCAAATTTGAAACGTCCAGCGATTGCGCCCACACGAAAGCTGCCAGCACTGAAAGCTGTACCTGGTTTTCACTGTCCCTTGGAACTGCATTCGCTGCCGCACAGACATTCGCGCTCTGCTAAGCTTTGGTTTGGAAAGGGGCAACACTGTGTATCTCTCTCTCGCAGAGCCGGGATGACAAATTTGAAACGTCCAGCGATTGTGCCCACACGAAAGCTGCCAGCACTGGAAGCTGTACCTGGTTTTCACTGTCCCTTGGAACTGCATTCGCTGCCGCACAGACATTCGCGCTCGGCAAAAGCTTTGGTTCGGAAAGGGGCAACAATGCCTTTGTGATTCGCACAGAGCCCGGCTGCCAAATTTGAAACGTCCAGCGATTGCGCCCACACGAAAGCTGCCAGCACTGAAGGCTGTACCTGGTTTTCACTGTCCCTTCGAACTGCATTCGCTGCCGCACAGACATTCGTGCTCTGCAAAAGCTTTGGTTCGGAAAGGGGCAACAATGCCTTTGTGATTCGCACAGAGCCCGGCTGCCAAATTCGAAACGTCCAGCGATTGCATCCACACGAAAGCTGCCAGCACTGAAAACTCTACCTGGTTTTCACTGTCCCTTGGAACTGCATTCGCTGCCGCACAGACATTCGCGCTCTGCTAAAGCTTTGGTTCGGAAAGGGGCAACATTCTGTATTTGACCCTCGCAAAGCCCGGCTGCCAAATTTGAAACGTCCAGCGATTGCGCCCACACGAAAGCTGCCAGCACTGAAAACTCTACCTGGTTTTCAGTGTCCCTTGGAACTGCATTCGCTGCCGCACAGACATTCGCGCTCGGCAAAAGCTTTGGTTCGGAAAGGGGCAACACTTTGTATCTCTCTCTCTCGGAGTCTGGATGCCAAATTCCAGAAGTCCAGCGATTGCGCCCACACGAAAGCTGCCAGCACTGAAAGCTGTACCTGGTTTTCACTGTCCCTTGGAACTGCATTCGCTGCTGCACAGACATTCGCGCTCTGCTAAAGCTTTGGTTGGGAGAGGGGCAACACTGTGTATCTCTCTCTCGCAGAGCCGGGATGCCAAATTTGAAACGTCCAGCGATTGTGCCCACACGAAAGCTGCCAGCACTGGAAGCTGTACCTGGTTTTCACTGTCCCTTGGAACTGCATTCCCTGCCGCACAGACATTTGCGCTCTGCAAAAGCTTTGGTTCGGAAAGGGGCAACACTGTGTAACTCTCTCTCGCAGAGCCCCGCTGCCAAATTTGAAACGTCCAGCGATTGTGCCCACACGAAAGCTGCCAGCACTGAAAGTTGCACCTGGTTTTCACTGTCCCTTGCAGCTGCATTCACTGCTGCACAGAAATTACCCCTCTGCAATAGCTTTGGTTCGGAAAGGGGCAAAACTGTGTATCTGACTCTCGCAGAGCCCGGCTGCCAAATTTGTAACGTCCAGCGATTGCGCCCACACGAAAGCTGCCAGCACTGAAAGCTCTACCTGGTTTTCACTGTCCCTTGGAACTGCATTCGCTGCCGCACAGACATTCGCGCTCGGCAAAGCTTTGGTTCGGAAAGGGGCAAAACGCTCTTTCTGACTCTCGCAGAGCTTGGCTGCCAAATTTGAAACGTCCAGCGATTGCTCCCACACGAAAGCTGCCAGCAGTGAAAGCTGTATCTGTTTTTCACTGTCCCTTGGAATTGCATTCACTGCTGCACAGACATTTGCGCTCTGCAAAAGCTTTGGTTCGGAAAGGGGCAAAACGCTGTATGTGACTCTCGCAGATCCCGGATGACAAATTCGAAACGTCCAGCGATTGCGCCCACACGAAAGCTGCCAGCACTGAAAGCTGTACCTGGTTTTCACTGTCCCTTGGAACTGCATTCGCTGCCGCACAGACATTCGCGCTCTGCAAAAGCTTTGCTTCGTTATGATGCAACAATGCCTTTGTGACTCGCACAGAGCCTGGCTGCCAAGTTCGAAACGTCCAGCGATTGCGCCCACACGATAGCTGCCAGCACTGAAAGCTGTACCTGGTTTTCACTGTCCCTTGGAACTGCATTCGCTGCCGCACAGACATTCGCGCTCTGCAAAAGCTTTGGTTCGGAAAGGGGCAACATTCTGTATCTGACCCTCGCAGAGCCCGGCTGCCAAATTTGAAACGTCCAGCGATTGCGCCCACACGAAAGCTGCCAGCACTGAAAGCTCTACCTGGTTTTCACTGTCCCTTGGAACTGCATTCGCTGCCGCACAGACATTCGCGCTCGGCAAAAGCTTTGGTTCGGAAAGGGGCAACACTGTGTATCTCTCTCTCGCAGAGCCCGGCTGCAAAATTCGAAATGTCCAGCGATTCCGTCCACACGAAAGCTGCCAGCACTGAAAGCTCTACCTGGTTTTCACTGTCCCTTGGAACTGCATTCGCTGCCGCACAGACATTCGCGCTCTGCAAAAGCTTTGCTTGGTTATGATGCAACAATGCCTTTGTGACTCGCACAGAGCCTGGCTGCCAAATTTGAAAGGTCCAGCGATTGCGCCCACACGAAAGCTGCCAGCACTGAAAGCTGTACCTGGTTTTCACTGTCCCTTGGAACTGCATTCGCTGCCGCACAGACATTCGCGCTCGGCAAAGCTTTGGTTGGAAAGGGGCAAAACGCTCTTTCTGACTCTCGCAGAGCTTGCTGCCAAATTTGAAACGTCCAGCGATTGCACCCACACGAAAGCTGCCAGCACTGAAAGCTGTATCTGCTTTTCACTGTCCCTTGAAGCTGCATTCACTGCTGCACAGACATTTGCGCTCTGCAAAAGCTTTGGTTCGGAAAGGGGCAAAACTCTGTATGTGACTCTCGCAGAGCCCGGATGACAAATTCGAAACATCCAGCGATTGCGACCACACGAAAGCTGCCAGCACTGAAAGCCCTACCTGGTTTTCACTGTCCCTTGGAACTGCATTCACTGCCGCACAGAAATTGGCGCTCTGCAAAAGCTTTGGTTCGGAAAGGGGCAACAATATGTATGTCTCTCTTGCAGAGCCCATCTGCCAAATTTGAAACGTCAAGCGATTGCGCCCACACGAAAGCTGCCAGCACTGAAAGCTGTACCTGGTTTTCACTGTCCCTTGGAACTGCATTCGCTGCCGCACAGACATTCGTGCTCGGCAAAAGCTTTGGTTGGTTATGATGCAACAATGCCTTTGTGACTCTCGCAGAGCCCGGATGACAAATTTGAAACGTCCAGCGATTGCGCCCACACGAAAGCTGCCAGCACTGAAAGCTCCACCTGGTTTTCACTGTCCCTTGGAACTACATTCGCTGCCGCACAGACATTCGCGCTCTAGAAAAGCTTTGGTTGTTATGATTGAACAATACCTTTAAGACTCTAGCAGAGCCTAGCTGCCAAATTTGTAACGTCCAGCGATTGCGCCCACACGAAAGCTGCCAGCACTGAAAGCTGTACCTGGTTTTCACTGTCCCTTGGAACTGCATTCGCTGCCGCACAGACATTCGCGCTCTGCAAACCTTTGGTTCGGAAAGGGGCAAAACGCTGTTTGTGACTCTCGCAGAGCTTGCTGCCAAATTTGAAACGTCCAGCGATTGCTCCCACACGAAAGCTGCCAGCACTGAAAGCTGTATCTGCTTTTCACTGCATTCACTGCTACACAGAAATTAGCCCTCTGCAAAAGCTTTGGTTCGGAAAGGGGCAACATTCTGTATCTGACTCTCGCAGAGGTCGTCTGCCAAATTTGAAACGTCCAGAGATTGCGCCGACACGAAAGCTGCCAGCACTGAAAGCTCTACCTGGTTTTCACTGTCCCTTGGAATTGCATTCGCTGCCGCACAGGCATTCGCGCTCTGCAAAAGCTTTGGTTCGGAAAGGGGCAACAATGTGTATCTCTCTCTTTCAGAGCCCATCTGGCAAATTTGAAACATCCAGCGATTGCGCTCACACGAAAGCTGCCAGCAGTGAAAGCTGTACCTGGTTTTCACTGTCCCTTGGATCTGCATTCGCTGCCGCACAGACATTCGCGCTCTGCAAAAGCTTTGATTCGGAAAGGGGCAACATGCTGTATGTGACTCTCGCAGTGCCCGGCTTCCAAATCTGAAACGTCCAGCGATTGCGCCCACACGAAAGCTGCCAGCACTGAAAGCTGTACCTGGTTTTCACTGTCCCTTGGAACTGCATTCGCTGCCGCGCTGTCATTCGCGCTCTGCAAAATGTTTTCTGGGTTATGATGCAACAATGCCTTTGTGACTCTAGCAGAGCCCGGCTGCCAAATTCGAAATGTCCAGCGAATGCGCCCACACGAAAGCTGCCAGCACTGAAAGCTGTAGCTGGTCCTCACTGTCTCTTGGAACTGCATTTAGTTACAGCACCTTAGAAAGCTATCAATTGCAATGCCCAAGTGTGTGTGTGCTGTGGATCTCATCAGGCCCAATTGACTTGTTAATGTCTATGTGATGTTGCAGGTCACTAACCATTTCCCCATGGATTATGGGGGCCCTATTTTGGTCCCCATTCCTATCTTCCGCGTCAGTGGGCTGTGTACCCAGGGAACAATTGGCCCTAATATTAAAGACTGAGGCAAAGAAGGCATTAAGTACCTCAGCCTTTTCCTCATCCTCGGTCACTGTGTTCCCTCCACTGTCTACTTAAGGCTGGAGATTCTCCTTAGCTCTTATTTTGCTGCTAATATATTTGAAGAAGTGTTTTTAATTGTCTGCTGCAGAAATAATCAAATGGAGCTCTAGCTTGGCTTTGGCCCCTCTAATTTTCTCCCTGCACAACCTCACTACACCTTTGTAGTTCTCCTGAGTTGCCTGCCCCTTCTTCCAGAGGTCATAGACTCTACTCTTTTTCCTGTGTTCGAGCCAGAGCTCTCTAGTCAGCCAGGCCGGTCTTCTTCCCCGCCAGCTCGTCTTTTGGCACCTGGGGACAGCCCGCTCTTGTGCCTTTAGGACTTCCTCCTTAAAGAATGTCAAGCCTTCCTGGACTCCTTTGCCCATTAGGGCTGCCTCCCAGGGGACTCTCTCAACCACTCCCCTAAACAGGCCAAAGTCTGCCCTCCGGAAGTCTAAGGTGGCAGTTCTTCTGACCCCCCTCGTCGCTTCTCCAAGTATCAAAAACTATGATTTCATGATCACTCTGCCCAAGTCTGCCTCCAACCATCACATGGCTCACAAGTCCTTCTCTGTTCGTGAACAACAGGTCCAGCGGGGCACCTTCCCTCGTTGGCTCACTCACCAGCTGTGTCAGGAGGTTATCTGCCACACGCTCCAGGAACCTCCTAGACTGTTTCCTCTCTGCTGTATTGTATTTCCAGCAGACATCCAGCAGGTTGAAGTCCCCCACAAGAACAAGGGCTAGTGATCATGAGGCTTCTCCCAGCTGCTTATAGAATAGTTCATCTGTCTCCTCATCCTGGTTGGGGGGTCTGTAACAGACTCCCACCACAATATCTGCCTTGTTGGTCTTCCCCCTGATTCTTACCCATAGACACTCCACCCTATCGTCACCATCATCGAGCTCTAAACTATCCAAACACTCCCTAACATAAAGGGCTACCCCACCACCTCTCCTGACTTGCCTATCCCTCCTGAAGAGTTTATAGCCATCCATCGCTGCATTCCAGTTGTGCGAGTCACCCCACCACGTTTCCGTGATGGCAACCATATCATAGTTTTCCTGGTGTACAATGGCTTCCAGCTCCTCCTGCTTGTTGCCCATGCTGCGTGCAATGGTGTAGAGGCACTTCAGCTGGGCTGTCGTCCGTGTTTCCTTCATAGAAGAACACCCCTTGTGTGCTTTGAGGGGTCTCACTGGCATTTCCCTCTTGGCTCCTATTGCCTCAGTATCCCTTAGCTCAACTCTGCACAACTTCACCCGTGCACCAGTGTACCCAGCACATCTCAGAGACACAGGCTGAGTGCCCTCGCTAGCACCTGCTCCCTCTGACTGTGGCACGTCATCCCTCAGCTTCTCTCAGGCAAGCCTGATATTATCCCACTTCCCCTTCGAGTCTAGTTTAAAGCTCTGTCGATGACCCCTGCAAGCTCCTGAGCAAAGATTCTCTTTCCCCTTTGAGAAAGATGAATCCCATCAGACGCCAGCAAACCTGGTGCTGTGTAGGCCATCCCGTTGTCAAAAAAAACAAAACCATGGCGATGACACCAGCCACGGAGCCATGAGTTAATAAATTGGGTACCTCTGTTCCATCTAGTGTCACTGCCCACAACTGGAAGGAGAGAGGAGAAAATAACCTGTGCTCCCGAGTCCCTTACTAGCCATTCCAAGCCCTGAAATGTCTTTTGATAGCCCTGAAATATCTTTTGATTGCCCTAGGACTTCATGTTGCAGCTTCATCGCCCCCACATGGAAGAGCAGTAGAGGGTAATAGTCCGAGGGCTGTACCAGGCTAGGGAGTATCCTCGTGATATCCTTCACCTGGGCCCCAGGGAGGCAGCAGACTTCCCTAAGAGGAGGGTCTGTCTGGCATATCAGACCCTCAGTTCCCCTTAGAAGGGAGTCGCCCACAACTATAACCCAACTATATCATGCTGCACTTTGCTGCTCCAAGTCTCCTGCTTGGGCTTGGCAGGGGACACGGGCACACTGGACTTGTCTAGTGGCCTGCAAAAATGTTGCTGGCTTCACAGTATCAGCTAACACAGACCACAAACTAACACTCCATGTCCATGGCCACCCGAGAACATCAACCTCTTTTTAAATGCAGAAGTATTAATTCATCAGGATGTGGTGGAATAAAACACGGTGTCGGATGGTGTGCAACATTACCATCTCCTTCCTCTTGATATAGTAGGTGAACTGGACAGCAGCAAGGAGCCCATTTGAAGGAGCAGGGCATCACTGCTTCATGCTAGAGAGGTGCAAAACAAAGAGACAGTCCCTGTCTGAAAGAGACTGTGTTCCCCATACATGCTGAGAGATTATGTGCAGAGGGAGCAAGGGGCTCCTCAGAGACCAAACACCCCCAGGGTGCGGGTTGGGGCTGCACCCCAGGGGGACTGGTTTCCAGAAATGTGTCATTTTCACATGAAAGCGATCATTGCATCAAGACCTCCACTCTGGAAGAGCAGCCTCTCCAGCAGGTTCTGAGCTCCCAGCCCCAGCCATGGAAACAGCTGACGTGCCCTGGAATTTCTCTGTGCCAGAAAATCCTTTGGAAAATGCTGGTCTGTCTTTGCTGTCAGCACTGTGACCATAAGTACCCCCTTGAGGTGCAAAATGAAGAGACAGTCCTGTGGCAGCATCTATGCTGCCAAGTGGATCGTGTCATTCCCTGCTGTTCTGGGAATTTGCAATTATTATCATTCTAATCATGATCAGCTGATTTGCAATTATGATCATTCCTGTGACAGATTGATTAGTAGTAAAATATTGCCTGAAATTTGAGTCTTCCTTTTCTCTGAACTATGAAGAATTAGCTCATTTTCTCCAGGGAAATCTCATCAGATATTTAATCTCTTCTCTGAACTGTCACTGACGTTGTAAGGATCTTGTGCTATTCTAACTGGTATTGCTTCCATTTTTTTCTTCAGCAACTGTTGAATTTTGTTAGTGACATAACTAAGAACTTCAATATATTTCAATTGGAAAAATATGCTGTGCTAAGGCCATGTATTTACCGATGTCGGGAAGAGTACAACGAAACCAAATTAGTGAAAGTAAATGTTTTTGTATTCCAGCACATTGTATCACTGCTATGCAGCATGTGTGCATCCTGAATATCAGACTTATTCAGCATTACGCTTTACTGCTTCTCCCCCTGCCTGTGGCTTTGTCCTTCTCCCCCTCTGGGCAGTCAGACATGGTAACATTCAGCAGTCCTTCCATTCTCAAACAGAAATTGAAGTATGAAACATAACAAGAGTTTGAGGCTTTTCTCTAGGCTCACCATAATCTCTTTTTAACTAGGATGCTTGAGCATCTTTAATTTGACATAAAGGTGTATTTCAGCCTCTGCAGGTTTTATGCTAATTAGTCAAATTCTCTGATCTCTTCCTGTAAAAGACAATGTTTGAGCTGTCAGGCCTCAGCAGAAGTCTTCCGGAGGCATCCATGGAGTCAGGCATTCCCAGCATGGAGTCGATTTAGATGTGTTGGATATTCAGTCTTCAGATTCAAGGTCCTTGAAGCCTTTTGCCTTGAAGTTGCTTGTGCCTAATAACAGCTAAAATTCATTATTCCTCTCGGTCTGCCTCAGCAGAAGGAAGCCTCTTCTCTTGGGTACTCCACATCTGACAGGGAGTTTGGATGGACTTGGTAGATCGGAACACCTTCCAGATACTTCCAGCTCCTTTCTTTAAAAGAAAATGGTTGAAAACTTGATAAACTTCTATCACGATTTTCCAGCTTGTTGGAACATATTTTTCTGAAGTTGTCGGTGCTGCTGTATATTCTGTGTTGAGGCACCAAGAAAGGCTTCTGCTGTGATAGCCTCTGGGTGCCTGATGGAAACTCAGGATTGGCACTGGAGAAAAAGCTGCCAGGTTAAAGATTCTGCTGTCCTTCAAAGTGACATCTCTCTCTGCGTAGGTGACAGGAGGGGCTGGACTCCAGCACAGTCGAGGTTTGTTGCACTGCTGCCACTGGGACAAGATGGATGCCAGCACATCCCTGCCACCCTAGGGCTCACAGCTGTCACATGCCTGGGGCAGGAGAACCATCAACTCGCCTTGCGGCCCCAGGAGCTTCTGCCCCAGGCATGCTGGGTGGTGGGAGGGCAAGGAGGTGCTGGGCCAGCCCCTGCATCACATCAGCTGCTGCCTCCTGGGCCAGCAGTGGGGCTAGGTCGCCCTCCGGCTGGTGGGACTGTACTCCACAGCATGCTGGGAGCTGTACTCCCTGCCCTGGGGCATACTGGGGTGTATAGTCCTTCACCCCCAATGGCATGCAGGCAGCTGTGGTCCCCATCCTGGCAGCTGGGCAGGTGTGCTGGTTTTGGCTGGGATAGAGTTATTTTCTTCATAGTAACTGGTATGGGGCTATGTTTTGGATTTGTGCTGAAAACAGTGTTGATAACATGGGGATGTTTCAGTTATCACTGAGCAGTACTTACAGAGCATCAAGGCCTTTTCTGCTTCTCATGCTGCCCCACCAGCAAGGACGCTGGGGGTGCCCAAGAAGCTCGGAGGGGACACAGCCAGGACAGCTGACCCCAGCTGACTAAGGGCATATGACGTCATGCTCAGCAATAAAAGCTGGGGGAAGAATGAGGAAGGGGGGAAGTTCTTCTTGTGCTTGTCTTCCCAAGTAACCATTACGCATGATGGAGCCCTGCTTCCCTGGAGATGGCTGAACACTTGCCTGCTGATGGGAAGGAGTGAATGAATTCCTTATTTTGCTTTGCTTGTGCACACGGCTTTTGCTTTACCTATTAAACTGTCTTCCTCTCAACCCACGAGTTTTCTGACTTAAATCTTCTGATTCTCTCCCCCATCACCCTGAGCAGGGAGTGAGCGAGCGGCTGGGTGGTGCTGAGCTGCTGGCTGGGGTTAAACCACAACAGCGGGCGCCATTCCCAGCTCTGTCTCCTGGCTCACCAGGGCCAGGCTGTCAGCCCTGGGCCACTGGGAGGGACCATCCCTGCAGTGCTCAGATGTATCCTGCGGCACAGCTCCAGGGCTCAGCCCTGAAAGACAGAAGGGGCGCAGGGGCTGTCTCCTGGCTCAGGGCCTCGTCTCTCTGAGCCCTGAGGATGGATGACACTGCGGGAGGCCTGAGGGTCCTCGCAGCAGTGGCACAGGGGTGTGGCATGTGACAGCAACAGCTGCTGTGGCCATGCCAGAGTGGGGCTGACAACCCACGGGGTGGCTGGAGCTGGGGCTACCCTTTGCTGTAGGAGCTAAATGTGAGCAGGGCATTGTTCCTGCTCACATTTAGTCTGGGATGCTTATTTGCACAGTACTGTCAAACCTTAGGCAGCTGCAGGCATAGGTATGGTTTAGGTGCCTTTGGAACTAGGTATCCTGGTGCTTCAAAAGGCTATTGAGTGGAGAATGTAAATTTTATTATTTCACTTAGGTGCCAGCATACCTACTTGAATCATCTCTTGAACCACGGTTGGTGTTCCAGTTTCTTCAACGTCTTCACCTGAAGTGTGAAATTCTGGCTCTGCTGGATTGCAAAATTCCATTGGTTTTAGCTGAGAATTTACCTCTGAAGCAGAAAGAATGAGGAATAATGAGCAGGAAAGAATGACCATCAATTTGAGTAACAAGAATAAGAACATCAGTGAAGACAGACTGGGCCGTTCCTTTTCTTCTTTCAGCTCAGCGAAACTATTTATCTCCCTCTGTAAGTTAACTCTATATGTAGCTCCATGGGCTTCATCATTTCTGCTTAAGCCATCCCAAGTATTCTGCTGACTTCGAGTCACATTGTCAAAATCCAAACAAAAATAGCAAATAAAATATTCAAATTAAAACAATATTAAGAAGTGCAGCAAACTTGATCAAGACACTTAATTAGTTAATGTCTTAATTTTTACAGGGAGAGAATGAATAGGTCAGAATGCTTCACGCTCGACAGCAAACATGATAAGGCTGAACAAAGCCATACTGTATAATAAAGGATGGTATACAGGATATACAAAGGATATAGATATTTCCCCACCCCTAAAATAAAACATGATAGTTTAAAACTAGCAAGCTGAATACACACAGACACACACAAAGAGTTGTTCTGTGGAACTCTTTGCCAAATGTTCAGGCACTTACACAACTTATTTAAAAACAAGAGAACAAAACAAAAGATTTCTGTTATAAGAACAATGAAGAGATCCACAAGTTGCATTCAAGGAGATGAAAAGAACAAGCAAACCTCAAACTCCTTCTGTGTGGGGGACATACAGACTCATGCACAAATAGTCACTAAATGCCTGAAGGCCCCTTCTGGAGACGTTACTGATAACTGTCCACTACAGAGACTCCTCTGAGTCCTCCGGTTCCAGGTAGTGCCAAGGACAGGCTGTTGGACCAGACGGACCCTGTATTTGATGTGTTATGGCAGCTGCTACATACTTTGAGCTAAGCACTGACACTGTGATATGAAAGGCCCCTGGGGACTTTAGTTGGCTGTTTTGACAAAAGTACCATCTTTTAGACATGTCAGAGCGTGCACTTGAGAACTGGACAAACAATGTTTGACATCCTTGAGGGTCCATTGAAAGGGTTCAGTACTTTTTGAGTTAAGCTTTTTGTATTTTCCACTGACAATGTAGCTCCAAATGTTGCTGTCTAAACTGAGAAATATCAGTCCAAGCATAGCAAATATGAGCTCCCTCATTGCTTGGCAGTGATTTGGAGATCCAGGCCAATTTTTACTGGTCAGAAAAAAACAGTTTAACATGTCTATTGCTGCTTTTCTTCCAGTGCACAGGCAAACTTCTTAAAGATCATGTTACATATTTTCTTGGATATAGGATATTAGAAGAAAAGAAATCTATTACTACAAGGAGACTGAACCCGTAGGTGAATAAGGTAGATGTTTGGATGTAAAATGTCCAATAATTATTGCCAGAGTGAAGTTTCTGTGTGAGCATCTACAAAATTAATTATGAGCAATGCTCATGTTCCTAAGAAATAAATTGTGTCACTCCAGTGCCTCTGTCAATTTAGTATAAATAGCAAGGGAAACTGAGATGATGACGCTGCATACCACAGCTTTTTTTCTGACAGCTTCCCAAAGCCAAATCCTATCATTCGATTATTTAACAATTGATCCTGAATGCTAGAAGGACAAGAAAATGTTTTGCCATCAAAGGGAGATGTGCAATGAGCCAAAGAGAGGGGCTGGCATATTACTTAAATGAAAATGAAGCGTACAGCCACTGTATTGTCCTGTAGGATGGCTTCAGGCACCACATTTTAAGCAATTTGCAGTGAGAAACTAACTACTAAAAATGTTTTGTTTCAGAATCTTTCTACCAAGTCTGTGCTGTCAGCCCGAGACAAAGGCCAAATCATCATTTTCTACTGTGAACAGAGAAGCTCATGAATAGATGGAAATGTTTTCCATATATCAGAGTGCAAGTGATGAAGAGGTGGTTCAAAGTGGGAAATATTAAGGGACTAGACTCATATGAACACACTTGGATGCATAATATTTTTTAAAACATGCTGAGGTCTCTGCTGTGCTGGCCACACTTCAGAATAGAGCTGGTGCAGGCTTTAAAACATGATGTATGAACAAAAGACCTGTAAGAAACAAAAAAGTCCCTCCTGTTCAAGCAGATGATCAATACGGTTTGTGACTTTTCCGAAGCTCAGTGACTAAACAGAAGCTTAGATTTTTAACAGGGGTATAACAATTACAGCCCAACTTCTATAGCTCTTCTTTGTGGAGTGGTCTTACTTCCATTGCAATTCACATAATATTTGTTTGGATAATATGGAAGAATATATAAGCTATAGATAGCCCTTTCTAACTTGTGTACTTATCAATTGAATAAGTCATTTGATAGCACTCTGACACATTTATAATGTGGATTTTGGTTCTGAAAAGCCATCAGCATTCCTTTAAGTATATCGTAAGTTACTTTGCCTTAACTTACCAACAAAAATGAGAGGCATCAATGATAAGAAGCTGAGCTAGACTGAGCTATGGCTTGACTGAGCTATTGCATGATATATCATTTCTGACTTACCAGAATCAGTAAAACAAATATTCTTTCATTAAACATACCACATAAACCCAAAGTAATTAGATGCAAATAAAAATGGTAGTTTAAGCCTTTGATTTGAACAATCGCCTGTCAGTCTAATTTTCCTTAAAAAGCATGTATATAACTGAGGACATTTTATAATCCCAAGTGGATTAAACCTTTTATCTCAGCATACCATAATGTATCAATTTCTTCCTTTATGTTAGTACAACAGTATGAATAGGAATTATTAATACACATTTACTAAAATAAACCTAAACATTGGTGGCCACAGGATCTCACAGCCTTTGCAAAGTACAGTTAACTGAATATCGGTGAAAATAATCTTCTATAATGGACATCTTTAGGAATTTCATATCATTAGTTTTTTTTTTCAATGGGCAGGGCACTTTTCACTGATTGAGGCTTTCTTTAAGGAACATTTTAATTTTTTTTCCATTTTTAAATTGTCTCTCCAGACAATATTTAATGCTAGATTGGAACAGACTGAGCTGAGTCATTTTGGATTCTTAGACAGTTTCCAATGATCCATGTTGTATGACCTGATGAAATGCCTCGTGAAAGGCAGGGCTGGTTCCTGTGCTTCTGTTGGCCTTTATGGCCTAGGTGTGGTATGGTCTTAACTGCATTAGTTGCATCTCTTTTCTTGTTAACGTGGAAGAAAAACTAAGAATAGCTATTCCATATGGAAGACTATGACTCCAAGCACTCAAACTGTGTTGTGCCCAAGAGGAGAAACTGTCGGACCAAGATGGAATGAAATGTTTCAACATTTTAAAATTCAATTTTCCCAGAAATTTTCTTTTCAAGAAAAAAAAAATGCTGCTTTGACTCCTTATGCTGATTTGGGATGAAAAGAAGATTTTAAATGGAATTTTCCTTGCCATATAAATTGGAAGTTTGAATAGCTCCCTGCAACATTAAAATATGTATCGTAAGGGATTTTAAGCTTCTTGCTGCCCTCCTGTGGATTAAATGAATAATTACTTCAGTAACAACGGGTGGGGCGGGGGGCGGGGGTGTCAAAACAAAGAAATAACTACCCTATAGAAGGTAAATTCCAGATAAATTAATAAGATCTAATCTCTTGGGACATGAATGCTGGTTCCGCTCCTCAAGAAAACTGTTGAAATCAGGCAAATCAGATTTAATCTCTGTCACACTTTTCTGTATAATGTAGACAACAGTTTAGCAACTGAAGGGTTGGCTGTGAAGATAAAATTAGTCAAGTGTATTAAAATCCTTAGAAGAAAGCCAGACAGATGTGCAAAACATTTTTATGGAGCACATTGATGCTAGACCAAGCTTGTGATCAACCAGCAAGTTCCAGGATGACAGAAAACATGGGACTTTATCTGGCACCTAGCCCCTAAAACTGCTACCATACAGAGTTGGGCTACCATACAGGATGTTGAATAATTTTCAGTTCTCCTTTTCTGTCACCATAGCAGTGGATGCATGGGTTGATTAGAAAGCTGTCTCAAACCTTAGATCCAGGGGATTCCTGGATTTAGAGCTCCTGTCAAATTGCTTTGTCATGAGAACATGAAGAGAAATGACACAAGTAGTTACACCTGAAATTAACAACAGAGAAAAAAAGAGAGAAGAAAAAACAAACCAGAAGGCCATTACCACAGGCAACTAACCTGTGTGTGAAAAATAACACCTACTTTCTCTTTTTTAACTGTTAACCATTTAAGCCCCCTTTTCTAAGACCACCTCAGTTCCACATGTGTTCTTTCCAGTCCAAAAAATTTTGAGAGGCAGAATCACTTGTAACACAGTTAGTATTATGCAAAAAGACAGGACTTTCACATCGTGGCATGAACTGCCAGAATATCTCACGTCATAATTCAAAAGAGCACCTATGAAACAGAGTAAAGTTCTTCATGTAATTTTTTTTCTGAAATTGTACAATATTTTTTTAAAGTAGATTGTGAGTTTAGAAACCAAATCCTGAGTGCAAGCCTGTAGGTCTTGTGTTCCCAATCTCTTTGACACTGCTCAGAATCTCATACAGACCTGTCACCATTTGGTTGGGTTGTGCTAAAACACAAATGGAACTACATTAATCTTCTGGGGCTGAAGACCATAGAATCATAGAATCATAGAATCATTTAGGTTTGAGAAGACCTTTAAGATCATCAAGTCCAACCAAAAACCTAGCATTGCCAAGTCCACCACTAAACCATGTCCCTAAACACCACATCTACACGTGGGATGGTGACTCAACCACTTCCCTGGGCAGCCTGTTCCAATGCTTGATAACCCTTTCAGTGAAGAAATTTTTTCCTAATATCCAATCTAAACCTCCCTTGGTGCAACTTGAGGCCATTCCCTCTTGTTCTATGGCTTGTTACTTGGGAGAAGAGACCGACACCCACCTCTCTACAGCCTCCTTTCAGGTAGTTGTAGAGAGCGGTAAGGTCTCCTCTGAGCCTCCTTTTCTCCAGGCTAAACAACCCCAGTTTCCTCAGCCACTCCTTACAAGACTTGTGCTCTAGACCCTTCACCAGCTCCGTTGCCCTTCTCTGGACACACCTCAATGTCTTTCTTGTAGTGAGGGGGCCAAACCTCAACACAGTATTTGAGGTGGGGCCTCACCAGTGCTGAGCACAGGGGGATGATCACTTCCCTAGTCCTGCTGGCCACACTATTTCTGATACAAGCCAGAATGCCATTGGTTTTCTTGGCCACCTGGGCACACTGCTGGCTCATATTCAGCCGGCTGTCAACCAACACCCCCAGGTCCTTTTCTGCCTGGCAGCTTTCCAGCCACTCTTCCCCAAGCCTGTAGCATTGTTTGTTGACAGCCGCCTGAATATGAGCCAGCAGTGTGCCCAGGCGGCCAAGAAGGCCAATGGCATCCTGGCTTGTATCAAAAATAGCGTGGCCAGCAGGACTAGGGAAGTGATTGTGCCCCTGTACTCAGCACTGGTGAGGCCGCACCTTGAATACTGTGTTCAGTTTTGGGCCCCCCACTACAAGAGGGATATTGAGGTACTGGAGCGTGTACAGAGAAGGGCAACGAAGCTGGTGAAGGGTCTGGAGCAGAAGTCTTATGAGGAGCGGCTGAGGGAGCTGGGACTGTTTACCCTGGAGAAAAGGAGGCTGAGGGGAGACCTCATCGCTCTCTACAACTACCTGAAAGGAGGTTGTAGAGAGGTGGGGGTCGGTCTCTTCTCCCTATCTTACAAGTGATAGGACAAGAGGAAATGGCCTCAAGTTGCGCCAGGGGAGGTTTAGACTGGATATTAGGAAATTTTTCTTCACCGAGAGGGTTATCAAGCATTGGAACAGGCTGCCCAGGGAAGTGGTTGAGTCGCCATCCCTGGAGGTATTTAAAGGACGTTTGGATGAGGTACTTAGAGACATGGTGTAGTGGTGGTTTTTGGCAGTGTTAGGTTTATGGTTGGACTCGATGATCTTAAAGGTCTTTTCCAACCTATATGATTCTGTGATTCTGTGATCTGCAAACAACCAGGCTCGAGATAGTAAGAGTCCTGTTATTAGGAATTATAGACATGTTCATATGATACTTGGCTTAGATCTGGATATGTATCTGGTTGTATCCAAAGCCCCAGACTCGCAACTCTCTACTCTACGGGGCTGGGATTTTGCCCAATTATCAGGGAAGGTCCAACCTGATGCTCAGTTGTGTGTGTTACTGATTTCATTCTGTATTGGACTTCATCAAAACTTGAGATCCAGACACTGGAGAACCAGGACTGAAGTTTGTTGCTTAGATCCACAACTTTGATACATATGTTTGGGTCATGCCTGTGCATAAGCAAGGTGCTACATTCAGGTTTCAAACAAACAAGCTGATGTGTTACAGAAGAACAGATTCATAAATGAGTGCAGATTTCCATGCTATTATAAAACATTGCTGGTCCTGTAAGATGCATCTTTGTTTCTTCATCAGAAGCCTTCATCCCATACATACATTACAGAAACATGCAGAACTCTACAAAACAAAATAAAATCAATGTTTTGTACAGAAGCTTTACAGCTAAGGTGAAGTGCTTTTTTTTTTGTTTAATTTAGGTCCCTTAAAAAATGGTTATTATCTATACTTTGATCTATGATGCCTTTTGCCTGCAAGAATAGCAACGTCAAAGTAAATGTTACTAGAAAGGTATTTTAAATAAAAGGAAAAAGTAAACCAAGAAACCCAAAAACCAAAAAGAACAAATTCACAAGAATTTTGATGGCTTGGGATTATCAATATTTTATAAACTCTTAAAAAGCATTTGAAAAAGTCACATGTTCATAGACAATATAAGAGAAAGACAAAGCTGATCTGGTAGAGTGTATTATTTCCCTTTGTTGCAATATTTGCTGCACTCAGTCTTCTCTGCAGAGCTATAGAAATATTTATTAGTTTAAATATTGCTATTAACTTAAAGTGCATTTGGGAGAAATACAAGAATAAGACAGGTGGTTCTGTCAGTCTGTTGTGGTTTAGCACCAGTCGGTAATTAAGTACCACACAGCCGCTCGCTCACCCCTCCCCGCCCCCAGTAGGATGGGGGAGAGAATTGGAGGAGCAAAAGTAAGAAAACTTGTGGGTTGAGATAAGAACAGTTTAATAATTGAAACAAAATAATAATAATAAAAAATTGTAATGAGAAGAAAAACAACAAGAGAGCAAGAGAGGAACAAAACCCAGGAAAAAACAAGTGATACAACGCCTCATCCGCTGACCGATGCCCAGCCAGTCCCCGAGCAGCGATCGCTACCCCCTGGCCAACTCCCCCCAGTTTCTATACTGAGCATGATGTCATATGGTATGGAATAGCCCTTTGGTCAGTTTGGATAAACTATCTTGGCTGTGCCCCCTACCAGCTTCTTGTGCGCCCGGCAGAGCATGGGAAGCTGAAAAGTCCTTGACCAGTGTAAACATTACTTAGCAACAACTAAAACATCAGTGTGCTATCAATATTATTCTCATACTAAACCCAAAGCACAGCACTATACCAGCTACTAGGAATAAAATTAACTCTATCCCAGCTGAAACTGGGACACATTTTTTTTCAGTGCAACAGGAACTTAGGAAAGGCAACAAAAGAAATAAAAACACAGGATAACCTGCATATACGTTAGGTAGTGTGGTGGCCTACTCGTGCTCCCAGCTGAGAGCCACCTTTATTGCTGGCAATAAAAAAGAGGTTTTGGCCAGTACATACTTCTGCTGCCTTCTTTCCAGTACCCGCACACAAACAAGAAGAAAAGAAAAATGCAAGCAAATCCATTTTGGCAACCCAGGTGGGACTCTGCAGGTTCCCAACCTGTTGAGTGGCTACCACATGCGACACAGCCAGCACTGTGTGAGTTCACTCAAATGTCCTTGTGGGGTCTGCATTCACTGGGAAGGTACTAAATCCGAGGGCAGCATAAGTCATGGGGGGTGCAACAGGTAAGGTAAAACAGGGTTTGCCACTGGCAGAAGTTCTGGAAAACGGGAAGAAAATTGATGGTAATTCAGGACTCAGGAAAGCTTGAGCTCTAGTTCTCTGTCAGGATTGGTGGCCAGCTGGAACTCGGGAGGGGACACCCTCCAAGCACTAGCTCCTGGAAGGTTCATTTGATATGAGTAAGCTGACCTTCCTGCATCATATGTGATGCAGTATAAGGCAGAATTGCCTTAGATGGTAAATCCATGCTGACTACTGCCCATCACCACAGGACAAGTTGGAAATTGTTTCCAGGATGTGTTGTTCCATCACCTCCCCGGGGATGGAGGTGAAAGCTGGTAGGCCCCCTGTCATGGAAGGGGGCCGCACAGGAGTATGGTGTACAGTGGTCCAGGAAGGAGGAAAGCCTGGGTGCTCTTTATTTTCTAGGAAGAGCAACAGGGGCAGACCAGGGCATGCTCTTCTTCAGAAAAAAAGCAGCCTGTGGAAGAAGTAGTCAGTGAAATGCTCCCAAGGAGCAGGAGCAACAAGCACAGGGTATGTCCTTGAGCACATCCTCCTCTGGGTGCTTTGTCTGTGAACAGCAATTGCACACACACAGACATGCAGATAAAATGTGCTCCATTAGCAGTCATGCAGCCAGGCATCAGGGTTCACACTCAGAAATGCTTCAACGGGCAACACTCGCAGGAAGCCAGAAGAAGCATCTCTGAGCCAAAAGTCTTGCGAGGCCGATTCAGGCTGGGGAAGGGATGCGGGGACACTCTGGAAAGCCCTGGCCAAGTCCAGCCCATTCATTCAGCTTACTTCCAGGCTGTGAATGCAGGGGCAGCAGTGGATTCAAGGTGCCCCACAAACATCCTTTCCTGGTGCATGAGCGGTGCCAGTGCGGACAGTCCCTTGGGCAGTGCCATTCACTGTTTTGCCTCTCTCCACTCTCTGCTCCCCTTGGCAAGGACATGTACAGCAACTGGCCCCAACAGGAGGGTTCCCATCACTGCCAACAGCAGTGGTGCTCTGATATGACAGAGTTGCCCTCTGGAAAGCCCCAGGGGCCTTTGCAGGGCCTAATTACCCTCTGGAGTGCCCCAGGGCCTTATCCGGACTTTGGTGGGGCCTGTTGCCCTGCTGCCCTCCAGAGGTCCCCCATTCTAAAAAAATCTAAAAGTCTAAACCAAATCCCTTTTAAGTACAAATTCACTTCTGCAGATATTCTGGAGGGTTGTACAGACAGTACGTTTATTACAATCCATTGTTTCTGTGCTTTTTAGCCCCCAACACCCACATCTAGATCCTCTTCATCTTCCTCCAAAATAGGTGAGAGACTGAAAATATAATAACGAGGATCATTCCAGTTCTTGTTTTCCAGGTCATCTTCTGAAACTTTTTTGATGCAATTCGAGGGGATGAATCCTCTTCTGCTGTCCACCAGCTCTCCCACATACCAACCATCTTTATCCACCTGTCCAAAGCCATAAACATATTGTCCAGCAGTTAGAGGAAGCTCTAGTTCAGGCTGCTGACTGAGACCATCAAAAGGTTCATAACCGTATCGAGCTATGAATATTCAGAGCTTTCCTGGTTGTTGTCCCAGAGCCTGCAGGGTGACAGACAGTTTGTCTGCCACCAGTTTCTCTGTCTCACTTGCGGGGTCCCCTTCTGAAAGAAGGCAGGACCCAGGACTGTCCTCTGCCCAAGCTGGCTCTGAGACGCTCTGAAACTGATTCTCCACTTCACTCACCTGTGCTCAAAACAGTTGCATGGCTTCTTGGTGTTCCCTTTTCCTCCTGTCTGAGCACGCTGCAAAAACTTTTCTTCCTTTTCTTTCCTCTGCAGTACTGACTTTGTCTCCTCACCTTCCTTTTCCAGCTGTTGCCTTCTTTCTGCCCTTTCTCTCATGGCTTTCAGTTTGTGCTCTGCATCTTCCAGTCAGGTTTGAAGACAGCTGATGGCTTGGATGGCAGAATTTTGCTTCTCTGCCACTTGTGTTAGTTGCCCCTTCAGGTCAGCATTTTCAGCTTGAACCTTTTCTGCCAGCACATCTACCCATGGAGGTGAGAATTTTCTTCCACCACTCTGGTGTTTTCACCTGTCATCTTCATAAGCTGCACGTCTAACACCTCACACCTTTGTCTGATGGTGCTCCCATAATATGAGCCCTCCTTGTCTGCAGCCAGTTGGGCCTGAAACTCCTCAGCCGTCTTCTGTGAGACTGCATTCTGCTTGTCCTGTGCCAGCAAAGCTCTGGCAGGCTCTCTCCATTCTCCAGCCCTCTGCTGAGATAAGGATTTCATGCCCAGTTCCTCAGCAGTGCTTTGGATGGGCAGTGGTGCTGGAGGATTCATCAAGCACTCAATGGTCTCCTGCAGATGCCTGAGTCTTTCTTTCAGCTGCTTAGAGAGGGCAGCTAGCTTAGCATTTTTCTGCTGGAGCCTCTCTGCCTCCTTGTGTGTTTCCAGAGAGCTTCCCTTTCTCAGGAGGTGGTTCTCCATCTCCAGGGCACCGCGTTGCCTCTCCAGGTCTTCCAGGGCACCCTGGAGGCAGGCCTTCTGCTCCAGCAGCTGACAGCGTGCGCTGCCAGGAAGCACCAAGTCTTCCCCCGCAGGCTCTGGCACCTGGAGCAGAGCGTCCACCACAGCCTGGCATGTTGTCTGCTGCACAGCACTGTGGCTTTCAGGCGGTCTCTTCCTGTAGTGCCAGCCGGAAAGACCAAGGCTCGATCTGGCAGCTGGCCACTGCCAGGGCCCAGGGCCCATTTCCATCAGGGGAGCAAGAGCTCTGCATCTCCTGATGGCCCCGGTGCCCAGAAGGACCTTCGGGCTGGGCCAAGTGGCGCAGCTCGTGGGAGCAGAAATGCTCGCCCTCCAGCTCAGCCAGCAGCGCCTCCAGCACCTGCCTGCGCTCCTCTTTCTGCGCAGGGCTGCCAGGGGCCTGCACCAGGCCGCAGCCAGGCGAGGGGCAGCTGCCGCACCACAGGCCCCCAGCCTGCTGCACCATCCCACCTAATGGCTGAAGGCATGGGGAGTGGTCTGTTGGCCACGAATGCTGCTGCCAACAGTCACCAATGGTCGCGTTCCCTGGGTCTCCAAGGGGCAGCAGCCCCCTGACCCTGTGTCAGCCGCTGCCTGCCTTCATCATGCAGGAGTAGAGACAGTGTCTGCCATGGGCCAGGAGTCAGCGAGTGCGGCCTTACATGTGCGGCCTGGCCCCCTGCACTCAATGGTGGGGTGAGACACAAAATGCCTTTGTGGTGGGCCGACCTTGGCTGGCTGCCAGGTGCCCACCCAGCCACTCTATCACTCCCCTTCTCAGCAGGACATGGGGGAAGAAAATAAGATTAAAAAGAACTCGGGTGATGTGCAGCCACTGGCTGGGAAGTAGGGCTTCAGCACGCATAGCAGTTGGTCTGGAAGACAAATGCCTTAATGATGAATGCCCCCTCATCTCCCCCATTCTTTTAGCTTCTATTGCTGAGTGGATGTCATATGGTATGGAATATCCCTTTGGTCAGCTTGGGTCAGCTGTTCTGGCTATGTACCCTCCCAAGCTCTTGCCCACCCACAGCCTACTGGCCTTTGGGGCAGGGGAGGGGGGCAGTTTGGAGACACAGCCTTGATGCTGTGGGAGCACCACTCAGCAGTAGCCAAAACACTGGTGTATTATCAACAGCTTTCTAGCTGCAAATACAAAGCACAGCACTATGAGGGCTACTATGGGGAAAGTGAACTCCATCCCAGGCAGACCTAGTACAGCCTCACATGGTCTATCCTGGCCACCCTGCACTCAAAGGAGAGGTGCAGAGTGTTACAGAACAAAAAGCTGCAATGTAAAGATGTCTTCCAACACATGTGCAACAGGACTCGACTGACCATGGCCTCACTTGTACAAGTGGGTTTCCTGCTAGAAGAAACCAGACCAAACTGTCTGAAAGCGGCAAAGTTGCAACAAAATTGTGCAAAGTCGGCTAATAAATATGCATTAAGGGCGCTTGCACAGGGCGGTTGCATGTACAAATGCTCAAAAGTGAATGGCAACAGATAATACCATGGCCAAAGCCAACAGGTTATGTAAATTGTAAAAATGAATATGTGAATAGTCTTCAGATTGCTTACAAGGCATCAAGAGTTGTAACACAGGGGCCTACTCATGCTCCCAGCTGAGAGCCACCTTTATTGCTGGCAATAAAAAAGAGGTTTTAGCCAGTGCGTACATAGAATAGTTTGGGTTGGAAGGGACTTTTAAAGGTCATCTAGCCTGCAATGTGCAGGCGCATCTTCAACTAGATCAGAGCCCCATCCAACCAGACCTTGAACGTTTCCACGGATGGGGCTTCTACTACCTCTCTGGGTAACCTGTTCCAGTGTTTCACCACCATCATTATAAAAAATTTCTTCCTTATATGTAGTCTAACTCTACCCTCTTTTAGTTTAAAACCATTACCCCTTGTCCTGTCACTACAGGCCCTACAAAAAAACATCTGTCCCCAAGTACTTTTGACCCCAAGTACTTTTTTATTGTCCCCAAATACTTTTCTCAAGTACTGGAAGGCCGCAATAAGGTCTCCCCAGAGCCTTCTCTTCTCCAGGCTGAACAACCCCAGCTCTCTCAGCCTTTCTTCATAGGAGAGGTGTTCCATCCCTCTGATCATTTTTGTGGCCCTCCTCTGGACCCACTCTACCAGGTCCATGTCTTTCTTGTACTGAGGACTCCAGAGCTGGATGCAGTACTCCAGGTGGGGTCTCATGAGAGCGGAGTAGAGGGGCAGAATCACCTCTCTCGACCTGCTGGCCACGCTTCTTTTGATGCAGCCCAGGATATGGTTGGCTTTCTGGGCTGTGAGCACACATTGCCGGCTCATGTCCAGCTTTTCATCCACTAATACCCCAAGTCCTCTGCAGGGCTGCTCTCAATCCCTTCATCCTCCAGCCTGTATTGATACCGGGGGTTGCCCTGACCCAGGTGCAGGACCTTGCACTTGGCCTTGCTGAACCTCATGAGGTTCACATGGGCCCACTTCTCAAGCTTGTCCAGGTCCCTCTGGATGACATCCCATCCCTCAGGTGTGTCAGCTGCACCACTCAGCTTGGTGTCATCCGCAAACTCACTGAAGGTGCACTCGATCCCACTGTCTATGTCATTGATGAAGACATTAAACAGTACTGGTCCCAGTACGGACTCCTGAGGGATGCTACTTATCTCCACCTGGACATTGAGCCATTCACCACTACCCTCTGGATGCAATCATCCAACCAGTGCCTCACAACCGCTCCATCCATCAAATCCATATCTCTCCAATTTAGAGAGAAGGATGCTGTGGGGGACAGTGTCAAAGGCCTTACAGAAGCCCAGATAGACAACATCCATAGCTCTTCCCTTCTCCAGTGATGTAGTCACTCCATCATAGAAGGCCACTGGGCTGGTCAGGCAAGACTCACCCTTGGTGAAACCATGCTGGCTGTCTCAAATAACCTCCCTGTCCTCCATGTGCCTTAGCATAGCTTCTAGGAGGATCTGTTCTATGATCTTCCCGGGCACAGAGGCGAGGTTGACAGGTTGGAAGTTCCCAGGGTCCTCCTTTCTAACCTTTTTAAAAATGGGTGCAATGTTTCCCTTTTTCTAGTCACCAGGAACTTCACCTGACTGCCATGACTTTTCAAATATCATGGAGAGCGGCTTGGCAACTACATCAGCCAATTCCCTCAGGGATGCATCTTGTCAGGTCCCATAGACTTATGTATGTTTAGAATCCTCAGGTGGTCATGAACCTGATCTTCTCTTACAGTGGGAGGGACTTTGCTCCCCCAGTCCCTGTCTTGCTGTCCATTCACTCGAGAGGTTTGGAAGGAGAGGTTGCCAGCAAAGGCTGAAGCAAAATAATTGTTGAGTACCTCAGCCTTCTCCTTATCTGTTGTTACCAGTTTGCCAGTCTTGCTCATCGGGGGGGTATGCTTTCTTTGACCTTTCTTTTCTGGCTGACTTACCTGTAGAAGCCCTTCTTATTATTCTTTGCATCCCTTGCCAAGTTCCAGCTCCAGCCGCGCCTTGGGCTTCCTGACCTCATCCCTACACAACCAGGCACGTCCCTATACTCTTCCCAGGATACCTGTCTGTGCCTTTCCTTCTTGCCCTTTAGTTTGACCAGCAGGTCTTGACTCATCCATGCCCGTCTTTTGTCTTCCTTTCCTGATTTCTTACACCTGGGGATCAAGTGCTTGTGCACTCTGTGGAAAGAGTCCTTAAAGATCTTCCAGCTTTGTTCTGCTCCCTTGTCCCTGAGGGCAGTTTTCCAGGGGGTCCTATTGAGTAACTCCTTGAACAGCTGGAAGTTTGCTTTCCTAAAATTCAGGGTCCTGACTTTACTCTTCTCCTGACTCATATCCCTCTGGACTGTGAACTCAACCAGTGCAGCTCAGTCTGTGTCCAATCTTGATGTCACCAATTAACTTGTTGGTGACCAACAGGTCCAGTATTGCATACCCTCTGGTAGGGCTGTCTATTACCTGGCTTAAGAAGTAATCCCCAATGCACTCCAGGAGTCTCCTGGTCTGCCTACAGCTCGCTGTGCTACTTTTCCAGCAGATGTCAGGGTGGTTGAAGTCCCCCAGCAGGACAAGAACCTGCAAGCGCGATGCCTCCTGTAGCTGGAGTAAGAAGGCTTGGTCAATAGGCTCCCCTTGATTGGGCGGCCTGTAGTAGACACCGATCACAAGGTTCGCTTTGCTGCCTTGGTCTCTAATTCTTACCCATAAGCTTTCAACCTGCTCATGGCTATTCTTCAGAGACAGCTCTTCACACTCTATCCATTTCGTGATGTACAGGGCAACCCTTCCGCCCCTCCTTTCTCGCTTGTCCCTTCTGAACAGCTTGTAGCCATTGATAGCTGAGCTTCCCTCATGGGATTAGTCCCACCAAGTTTCGGTAATGGCAACTAGGTCGTAGCTTTCTAGGAGCACGGTGACTTCCAGCTCCTCCTGTTTGTTGTCCATGCTGTGTGCATTGGTGTAGAGGCACTTCAGTGGGGCTGTCAGCCGTGTCACCTTCTTAGAGGAACACCCCTTAATTCCTTTGAGGTATTTCACTGGTGTTTCCCTGTTGGATCCTATTACCTCAGGACCCCCTGGCTGATCTCCGTAGGACTTCAGGCGTGCTGCAGTGTACCCAGCACGTCTCAGAGAAACAGGCTGAGGGCCCTCACTAGCACCCAATCTCTCTAACGTTGGCCTGTCATCCCACAGCTTGCCACGGGCAAGCCTGATATTTTTCCACCTCCCTCTTCAAGTGTAGTTTCAAGCTCTGTCAACGAGCCCCACAAGCTCATGAGCAAAGACCCTCTTCCCCTTTGAGAAAGGTGAATCCCATCTGACACCAGCAGGCCTGGTGCTCTGTAGGTCATCCCATTATCAAAAAAACCAAAATTGTGGTGGTGACACCAGCCACGGAGCAATGTATTAATAGAGTGGGTCCATCTGTTTCTTCCAATGTCGCTGCCCGCAACTGGAAGGATAGAGGAAAAAATAACCTGTGCTCCAGATTCCCTTACCAACCGCCCCAAGGCCCTGAAGTCTCTTTTGAAAGCCCTTGTACTACGTGTTGTGGCTTCATCGCCACCCACGTGGAAGAGCAGCAATGGGTAACAGTCTGAGGGCCATACCAGGCTAGGAAGTTTCTTAGTGATGTCCTTAACCTGGGCCCCAGGGAGGCAGCAGACTTCCCTAAGAGGAGGGTCTGTCCAACATATTGGACCCTCAGTTCCCCTTAGAAGGTAGTCACCTACAACTATAACCCATCTTTCCTTCCTCATGGAGGTGGTCGTGATACAGGGGGTAGGCCTTTCTGACCTTGGCAACACCTCTGGTGTAGATGGACCATCATCCACATCATCCATTGACTGGCCTTCCACATCCAGAGCCTCATACCTGTTGTACAGAGGCACCTGGGAAGGCAAGGTGGTCAAGGAGGGGTTTTGCCTGCCACCTGGAGTGTGGACTTGCCTCCATTCACTCCTTTCCTTTAAGCTACTGCCTTCAGCCTGGCAGGGGGAGGATACAGAATCCCCTTGATCTTGGGTTTTTTCTGGTGGCTGTTCCTGTTTCTGTCTCAGGGAGGGCAGAGCATGGTTCCACCAGTCTGTCTCTTTCTCAGACTCCCTGATGCTCCTTAACCTTTCTACTTCCTCTCGTAGCTCTGCCACCAGGCTGAGCAGATCATCCACTTGGTCACATCTCACACAGCTGTTCTCACTATTACCATCCGTTACCAGTGAAAGGCTCTGGCACACCCTGCAGCCTGGATGGCTGCATGGTTCCATGGGAGCTCTGTCTGGGTTGCCACATCCCTTCTGGTGAGTGCAGAGGACATAGCTTTCTGCTGGGTGGATACCATAGCTAAGCTCCTTCTGAGAGGGTGATGACCACCAATTGAACTCACCTCTTGAGCTGGCAACGACCTTCCTGCGCACCCTTCTGCGCAAACTGCTGTGCAAACCATCGCGCCATGCCCTGGCTGCTGTGCCACGCTCTGTTTGCTCACTCTGTTGGCAGCACTCCTGGTTGCTAGCGCTCCCTAGGCTGCTTTTTATAGGTGTGGGGGTGTCGCGGTTGCTCTGGCAACTCCCAGGCCTTGTCAGCATCTCTCAGGAGAGCTGCTGGCTCCTGGCAGGTCTCTCCACTACCCTGGCATTTCCCTGCCTCAGGAAACCCCCCTGTGTGCCAAGATCTGCCTCTCTGCTGCAGATCAGGCCAGCTCCGGGGCAGCTCACCTCGGCAGGTGAGTATGGAGGTATTCATGGGATGGGATATGAAGGAATGAAAAGGAGAAGCCTTGTGTAGGTTTCAAGGAAGGAGATTTGGGAACTGCAAGAGACTGGACTTGGGGTGCTGATGGGACAGGATTATAGGGAGTGAAGGCGAGGAATTAGACATCTAGAGGGGATTTGGAGAGACCAAGTAAGTCCCAAGTGACTGGCAGGGACTGAAGGTAGAGGATTTGGGGACACCAAAATGACAGACTGGGAGTCCCTTCTCCAGCCCACACACCCCAGGGGACCCATGTGTCTGGGTATCCCCACTCCTCTCAAGAGGGGACCCAGGCATCTGGGACCTGCCTAGGAACCCCACTGTCCCCTGGGGACCCAGGTGCCTGGGCTCCACCTAGGAACCCTGCTGTTCCCTGGGGACCTAGACACCTGGGCTCCACCTAGGAACCCTGCTGTTGTTCCCTGGGGACACAGGCATCTGGGTGCTATGCTTTGGGGCCATGGGGTGGTGGTGGGTGCCCCTGATGCTGGTGCTGGCCCCCTGGCTCCCTGGAAACCCAGGCATCCAGGCAGGGGCACCTGGCTTGTGGCAGTGGGTGGCCCTGGCATCCTGGCTCCCTGGGGTACACCCCTGCCTGCTCTGCTTTGGGCCCTCTATTCAGCGGGCCCGGCTCTGCCATGACATTACTGGGGCCCCCCTCAAGGACCCCCGACATCAACACTGCCTTGAGGCCCTTGTCCAGGCTGCTGTGCCACTTGCCTCTGTCACTGTGGGTGCGTCATGGGACCCCAGGGACACCCAACCCAACAGGTTGGGTTGCCCAAGGACCCTCATCCTGACTGGCACCTCCATCCCACCAGCGACCTCCATCCCAAGGGGGACCCTCACCTTGAACAGGACCGCAGAGCCTTCTGCGGTTCCCCACTTCAACCAAGGCCCTCACAGTGATGCTAGCCAGGATCCAGGGCAGTTGGGACCCCTTTCCCAAACAGGGACCCCAGGCATCCACCCCAGCCAAGCACCCTAGGGACTGCCAACCATGCCAAGGTCTCCCCAGTCCTGACCTGGACCCCAGGGACCTCTGGGAACCCCAACTCTGCCTGGGACCCTGAGAATCACCCAACCCTGACCAGGGACACACTGGGGAACCCCTGGGATCCCCTGGCCCTACCTAGGACTTCAGGAATCCCCAGGGATACCTGACCCTTCCCAGTATCCCTAAACCCTGATCAGGACTCCAGGAACCCCCTGAAACCCCCAGCCCTTACTGGACCCTCCCCCATCCCTGAACCTCCAACCCCAACCCTGTACTGATCCCAGTGCCCCTGTACTGGTCCCAGGGTCGGGGCAGCGTGAGGCACTTCGAGAGATCATCATGGATGCCCTGCATTTTCTGGAGAAGCAGAAGGACATGAGTGAGCAGGGGATGTGGTACATGTGAGAGGGTAGGGCCAGGACATGGCACATGGGGGATGGGACGTGGAAGACTTGAATGGGGGGTGTGGTGAAATATAGGATATATGGAGGTCTGGGGTCTGTAAGGGGACATTTGGGGAATCCTGAGGGTATATGGACTTCAAGGTATACAGCTTCTGGGGATTTTTGAGGGGGTATTTGGGGACGTATGGGACTCCAGGATGGATATATGGGGTCCAGGTGAGTTATACAGGTGATCTGTGGGGTCGGGGGAGGGTTTATGGGGATTGGGGGGAGGGCACATTGTCTCACCTGGATACCTGGGACACCCCAGAGCCGTTTGAGGTGTCTCTGCAGGAAGCCGTCAACACAATCTGGGTGAAGCTGAGCCAGCTGAAGGAAGGTATGGGGCCAGTGGGGACACCTACCCAGGACTCCCACCCTGGGGAACCCCTGGGAATCCCACTCAAGGGACTGTCACAGAGACCCCCACCCTGGACATCTACACCCCAGGGACCCCCACCCTGGCCACCCCAATCCTGGAGAAACCCCCAGGGACCCCACCTGGGCTGGACAAGGGCTGAGCCCTGACAGCTTATCACAGAGATGTGGATCCCTAATGATCCTCAGTCTAATGCTGCTTCCTCCGCACCAGCTACAGCCTGCGTCCCGCCCTGTGGTGAGTGCCCATCCCTCTGTCTTGCCACCCCCTGTCCCCTAGTATATCTCCCATTCCCATAGGACCACCAAGTCTCTCCCTCCCAGGGTACCAGCCAGCCGCCCGTGTCTTCCAGTGTGCTACCTGCCGCTTCGTGGACTGCCAGTTTCCCCTGGACTGTCCAGGTATGGGGCCATGGTAGACCTAGGCATTCAGGCTGGGCTAAGCCCCAACCCGGAGCTGGGTGCCTCCAGGGCTCTGGGGGCAATCCTCATTTCTCACATGTGGGCATGATGCTGGGCCCACCAGGGCATGCCAAGGTACATGCCTACCCATCCTCACTGCAAGCACATGAGCACCTGCAGTCGCAGAGGAGTACAGTCATTTCTGTAAGTGCATGAGCAGATGTGCACTCACATGCCTGTCAATGCTCCCAGTGCAGGACATGTGGGCCCGCGCGGATGAAGCCATCACACTGCACTGCGATGTGCCCTTTGCCACCCCTCCTGACCTGCCCATTACCTGGATGTTTGCCAAGGATGTGAGTTGCACATGCATGTGCAAGGGTGTACATAGACATTCATGAGGGGACTGGGCATGGGTAGCAAGGCCTGCATGCACACAGTTGTGTGCTTGGCGTGAGGACTATCAATAGACACAGGTATTGCTTATACAGTACATATGTGTGTTATAAGTAGCACGTGTGTAAGTATGCACAGGATGCAAGCAAGTGCTCACCCATGTGAAGGGTACATGCAAGCAGGAGGCAGGTCACTCCTGTGTTTGCAGATTCATGCGCACTTGTGTGCACGTGTGTGAAGGAAGTGACTTTTGCATATGCTCTGCTTGTGCATCCCTGTGTGCACACACAGAGGGCACGAGGAGCACACGTGGGACATGAGGTGCATGCACATGCATGAACAAAGGGTACAAGAAGCATGAAGGGAACATGACGAACGTGTGCAGGACATGGGTGTCTTTGCATGCACATGTATGCTGTTTTGTGTACCTGGTGGACCAGGCTGCACTGATGTGTTCCCCCATGCCTCAGCTGCGCACACAGGATCTGGCACTGTTTGAGGAGCTTCCGGGGAGTGCGGAGGGAACTCTTAGTCTGACTCTCCAGGACCCCACTCCTGGAACCATCGCCTGTTGCCTGGGGGTCCTTTCTGAGCCCTTGGTCCGCAAGTACTTCTACCTCAATGGTACGCCTAGACACCTCAGTGCCATGGGGGCAGTGAGCAGTGTGGGGTAGAGCGGGACCCCAGACACCTGGGTCCGTGGGAGGGGGCTGCATGGGGGTGTAAACAGGGTGCCAAGACACCTGGGTCCATGGTGGACAGGTGGAGTGGAGCAGCTGTTCCCTGATGCCTGGCTCCTCTGGGGGCAGTGGGGCATGTGGGGTGGAGCAGGGACCCCCAGACACCTGGATCCCTGGGGACAGTGAGGTCTGTGGCTGGAGGAGGTGCTGCAGTGATACCTGGTCCCTGGGGGGCAGTGCCCCATGACCTGAGGTGCTTGGGTCTCCACAGTATCAGGGGGAAGCGTGGAGGCAGAGCAGGGACTCCAGGCTCGGTTCAGAGCTGTGCTGCGCTGGCCCCATGGCAGGACCCACCTGCACTACATGGCATCGCTGGGGCTGGGGCTGGGGCTGGCACTTGGTTCCATGGCGCTCGTGCTGCTGCTGGTGTGAGTCTTCCTGACGTGGTAAACCTTACCCTCAAAATACCCATGCTTCTGGGGCTCCCTGCAGACTAGCATGGGACTCACAAACCCCCCTGGACCCTCAGTCCCTCAGGATTCCCTACAAATGCGAGGACACCCAGGTGTCCAAGGGGGGCCATAACTGCCAAGACTCCTAAACTCACAGGGCATCCTATTTCCCCCTGGGACTCCCACTGTCCTCTGGCCCATTCTGGGACCCCTCCCTTGCACCCAGGACTACTCCAGGCTGCCTTACTTCCCACAGGCTCCTTAATTGCTCCTGAGACCCTGCCACTTTCCCTCGTTTTCCCCAGAACTCCCACTGTCCCACTGGGGACCCAGTTACAGTCAGTTGACCCAGTTGCCCTCAGTTGCCCCTAGGGTCCCATACTTTCACACTTAGACCCATCAGTTGCTCCCAGGACCCCCCAGCTGCCCCTTGGGCTCTCCAGATGCCCCATGATCCCCCCCTCCTCTGGGGATATAGGGTCTCCTCCCCCCTCCTCCTCTTTCTCTATTTCTCCTTCTGCCTCCCAGGGCCACCTGGCAATGCCGGAGCCTCCCAGACCTCAGTGAGCCCCGGACATCCCACAGACCTGGACAACAGGGGGCCCCAGGGGATTCCAGATGCCTGGATTCACTCTAGGGGAGCTCAACACATGGATCCAACCCCTGAGGACCAAAATTTCTGCAATGGCTTTTCTTGCATTGGGGGTGGCACATGCAAATGGGAACAGCCTAAAAAGAGAATCACAGAGTTCTAAAAATCTGGATTATGCTGGATGTAGAGATCTAGGAGTCTTGGGTTTGCATGCAGAAATCTATGGACTTGCATACAGAGAAACTGGGTATTGGGCAGTGCATAAGCAGTCCAAAATATAGTTCTGAAACTCCTGACCCTGCATTTCAACAGCTAGCACTAAGGGAAGGTCAGACTGCTACCTGTAGGAAAGTCTTCTCTTAATACTGATGTATCAAAGTTACTCATCTATAATAATACCTTTATATGTCATGGCCACTACAAATGCCAAGTTACTTTCTCCTCTGATTGTTTACCTAAAAGCATTTTATCACATGTGTACTTACTATACAACCCAGTTGACTTCAATTTAGTAATTTGGATAAATTGCTGCTACAGATTTTTTAGACATTATATCTGTAACAAAATGGCCAAACAGTAGAGGAAGAATGCTATACCATTCCTTGAAGAAGAGATTTAAAAAAAAACCAAACCAACCCTTAAGACTGTAATCACAGTGTCTCCAGTGCTCTGTGTTGCCTTTAAAGGTACCTAGACTTATGTTATAAAAAATGACTACCAGAAAAATATGAAAAAACAGGCTGCAAATGCAGTAAATGCAGAGTGTGCCCGTATCCCGTTGGTGCATTCAGTCCCAAGCAATGGGTAAAATGGTTCCATCACCAGGGTTGACATTCCAGCTGTATTTAAATCTGCGGTGCTGTTAGTCCTTGTTATGGCTGAGGAGCCCGAGCTGCAATCTCTGGGCTGAAGCCCCAGCCTGTGCCCCGCCATCCCGCAGAGGCCGGTCCTGACCCGAGCAAGTACCTTCTCTTGCAGTCATCTGGTAACACAACAGAGCCACCGTGTGCTCATCCTGGAGGCTGCAGCTCACATTTCTCATCCAAGTAATAATAACATTTCCCATTAGGAACACACTGTGTTTTTGTGATCCCTGCCTATTTGTTCTGCTGCTAACAAGTGGCCTAGGGGGAGTGTGGGGGGTGGAAATCACACTCCTTTCAGCCATAGGTTTCCCTCAGGCGGATGGCTGTGTGAAGCAAAGGGAAGGGGATGAAGCTCTTCCCATCCTGAATGCTGATGACAGGAGCATACACAACTGGCAAAGAAGGGTGTGACAGAAAAATGCAGCCACTGGGCATGGGCTCTCCCTTCCTCTCAGACCTCTCAGGCTCTTTTCTTGTCCCTGCTGCAGGCCATGGCAAGCACTGGAGGGGCTCAGCATGGCATGGAGCAGCCAAGGGCAGAAAGGGAGCTTGTTTGCTGCAGTTCCACAGTGGAGGGCTTGTTACATGGTCATTTGCTACATGGAGTGCAGTGACCCCATCCTCCAGGACCCTGACTCCTTATTGCATGCTCTGGAGCCGTTTTGCAGGGGGGCTCAGCTGTATAGCAGCAGCTCAGACAGCCTTGCTGGACCTCTAGCACAGAAGCCATCAGCCATCAAGCCCAAAATCCAGTTCCTGAGACTGTCCAAAGGGAATTACCCAGGGGAATGAACCCTTATGGCCATTCGGCAGGTTGGGGCTGACTGAGGGTCTCAGTGATGAGGCAGCCAGAGTGGCCCCTCCCCAGAGACAGGCAGCTCTCAGGCCTGGCTATCACTTTGTGCGAGAGAGACACAGCCATGCTAGACAGAGTCCATCAAAGAGCCACGAAGGGGACTGGAGCATCTCTCCTTTGAGGAAAGACTGAGAGAGCTGGGACTGTTCAGCCTGGAGAAGAGAAGGCTGGCAGTGCATCAGAGAGTGTACCACCATCCTCAGAGGTGATGTGCCATGCTCTACACCACCTACCTTGCCACCCCAAGCAGAGGAACCCACGGAAGTGGGGGCCACCAGCCCATACTCCTCACCCCAAGAGCAAAAAAAGTAGATGGAGATAGGGGACATGTTTTTATTATATATGTTTACATTATGTTCTTCTTATATATTTTTTGCAAACAAGCAAGAAATCAAGCAAAAGCAGCAGAAGGGTTCTGTGGATGAGCAAGGAGTTCCTGAGTAAACTCAGACATATAAAGGAAGTGTTCAAGAGATGGAAGCAGGGTATGACGGCTGATGGAATTAGATGCTGTCCAATCATTCAGGGATGGGGTTGGGAAAGCCAAGGCTGGCTGGAGTTGAATCTGGCAAGGGATGTGAAATGTAGCAAGAAAGATTTCTACAAGTACATTAAAAAAAAAGGAACACTAGGGAAAATGTGGGTCTTCTTCTGGATCCCCATTTGGGGGCCCTGGTGACACAGGACATGGAAAAGGCTAAGGTACTCAATGATTTCTTCACTTCTGCCTTTACTGGGAAGACCTACCTTCAGTCCCAGGCCCAAGAGAGCAGGGGGAAAGTCTGAAGCAAGTAAGATGTACTCTTGGTGGAAGAGGATCAGGTTAGGGAATATTTAAGCAAACTGGACATACAGAAGTCCATGGGCCCTGATGGGATGCACCCACAAGTGCTGAGGGAGCTGGACAATGTCATTGCAAGGCCACTCTCAATAATCTTTGATCGATCCTGGCAACTGGGAGAAGCGCCTGAAGACTGGAGGAAAATAAATGTCACTCCTATCTTCAAGAGCAAGAACGAGGACCTAGGGAACCACAGGCTGGTCAGCCTTACCTTGATCCCTGGGAAGGTGATGAAGCAGCTAGTCCTGGAAACCATTTCCAGGCACATGAAAGATAAGAAGGTGATCTGGAGTAGTCAGCATGGATTTACAAAGGGAAAATCATATTTAAGTAATCTGATAGCCTTCTACAATGAGGGACTAGCATGATGGATGAGGGGAGAACAGTGGATATTGTTTAACCTCGATTTTAGTAAGCTTTTGACACTGTATCCCAAAACATCCTAACAGACAAACTGGGAAAATATGGGTCAGATAAGTGAACAGGGAGGTGGACTGAAAACCAGCTGAATGGACAGGCCCAGGAAGGCTGATCAGTGGCACAAAGTCCAGCTGGACACCAGTGTCGCGGATGGAGTGAGAGTGCACTTCACTCGCAAGACAGAAGTAAAAATATAGTTTATTGATACAGAATAGGGAGTTAACAAAGTTCAATGCGACAGTGTTTTAACAAGATTTGATGGCAAGGTACACTTGATTATTTACTGCATAGAGGACAGGGTCAGACAAAACTGTCAGGGAGACCCTCCCGTTGAGTCATGAGGTTCGGAAAAAGATCCCCTTGCTTTCTAAACTCCTTCTCAGAGAGGAGTCTAGGTGCGGCTAGATCCAGTCCTAGTCCCAGACTTGGTCAACGGTTTATGCCTAAAGGATTATATGTGTGCAATCAATCCTTTATATCACTTAGCTAAGATTTCAAAGTTTAGCATGCTATTAGTCACTTACCGAGGATCTGTTGCGGCAAGGAATCTCTCAACTCGAGGAGTAACCTTGAGAGGCGTCCCTGCTCAAGGGGAGATCCTGGCCTGCAGCCCACTGCCGCGCAGGAGAGCTCCAAGGGCTCTTGGGCTGCTCACTGTTTATGGGGGATAAGATGATTGACCCATAGTCATATTTGCATGCCAACCACAGATTTTAGTTTCTTCGGTGGGCACATTGCACAATAGCCCTAGGCTATTGTGTTGTTATCTGTCTCCTAGATCCACTTTGAGCCGATGCAGCCATCCTGACCAGATGCATCCATTACAACCACCACTGGTGGTTATCACCTGAGCAGGGTTGCAGGAGATAAAGGACAGGGGTGGGGGAAGCACACCGTCACAACCAGCCACCAGTGGTGTACTTCAGGAGTCAATCCTGCGTCACCCAGCTGCAAGGTAGGTCTGCAAAAAAGGACATGGAGATCCTGGGAGGCAAGAAACTGACCCTCAGCCAGCAATGTATGGTCATGGTAAAGAATGCCAACAGCATCCTGGGCTGCATTAGGAGGACTGTTGCCAGCAGGTCAAGGGAGGTGATCCTTTCTCTTTATTCGGCACTGGTGAGGCCATACCTGGAGTCCAGGTCTGGGTTCCCCAGTGCGAGAGAGACATGGACATGCTCGACAGAGTCCATTAAAGGGCCACGAAGTGGACTAGAGGATCTCTCCTTTGAGGAAAGGCTGAGAGAGCTGGGACTGTTCAGCCTGGAGAAGAGAAGGCTCAGAGGGGACCTTACCAATGTGTATAAATACCTAAAGGGATGGAATGAAGAAGTGGGAGCCAGGCTCTTTCCAGTGGTGCCCAGTGCCAGGACAAGAGGCAATGGGCACAAACTAACATACAGGAAGTTCCATCTGAACACAAGAAAACACTTTTTCACTGTGAGGGTGACCAAACACTGGCACAGGTTGCCCAGGGAGGGAGTCTCCATCCTTGGGGATAGTCAAAACTAGACACTTTCCTGTGTGGCCTGCTGTAGCTGACCTTTCTTGAGGAGGGGGTTGGACCAGGTGATCTCAAGAGATCCTGTGACATCTTGCTATCACATCCCAATGAGATGGCAAGAGAGGCCACCACATTGCCACCTGCCTCAGCAAACGCCTTGTTTCCCCAGTGCCAGAAAATGTCTTACCTCAATGGCAGCAAAGAGGGCCTGGTCAGACCACACTTATTAGGGTCCCACATCACAGTATCCTCACCCTCCTGGATGGGCATACCGCTCAAAACTATCCTCTAGTTGAATCAAAGGCCTCCCATATGTTTGTGGCCTCTGAATTTGCCCAGAGCACCCAGACCCTTACCCAACCCACCCCAAACACTGTCACTGTTACAGATGGGAGAAGAACACATGGTGAGGCTGTAACCCAAGAAATCTTAGAGTAACCATGGCACTTGGGCACCCAGAGGCTCTGTCCTTTGGTCCTAGTTAAGGAAACACAAACCTGTCTTTAACTGGCACTTGGGATCCTTGTGCTTCCCCGTGGAAAGGGAAGACCCAGATCCCAAGGCAGGAGCCGGCCCCAGGAGCCGTCAGGGGTTGCTTCCCCTACCACAGGGCTCTGCATGGGTTGTTCCAGAGATTTCTATGTTACTGCTTGTGAGGGTGGACCAATGCCAGCGCCCTTGAGTCCCTTCCCCCTTCTCAACGTGTAGTTTGCTAGGTTAAGGTGTTTAACTGGCCATGTACAAAGTCAGCTCCTTCACTGAAAAGGGCTGTTGTGAAAAAAGCTAGAAGTGAGGGCCTGCTCCTCCTTCTCCTGGAGAACTGCTTTTAAGCTGCACCTTTACCACTGGTTACATGGCAGCTGTGCAGCAGCTATGTCTGCACCTAGTCTTGTTCTGCCCCTGATGGAACCCACTGACTTGGCCTCCAGGCTTGACCTCAGACCTTTCCTATCTCTGCAGACATGCTGGGTCTGTAGCCCCAGCAAGCAATGGACTGTCGCTATCTCCAGTCTGGAGTCTCATCCTGACTTTCTACTGAGCTTCCTGACTTTCTACTGAGCTTCCTGCACAAAGAGGTCCCTGCTGCCCAGGACCCTGTTGGGGCCTCTGGGGTTACAGGATTTGCAAAGGGAAACAGTGTGCATGAGAAGGCAGTGGAGGCCTTGGGGGGCACCTGAGGGCATACAGAGGGCTCTGGCATGAAAAGGAAAGCAAATGTAGGACACTGGGATGCACTGCAAAGAAAATGGGGGGCTCTAGGCAGCACTAGAAGCAAACAGAGGAGTATGCAGTGTACAGGAGGGAAATCAGAGGCCTCCGAAACTGCACCTTCTTTGGGTGCACCAAAAGGTAAATGGAGTGATTCTTAGGGGATGAGAGGACCGAATGGAAGCCTCTGCATTGCACCAGAGGGCAAATAAAATACGCTGGGGAGCATCAGAGGGCCCATCAAAACCATTCATTCAATTCTGTGTGCATTCAGATCCCCTCCATTCCCCTCCATGCACTCTCTATTCCCCCACATGCCACTGTGGTCCTTTCCATTCTTCTCTATGCTTGCTCAAGCTCCCTCTGTTCCCCTCTGTGGACCCTCAATTACCCCCCATTCCCTTTTGAATGCTTGTCGATCCTCTCTGCTTCCCTACCTGTGCCTTGGAACCCTGCGCTTCCCATCCATGCATGTTCAGATCTCCTCCACTCCACTTTGTGCACCCTCCAGTCCCTGCCATCTTTTCTGAGTGCCTTACATCCAAGCCATGCCCCCTCTACATGCTTTCAAATTCCCTCTGTTCCCTTCTGGGTGCTTCTAGATCCCCTTGGACTCATTCTGTTCACTTCCAAGCACTCTCAGATGCTCTCCATTCCTATCCAGCTGCTTTCACATCCTCTCTCTTCCCTTCATTGTGCTCTCTTGGAATCCCTCTGTTGTCCTCCTTGCACAAACAGATCCCCTCCATTCCCCCTTGTACGCTCAAGTATCCTCCATTTCCCTCTGTATGCACCCAGATCTCCTCTGTTCCCCTCCTTGCATACTCAGATCTCCTCTGTTCCTTTCAGTGTCTTAGTGCTGACTTCTCCCCACTGTGCACGCTCACATCCCTCTTTTCCATAAGTGCCCTCAGATTCTCACTGTTGCCCTCCATCAACACTCAGATCCCACCCATCCCTTCTGTGGGTGCTCAGTTCCTATGGGTTCTGCCATCAGATCCCTTCCAGTCCCTCTGTGCACCCTCAATTCCCCTCCATTTTCCCTCCGTGCACACTCAGATCCCCTCCATTCCCTCTCTATGCACACAGGGTCAGGTTTTCTGCTTTCCCTTCTGTGCACGCTTGGACCCTTCCGTTCCCCTCTGTATGTGCTCAGATCCCCACTGCTGCCCTCCATCTACCCAGTTCCTGCCTCCGTTCCTGGGCAGACACTTGCTTTACTCTGTAGCCATCCATCCTGCGTGACTAGTCTCCCAAACCCAGTGCCCCAGAGACCACAGCTGTCTCAACTGGCCTACAGAAACCTTTTAGCCAGTGTCTTTCAGCAGGCCCATTCAGCTGCATCCTTGCAGATCAGAACTGTGGCCCACTGGGGAAGAGAGACCTCTCCTGCTTCCCCCAGATGGAGATCACCTCTGCCACAACCCTCTGCCTGCTGTCATGCAGTCCAGAAAACACCAGCCACTCCAAATACTGTCCCACAATAGTCAGTCTCTCTGGGAGTCTCGGGGCTGCTCAGACTTCCCCACCAAGAGCTAGGCTGGGCTTGTCAAAAGCACATTAAACAAGAACCAACTGACCCGGCAGCACCCTGCTGTAGTGGTGGGAGGCGGGGACATCTCCAGTGTTTGCTCTCCACACTGGCTGGTGACTGGCATTCAAGTGTTTATTTACTGAGCTGCACTCTTCAAAGCTCCCAAATATGCTGTTCCCAGGGGAAATTCCATCCAAGGAGCTAAGCACCCACAGAAGAGACCATTCCAAGGACTCTTGCTGGCACGTGAGTTATTTTCTCTGCAGCTCAGGAACCTATGCACCTAGAACCACAAGGACCTTCATCTTGGCTTGTGTTTTCTAAGGGCACAAAGGAAACCCAGCCTGATTTCCTCCTCCAGGAGAAAGGAAAGTCGGAGGGGAGGGTAGGACCCACTCACCCCGCCCACTACAGAAAGCACTACAAATGCATCTGTGAGACCTGCCACTCCATAGCTTTGCGCTCCAGAGGGCATTCCTGCATGGACGCCATGGGTGAGTACTGGTCTGGGAAGCGGGGCGCTCCTTGCTAACAACGGGAGGAGCACAGGTAGGGCATCCCAGCAATAAGGAGAGGCTCCATGCACTGGGTCCATGCAAGGGCACACCAGTGGGGAGCAGTGGCATTGGTGCCCTCTGAGGGCATGCTCACCTGCCACCCTTTCAAACACTAGCAGCTTGTACCCTGCCTTCTGGCTCATCACAGCCAGTCCCCTGCTTCAGGGGCCAGGAATGAAACTTGGCCTAGTCAGTTGTTGGGTGCTTTGCTCCACCCAAAACTGTCATGCATGGCTTTTCAGGAGCTGATCAAGGGGAAAAGACAAGGTTGTCTACCCCTTGGGCAAAAGAGTTGAGGCCTTTTGGCAAGCTTTCCAGCTTGCATGGACCAGTCTGATGCTGCCCAGCAGGCTTGGTGCAGTCCTGCATCTCACATGGTCATGTTACACTGTGCAGTGCTGGAGCCATGGGATTTCCCGCCTCTCTGGAGGGAGGGTCACATTTCATCTTTTCTCCATCTTTTCCCTTTCTAGCAGCCCAGTGCCTTCTACTCCTTGCTCGTGTGCTGGTCTTGGCTGCCCCAGGCCACTCCATGCATATACAATCCCTAAACATCTTCAAGAAATCTCCCTCCAACGCTTCAGCGAGTGCTCTGAAGAAAACCAGTATGTAGAATCCCATGGGCATCACTGTGCTCTCACCAACACCTTTCAGTTCCTTGGTCTGGGTCAGCCCTGGCTGGTGAACAGCCCCAGCCCATGCTCTGGGCCAGTGGAGGCTTGGTAAAATGACATGTGGGAGAGGGTATGCTATGATGCTTCAGATCCCAGAAGACACCTCCATAGTCTATACAGGCAGGTGGGCTGGGGAGAGGTGGCATCAACCCCCGGCTTTGCTTAGCTGGTGAGAGGAGCTCTGCCCATCCAGGAGGATGACCTTAACTGAAGTGGGAGGTCCTGCAGCAAGCGAGCTGAAGACATGGAGAGACCACACCTGCCCGCACAGGGGGGATCCAGTGTTCTGTGCTCATGTATGGCCCGCTCCGGGTGGGGAAGGGCCCTACACCATCCCTAGCCCTGGCCCTGCTCCAGGATGGAGGATGGTGGATGTGAGGAGGCATACCCCATGCAGGCTACAGTGCTGTGTGTGTTAATGTGTGTGTGTGCGTGCGCGCAATGTGCAGACTGGTAAGGGTGTCTGTGTGCTTGAAGGGGTAATTTTTCTCCTGTTCCCCTCACTCGCAGGCAGGGGCAAGGTCCTCTTCACATTCCTCCCCAACGTGACCCTGTTTTAGTGACACAACCACTTTTTCAGGAGAGGCAGAGGAGCCCACTAGTGTCCATATCAGTCTCCTGGTTTGAAACCAACACAGCTGAGTGGGTCTGGGGCCATTCACTGGGGCTGCCTCCTGCTAGGTGTCCCATATGGAAGAGGAACAGAGGGCTGAGGCCAACCCACTCTCACCTCCAGCCAAGCACATTGACCTTTCTGGGCTGGGACAGCTGAGTATCCCCCAGGTACTCTGGCCAGATGCCACTCTGTCCTGCCACAGGATGAAACATGGTCTTGTCCTGTTGCACAGGCTTTTGTTAAATCACCCTCTCTCCTGCCCCAGGTTGGCCCAAGGACTGCAGCGAGGTCTCTGCTGGCAGCCCCAGTGGCATCTATGTCATCCAGCCCACAGGACTGCACCCCATCGTGGTGTACTGTGAAATGAATGCGACGGATGGGGGCTGGACGGTCATCCAGAGGAACCGGCAGAGCACGGAGATCACCTGGGCTGAGTCCTGGAGCACCTACAAGTACGGCTTTGGGAACGTGCACACCGAGTACTGGCTGGGCACTGAGTACATCCATCAGATCTCCAAGCAGAAGGTCTACCAGGTCAGGTTTGTCATCTGGGATGCCACAAACAACACCAAGTTTGCAGACTACAACCTCTTCAGTGTGGAAGATGAGTCCCACGGCTACCGGCTGAGACTGGGAATGTACACAGGGACAGCGGAGGATGCCATGAAATCAGACAATGCCAGGAAAGTGCACAACAACATGAAGTTCTCCACAAGAGATCGGGATCAGGACACTTACAGTGGGAACTGTGCCTCCAGTTATGGGGGCGGGTGGTGGTACTCGGCATGCTATTCTGTACGGCTGAACGTCAAGGGGGGCATAACATGGGGCAGCCTGTGCAACGGGAACTGCAAAGCTTCTGCCATCCTCATCAAACCAGCTCCGTACCATTAGTACTCTTTCCCCCTCCTGTCTGCACTGGGCACATGGCCAGACCTGCTGGGGCCTGCTTTGCTGGCTTGGGGGCTGGGGGTGAATAGGGTTTTTCCTGTATATCAAGAGCTGTTTTCTTTTCCTCTTCTCTTGAAAAGTAGCAAAGCTCTCTGGCCTTTCACTTGTGGTGGGTTTTTAGGGATCATTATTAGAACAAGTCTTTATAAACACTGTGGTTTCCAAGCATGCTCCTTCTGGGGAGAAAACTGTGCTCAGAAACCTAAAACCCTCCTGATCCAGCAAGGTCTTATTCTTTTTTTGCTTTGCAGGTATAGATGACATCAGCAGAAAAATATCAGTCATCACTAGCTAACCTGATCTAAGCTGTTCTAAGCCCAGGCAGGCCATGTACGCACCATACCCCTGCTGTAGTCTGTGTTCATCCTGCAGAATAAAATTGCTTTCAGAACATGCAGAGACATGCACAAATGTCCTTCATTTGTTTGGGAACTTCTCACAACTGCTGCCAGTTTCTTGCCAGGAGCAGACCTGAGGCTTGTGTTGCAGTAAGAAAAGACTTTCAAAGGGAAAATTTTTCATAAGACTCAAATGAGGAATTAAAGACAAAACTTTCACTCCAGGAAGAGAGCTGGGTTTCAAGGTGGGGATCTTTCAAAAACTGAATGCAGTACCACATGGCCAAGAGCAAGCACTGAGGGTCAGAGGGAAGCATCAGCTCAGTTCAACCCTACCAGCCGTGACCTGGAGCTAACCAGAGACAGCAGGCCAGGCCAGCATCATCCTGCCTTATTAACCTTGTGAATGCTGGCCAAGGCCTTGGGAGGTAACTGGAAGAGTGGACAGGAAAGAAAGGGACAACAGCACTGCAAGGCCACACGGCACTGTGTGGTTGGGATATCTGGGGCAGGGTTAAGAGCTGAGACAGCCTGACATGGCAGGGATCCCAGAAGTTCAAGAGGCTTTGATCATCTTGGGTCCATATGGGCTTGCTCCAGTGTGGTGATATCTCTGTGCCCTGGATAGCTCAATAGCAGACATGGTACCTGTGATGTGGTCTCCCAGTGCTGAGCAGAGGGGAATGATGTCTTGCTGGCTGCACTCCTGCTAATACAGCCCAGGATGCAGTTCACTTTCAACACTGCAAGGGTGCATTGCTGACTCCTGGGCAAATTGCTGTTTTCCAGGAACCCCAAGCCCTTTTCTGCCAAGCCTCTCCCCTCCAGTTAGGTTATACATCCAGGCTGGAGTGCAAATGACTTTTTAAACCAGCAGACATACCTCTCAATCCAGAAATGCTACTCTCAAGTCAGCTCAAACTGGGAAGCCTTTTTCAAGCAGCAGCACCTTCATACATTCATCTCCCCATGCATTAGGGCTGCAGGCCCACAGATGCCTCCAGGGCAGCCAAGGCTGCCTCTGCAGCCTCTTCAGGAACATGGCACTGCCATAGCTCTGCAGGGTGCCCTGGGACCTCAGTCACAGATCTTGGCCTGAGAGTCCCAAGTTGTTCAGGATTCACAGCCACAAGCCTTCCTCGAGCTCAGCTTTTCTTCCAAAGACAGAGGAGAGGAACCGTGGCTTCTTTCAAGCCCTAAGTTCAAACTTTCCTTCATCACAAAGGGGATCCATAGCCACATTCTCCCGCTGCAGCAGGATACGATGGGACTGACTTACCTGCGTCTCTCATGCCCTCAGGGAGTCCACCACCATCTCCACACTCCAATCTGTGGTGGTTTCTTCCCTTTCCCAGCACAGAGCAACCAACCAGCCATGGACAGGGGCAAAATATGGATGAGGGTTTTGCAAGATACTGAGCTTTGCTGGCCCTGTTGGCTAATCATAGCCTTACAGCCACAGTTCAGTGCACAGTGGCTGGAACAAGCCATTGGAAGCAATATTGCATCCAGAGACCTGAGAACCAAACCACAGACAGAATTAGGTACAACAGCTGTACTTGTCTGTGTACAGCAACCACACCAAATGGAGAAAAGCTCATGTTACAGGCTGATGCTGGGGACAATCAGCAGCAGGGAGAATCAGTGTCAGGCCTTTCACTGTGGAACATTGAAATATTTCAGAAAAAAAAAGAAAAATCAGCACAAAACCCCTGCATGCTACACCAGTTCTGCACCAGCTCAACCTGGGAGCAGAATCAGCTCCACAGCTGACCTGCCCCAGCACTGCCTAAGCAAATCATGTTGAACCCAGCAGCCACCACACCAGTCCTGGGGGAGGTGAGTTCTGCATGTCTTGGGGAGATCTGGCATCCCTTGGACAGGTGTGTCTCCTTGCCCAGAGGAGGACCTGCATAATACACCTACTTCCCCCCCCCAGGTCCACCACCCCGGAGACTGAACAGAGTGATCCCCCCACACTTATGTGCAGTGTCACGGCGGCAGGTAGACACAAGGCAGCAAAGTCTGGCTCCAGGGTTTATTGCAGCTGATTTCTCCCACCATGGGTAGCAGAGCTGTGGGGCGTATGGGGTCCAGGGAGGGAGCAGGGCCTGAGCAAAGCAGGGATACACCGATTGCACAGGGAAGGGAATTTGCGCTGTGTCCCCTCCCCAGGACAGAACACCCACATGGGGTGGGTGACAGGCGCACCCACCCCAAACCAGTGCCTGCGTCTCAGTGCCAGCCAGCACCGCAGCACTGGGCGAAGCTGCCCACATGCCCGGGGCTCCAGGCAATTGCTCCTGAGCCCCAGAGCCGCTGTGTTTCAGCTGGTGATGGTGCGGGAGCTGCAGGCAGCGCAGGACGTGCACTGGAGCTGGCACAGGGCTGTTGGCAGGAATGGGAACGGGGCGCTGAGCTGGGGACAGAGGCACTCGCACAAACTCCCAGGGGGCTGGGCGCTGCAGCGCGGTCAGCACACGTCTGTGGGTTTGACCAGGATGAGGGACGATGTGCAGTCACCATTATCACAGAATCCTGGCCAAAGGATGTGGTTTTTGGCATTGAGCAGGACGTTCTGGCACCTGTCATACCACCAGCCCCCATAGCTGTTGGCGCAGTTCCCACTGTACTGGTCCTGGTCCCTGTCGGTCGTGCTGAACTTCATGTTGTCGTGTATGCCCCCCTTCTTGGGGTGATAGCTGGTCAGATAGTCATCCCCATCACCAGAAAACCGGCCCAGCCTCAGTGGGTACCCGTTGGCCTCACTCTCCACCCTGAAGATGTCGTACTCGGCGTAATGGGTGACGTTGGCTTTATTCCGCACAATGAAGCGGACCTTGTAGGTGCCCTGCTGTGTCAGCAGGTGCAGGTACTCAGTGCCCAACCAGTGATCGCCCTCCACGTTCCCGAAGCCATACTTGTAGGTGGTCCAAGATTGCTTCCACGTGATCTCAGTGTCATGAGAGTTTCTCTGGACAACAGTCCAGCCCTTGCCTTCGGTGTCCATGTCGCACCACACCACGCGTGGGGGAGACCCTGCCGGCTGGATGACATACACCCCACTGGGGCTGGTCTTGCGGAGATGGCTGCAGTCTGTGGGGAACCCTGCGACAGCAGCAGTGGCAAACACAGGGTGGGGTGGGAGAGAGAAGGATCATAGGAGGATGTCAGGGAGGAAGGATCCTCCTGATCCATCCTGAGAAGAATCAGGAGTCTGTCAGGGCAACAAGGAGCTCCTGTAAGGGAGTGAGGACTCAGGACAAAAAGGGTTAGTTTTATCTGTGGTCTACTCCACAGTGTTGAGTGGCTTTTCCCCCAGCTTATCCACAGGGTAACCGAAGGTGTCTAAGACAGTGGCCCTGGTAAAAGCCCTAGGATGTATTTCTCATGACTTGCTATTTCATTTGGAGCCTTCTAATGCATCTGGCCAAGAAAAGAGGGGAAAATCTTCCAGATGCCAGTGATGTCCTCCAAGTATATCTGGCCCTCACACAAGGCCCTTGATATATTGAGCTGCAGCTCTTGGAAGGATCAGAAGTGTCCAAAATGCTCCACTGGATGAGACTATGTAATGAAAATTTATGTTTTCCCTGGAGGTCATGGCATTGCAAAAGAAGGCTAAGTTCTACCTTGATCTCATAGGGATCTCTTCCCCCTACTTGTTGCCGTTTATCTGTTAGCAGGACTGATCTGTCATTACTTACTTGCCAAACTAATTTGCTGTCTAATTTGTTTTTCTTGGTTTGTGTCTGATGAGGGACAATTTTCTGTGGGTTATTCCAATTCAGCCCATGAAATTCTGTTTTTCTCAGGCACACAGGTCTTGCAGGGAGTGTAACCTTCCCTTGCAAGGAGGAAGGGAATACTCCTAATCCAACAAGAGCTAAAAAAAAAAAAAAATTGCTGGGAGGATCTCTCCTAGAACTGAAGTGTAAAAAGAAGACACAAGCACCGCAGAGCAATCCTGCCAAGTTATGGCATTTGGGCAGAAACCCCTTGGTTTCAGCACAGAGCCACCAAGTGGGTGAGGATGGCTTGACAGGTGTCAGGCTGCTTACCTTACAAGCCATGGCCCAGGGGTTTGTGTGTGTAGGGAGTTCTTGTGTTGTGCATCAGCCTGGGTGCATGCTGACCTGAGAGTCAGTGCTGAGCTAGGGAGACACTTTCCTGCTCTGTGCCTTGGTGCCCAGACAGTGTCCCCCACCCACTCCATACTCACCACTCCGGGAGCTGGCAGTGGGTACTGCTGAGCCAGTGCTTGCACAAAGGAGAAGCATCGCCACCACTGTGGGTAGGACAAGGTCGCCACGGAGCAAATGTGTCCCAGCCTGGAGCCCTGGGGAGGAAAGGGCCCAGCACCATTAGGATTCGTGGGCAGCCCCCTCTGCCCCTGCCGACAGCCCCCGGGGAGCTCAGACCAGGGAAGGCAGAGCCACAGGGCACAGACAGGAGCAGGGGGCTTCCTGGGTGGTGGAAGCTGCAGCTTCAGTGCAGGCTCTGCCCCTGCAGGGCTGAAGAAATGGCTTTGTCACACTCCTGGTCAGCCTCTTCCCTGCACCAGACAGCAACCTGCAGATCTGTTCTCGGAACCTACAGCCCAAGAGTAGCTAAGAGAAGACAATGACACAGCTAGCTCTGGGGAGAGTAGTTTGCCAGGGGGGCAGGACCACAAGAAACAGTTCTTTTTTGGAGTAATCATGCTTAAGCCTTTTATATAAGCCACCCCCAATGACAGCGAGTGGGAAACCAGATCCAAAGGATGAGTCCTATTGCGCAGATACCAGCTCCCAAGCAGACAGGAGGAATTCTCCTGGGCCCACACAGTAACACAAGCTCAAACCCTCTGTGCTGGCCACCAGCACACCCCTACACCCCGCACTAGCTCAGTTACTGGGGGAGATGCCATCATGCCTGGGGAAGGGCACCTGTGGAACCACATGTGCCACATGCATTGGTCAGGAAAGGACAGGACCAAGTTGAAATCTAGGTCTCCACATTAACCTCCCTTGACAGGACATGCGAATACAGGGCATATGTCTGGGGAACGCATAGGCTGGCACCAAGCACATGTGTCACTTGGTGCTTTGGTCTTGCATCCCTTCTGCTACCAGGGTGCCTGGCAGCATGCATCACCCAGGCAAGATCATGTCCTGCTAATCATCTTGTGCCTTTGTATACTCACCCCAGGCAGGTCTTGTTTGAGCCCAGCACCACACATGAATGCAGTGTGCCACTGGAAAGATAACTCACCCATCACAAGAGCACAGCCGAGCAGAGAGCAGGAACCCAGTGGTGCACCCTCCCATGCCGAGCTTTCCACAGTGACTTTATACGCACTGCACACACCCATTTGTGTTCACACTTGTTATTTGTAGAGGTACAAGGAGGCACTTGCACACAATCGTGACCTGAGCAGTTTTCAGATCCCATGACAACACAACTATACCCCCTGAGGGGAGGGAGGCATGCCATTCTAGCCAGATAAGTACAAAATAATCCCCTTTTCAATTATTGAATCTCTCAGCTACACAAATACTACATGTGAATTGCCCACTTGGAGCAAATTCTGGAGAGCCATGATCAAACTGAAGTGGAGAGACCCAGCTTTTTAAGGACATACACACAGAAACTAGCAAAGGAGGAGAGATTAGGTGACCTTGGAAAGATGAGGACAGGTCCTCAAGAGACGTGCCTGCTTGCTAACTCTCCACTGGCAGGTTTCAGGATCAATGACTTAAGTCATTGGGCTGGACCAGTGTCCAGCAGACAGAAGTCACTGTATACGCAGTGTCCCCTGGCACCCCAATCTGCATGCTCTGAGTGGAGGGCAAGGGCTCCAGGTAACAAGCAGGTGCCTGTGGGTCCCTTTGCCATCCTCCTTCCCAATCCCTGGCTTTGGCCTGGTGAGACCCTGCAGATCCCCCTCCTCCAGCCCCAGCAATGTCGACCAGGGGTTGCTCCCTCTACAGGAACAAAATGCTCTCAGGACAGATTGTTTGGGAAGGCTGTTCTTGGTGCCTGAAGGTGCAGAAAGCTTAATCACTTTGTCAAGCCAATTTTAAGAGGATAAAGATGTGGCCCTTCTACTTTCTTCTCCTGTGTTGGTTTCAGTAGCCTACTGACCAGATGTCTTCATGGCACAACTTAAACCTGGTGTTCACAGTAAGCCAGTGCCAAGCTGAGGCTCCCACCAAACTTTCCGTGCTGCAGGAGCCCACACCAAGCAGTGCAGCTTGCAGGTCTGGATGGACAGTGGCATCCAGACCTGTCCAAGGTAAGGGGTCCCTGGATCAACTTCCATCTGCACCCTTAGATCTCACCCCTGCTTGCTTGGTTAGAGGTTGGGAGCCCTTGTCCACAGCCTCATTTAGTTTGGGAGAATCATAAAAGCAGCACTCCCAAGTCTATGGAGGGAGGATAGCCCAAGCTGCCTGGGGAAGAAGGACCCCAGGCAGAGAGGCCATGTCCCCTTTCTTTGGGGGCAGGGGAAGTGGGTGACTTAGAGGCTCCTATGGGCTGCCACTGGAGCTAACGCCAGCACTGAGGGATGCAATGCCTTGGGGCATGGTGGGGTGCCTGTGCCAGGGCTGGCAGGCAGGCTACTGCTGGTGAGCCACCACTGGGATCACTGCTGGCAACAAGGCTGCCAGATGCAGCAGGAACATGGGCCCCACAGGTCATGGAGAGGAAGTCCTCCCCTGCCCCTGTGTACAGCAGGCTCCACTGGGCTGCTCTGAATAGTTGCAAATGGTATTTCTTTCAAAGGAACAGTGTCTCAACAGGACAGCTTATCTACAGTCCAGCAAAGACCCCGTTTTTTACTTCCACTCAAATATTGCAGTGGATGGTGTCTTCAAAGCTACAAAACAAAGGTTTTCTAAATCACACTGACATGGGACCTTGTTCTAAGAAGACAGCTGCAAGAGGATCTCTGAGCAGGTTGGAAGCAGAGCTGAGGACAACAACCAGTGGTTGCACTCCAGAGAGGCAGAGCAGGGGGCACCGCGCAGGACTCAAGGGAGGAGAATGAAGGCATGAGCCAGATCTCTGGGAGCAGCAAAGGCTGGCTGCTCCCCACGGGCCTGCAAGCCAGAAGCCAAGGGTGAACCCTGAGGATGCAACGCCCTTGCTGCCAGATCTGAGCACAGCAGACAGAGCTGAATGTTGGCAACAGCTCCAGCAACGCAAGCTGTCGGCCGGGCCCAAGATCCTGGAAAAAATGACACAGTGCAAAAGGCAGGGCTGGAGCTAAGCTACAACACGCATCTGAGTGGTCCATCCAGGAAATGAGCTATCTACAGTGTAGATCTAAGATCCATCCAGAAAACAAGGCCAGAAAGGGGCCTGAAGACCAGTACTCATACAGTGTGGCTCAAGTTAGGACTGAAGGCCCAGGGCTGAGCTGAAACAGGCCTCATGGGCCCAGGTGAAGGTTCCAGGTGGGACTGGTCACCAGCCATTAAGGCCTACTGGTGCACTCAGGGCCATGACAGTAGCAGTTAATCCTGAAAGAGCAATGTGCCACATGTGCCACATGCATTGGTCAGGAAAGGACAGGACCAAGTTGAAATCTAGGTCTCCACATTAACCTCCCTTGACAGGACATGCGAATACAGGGCATATGTCTGGGGAACGCATAGGCTGGCACCAAGCACATGTGTCACTTGGTGCTTTGGTCTTGCATCCCTTCTGCTACCAGGGTGCCTGGCAGCATGCATCACCCAGGCAAGATCATGTCCTGCTAATCATCTTGTGCCTTTGTATACTCACCCCAGGCAGGTCTTGTTTGAGCCCAGCACCACACATGAATGCAGTGTGCCACTGGAAAGATAACTCACCCATCACAAGAGCACAGCCGAGCAGAGAGCAGGAACCCAGTGGTGCACCCTCCCATGCCGAGCTTTCCACAGTGACTTTATACGCACTGCACACACCCATTTGTGTTCACACTTGTTATTTGTAGAGGTACAAGGAGGCACTTGCACACAATCGTGACCTGAGCAGTTTTCAGATCCCATGACAACACAACTATACCCCCTGAGGGGAGGGAGGCATGCCATTCTAGCCAGATAAGTACAAAATAATCCCCTTTTCAATTATTGAATCTCTCAGCTACACAAATACTACATGTGAATTGCCCACTTGGAGCAAATTCTGGAGAGCCATGATCAAACTGAAGTGGAGAGACCCAGCTTTTTAAGGACATACACACAGAAACTAGCAAAGGAGGAGAGATTAGGTGACCTTGGAAAGATGAGGACAGGTCCTCAAGAGACGTGCCTGCTTGCTAACTCTCCACTGGCAGGTTTCAGGATCAATGACTTAAGTCATTGGGCTGGACCAGTGTCCAGCAGACAGAAGTCACTGTATACGCAGTGTCCCCTGGCACCCCAATCTGCATGCTCTGAGTGGAGGGCAAGGGCTCCAGGTAACAAGCAGGTGCCTGTGGGTCCCTTTGCCATCCTCCTTCCCAATCCCTGGCTTTGGCCTGGTGAGACCCTGCAGATCCCCCTCCTCCAGCCCCAGCAATGTCGACCAGGGGTTGCTCCCTCTACAGGAACAAAATGCTCTCAGGACAGATTGTTTGGGAAGGCTGTTCTTGGTGCCTGAAGGTGCAGAAAGCTTAATCACTTTGTCAAGCCAATTTTAAGAGGATAAAGATGTGGCCCTTCTACTTTCTTCTCCTGTGTTGGTTTCAGTAGCCTACTGACCAGATGTCTTCATGGCACAACTTAAACCTGGTGTTCACAGTAAGCCAGTGCCAAGCTGAGGCTCCCACCAAACTTTCCGTGCTGCAGGAGCCCACACCAAGCAGTGCAGCTTGCAGGTCTGGATGGACAGTGGCATCCAGACCTGTCCAAGGTAAGGGGTCCCTGGATCAACTTCCATCTGCACCCTTAGATCTCACCCCTGCTTGCTTGGTTAGAGGTTGGGAGCCCTTGTCCACAGCCTCATTTAGTTTGGGAGAATCATAAAAGCAGCACTCCCAAGTCTATGGAGGGAGGATAGCCCAAGCTGCCTGGGGAAGAAGGACCCCAGGCAGAGAGGCCATGTCCCCTTTCTTTGGGGGCAGGGGAAGTGGGTGACTTAGAGGCTCCTATGGGCTGCCACTGGAGCTAACGCCAGCACTGAGGGATGCAATGCCTTGGGGCATGGTGGGGTGCCTGTGCCAGGGCTGGCAGGCAGGCTACTGCTGGTGAGCCACCACTGGGATCACTGCTGGCAACAAGGCTGCCAGATGCAGCAGGAACATGGGCCCCACAGGTCATGGAGAGGAAGTCCTCCCCTGCCCCTGTGTACAGCAGGCTCCACTGGGCTGCTCTGAATAGTTGCAAATGGTATTTCTTTCAAAGGAACAGTGTCTCAACAGGACAGCTTATCTACAGTCCAGCAAAGACCCCGTTTTTTACTTCCACTCAAATATTGCAGTGGATGGTGTCTTCAAAGCTACAAAACAAAGGTTTTCTAAATCACACTGACATGGGACCTTGTTCTAAGAAGACAGCTGCAAGAGGATCTCTGAGCAGGTTGGAAGCAGAGCTGAGGACAACAACCAGTGGTTGCACTCCAGAGAGGCAGAGCAGGGGGCACCGCGCAGGACTCAAGGGAGGAGAATGAAGGCATGAGCCAGATCTCTGGGAGCAGCAAAGGCTGGCTGCTCCCCACGGGCCTGCAAGCCAGAAGCCAAGGGTGAACCCTGAGGATGCAACGCCCTTGCTGCCAGATCTGAGCACAGCAGACAGAGCTGAATGTTGGCAACAGCTCCAGCAACGCAAGCTGTCGGCCGGGCCCAAGATCCTGGAAAAAATGACACAGTGCAAAAGGCAGGGCTGGAGCTAAGCTACAACACGCATCTGAGTGGTCCATCCAGGAAATGAGCTATCTACAGTGTAGATCTAAGATCCATCCAGAAAACAAGGCCAGAAAGGGGCCTGAAGACCAGTACTCATACAGTGTGGCTCAAGTTAGGACTGAAGGCCCAGGGCTGAGCTGAAACAGGCCTCATGGGCCCAGGTGAAGGTTCCAGGTGGGACTGGTCACCAGCCATTAAGGCCTACTGGTGCACTCAGGGCCATGACAGTAGCAGTTAATCCTGAAAGAGCAAATCACACCGGCCTGGCTGGCTGTACAGGTCTCTCATGCTCCATAGGCCCTCAGGCTTTTGCTATAGCTCTTTGGGCTTACAAAGTGGCTTCTCAAGGCATGTTCTGCTGCAACCAGCTCTGCATCTTGCACAAGGCCTGGCACCATGGCTGTGCTCCTGCAGAAAAACAGATGCATAGGGCTCGGGGAGAGGGTTCCTCAGAGAACTGGAGAAACACAGGGTAACTGAGACGAGGATGACCTCCAAATGTCTCTGGTCTGATCTCAAGGCCAAAGCAGGGACAACTTAGAATGGGTTGCTCAGGGTCATGTCTAGGTCAGTTGTGAATATGTCGAGGAATGGAGGTCCCAGGACTTCTCTTTTTTTTTTTTTTTCAGTCTTTGAACACCCTCAGGCTGAATTTTTTTTAATCTAATTCTAATTTCCCTCCCTTCCCTTATGTCGTCCATTGCCTTTCATCCTATCCCTGTGCACCTCCAAGGACAGTCATAGAATCACAGGGTGATAGAATAATTTAGGTTGGGAGAGACCTCTGGAGGCCATCTAGTCCAATCCCTGCTCAAAGCAGATCTAAAAAATGAGGTCCTTTTCCAGTCAAGTTTTGAACACCTCTAAGGATAGAAATCCCACAGCCTCTCTCTGGGCACCTGTTCCAGTATTTGACCAACCTCATGTTAAAAAAAGTCCCTATTTCTAACTGGAATTTCCATGTTCCAACTTAGATCCATTGCTTCTCATTCCACCACGCACCTCCTTGAACAGTCTGGCTCCATGTTCTCTGTATCCTCCCATGAGGTAGTTGTAGTCAGGAATAAGACCTCCCCATTGCCTGCTCTTCTCCAGGTGGAACAAGCCCAGTTCTCTCAGATTCTCCTGACATGTCCTGAGCTCCAGGCCCCTGACCAGTCTGGTGGCCCCCACTGGACTTGCTCCAGTCTGCCAATACGTTTCTTGTAATGAGGGGTTCAAAACGAGACACAGTGCTCTGAGGAGCCTGACTTGGTCTGCTCTCCACCCTCCTACCAGCTAGCTGTAGGCAGCAACAAGATCCCATCTCAGCCTTCCCTTCTGCAGGCTGAACAAGCCCATCTTTCTCAGCCTGTCCACATATGTCATATGCTCCTGCCTCGACTGTCTTGGTCTTAGCTGGACTCTTTCTGGAGCTTTAGTCGCTGTTGTGCATGGGGGAGCCCCACACAGGACACAGCACTCCAGCTGTCGTCTCACACATGGAAGTGAATAATCCCTTCCCTCACCCTCCTGGCTGCATTTTTCCAGATGCAGCCCAGGATGCAGCAATAAACAGAACTGTGCCACAACTGTGGCCCTTACAATATCAAACATATACTGAGCAGGAGCTGAGCCCCAGGACACAGCTGGGGTTTCAGAGAAATCCCTTCTATGACCTTTCCCCTGCCTGCTTTGCACATCCTAACCCAAACACCAACCACAGCCTCCTGGAAAAGCTGGCCAGGGACTGGAAGCTGTTGGTGAAGCTCTGCTGAGGGTTGCTGCCTGCCTTTGCTTGCATCTGCTGTTGAGCAGAAGCAGCAGCACAGCAGGCCATGCACAGGAGCCTCCATGACCAGGCAGCCACGCTGCAAGCGAACAGCATGTGACAAAAGCCCAGCCTACTCCACAGGCTCTGGCCATCTTGTGCTGTCCAGCACAAGGTGGATGCTGGGGTACAGGAGTCCTCATAGCTCAGAATACTGCAGGTATCAATCCCTAGGAAAAGGATGGTCTGGCATTTTCTGTAAGAAATCCATAGTGTAAGGACTCCTAGTAGCAGACAGGGGCTTGAAGTGAGACCATTTTACATCAGTGTCACATCACGATTCCCAAACTTGTGACTGCTGCAAGGGCCGCGGTACCAGGGGAGACCACAGTGCACGTTGCGCAAGAGGCAGTGTGGTGGTGGCAGGCCAGGCACGTCAGGAGGCACCTGGAGTGGCACTTTCTGAAGTTCGGTGCACAATTTGCCAGGAACACTAGAGTACCTCTTCCCTGAAGGGTCTAATGGGGTCCCCAGTGACTGTTGAGCTCCATGCCTGTTCTGGAGAGAGTGATTTATGCCTGATGTTTGATTTCCATCCAGGAGGGGGAATATCATCTGGGTATTTACTTATGAGTTGAAAGGTGCAGAGGTGCCCAGAGGATGCCATTCCCAGGGGAAACCCTGCCAGGGCAGGGGGGGCAGCCAGGCACTGTAAATCACAGTTGTTTTAAGGCATTTGCTTACTGGCACCAAATTATTTACTTTGCCTCTGAAGAAAGCTCTTCACCTTTGTGAGACACAGCCTTCATTGTCTGAGGGCATATCACTTAATGATGAAGAGCAAATAAGCCATAAACCACTAGTCCTGTTGCCAACCAGAGGACAAGTGCTGTGGTTTGGGTCTCGTGCCTCCACCCCCTCACCTGCTGAGCCCTATAACTTTCAGGCTGGACACCCCCTCCAGCCAGGCCAACCCGCTCGGCTTCCTGCTCCGCAGGGTCCCTGCAGAGACAGCATGGGTGAGTGTGGGATGGGATGGGAGGGTATGGCACCGCTGCGTGTGGCTGCAGGTCACAGGGCATCCCGGCACTTTGTCTTCTGCAGGGCTCCCTTCTCCCCACACCCCGGCCATCGCAGCGCTAAGTCCATTACATTGTCTGGGCTCACTGTGCCCTGGTCTGGGAATTGGAGTAGGAGTCTGCATGTTCTGCTATTTTCAGGCTGTATCGGTCTAGCCCTGGAGTGCCAGATAGCCCATTTTACAAGCCTCATATTTACCAAACATTCTTTGTAATTTTCCGTTCTCCAAGGAAAGTATTAAATACCTAGAATAGAAAACAGATTTTTTAGATATTCTTTCTTAAGGAGCGATATTGGACAGGTATTAAGATCTGGAGATTAGATGCTTGAAAGCACACTGCTGTCCCCAGAACACTCAGGAGAGGCTGATACTCTCCTCTGCATCTCCTTCCTACCCAGACCTTTCATGACCATTCATGGGGGAATGGGCCAGCAGTGGAGGGAGCATTGCTTCTCTGGTGGCCTAAAGAAGAGATATATTTAAACATGTCTCTAAACACAAGTGTATCAAGGCACTAAATGTTATGTAGGAATTGAGAAACAAATTAGTTGGACTGAAGTGTGTTTAAAAGACCTCTGCTGTAAAACTGTAACCAGTACAAATAATTGGGACAGCTCTGAGCATTCCCAGAAAGGGGTGCTTGCCTCTAGGGTGGCTGCAATTGCACACAGTGGTTCCAGGCTGGCATCATTGATTGTTTTGCTTCTCAGTCATCTCACGGAATGGTGCCAAACCCAGGGCAGTGCAATGGATTTTGCTCTGCTCCTTTTTGAACAGTGGAGGGATCACATTAGTAATCTGCCAGGGTGAGCTACATCTATCATACCATGAACAGATTTCCCCATGGGCAGGCGGGGGATGCCCCACAATGCCCCACTCTCTAGGAATCATTATAAACTTTCTATTACTTCATTTAGATTTAATATTGCAAAAAGTGCGCTGGTTTCCCTAGCTGCTCTGAACAAGAACAAATCAGAGCAGCTGGCTACATATGGAAACTTTGAAGTGGCCATATAACCATATAAAGGCAATAATTTGCACCAGCCAGGCAGTAATTCCTGAAAGTTTGTGCTGCCCCTCTCAGTCACGGTGCTTTCATGCAGAGCAGAGAAATACACACAGCCCTGCCTGGGACTTGTTCCCACCCAGACATCTGGGTTCTTACTGCCCACAAACCTGGACTGGAGGCAGGTGTAGTCCCAGGTTACACCATGTGAGTGTGCCACGGAAGCGTGATGGGAGCTCGGAGGAAAGGGGATTCCTCCCTCCGTGCTCACCCTGCTTGTTATCTCCAGACCTGAGACTTGGTCTTTACAGGGATTTCTGATTACAGTCACTTTGGGTTTCAACAAGGTTTTTGCATTTCTTCTGTCTCAAAAACCACCACCAGCAGGTGCCACCACTAATGACTCCTGCCAATGAGTCATTGACAGCTCATCTAAATGAGTGAATTGGGGCTTACAGCTCCAAGAGGGATCTCTACACATAAAGAATTTTATTTTCCCATTTTAGTCTGCAAGTAAAGGAGTCAAATGGGATTCATGGCTCTGTAATGGAAGTTATGATCTCTTTCTTCCTTTTCCAATATCTTCCCATTTCAGCTACCCAGCACCTTTGTCTCCCGGTTTTCACCTGCCTGCTGGCCCTAGCAGCATCTCTTCCTGCCTTTGACATAAAAAACTTGCATCTCCTCAATGGCACGCTGGATGAAATTATGAATGTTCCCTCAGAGTCCTCCCAGCTTGGTAAGTATACCGCTACAATAGGGAGAGGCAAACAAGGTCATGTTCAGTCAAATCCTGCACAGACTGCCTCACCAGCCTAACCACACCCCTGCAACATGGAGCAAGGACTAAATACTGCTCTATGTGTGGGCAATGCCAATGCAATGTAGGCTGTCTTACTGGAACAAGAATCATCTCAGAGTCCTCCTCTGCTTGCTGTCTGTCTCTTCTCCTGTCTGGCATGAAGTTCTTCTGTCCATAAGTGAGTCCAATAGTCCAAAGCACAGAGTTCACAGGATTCCAGGAGAAGGGACAGGTTTGGTCTCATTGGCAGCAAGACCAAGTGTTGTGGGCCATGGGCTCTTCCTCGGAGAAGCAGTGTTCAAGATGTTAAGGCAAACAATCACAGTGTGTTTTGAGGACATGGAGAACAGCAGCCACCTCTGGAAATCACAAGGTCGGTGGAACACTGAATTCAAGACAGAAGTGAATACAAAGAGGAACTAAGTGAAGTTAATACAAAGTCAGTGTATTACAGTGGCACAGACACAGAGCAATCAGCCAGATGATGGCACAGCATAACCTACAAATACCAGGGTATATTGGAGCAATGAGGAAGCCTCCAAGAAATGCTCCTGGAATAAAACTGGGGGCTGTGGGTGGGACATGACATGACAGAAAGAGCTGGTTCCCTTTCAAGGGAGGAGGAAGATTTCTTGGCAGAAGAGCTCAAGGTCCAAGTGTTTGATGTTGGTTTCACATCAGCCTTCACTGCAAAGGTCAGTTGTCAAGAAACTGCCAACACAGGCAGCACCTGTGACTGAGGCAAGAGTTTGGGCTTCACCAAGAACTGCAAGTCTGAGTAAAGAAAGGGAGGGTGCTCTGGGCTTCACACTCACGTCTCACCCAGACCACTGGTAGGGTGCTCTGAAAACATGAGCAGCATGAATGCAAGACGGGTGAGCAGGGAGGCATGCCAGAGAAGACAGGCTAACATTAAAAAGTCTTGACTTGTGGAGAAGTGCTTCCAAATGGGTGGGAAGTGAAAGCAGAAAGGAGCAGAGGCAGACTGTGGCTTACAAAATGAACATGAGTGAACAGCTTCATATGGCTGTAGTAAAAGTAAATACCATGGTAGGAAAGTCCTCTAGGCGATGTTACATGAGTGTTTCCCACTCCACACAGGCTCAGGCCAACCACCATGTTCACTGGTGGGCTTCAAGACACATTTGGAGAGAGTCAAAAGGAAAGGGGTCAAAAATCTGGCAGGCAGACTGTGTCAGGGAAGGCTGAAGAGCTGAATGGTTTAGCCCCAAAATCAGAAGACCGTGGAGGAGGAAGTGATAGTAATATTAAAGTTTGTCTGCAGGAAGAAGTGTACTCTAGGTGTAGTAAGAGAAGGAATGGGCTTATACACAGTGCAAGAGGCTTAAGTTAAACACTTCATAAGAGAGGGGATAGGAAAGCACCAGCTGAGAGTGAAAGCAGGGAGCAGATATTTGAGGATGTCAGAGAGCAGCAGCTGCAGGGTTAGGCATCTGTTTCAGAGAGGGGATAGGAACAGCTTTTGTGATTCCATAAGCCTGTGATTCATTCCTCTGTTTTACAGCCACCAGTGGATACACAGAAGATGTCCTTGTAAAAGAATTGCATTAATTCACCATAAACTGTCCCCTCTTCCAGCAATACCCTTCAAATTCCCTTCTGACCCAGCTGAGCAGAGCCCCTCTCCCAACTCCTGATACCTGCACCAGTTTTCCTGTGTCTGCTCTCACATTTCTTCCCCTTCTAATCCCTCTTCTTCCTGAGTCCCTTCCTAACTGCTTTTACTGCACTTTAACAACCATCTTTCCAGTGTTGCCACCACCATTTGGGGTCTTTCACCCACCCACACAGTGTGCCCAAATCCTTCTCACCAAGGAAGCATCTGCCCCATTCTAACACCATGTAAATTCCCCCAAACAACCAACTGGCTGATACCTGAAATGGTAAAGTCCCTCTGGAATTAGGATCAACAACAGAAAAACAGGAATATCATCAGGAATATCATGCTCTCCCAGCAGGCATTTGACATGTCTACTCTCAATACTCACCCCTGTCTCCTCTGTTCTTGTTAATTCAGATAATGATGGCAAACATGTTCGACAGGTCAGAGACATTGCCCCCCACCAACCGGCGGGCCACGGTAAGTGTCTTGTCAAGGAGTACCTCTGCTCATAAGGTTTCACCATTGCTGGGCTCATGAAGAGCTCTCAGCCACCTTAGCCCATGTCCTACATGTGCACTGGCTCCTCCCAGGAAAAATGTTGATTTTCTGATAGGCTGCAGAGGTGCCACAGCTTGTAACCTCGGGGGGACTCTATTACCAGCCATGTCCTGGACTCAGTAGTTGATGAGGATCTTTAACATGGGGAATTTTCCACCTAAAGATCCAAAACAGAAAGTGATGATTTGTTATTGGCCTTTGGGAAGTGGTGATTGGTTATTTTCCTATTTTTACTATACAGTTGATGAGAAGACTGGGTAAGACAGGGACTCACTGCATTACTGAACTGACTGAGTCAACATTAGCCCATAGGACCACAAGATAGGTCCTATCTGGGTAGGAATAACCAGTAGCAGAGGTACTGGGAGCAGAAGTACCCAGAAGTGGGTAGGTGCATTCAGGTGCTTGTTGGATAAGGTGCTGACACTCTTGGAGCATGGAAAGGCCATAATCAAATCAAACAAGTCAAGAAGTCTCTAAAGAGCTACTCAGGTAAGCCCAGAGAAAACTGATGGATTTGCCCTATTGAGATCACAAGGGCTGATTTAATTATTAGCAATATGGATGTCTTGATCACACTCTCTCCAGGGCTTCTGAGATTACTATAAAGCTCTAAAGCCTTCATGCTGTAACAGCAAATGGCTTTATAATCCAGATTTGCATTTGTCTGTGTGGTGATATATCACCTGCATGCTACAGGCAAATCACCACAGCACTGCAAGACTGAATTCAACCTGGGCTAGGGTGCATTGTGTGCTGGCTGAAAGCAATATCTGGCTTGGTCTCACCAGGCCAAGATATTTTGGCAGTGTGTCCCCATCAGTTTGAATCCTGTCTTGGGAAGATATGAAGCCCAACTCTTACGTCGATCATTTCAAGATTTTTATTTACTCCTGCGAGCACACGGCAGGAATACAGCCCAAGAATGTGTGTGCAATAGGATATAGGCACAAAAGAAATATCAGGTGCTTTCAGTATCTCATTGTGTGGGATTTAATAACCATCTCTTTTTCCTGCCCCAGGTTGGCCCAAGGACTGCAGCGAGATCCCTGCTGGCAGCCGCAGTGGTGTCTACATCATCCAGCCGAAAGGGCTCCACCACCTCGTGGTGTACTGCGAAATGAATGTGACAAACGGGGGCTGGACAGTCATCCAGAGGAACCAGAAAGATACACCAGTCACCTGGGCCGAGTCCTGGAGCACCTACAAGTATGGCTTTGGGAATGTGCGCAGTGAGTACTGGCTGGGCACTGAGTACATCCATCAGATCTCCAAGCAGAAGGTCTACCAGGTCAGGTTTGTCATCCAGGACTCCACAGACAACATCAATTTCGCAGACTACAACCTCTTCAGTGTGGAAGATGAGTCCCACGGCTACCGGCTGAGGTTGGGCTCCTACACAGGGACGGCGGGGGATGCCATGACCTCAGACAATCCCAACACCATGCATGACAACATGAAGTTCTCCACAAAGGATCGGGATCAGGACACTTACAGTAAGAACTGTGCCTACAGCTATGAGGGTGGGTGGTGGTATTCAGCATGTTATTCTGTACGGCTGAATTTCAAGGGTGGCATGACATGGGGCAGTCTGTGTAAAGGGAACTGCAAATCCTCCCTTATCCTCATCAAACCAGCTCTGTATTGTTAGTGCTTCTTCCCCCCCTGTCCACACTGGACACTCTGCAAAGGCTCTGCATGGCCAAACAGCTTGAGCCTTTCTGGAGCCCAAGGGTAGTAGGGTTTTAGTGAAATGCCACTTTCCAATTCCCCGCACTGAGCGCAGGCTCCCCCTCTGCTCAGCTCTTTTCCCCTGCGCTTGCCAATGATTCCTTGTTATTATGTTCATAATCAAGAATAAAAAAATCACTTGTGAAATTTGTGGATTCCACATGTACCTTCCCTGCGGGACTAAGACACTCAGCCCGGGAGTGACTTTTCATCAGAGTTTCTTAGCTGCCTCCAGAACTTACAGCAAGCAAAAAAGCTACATGCCACAGATTTCCATATACTCTGTGCCTCTCTGCAGTGTCTGGTAAAGCATCCCAATAAATTTGCTTCTTTGAGCTCATTCTCCTTTAATTAACATTTGTTCTGTATCTCTGATGCACTCCCACTGAGACCCAAGAAATCCCATGTCAGGTGGTAGGACTGGAGTCTTGGGGCTTATAGAGGGAAAAAGCCTTGATCGGTTCTCACAGGAATGGATGTAAGAAAATTAAATCTAGTTACACTGAGATAGAGGACCTGTGATCTGCACAGGAGGGTTCAGAAGGGACCTGTCATGTAGGAGAACTCTTCCCACGTCATCACCACATTCACAGTCCAGGGTCAAAAGCTGTGGCAATGTCCTGGTGTCAAGGTCCCACCACTGCTGGGAGGCTGTATCTATCGGGATTTGTCGCTACCTGTTTGTCTGCAGTCATGCTTTGATCCTTCAGAAACATGATTTCAAAGTCATCTGTAGATCTGTCTGTTGTGACTAAGAAGCAGAGAACTTAAATGGAAGCAAAAGAGAAGTAGGTTACATGTTAGGAATCACTTGAATTAGGAGACACTCTAATGAGGGAAGAGCTCATTACAGGAATGGGCTCACCATACCCAGGTTTCTGCCAGGAAAGATGCAGACAGAGCTGATGCTGTAAGGCTGCAGGACGAGGCCTCTACAGCTCCTCCATCCCACAATACTGTGGCACTGCCAGGACAGACTGTTTGAGAAGCACTTTCACCTTCACAAACCATTTCTGGCTTTGTCTTGGTGCAGCACAGGAACAGCAGTGAGTTCCACTTCCAGGACCAACGGCTAAGGGAAAACCCAGCCCTCACCTGCCAGCTGCAGAGCCCAGTGCCCACTGGGAGCTATCCAGGAAGGTCTGAGAAATTAGAAAATACTGAAAGAAGTGAGCAGTGGAGGATCTCCAAGCCAGAATGTACCTTACACTGCCCCAGAGAACTGCCCTCAGCACTGCAGAGCACAGCGGGCACCTGCACCTAGGGATGTCTGAGGAAAAAAAGAGCTCAGGGCTACTTCTATTGAAAGCAGCTCTCGGGTGAGGTAGGCTGCTCTCGCTCTCCTGAGAGCCTCCAGCATCAAGCACTGAGCCCCCCCAAACCAGAGCACAGGAGACTGGTAGGACCTCAGAGTACAGCCCATGCCAGAGTCTCCTGCTGTGGCTGGAGTCCCCACTTGTCCTTGAAAGGGTGTCCTGTCAGGGACTCTGCAGTGTCAGATGGCCCTGTCCAGAGATGGCAGCATCTCCAGCCTCGGTGGTGAATTTGGCACCCCAAATTCAATGAGACATAGCCCTCTGCAGCCTGGTCTGGTTTTGGGATCAACTCTGCCATGCAGAGGTTGGACTAGAAATCCCAGAAGTGGGATTTCAACACTAGTTATCCTCTAAGACAGAGAGAGACATTCACCTTGAGCAAAGACCATGCCTGCCTTGCAATGGGCACCACAGCACGGGGAGGGGGGGCACAAGGCAACTCCATGAGGGACTTCACATTGGCTGGAAGAGAGGCTCTGCTGCACCAGGGGCACAAGATGGTAGCAGCAGGTGGAGGATGGCTGTCAGGAAGGTGCCCCCACCCCACTCACCCCACCCCTGGTGCCCCCAGATTGGATTTGGCTTCCAAAGCCAGCAGGCTCGATGACATCAGGTGGCACTGGGCAGACTGTGAAATGACACTGCTGCTGCTCCTGGGCCTCTGGGGTTTCAAAGCGACAGGCAAAATTGGAGTTGCATTTGCACTGTCAGACTAAGGAGCAAACAATTCTCATCCAGCAGTGCTGTCTTCTGCTAGGGCTCTCCAAAGGCACTGGAGAGACACAGGCCACGAGATGCAGGAGAGCATCCTAAAATATCCTCACAGTACAACAGGGCTGGCACCCACCGGCCCAGGAGGATGGGCTCAGTGAGTGGGTGTCTCTGCATTGCCGTCTTGTCCCTCCACCACAGCACATCCCAGTGTACAGACAGGTTCTCATCTCTCCTACAACAGCGCCAGATCCACACAGCTCCTTATTCCAAGCTACCCATCCAAATGCTTCCTAAATCCTGCTGGGCTCTTGGCCACCCAACAGCAGTGACTTCCAGCCCCCAGCAGCTCCCTGGCAGCTTCCCTTCATTCAGCTGCAGCAGCTGGTGTTTGTTTGAGGTGAAACCTGAAGCCAAGCAGTGGACATTAAATGCTGTCTCCCACCAGATATTTGCTCCACGGAAATGTCCTGGCCAGGACAGAGCAGCCCCTGCCCCAGGAGCAGTGCATGGCTCTTCCTGCAGCTTGGTTTTTCACCAAGGTAAAACTTCCCCGGGAAGGAATCCCCACCTCCCATGAGCTCCTGGCTTGCTACTTTTCCCCAGCTTCTCCACCACATCTTTCACTTTTAAGAGTAAGAACAGGGCAAAGATACAAGGAGAGTTTCCAGCACAGAGATGTCCTGAAGCAGAGCTGATAGTCCTCAGGCAGGTTTCTGCTCCCTGAATTTTTCTTTTAGGTCTCTGAATCCCTGCAAACATTTAGTGACCACAACACCCTGCGGCGAGCAGTTCCGCACCACAAGTGGGGCAGTGCTTCCACCTCTCCCTTCCCGAAGGGCGGAAGGGGACCTGCACAGAGCCAGCAGTGACAGGGTGCCTCATTGCTCTCTCTTTCCTCTCTCCTGAGCCGATGGGTACATCGGTGCCAGATGTCCACAGGATGCACAAGTGCAGTGCCGTGAAGTACAGGATGAGGCCAATGCAGTGACAAGCAGGATGCACACAGCGTGGTGCAGTACAGGGCACACACAGTGCAGTGCAAGATGCACATAGTGTGGTGCAGTGCAGGATACATGCATGGAGGTGCAGGATGCACACAGTGAGGTGCAGTGCAGGATGCACGTAGCAGGGTGCAGGATGCACAGTGTGGAGTGCAGTACATAGGATGCACAAAGCGGGGTGCAATGCAGGATGCACAAAGCAGGGTGCGGGATGCACACAGCGGGGTGCAGTGCCGGTTCACCCCCTAGCCGGGGGCGGCGCGGTGCAGAACCGGAGCACCTTGTGTTCAGCTACGGCTCCTTTAAGACCGGCGGACGCGGGGTGGGGCGGTGCGCGGCGGGGGCGGGCGCCGGGTGCGCGCGGCTCCCGGAGGCGGCGGGGGGTCCCGGCCCGTGCCCGTCTGTGCCCCGGCCCATGTCCCGGCCCCCGGCGCCGCCCGGCTCCCCGCGCCGCTTCGGGGCGCTCAGCACCGCGCAGCTCCGCGCCCTGCTGCAGGACGAGCCCCGGCTGCAGCGCGCCGCCCGCCTCAACAGGAAGGTACGGCCGGGGAGGGGGGCCGTGTCCCGCAGCCGGCGGAGCGGAACCGTGCAGCACTCGCCACCAGCGGGGTCTTCCCGGTGCGCGGGATGGAGCCGCCCGCAGCCCGGGCACCGGGCGCTGCGTGTCCGTGCCCCGCGGGGCCGGGCATCACCCGCCGGTCCCTGGTACCGCTGCTCGTTGGTCTTCCCTTGATACCTGACATCCCTCCCGCCGAGCCCGGAGGCTCTGGAGGAGCAGCAAAACCCACCAGCTGGGTTGGGGTGGCCGCGGGGAAACCTCAGCTTGGGCGTCCCGGCCGGCAGCTACCCCGGGGCTCCTGGTGCTGCTCGGCGTTTCAGCAGCCATCGCCTGCCAGGCAGCCGAGGGCCGCCAAAACCCTGAGCAGGGCCACAGCCACTGCCCCCGCTGCTCTCACTGCCCCGAGATTTGGGGAAGGCTGGGAGGCCCTGGCTCCTTGCCGTGCCCTCCACATCTGGCTTTGTTCCCCGCCGCCGCAATGAGCCCCGAGTGCTTCTCCCTGGCTTCAGCGGTTCCTGGTGCTCCTCAGTGGGAACACGTTCGGGTTATTTTGAAAGCATCCTCAGCCTGATTTCAGCATCTTTCCCCTGGGCCTCTCAAAGTGCAGCCCGGCACCACGCTCTACTCCCCTCTCTGCGTGGGCGGAAGATGTGTGTGCAGCGAGAGAGGATGCGTGTCTCTGCTCTGACATCCTTGTGAGCTAACGAGTCCTTTCCTCTGCAAAGGGGGCTGGGTAGGCAGCTGTGAGGTTTCCCACATTCAGGGTAAGCTGCCCTGTGCCGTGGGTAGCCCAGGTCCAGCCGTTGCATCCCTCCCGGGACACATCCCCTTTCCAGGCAGAGCAGAGGGATGAGGACAGTGCAGGAGGAGAGGGTTTGCCCCTGGGTGGAGACAGACCCCCCCCCAGCAGGCTGCCAGCTCTGACTGGTTCTGCCCGTTTCTCCCAGTGCTGACACATCCGCCCCGTTCCCACAGTTTCAGAGTCTGCAGCTGGACCGGGAGATGTGTTTGGCTTCAAACTGCACCCTGGCCAGGGTGAACCTGTCCCTGCGCCCACGGCTGGAGGATGGGAAGGCTTCCCTAGCCATCAAGTATCAGGAGCTGCGGGAGATACGGGAGGCATGTTGGGACAAGCAGCAGCGCCTGGGTGAGTGGGGCGCAGCCGATGGGACGGCCAGAGCCTGGCACAGCCAGAGCAACCTGCATTAATACGAGGGTCCAGGTGGGCTCAGTGCCCTTGAACCTGCCCCAGGGAAATGGCCCAGCCATGATCAGGAGCAGTGGGGGATGATGCTGCCTGCGACACTGCCATCCCAACCGATGCCACAGTGGGATGTGCAGGTGGCTCCAGGGATGTGTTTGGGGGTGTTTCAGTTCAGAGGAGGGGGGAGCTGATGCTGGGGGATGGGAAAGACCGCAGCCCCAGCAGGGGAAGGTTTGTTGGCAGCCCTGTCCCTTCCTGACACAGAGGCGTACCTGGAGAATTGGAGCCTGCAGAGCGCCCTGGGCCAGCTCCAAGCCAAGCTCAGTGCCTCCGAGGCAGAGTCAGAGGTGAGTCAGGTGAGACCCCTGTGTTGCTGCCCCTTCCTCACCTGGGCCCCGGACTCCTCTCTGTGCCCTCCCATGTGCCAGGCCCTGGAGAAGAGGCTGGGGAGGCTCAGCCATCTGGGCTCCCTCCATGGTCCCACGGCTCTCTTGGCTTGATGCTGTCCCACTGCCCATCCCATAGGCACAGATAAAGCAGTTCCTGGCTCAGGACCTGCCCCTTGATTCCTTCCTGGAGTCCTTCTGCCAGAGCCGCACACGCTCCCACATCTGCCGGACGCAGCTGGAGAAACTGCAGGAGCTGCTGCAGAAGGACCAGGTGGGCAGGGACCCTGTGGGCCCCGCAGGGCACCCAGGTGCCTTGGCCAGCCCAGCACCAGCCCGCCTTGCCCCGTTGCGGAGCGGAGTAGCCCCCAAAGCTTTCAATCTCTCCTCTGGCTTTGTGCCTGCCTTTCTCATCCCCTTGGAGGCCGTTGTGCCCTTTGCCATGCCAGCTGCGCCTCCCAGACACCATCTTCCAGCCCTGGGACACCAGCCAGCATCTCCCTGCTCTGAAATCCCCAGCCTGGACTCACCCCTGCACCTCGTCAGACACAGCCCCCTGGTCAGCCCCCAGCCCCTCTGCAGGCAGCAGTGGCTGCGACACCGGAAGCAGGAGCCTCCACACGGGTAGCAGGGCAGGGACGGGGGATGGCCCTGCTCCTGGCCCTGTGCCTCCACGGGGGCTGTGCAGCAACACCCTGGCCGGGGAGCATGTGGGGGTGGGTGCGTGGTGTAGGCACAGCTCCAAGAGGCTGTGGTGTCTGTTGGGCAGGCACAGGGGTGGGTGCTTACAAGGGGATAGAGGTGCTTGGCTGGGGGTGGGATGGGGCGGGTGCTGTGGCAGGGCAGTGGGTCCTGCACAGGGGGAGCTGCCAGTGGGGGGGAGGTCTCTGCATCCACAGCAAGAGGAACAGTGACAGGAGGTGGGGGCAGGTGGTTTGTAGGGATGTCAGTGGGCTCAGTCAGGTGGGAGATAGCAGGAGAGAGGGCCTAGGAGCACTGGGTGCCACGTGCTTTCTAAATAAAGGCTCTTTTCCACGCTCTGTGTTACCCCTTGGCTCTGGCTATGAATAGAGGGATGGCACAGGCAGGAAGGAAGTGGTTGTGGGGGGCACGCTTGCCAGGCTTGGAGGTGACTGGCAGTCGAGGAGGGTCCTCCAGCTTGGGGAGCTCCCAGGCATTGCACCTGCACTTTGTTCAGCGCAACCAGAGATGCCTTGTGCCAGCAGCTGAGCCCTTGCCCCCATGAAGGGTTCTACCCCACAGCCAGCTGGGCTCGCTCATGGCTCTACAGCAGCTGGTCTCATCAGCCTGTGTGCAGCCCTGCAGTGTTTTTAGTACCCATTCCCCATCCACCCTCTTGCATTAGCCCTGACTTCAGCCAACACTGGAAAAGGCAGCAGGAGACCTGAGCTCACCGTGTTTCATTCTGGGCTCCTCTATTGCTTTCCTTAATTTCACGCAACAGATGGTGAGACATGGGGGGATAGCCCTGTTCCTCCAGCTGCAGCCCCTGGGGTACTTGTTCCCTGCTCTGGGGTGTCTCTTGTGCTGTTTCTAGCTTTTGATTTGGTTTCAGGCTTTTCTCATGCTTTCAGCCCCTGTCTGGTTCTAGCATTTTTTTCTTCTTTCCCAGCTGCCTGCCCACCCTGCAGCTTGGCACTGTTACATAGACTGCTTACAAATCATGCAAAGCAGCAAGGGGCCCTGGCTCTGGCTACAAAGCACCCCAAAATATGGACCATTGGCTTGCAGTGTCTGATCACCCCCTCCACCACTGAGGGTACCCCACCCTTACTCCAAACTCCAGCCCTCACTTGTGGGACTGGCGCCACTCATCCAGTATAACCAGTTAAAACAGTTTTAAGACTAGGGTAAATCAGGGACCAGCTGCCGTGGCTTTATTGGCAGGCAAGGAGTTGGTAGTCACTGGAATATTTGGGGTTTCACAGAGCACCCCCTGCTTTCCTGGGTTCCACCAGGCTCAGTTTGGGCTCAGCCTGTCAACAAAAGGTGCCAGGACACACCTGATTGCCACAGTCAGGCTCTGTGGCTTGCCACATGCCAGGAGGAAGGACAGTAGTAGGCTGGCAACCATGGCATGAGAGCTTGGTTGGGTTCCCATACAAACCCCACAGGGCTAACCTAACCAGGGAAATAAGGGGACCAAGAAGGAGCACTTAGGAGGCCAGTTGGTCCATGTGGGACCATCTGTGCTGTGTCTGGAAGGGGGGCTGCAATGCACAGGCAGCCCTGTCCTACCCAGTGTCCTGGGGTCCCCCCGACAGTTGCCCAGGCTACCCCGAGGGCTGCATTGGATGCTGTGTGAGATGACCAGAGCTGTGGGTGCAGCATGGGGTCGTGGGCTCAAGTGATGTGTGTGTCAAGCTATGAGGGCTCTGAGCACACACACACAAGGGGTGGTGGTGGGTAAGCACAAGGCTTCTCCCTGGGGATGTGGATGTCCACCTGGGAGAAGAAGGCCACCTTAGCACTTGGCTCAGGAGGAAAGGACTCCAAGGCGATGGCATGAGGATATGGTGCACACTGGAGCCCAGAGCCAGGCACCTGTATGGGCTGAATGCCAGACAAAGGCAATGCTGACAAGCTGTGTCACTGCCTTGCAAGATGGGACTGGGTGCAGCACTGGGGCTGGTACTAGCACACACATGACCATGTACGAGGAGCCAAGCTGCCTGAAAATGAGTCAGGGACAACCAGTGGGTCTCCCCAGCCAGTGCCTCCCTTGCATGGCTCCCCAGGGCTGGCCAGGCCCAGGCAATGCTGCATGGGTCTGTCACCAGCTCCAGGACAAACTTCCCTGGCCCCAAACAGGTACTGAGTCACCTTACGGTAAGGGCAAATGTTGGCCCCATGAGTGTGAACCCTCAAGGCGAGCAGCTGCCTCTCTCCAACCCAGAGAGGGTGAGCATGTCCCACCAGAGCTGACAGCACTAAAAGTAATAGTCCAAAGAACAAAATGAGCTGGGCTGCTGTGGCCCTGGCTGGCTTTCTGTCCCATAGGAGCCCTGCAGCACCCCCGGGCGCCTGCCCAGCTTGGGTAGCAGTGGGCAGGCCCTGGCAGCACCGTGGTCCTGCTGGGCTGCCCATCACCCCACTTCAGCCAAGGTCCTTTAACCAGCGGGAAGCTGCCAAGCAAGGCGAGCCCCTGCTGTAGGGAGGTTCCTCCAACCCTGGAGTTGGTCCTGTCCAGTTTGGAGCATGTACTGCCGCAGGTGGGTGGCTGGACGCCCCAGTTGCAGTGGCCCCAGTGGCAAGTGTACGTGCAGTGCTAGTGCACCCTGCACCTCTGAGGAATGTGGCAGCAGTGGGTGTCTGCTTCTTCGCTCCCAGAGTGCGCGGTCAGCGCCTCATCATACCGGCAGCTCCAGCTCCTTCTGCAGGCACGACGTCCTGCACTGGGCACAAGATGGGGACATTGGTAACAGGCAGAAGCTGGCAGCAGCACACGGTGATCCCTCTGTACCCCTCCTTACCTGCACAGTGGTTCTCCCTGCCTGCACCAAGTGCTGCCTGCCCCCCAGGGCTGTGTCAAGGGGGGTCAACATGCCCCCATTCACCCCAGGGAGGAGGAGGAAGCGTTGCCACCAGGTGTGCACCTGCATTCATTTCTATACTGGGCCAGGCAGCAGCTTGGGGCCAGCTCAGCCCCTCTGCCAGCTGGTGTGCAGCCAAACCCAGGAGGGGCAGGCAGGGAGCTGGCCCTGCCAGTTCTGTGGCCTCTTCGGTCCCCCAGGCCTAGCTTTTCAGAAGCCAGGCTGGGCAAGCAGCAGCCCCCAGCCCAGGAGGGTCAGGACACCGGGGAGAGAAGGGGTGCCCCCAGGACGGGCAGCCTCCAGGACACCCTTTGAGCCGCAACCCCAGGTTGGTGGGGGATGCAAAACCCCGGGCTGGGGCCAGCCAGTGAGGGGTGGTGCCAGGCTGCCCCAGCTGAGCCCCCCTGTGCAGCAGGCACTGCACAGGCAACAGGGCTGTGAACAGGAAACTCTATTAACAGTTAACTCTATTAACAGAGGAGTCGCCGCAGGGGATGCTGTTGAAGGGAGGGGAGCTGCCCTGCAGTCCACCGGTGCTGCCAACCATGTGGCCCTTCCTTGGGGCGTAGAGCCACTGCCAGCCCAGCAGCAGCAGGACTGGGGTGCAGAGCTCTGCCCATGGATCCCAGGGCAGGTGAGGGCTGGGCCTGTCCCAGACCAGCCGCTCCTGGGGGGAACATGACGGCCACCCCTCCAGTGCTGCTCAGGACCCTGCTACCCAGCCTGCAGCTCCTTGCCTCTGCCCCTCATGCCCCCAGCCCAGCTGGCATCTCCAAAGACCTTCCAGGAGCCAGGCTTAACCCCTTCCTTCCCAAAGAGCAGCCCAGCTTCTCCAGATGGAGGGAAGAGGCCCTAATGAGGCACCAAGACCCCATGCCTGCAGGCTGCACCACCCAGCAGCTGAGGTGAGCAGCTCAGCAGCCCAAACCTGCAGTTATGGGAACATCAGCCCACGAGAATGGGCTGGGATAATAGGACTGGGGAATGGGGTCTGCACTGAGCTTGCAAGGCTTCAGGACTGGGGCTGTCAGGCTTCATCCAGGCTTGTCTCAGCTTGCCTGGAGCTTTTGTTTGATTTACTTAGTTTGTAACAGCATCTAATTACCAAGTGGCCATTAACTACTTCATTTTAGTTTTGCTTCCCTTTTACAGTGGCATAGTGTGATGTCTGTTGTTAGTAATTCAAGGGTGGGAATGAGTAACAAGAAGAATAACACAGAATAAACCCTGGGGTGAAGGTGCAGGGTAGAGCAGTACAGACCTGGAAGGGGTGGGCATAGGGTGACAGCTGAGGCCCCACCAGCAACTCACCCTTGGGCAGTTCCTTTCAGTGACACAAACCTAAGAGCTGGCAAAAATCGATGTCAGGGGTAAGAGAGCAAAGAATCAGCATCCAGCATGCATAGAACACATCAACCTACTAAAGGCAGACATAACACGGAGCTGCAGAGCAATGAAGAGAGGGGTAGGATGTGCTAGAAAATGTGTAAAAGTGGCCCCAGTGGACTTGAGAGTGAGGAGGAAGAAATCCCCACTGTGAACATCACACTCCTCCCAGCAAAGGCCTCAGGATGCCGACAACTCATGGCAACCTCCTCCCCAGCTGCAACTGCCATCCTCACCACCCCGAAGGGCACAGGCCAGGAAGGGGCTGTATAACAGCTTCGGCTGCAGTATATTACTGAGATTTGTTTTGTAGTAACTGGATACATCGTCAAAAGGAGGCAAAGCCTGCAGTAGACCTGGGAGTGGAAGCTGCACCTGCTGTGACCCCTACCCACAGCTGCTTTGCCCCCAGTTGCAGGAAGATGGGCTCTATCTCTCACAGAAACAACCCTCTGTGGCTCAGTACCCCCAGGGATCCGTCCTTGTCTCTGAGGTGTGAAGACAGCCAAGGCCGCAGGCAGTTGCAGAGCTTCACCCTCTGCTGCATGGCTTAGATCCAGCTGCCAGAGGAAGGTGCTGGAGCAGCATACAAGCCTATGCCCCCTTGTAGCAAGTGTGAGGGAAAGCAAACTCCTCATGGCTCTCACTGATCTGCCTGGCGCTTCTCCCTCTCTGAAGGCAGCTCTAACCCTCTCCAATTGCTCAGCATCCCACTGATGGGAGCACTGATGGGAGCACCTCTCCACAACAGTACTGCTCAGCCACTGCCACAGGAGAGGTAGAACATGGAGTTTAAATACAAAGTAGGTCTCTGTGCAGCAAGCCTCACACATCCTATCAGCCCTATTTGTGCCCTGTTTCCTCTCCTTTTCCACTTTGACCTTCCGATCCCGGTGGACTTGTACAGCTCACACCACTGCTGTCACAGTTAGGCCCTGCTGTACTTCTCCTAACAGTTGTGCCACAGGCACCCCACAAGGACTGCACTCACCTGGCTAAAGGAAAGCTGCAAGAAATCTAGTTGTTCCTGGCACCTCTCCATCAGGGAAACTAGGGAAAGACTGCGAAAGAATGCAATGACAGTATTAACACAAGACGAAAAAGCAATAGAAACCTGGTGTCCTGGGAGGTGGCAGTTAGTCTGTGCATTTGGACTAGCTCCAGCCACTTTGTGCCCGAGCTCCTGAAATCCTTCCTGGAGCAGAGGAGCATTCGGGCCCGACCAGAGCAAAGGTGACACTGGGGAGAAGTATACATTGTACCACCACAAAAGTGACAGATTGGATGCCGCAAAGCATCCCTCCATACTGCATGCCATGCTTCCCCTCCTCTGACCAAACTCAGCAGCAAAACTAAATGCTGCCTGCAGCATGTGAGTGCAGAAAGCCCAGTGAGCACAGAGGGTACGTCACAAGTGCACAGCAACCACCACGTGTCAGAGGCAGCACAGAATGTGTCTCCAGCAGGCAGGAGTGAAGTCCACGGTGGCCCAGGGAGGCCATCCTACCTGCTCCCCACTGACTGCAGGCAGCATGCCCACCCTTCCCAGCACAGCCTCAGGGAAACAGGACCCCCCTCCCCACCCTCTTCCTCAACCTCCTGCAGTCACTATGTGAAACACCAGCCTGTCCCCTACCCTCCATTTTCCAGTAAGTACAAAGAATATTTACCACCCAAGCCCACCAAAAGAAAGATGTGTCATTTCATCAGCAGTTTATGACTGGATATCTTTAATGTTCAAGATGCATCATGGAGACCTGAGGAACAACAGGAAGAACCAGTAATATGAACTGCCCAAACCACCCACTGAAAGGCACATGGATTAGCTCAGTTTTGGTTCCTGGGTACTTCATCCCCAAATTTCAGACACAAGCACCAGACACAGAGCAGGAGAGTCAGCCCAGCCAGCTTACTGGAGCAGCTCTTCCCTGTCCCAGTGTTAGGAGTGATGCAGGCAGCACACCAGCTAGCCTGTTCCTCCTGCTCCATGCTGCACCACACCAGACCCTCTCTCTGCCACGAAGCTGGCTCAGGGCTGGGTACGGAGCCTGCCTACGGAACAGCCCACAGCCCCAGGCCTCAGCACTACATAGATTTAAGAAAGATCAACCCAGAGGACACTTCATGTTTGGCAGGGCTGCCTTAAAAATCTGCAAGCCATGACACCAGGAACTAGAGAAGTGCTCCCTCGTACCTACCACTTCCAATGGACATCCCTAGCTTTTCCAGCCTGGAAGAGAACGTTTCCTGCCAAACTCTGCCAGAGAAGCCACCTCTGGTCTTCCGAGTGACTTGGTTTATAGCATGAAAATGCATCAGCATGTGACACAGAGCCACAACTCTGGAGACTTCCACTCTGTAACCAATGCCCTTGAATGCCAGGCTCCTGCTCTTCACATGCTTACATTTCAGCACTGTAATCCCACACAGAGGGAGGGACGGACTGACAACCAGAGAGGATCCTGGAAAGCCCTCTCTCTCTGCCCCTGGGTTGAATGTGCTCCAAACACGCAGCAGTCTCTGGAGTCTGCAGCTGGAAGTGGTATAATGCTTTCCAGAAAAGGCAGAAACCTCTCCTGTACCGCATATACCTTGTACCAGTAGACATTACACTCCCTGTCATGCTACTGCCTCAGGCTCAGTTCAGTAACACAGAACTCCACAGCTGGAAAACACAGGACATTTGCTTTTAACATTTTTGTGTTGGGAGAAAACATAACCCAGGCTCACTGCAGTGAGAGGCGAGGGCTTGGCTCCTGCACAGACTGCTGCCAGCCAGGCCCAGCAAATCCAGTGCAAAGGAATACAGATGAAATCTTTGGCACACTCAGAGTTCAGTACCATGAAGCTTTGCTCACTCCATGTAGTACCAGCATAGCACAGGTAAATCCTTCACCCAAAGAAAGACAGAAGCTCTGAGATACAATCTTTAGTTCTTAAAACACTTCAATACTTAAATAGGCAAATAGGCTTATGTGCAAATGATGCTTAGATACATGTAAAACACAAGTAATGCCACTCAATGCTCAGAAGCATACTACTTCTAGCCACGAAGGCTTCCGCGGGATGGTCTTGTGCAAAGTTCCTGACAAGCTCTAGACAGGATAGGCTGTTCTGAACACAGAAGTGTTTTGGGCAGCACCTCCAGGCGATGTCACACGCTGACCAGGACATGACCTGCCACAGGCCCAGGTTTCATTCCTCCAGGCTGCTGAAGCCAAGACTTCTGTACTCGCCACACAGCAAGGCAAGCCCTGAACAGGGACAGACAAGGGCAATGATGCAATTTGTAGACCAACACTCCTAAAATTCCCAAAGATGTAGTAGCAACAGGTGCGACAGCACAGAGGTGGTAGGTCTCGGATTAACAGAAAACCACAAAGAGCCATAACTCAGCACCGGTGAGAACACTCCCCACGAACACACACAGCACACAAACACTAATGACAGCCATTTAATCTCTGCTGCAGCTTAGAACAGGCACCTGGTTCCCACCAAGGTCAAACAGCAGTGCCAATGGAAGGGACACATCACAGTCCACAAAGCAGAGTCCGTGAACCGCATTTACCTGTCAGGCACTGTGTCTGCAGGTCATATGGGCAGAGGGGACACATCGAAGCCTGCGGAGCAGAGCCCACATGTGGTATCCAGTGGTCACACACTGTCTGCAGGTCACACTTGTGGAGGTCACATCACAGCCACATACTGTGCCTGCCAGTTGTGCTCTGTGTCTGAAGGTCACACCGGCAGAGGGGTCAGGTCACAGCCCACGGAGCAGAGCCCGCACACGGAGCCTGCCGGTTGTGCACCATCTCTGAAGGTCACACTGGCAGAAGGGACATGTCTCAGCGCGAGCAGCAGAGCCCGCACATGGTGCCTGCTGGTCATGTACCGTGTCTGAAGGTCACACCGGCAGAGGGGAAATATCACAGCCTGAGGAGCAGACCCTGCACACAGTGCCTGCCAACTGTGTGGGTGCAGGGTCCCAGTCAGCTGCCATGCCCGCTGGTGACGCTCTGTCCTGCTGCCGCAGTGGAGCTGGGTGGGTGCCCCAGTGGCTGCCCCTCGCTGTCACTTGAGGCCGTAGAGAATAGCAAGACCCAAGAAGAACACGAGCCCAACCGAGAGGTCAGAGAGGAGCCGGAAGCGTCCCTGGGCCGCGGCCTCCTCCCGGCGGAGGCGCAGCTGCTCCCGCCGCGCCCGCAGCACCCGCTCCCGCTCCAGCTGCTCCCCGTAGTGCGCCCGATAGAAGGCGTCGAAGTCGAAGGGCGGCGGGACGGGCCCACGGCGGGCGGCGGTGGGGGCCCGGGGCGGCGGCGGGGCGGGGGCGGGCGGGCGGCCCGAGGGCTGGGGGGCGCCGCGCAGGTCCTCGGGGCTTAGGAGGCCGCGGTCGTACTTGCGGCGCAGGGCGGCGCTGCCCAGCACTCGGTAGGCCTCGCTAACGGCGGCGAAGCGGGCGGCGGCGGCGGCACTGCCGGCGTTGCGGTCGGGGTGGTAGCGGAACGACTGCTCGTAGTACGCCGTCTTGATCTGCGCCGCCGTCGCCGTGGCCGGGACCCCCAGCACCTCATACAGGTCGCGGCGCGGCCGCGGAGCTCCGCCGCCGACCGTCTGCCCGGCGCGGGACGGCGCCAGGGCGCGGCCGGGCCGCGGGGCCCGCGGGGCTGCAGGCAGGAGGCGCCGCAGGCGGCCGAGCGCTGCCGGGTCCATCGGGCCGCGCCGCCTTAGCGCCCGCCGGCCGCCATCTTGGACGTGACGGGGCCCTTCGCGCGCCGCTCCGGGTAATGACGTCACGCGGCGGCATGGCGGGCAGCGGGCGGCGGCCCGAGCACCGCGGGCCGCCCGAGCTGGTGAGCGGCGGGGCGGGAGGGAGGACCGGGTCGCTCCGCTCCCGGGGGTCCTGGGCCTCACCGCCTCCGCCTCTCTCTCGTTGCAGTTCTACGATGAGGCCGAGGCGCGGAAATACACGCAGAAGTACGGCGGAGCGATCGCTCCGGGGCTGCCGGGCCGCGAGGGCAGGGAGGGGTCCTGTCGTGAGGCGGTGGCGAGGGGGGACGGTGTCTCGTCGTGGGGCGGACAGCGGGGGAACCTGCCGGGGGTGGGGGCTCCTGCCGTGATGCCTGTAGGGGACAACCCCGCCGTGTGGCAGCGGCGGAGTCCCATCGTGAGGCCGGGGGCCGGGTTTACCCCGCCATGTGGCGGCGGCGGCGGGGGGTGAAATCCTACCGTGAGGCGGTGGCAGGGGGCGTCGCGCCGCGGGGTTGCCGCCTGCTGCCCATGTCCCGGCCGTGCCTTGCAGCTCCCGGGTGGTGGAGATCCAGTCGCAGATGTCGGAGCGGGCTGTGGAGCTGCTGGGACTGCCTGAGGACCGGCCGTGCCTCCTCCTGGACGTGGGGTGAGCGGGAGCCCTGCCCTGTGTCGTGGCACACGGGCATCTGGGGCTTCAGCCGGCTGCGGCACTGGAGCCGGACAGGCGCCCGGGGGTGAGGGGCATCCACGCCCCACGGCACCGGCGTCTCTCTGTTGTGGGCTGAAGAAGAGGGACGGGCTGCTGTAGCATTGTGGCTGGCCGGGGTCACCCTCAGTCCAGGCCTGTGATGCCTGCACTTTCCCCCTTTCCTCCCTTCAGCTGTGGCTCTGGGCTGAGCGGGGATTACATCTCTGACGAGGGTCACTACTGGATTGGCATGGACATCAGCCCTGCCATGCTGGGTGAGCAGGCCCTTCTCCCCTGCCACCCTCGCCTCACCTCAGAGGTAGTCCCCAAATGTGTGAGTCGGTTGCCTGAGCTGTGTTCTGTTCTGTGCAGATGTGGCCGTGGAGAGGGAGGTGGAAGGAGACCTTGTACTTGCGGATGTAGGTCATGGCATTCCCTTCAGGCCTGGCATGTTTGATGGCTGTATCAGGTGAGTTCGTGTACATAAGCAAGCTCTCTTGATACTCCACATAACTGCATTGTCTGTACAGTACGCATGGTCTGCGTATGGTGCATAACAGATGAGTGCAACAGTCCTTATCAGTTGCTCTGTTTGCTCCATGCAACTTAACTCCACCTCTCTGGGACAAGCTGCTGAGATTCTGGATGGTAGAAGCAGTTTCTGACAGCTATTTCCCAAGTGCTGCTTGTCTTTTTTTGTGCTGGTGAGCTAGGAAGTTTATTGAAGTAAATAAAATAAAATTGGGGATATTGTCAAGGTTGAGACCTGCTCCAAGGAGGAAAACAGAAAGTATGTCTGTACCATTGCTCAGCTGCAAGGTAAGTCCCTGGATCAAAGGTTTGATGGTTGGTTTTGGGATGAAGGGCTAGGTGAAGGGGACAGAACCACTTTTCTGCTTAGAGAATACCTCAGAAAAGTTCTGGGAACGAGCAGGGACTGTGTGTTGCTGATCTGAATGCTCTGTATGGGATTGCTCATTGGCAAAACCTGCATAGCCATGCAAGGGCCACAGCTAAGCGCTTGAATTATTTGAGCACCTGGCCTAAAGGGGATGCTTGGTGATTCTTTTGTGCTTGAATAACTACTGCACCTTATTGGGTTTTGGCATAGTAAGTCTCCAGAGGGGTTCATGTAACTGCAAAACAGAAGGCAAAGCTACATGGAGAAAATGAAATCGTTTCCCTGAAACCTAGCACATCCTTAGTGCTGGAAGTAAGCTCAAAGGGAAGTGACAGGCTCTGTGAAAGAATTGATGGCTCAGTGTCCTGGGGGTCTTGTTTTCTTTCTCAGTATTTCTGCAGTGCAGTGGCTTTGTAATGCTGATAAGAAATCACACAGCCCTCCAAAACGACTGTATCGATTCTTCTCAACTCTTTATACTGCGTTGGTAAGTGTCATGCTCTCCCAGTCAGGTCTCTGCCTACTTTTACATCCTCGCTGGTGCATTTTAGCAGGATATTTTAGTGAGGTATTTTACATAAATGTTGCTCTGAAATGGAGGACTGACAGGAGCACCCATTTCCCATCTCCTTGCCTGCTTGCATGGTGTCTCATGTTTCTCTGATCTCTGCTGTTAGCCCCATGCCTTGCTGTGCTGTGGAGGAGCTGGCTCTGCAGTCTGAGCAGCTCTCCTGGGAGAGTTCTCGAGGAGGCTTTGGGGAGGTGGGCACTATTGTCTGGGGTAGGAATTGGGTGACTAGAGGGGTTGCCTGCACTGAGACAGGTTTGTGACCAACTTTATTTCCTGTAGGCTCGAGGATCCCGAGCCGTCCTGCAGCTGTACCCTGAGAACTCAGAACAGGTACAGGACATCAGTCAGTGGGGAAGAGGTACAGGCAGAGCCAAGCAGAGAAGTCATGTGCTGTTTGGGGCTCTGAATGCATCGTGTTTCTCCACATTGGGTCTTTGTCTCTGTCCTTCCCGACATCCATAAAGCTCTTCAAGAGCCAAAAAAAACCATGTAAGGAGAATGCCCTATGCAATTTCTGTTGCTTCACAGATTGCCTTGGGCTGAGCCTTAAAATAAAAGAAATTGTCAGGATACGATCTGAATCTGCTGTCCTAGATTTTCCCCTGTGTGACTGGATTTGAAGACTGGCCAATAGTCATCAGCACTGTACTGTAACTCCCCAGGGCTGGAAAATCCAGCCCAGTATCCCTCTCCTAGAGAGTCTGCTGTGCCAATTAACCAAGGCTAGCCTGAGGAGTAGGGAGAACCAAATAAAGGCAGTGGACTGGTGTCCGGATGGTACTGCAGAACTGGGAGCTTGGTGCAGAGTTTAACAGGAGCAGGAACAACCCATCTTTGGTCTTAGCTGTGGTCAAGCCCAGAGGTCTCTTGGGCATTGCTGGTGGATGACAGCTAAATAACTTTTGCACATGCTTCTTTTTCCAGCTGGAGCTCATCACAGCCCAAGCTATGAGAGCTGGCTTTACCGGAGGAATGGTGGTAGATTACCCCAACAGCGCCAAAGCCAAGAAGTGAGTCCTGTATCTCTGCGTATGTGTGTGTTTGGGGTGAGGCCTGTGTTTAGTAGTGATTTTTTTTTTTTCCAAGCTGTTCCCTCTTCCATGATACAGTCCTGGACAGAGATTACAGCTCAGATCTGACTGTGTTATAAACAATCTCAGTCTTGCTTGGGGACTGGGAATCACATGCTCAATCCCCGCTTCATGCTCCTTATTCTTATTCTTTCAGGTTCTTCCTTTGTCTCTTTGTTGGGGCATCTGGCACGTTACCGAAGGTGAGGAGCTCTGTGAGGCAGCAGAGTTGCCTTCCTGGCTGCTGGGTGATATGGAAGAGCTGTGGGCGAGGGAAAGTCACAGAGTGGGAGCCAGGCAGCTCTGCGCATGCAGATGTGACTTCATTTATACATTTGCTGTCAGTCTTACCAGCCCCTGCTCTCCCTGAGATCTGGTTTCTTTGCCACAATTTCTGGATGACCAGTTTGTTCCTGCTCCAGTCCTTCCCCTTGCAGAGCCCTGGATTCCCCTTAATTTAGATGGTATGACTATTAGCTTCTGTCTGCTCCAGAGGAGAGCAAAACTTCCCAATTTTGCTTTTCAGGGCCTTGGTACTGAGTGTGCTGATGGAGAAGAGATACACCAGGCAAAGTTCACCAATGAGAGGTACCGTGTGGGGGGTGAAGCTGTAAGTCCTCCCCAAGCAAGGAGTGTGGGGGGTATAAGGGCTGGGTTTTGCTGACTGAGGACCACAGTGCTACCATGTTAGAAGTGACTGAAGGAAAGGGACTGGGGGCACTGGGAGGACCCTTGGCAGCCCAGATGGGCACTGCTTTATCTTATCAAAGGACCCCAGACCCAAGGAATGGAATGGCTTAGTTTGGAGGCCTTTGCTGTGGTGTCGTGGGGCTGTTGTTGAATCTTACCCTAGAGCTGCAGCTGAGCATTCAGTTTGAGATGTGCTTTCTGTCTGGCACTTGGCTCTCCAGCTCAGCACTGTAGCGTAGGCCAGTGGTGATCGGAGGCAGAATGTTTACAGTGCTGGTGATGCCAAGGGTGGCTTTTTTTGTTGGGGAGGCAGGCTGCTGTGCATGAAGCCTGGTGTTCCCTTTCTTCTGCTGTCAAATTCTTTGCTTAGCTGTGGCCTGGAGGTTTCTCCCATGGTAGTGGTGCAGGGAGGAGCCCCTCTTGCAGCCAGTGGGAGAGACAGAGAACAAAAAACAGAGGAAAGTTGTCGTGGCTGTCAGGAGCTTGTGGCTGCCATGTTTTCCTGCCTCTTACACTGCTGTTCTCTGCTCACTTAGTCCAGGGAGTACCTGGTCTTAGAGGGTAATAGCAGAACTGGCAACTTGTTGGGAAGCCAGAGGCTTTGTCTGCTTTGTTCAGAGTAGAGCAGACAAGGGGAAGGTGGTTGTGCTTGAGCCCATGTTCCCCTGAGATCCCAGAGCCCAGTGTGCTGCTGGTGTGTCAGACATGGCACAGGGGAGTGCTGGCCTGCTGCAGCCCGTGGAGGGTAGATATCCCTCGGCTTAGAGCTGGGGCTGGAAGCAGCCTCCTCCCCTAGCGCATCTGGAGTTGGACTGTTTGGCCATCTGCCCCAGCGCTGGCTGAGCCTCTTTCATCCCAGGGGTGGTGGGAGGGGTACTTGCTGGTTTTATGAGGCAGGGGGCATGCCCAGTTCTGGGTGGCAATCCTCCAGGGCAGAAAACTGTACCCCCCACCTCAGTTCCTCTCAAGCTGCTGTCTGCTTTCTCTGTAGGACACGGTTCAGAAACGCCAAGGGCAAGTCTGTGAAGAAAAGCCGGGACTGGATCCTTGAGAAGAAAGAGCGTAGACGACGACAGGGCAAGTAAGTTCAGCTGGGCAAGTAAGACAGCTGAGGCTGACTGTGCTGATCTGGCCTGCTATCACCCATTCAAACTCCTGCCACGAACCCACTTCCCTTCACCTCCCAGAATGACCTGTGGATTGTGCTTAATTGCTCTCTTCTTTTCTCCACAGGGAAGTGCGAGCAGACACGAAATACACGGGTCGAAAGCGCCGCCCTCGATTCTGAATTGCTCTGGACACTGCTGGAATGGAAGATCGTGTGTTGGTCCCTCCAGTGAGCCTCCCATGGATGGCACAGATGGGCACCCCATGCCTGGGACTTGCTGGGACAGGTCATTTTGGCTCTTGCAGGTGTAAACTGGCTCAGGTGCTGCCCGACAGCCAACTGCAAAGCTTCCTGCCCTGTTTTTCTGGTGAAGGTAGAGTGGCAGACAGTGCTCTGGCCACTTGGTGTCTGCAATGCCATTGCTTATCTTCCTGAGAGTGCAGCAAGCCATCTGGAGCTCCAGGTGAGCCAGAACATTACATCCAGCCTCCTCACTAAACAGTCAAAAGTGTTGCTGGTCTGCTGTGTCCTGCCCTCAGTGCAGGGGAGTACTGAGGTAGGAATATAGCACCTAGTTTGCTGCCAGCTTCCCCTCTGCCCACAGGCAGGGAGTCAGGCAGTATACAGTTGTGTCCCATGAGGGCAACTCTTCCTCGTGGCAGAAGTGTTATTCCTGTGGCGATTGCTCCTGTGGGCACTTTGCATCAGGCCCTCCCTGTATGCTTTAGTGCTCCCAGGATGCTGGGGTTCTCTATACCCCAGCCCTTGCTCCCCATCACCTCCTCCCTTCCCCTGAAACAGAGAGGTGCCAGCCAGAGCTTTACAGTTACAAATGTTTATTCTACATAAAAATTCCACAAAATGGGAAGCTGTTTTGCACCCAAAGCTTTGGGAGAAGAAAGGGAGGCTAGCAGGGAGGGAAAGGGTGAAGGAGAAAAGAGGCAACATACAGTGTCATCCAGTCCAGTGAGACAGAGCAAGCCAGGGTCAAGATCCACATAGAAAACAAGGACACTTAGCTCACAGTACAGCAACAGTACAACTCCACGGGGGGCTTGGAAAGCCTTCAAGTACATTAATTACAAAAAAAAACAATCCCCAGTTCGAGTGCAAGCTGTGCGTGCCCCACACTGCTCGTGGAATACTGCATCGACACGCTCCTGGCGCTGGGAGGGCAGGTGGCACTTGGAACAGAGGTGGTGTAACTCAAAGGACAAGCGGTCTGAGGTTGGGGGCTGGAAAGAAAACGTGAAATGTCTTCCCAAAGCACAACCACGCTGTTGGTGATTTGGTCGGTACATGCAACGACAGGTAGGTAAAAAGGAACTGAACGGGGCTTCCCGTAGTGCAGGGGGTAATTATTGCACCAAAACACCCTCCCCTCACAGCAAGGACAGTGTGAGCCTGCCTGTGGGGCAGTGATGGCAGCCTGCTCCTCTGCCCCCCTTGCGTCAGAGCCTGGGTCCACTGCCACCTGCAGGATCCCAGCAAAGTGCCAGTCGCCAGCTGTGGCCCCATCTGGCTCCTGCTGCTTGGGAGCTGCTGGCAGTGGTGGTACCAACAAGGAAGGAGCAAGTGACAGAATCCCCCCAGTGCTGTTCTTGGCCTCGTGCCTTGACAGGGGTGGACCACAGCCCTGATGTCATGTGAGCTTGTGCCACAAAAGCCACTGCTTGGAAGAAAAAAAAGTCACCTTGTGCTAGCAGTGGGCATCGCTGAAGGGTGAGAGCCTGAGAGGAGTTTTTTTGCCTGCCTGCCCAGGAGCAGCCCTGCCAGCAGTGTTATTGCTTCCCAGAGGAGGGGGCCCAGCACTCTGGCTCAGCAGAGCAGAGCACAGACTGTGGCGGCAGGGAGCTGCACAGGGGTGGGAGCAGCAGGCACTCAGCTCCCTTTTCTGTAGCCAGACACATAGCCACAGAGCAAGGACCCTGCCCATGCCTGCCTCCTGCCCTGGAGGGGGGCTCCAGAGCTGGCCTGCCCCGCTTGCAGGGGTCCCGGTGCCCCAAGCCCTTTTGTGCACACAGGCTGCAGTGCTGTAGCTCACATCAGTTGTTGCGGGACTGTGAAAGAAGGGGGCTCCGGCCTTGGATGTTCCCATGGCTGCACCCACTGGCGGCTTGGGCTGGGCAGGGCAGGGGAGCCAGGCTGGATGTGCTTGCCAAGGGCAGCTGAACGCAATCAGGGGTTGTATTGTGGGACCTTGGATAACAGTGGCAGGGAAAGAGCCGTGCCTGGGTTGCTCCTGGGCAGGGCTGCACCTGGGGAAGGCAGTGCTATATCTTGGCTACAGCCTGCTGCCTTTCACCCTGCACCCATGGGCACCACGCACAGGGCCGGTGCCTGCGCAACAGCACCCAGCCAGGGTGGAGGAGCACAGGGTTGGAGCAGCCCTGCCCTCACCCTGGTTGGAGTGGGGAGGTGACACGCTACCCGCAGCTGGAGTGCTTGCTGCCATCAAGTGCCCTTTTTCTGCTACCAGCATCTTAGCTCATGTCCCAGTGTGTGGCTGTGAGCTTGGCCCCAGGTGCCTGCCCTGCTCTGGGCTCCTCTGTAGTGCTTTGGAATGTGCATGGGCCAGCTGGAGTCCTGGAGTCTCCCGGGGAATATGAGGGCAGAGCCCTGCCCCCAGCCCAAGGAAAATGGACAGTAGCAACACAGGGCCCCTCCGAACAGCCAGCAGGCTCAGGCCACCCCACAGTGGCTGCATCCATGTAGTGGGTGCAGCAGAGGGCACAGGGCACCCAGGTGCACCCACAGCACCACACCAAGTGAGGGTGCCTTACTGGATGGCCGATGGGATAAGCAGGCAGAAGGGCACTGTGCCAGGAGGAAGTGTCAGGGGCAGGCGGATGCCAAGAGGTGGTGAAGAGATGGAAGGGGCAGTCAGGCACTGCCCTGCTCAGGAACTAGTAGGATAGAGGAGGAAGGCTGCTGCTCCTTGGTTGCAGGGGGGTGGATGCAACAAGGGCTGCTTATGGGACCATGGCAGGAGAAAGCCCAACTGCCTCCAGCCCCCAGCCATGGGTGCCTATGTGGAGAAGTGAGGCTGGAAGCAGCCCTGCTCCCAGGCAAGCACTGCTGGGGACTGTGGGCATCAGAGCCAGCCCCAAACCCTGACAGCCAGAGCCCAGGCCTGGGGGCAGTGGGAGATGGGGCCACTGTGTATTGGGACTGAGAAAAGAATGATGAGGCTTTGGTGCAGGGTGAGCGGCCAGTGAAGCATGCTGGCCTTAAAGTACCTGTGCCCTCCTGCCCTGCTGGGCCAGCACCAGAGTGCAGCACAGGTCCTCACGTGACCTGTCCCCATCCCCAAGCAATTGTGATGGCCCCAAGCAGCAGTTCCTCATCCCACACTGCTCCATCAGGCACCCACCACCAGCAGCAGCATGTCTAGCCCCTGGCACCCACACTGGGGTGAGGGCTCGCCTAGGGATGGGGCTCTGCAGCCAGGCACAACCATAGGACAGGCCGGGATGGGGGAGGCAGGGCCTGGCAGAGCACACCCCTGGGGAAGGGCCCCGTGAGAGAAGCAGCTCAAGGAAAGGTGTTTGCAAGCACAGACGTGGCTGACAGACATGAGTGCTCTGGCTGGAGGTGATGGCGAAGCTGGGGGATGTTGACTGGGCACTGTGCTCCTGAGGACTCCTAACACCCTTCACTGGTCCCTCCTCATCCTTGGCTGTCACTAACACAGGCTGCCCAGCACAGGAGGAGTAGCAGGGCCCAAGGGCACCTCTGTCCCCACCTGGTCCCAGCCAGCCACCCAGGCTGGAGCGGTGATGAGAGCTTGGGTTCCCCCCCCAGGGTCCCCCTTGCGCCCATCACTGTCCCCTGCACCCTGCCTGCGCCCCGGGGCCGGCGCTCCCTCCACACAGACGCACTGCACACACAGCATCACAAACAACCATGCATTAGAAACTGAAATGCTGCTGGGAGGCTCCAGGGCTGCGTGGTTTGCTCCGGTGTGGCTGCGGCCCCGTGGCACGCGTGGCTCCATCCATCGCACACAAAACAGTCCTGTGGGGTGAGTCTAGCCGAAAATGCCGCCGAAGGTGGAGGCAATGACGATACCCAGGATCACGCAGCAGATTATGATCATGATCTTCTTCTGCTCAGGTGTTCCAGCACCGGCAGGGAGAGAGGGGAGAGGGGACCGTGAGTGTTGGGGGCAGGCTGGCCCTGAGAGCTGAGGGCTGAGATCTGCCCTTTTCCTGTTTGCCTGTGGTGGGCTCTGAGCAGCACCATGGGACCCAGAGGGGCTCCAGCAGCCCTGGGGCAGGGATTGGCACCCCAGCTCCCCCTTCAGCCCTGGGCTGGCAGAGCTGAGCTGGTGGCCCCTGGGTCCCCAAGCTGCTGAGCTGCTACGGGACCAGGTGTGGGGACTGGGACTCAGGGTGCTCAGGGTCAGAGCTGGACCATGCCTTTTCTCTACTTTTTTTTGGCAAGGGACGTGGCTCTCACAGGAGGCCTGGCCCACAGGGTCCCTCCTGTCCCTTTTCCCCACAGGCAGCACCCCTGCCCCATGGCTTGTCATCAGCACTCATGCAACCTGTGCCAGGGAGCTCTGCCTCAGCTGGTGCCACCAGTGGGACCTGTGCTGCACCCAGTGGTGGGGGGTAAAGCAGTGCCCAGGCACTCGTGAGGCTGTGCCATGCTGCCCACTCCTCTGTGCAGGCAGTGGGGCAGGCAGGGACCTTCCCCTGGGATGGAGGTGTCAGCAGTGTAGGCACGGGAAGATGGGCCCCAGCCAGTGCCATGACTCACCCGTCTGGCTTTGCTCTGGTACTTCACCGCTTTTTTGGTGTCAGACACAGCCCGCTCCACATAGTCCACCGAGTGCTCCACGTTGTACTCAATGCGGTCGATCATCTCACCCTGCAGAGTGGGGACAGAGCCCATGCGCCCATGCGCACACAGACATGAGCTCCTTCCTGCTCTGCTGCTCCCCGGCACCATGTGGATGTCACCCTGCACAGCAGCCCTGCACAGGAGAGGGAGAGAGACACCATCAGTTACCTGCAGGCAGTGGGTGCCCCAGGGTGCCCTGGGGTGGGGGCTCTGGACGACGGGCTCTGTCCCAGAGGGCTGGGACCTCTGTGCACATCCCAGCAGGGAGGCAAGCAAGGGTGAGGGTCAAGGGGGTTCCCCAGCCTGGTCCTGGCCTGGTGGCCACCCTGTCTGGTGTCTCCGGTGACATCAAAGCCACAACAGGATCTACACTGATACTGTGCTGCACGCTGCTGAAACCGGAGGCATGGTGGGGGAGCAAGGACAGCATCAGCAGTGCCACGTGGGGTGCTCATGAAGTCACACAAATGCAAGGATGACCACCCTGATCTGCACAAGCACCCTGCCAAGAATAGAAGGCCCCGGAGCAAGGCTGGCGAGGCCGGACCACTGGGCCCTGCAGGGACTCCTGCCCCGCTCTGCCCCCGGGGCTGCAGGGGTGGGCTGGGGATGTGGCTCATGCAGATGTGGGGATACAGACTGGGGAGAGCTACCCCCCTACCCGCCTCCTTTGGCCCCCTCCTGACTGCACAGGGAAGCAGCCAGGTCCTGCAGCAGCTGGAGACAGAGTCTGACAGTTCATATGACCAACAGGGCTGGCAGAGCCCCAGCTCAAAGCCCAGTGCCCTCCATGGCTCTGCAATGCTCATTTCTCAGCCTAACACTGGAGACCACGGGGAGGACTAGCCTTGCACGCCCCCCTCCCCCCCCCACCCAAGCACTGACCCCCACCAGGCTCCCTGCTGCCCCTGTCCCATGCCAGCCTGGCGGCATTGCCTAAAGCTGCTGCTTCTCCTTCCCACCTGTGCCATACCTGGGGCAGAGCAGGCAGCTGCCAGCACTGCTGCCAGCCTGGCACCCCCTCTGCTCCTGGTGCGAGCAGCTTGGAGCCTCCCACCCCACAGGGCAATGCAGGGTGCTGGCACAGTCTAGCCCTTAGACTGGGGCAGGGCTCTGCAAATCCCCCAGATCTGTCCCCCAAGGCAGACAGACAGGCCACCAATGCCGCCATGCCACAGCCACCCTCACCTGCCTGCCATGGGCAGGCCCTGGCACCACGCGAGAGCCGCAGACATGCAGGGCGCAGCCATGCAGAGCAGAGCATGCAGCACCGGTAAGGGCTCGGCGAGGCTTTACCTGCCACTGATGTCTCCTCAGGCCACGGCAGCATGGCAGGCAAGAAGGTGGGGGTGAGCAGAGACACCAGAGCACATGCCCGGCTGAAGGACCAGGTGCCGTGGGCTGGTGGCACAGCCAGGGGCGGCCTGGCAGGACCACCAAGGCTGGCAGCACCCTGAACTTGCCCAGCAGGGCCCAGCGCTCCGGGGGAGATGGAGACATTACCTGTGTGGCAGCCACCCACTGCCCTTCTCCAGAGCCCATCACCACACCTCCCACCTGGGGCACACAGTGGGTGGCTCTGGCCCTGGGGAGCCCAGCTCAGCCCCTGTGGGAGCCGCGTTGGCCCCAGACGCCATTTTTCTCCTCAGCACCCACCCAGGCAGGGGACCGGCTGGCAGCCCCATCCCCCTCCAACCTCCCAGGTGAGCTGGCCACTGGGCTGCAGTGTCTCCCTACCTGGCTCTCCACCAGCATGGCCATGTCCATGAACATGTCGTGCAGCTCTCGGATGCTGTTCTCCAGTTTGATGATCTCACTGTGCCGTGTCTCAATCTCATTCAGTGCCTGCTTGGTGATGTTTGAATCCATAATGATCTGCAAGAAGACAGGGCCACTGAGCACCGTGCTTACCTCCTCAGATGTCTGGGTTAGGGCCACCAAGAGAGGAAAGAGCAGGAGCCCCTCCAGCCACCCCAGCCAGGCAGTTTGCAGCAAACCCCCACCCTCCGGCCAGGATGCAGCCCCTGCTCAGGCAGCATCCTCAGGCCAGACCTGAGCACCCAGGTCCCACCTTCTGCATGGGCTGTGCTCATCACTCCTATACTGGGGCCGCTGTGGCAGCACGTCCACCAGCCAACCCCCCTGGGATGAGGGGGCTGGCTCGGCTTTTGCCCGCGCCCGGCTTGGACCAGGGCTGACATGCGGTGCTTACCCCAGAGGAGAAGATGGCTGGGTTGCCACTCTCCAACATGTCCTCCAGCTCCTCGCTGGTGGTGGTCCTGCCAGCTGCAAGCGACACAACACGAGTCAGCTGTGAGTCCTTTGTCCCCACCATGGGTCCCGCAGCCCTACCGCAGGGCTCTGAGAGTGGAGCAGAGCAAAGCTTCCAACCCCGAGAGTGCACTGGGCAGTTCGAGGGGATGCCATCCCAGAGCCAGGCTCTGTGCCAGCCCTGCAACCCCTCTTTTTAAGGGGGTCAAGCTGCCAGCTTGGACCAGCTCACCCAGGAAAGCCCATCTATCCCTCCTGGTCAAGTTGCCCATTCCTGCGGGTCAGAACCCCATCCTGAGCCAGTTCAAGACCATGAGGACACTGGGCTCAGCAGGGCTTGCTGGCCTGGCAGGCACTGCTGCAGTCACTGGACTGCCCGAGTTTTAGACCTGCAGCTGCGTAACAGAAACCAGGCTCCATCCTTCCCCCTGCGACGCAGCCCTCCTCCTTGGCCTCAGGGTGGTACCTTCAGCCCCACAGCTCTTTTGGGAGCAATTCACCCATTGTGCATGGTTGCCCTCCCCTCCCCATGGACATACTCCACAGTGCTACAGAGGAGAGAGATATTAATCACTCTGTGGGTTACACTGATCCCCCACCATCAATCGCAGTGTGTTCTTCAGGTTAACGGCCAGGTAGGACCCATGAAATTATAGTGCTAAACTGAGACAACGGTGCCAGGCAGGCTTTTGCTGGGGATGCCCAGTGGGAGCAGGGAGGGGGAGAAGGAGCAGGTCACACCTGCAGAGAGGGCAGGAGACATCCCACCGGTGTGATCAGAAGCGAATGGGGGTGGGCAGGAGCAGATAACAAAGCAACTTTACCAAGCCCAACAAATCCAAAACCAGTAGAATGGCAGGCAGGGAAGGGCTGGGGTCTGGTATTGGTGCCCCCACCACCACCACCACCACCACCACGCTGCCCACAGGCTCTGTGAGGGACGATAGGGACAATAACATCCTCCAGGATGATTCCAGGGCACCTCTGAACAGGGGAATGGAGGAGACGTGGCAGAGCACAGGGACAGCCCACTCCCTGCTTTCAACAATGCTGCACTAGGGGCTCAGACCGAGGAGGTGCTCGAAACCTTGAACGCAGTCCAGACCTTCACCACAAGTGTGTCAGTGCCCCAGGGAGCACTGCAGGGGGCCCGGCCCACCAGCCATGCTGCCACCCTGCCTGGGCAGTTCCTCCAAGTACACCTCCACGCTTCATTATATGTCTCTTTCTTTGCAAGGTCCTGCACCTGGGTCAGGGCAATCCCCATTACCAGCACAGACCAGGGGATGGATGGAGAGCAGCCCTGCAGAGAAGGACTGTGGGATAGTGGTGGGACATGAGCCGGCAATGTGAACTTGCAGTCCAGAAAGCCAAGCATCTCCTCAGCTGCTTCACCAGCAGCATGGCCAACAGGTCGAGGGAGGGGATGCTCCCCCTCTGCTCCCCTCTCCCAAGACCCCCCTGGAGCACTACGTCCAGCTCTGGGGTCCCCAGCACGACAGACATGGACCTGGTAGAGCGGGTCCAGAGGAGGCCACCAAAATGGTCCGAGGGCTGGGACACCTCTGCTATGGAGAAAGGCTGACAGAGTTGGGGTTGTGCAGCCTGGAGAAGAGACAGCTCCGGGGAGACCTTACTGCGGCTGCTCAGTACTTAAAGGGGGCTTGTAGGAAAGAGGGAGAGAGACTTTTGACCAGGGCCTGCAGTGACAGGACAAGGGGTCTGAACGAGGGTGGGGTCAGGTTGGACATAGGGAAGAAATGTTTTACGATGAGGGTGGTGAGACACTGGCACAGGTTGCCCACTGAAGCTGTGGATGCCCCATCCCTGGAAGTGTTCAAGGTCAGGTTGGATGGGGCTTTGAGCAACCTGATTAGTGGAAGATGTCCCTGCCCATGGCAGGGGAGTTGGACTGGATGGTCTTTGAAAGCCTCTTCCAACCCAAACCACTCTATGGTGGAGTTGGGTTGGAGTCTATTATTTTCGTGCCCTGAGATGCAGAAACAAGAAGAGCACCCAAAGCTCCTGTGCTCTGTTCCTTGCTGGGGCCCCACACACATGGGCACTCTGAGTGATGGGAAAGCGCATTTCTGGCTTCGCCTCAGGAAAACGATGCCATATCAGCAGATATTGGTGGTGATGGCAGCCAGGAACACATGGGAGCCTGCAGGCTCTGGGTAGTGTTACCAGCTCCACGTGGAGGTTGTTTGCTGTCTCCTGGCACCAGGAGGCTGAATGAAGGGAGAAGGAACAAAAACACACACACCCGACGAGCAGGAGACTGCAGTACAAAGGCTTTGTTATCTGCTAATGCTCATCAGCTCTGATTTCTCACCAGACCAACAGGGTTTACATCCATGGCTGGGCCAGGAATGTGCAGCCTCCTCATCAAAAGCAGGTAACAAAGCTTTCTGGGTGCTTTCTGGGCCACGTGATAAACAGAGCACCAAGACCAGAAGGGTGGCAGGGTGCAGAAATGTGCTGGGGTCCCTTGCAAACACCGTCTGGGAACTGGAGCTCTGGGAGGCTGGAGGGCACATTTCAAGACGTGTAGCAGGCAGCTGGGATCATTCTCCTGATCTCCCTCATGCCTGCACCTCCTCACCTGGCAGTGAGAGTGTTGCATGGCTCCTTGCTGCTTGCACCAGATCTGTTTCTCCTCCTGGGAACTCAGGCAAGGAAGCAAGGAGTGGGCTGAAGGGACAGCAGCTGAGGGGAGCAGCTCTCCCAAAGGCCTCCAAGGAGCAGGACTAGCTAGAGGGCTGTGACAGTGCCCTGAGCACAGGCGACAGAGCCTACATACAGGGTTATGAAGGGGCCTGGCACCTGAGAGGGGATGTCTGAAGCCTGTGTCATCCATCCCAGTTGTGTCAGGCAGGGCTGGATTCAGCACAGCAGCTCCCCCAGCACCTGCAACAGGTTTTCCACAGCAACCAGCACAGACGGGACATTGCAGGAGAGAGCAGGAGCTGAGAGCTGCAGACTGGAGCTCATGGGGCTTCTGAAAGCAACATGGAACTGTTATCGACAAGTGGCACAAGAGAAGGAGACATTTGCTGGGGTGTCTGAAAAATGGTTACAGTTGGAAGAGAAATAGAAAATAAAAAAAAGAACACGAGAAAAAACAGTGGCCAGGAAGCAAAAATGGAAATTCCTTAAAATAAAATTTTTCTTCTATTGTTTTTCTTGAAATGAAACACTTTCTCTGCAAGTTAACTTCCCACAGCCAGGAAGGAATTCCTCTATTATTTATGTGACTAATATCTCATAATCTAAAAAGCTAATGGGATTTTTATTTTAATAACTGATAGGAATGGCTCAGTGACACAGCAAGCATGGCCCAGTTGGCTCTTGCAGCAGGGATCCAGGGCACAGACCCTCCAGGAGCCGGCACTGTTCCTAGCACACCCAGGGCTGTCTGACAGGAGCTTGGGACAGGCAGCCCAGGATGCATGGGAAGAGACCAAAATGGGATGAGCTCAGCCCTGCTGTGTCCGGACACCGAGCTTTCAAGGTAACAGGATGGCTCCTGGGCCACTGGTCCAGGTCACAGCAAGCTGTGGTGCTGTGTGGGAACTGGAGCACCCAGACCTCCCTGAGACCACACACTCAACAGGGAGAGCAAAGAGACACAGAGAATGGTGGCCCAGATGGTGCAGGGAGAGCACCAGGGCAGCACTGCCAAGTCTCCCAGCCTCGGGCTCTCCCAGCAGCAGTTTCTACTCCTGTAACTCTTGGGGGACAAGCAAGTTGCCTTCGACAGAACGAGGAACCTCAAATGAGCCTGCTCCCCTCCCGTGGTACCAGGGGCTGGAGGGAGGAATTCAGCTGAGTGGCTCAGCGGGGAGCCCAACCCACAGCTCATCGCTTCTCCTCTGCAAATGGAGTACATCTTCAAATCCAGCTGCATACTGCAAGGAGACCAAATAATGAACAGTGCAGACCTTAAGAACATCTTTAAAAAGTACAATAAAGCTTATAAAAAGGAAGAAAAGGGACTTGCCTAACGCAGCAGAGAGATGATCCACGTGTGAGACATTAGCACCAAGAACCTGAGAGGGAGAGGAGCCACAACCTGCTCCTCTGTGCTTGGTCTGCAGCCCCAAAGAGAAGCAGCTGGAGCCAGACGATAGGGAACCCTGCCCCACAGCAGAAGCCATCCCTTCACAGAGCAGGAGTGGGGATCCTCTGGGGTTGGGGGCAGGCTAAGCCAGGAGACAGTGTGGCCCTAGCACATGCAGGGCCCTCACCAAGCTGGCACGCATCCCACAGCATGTGAGCAGGATGCTGAGAATGGTGTCCACCAGCAGGGCCAGACAACACAAGCTGTGAAATCAGGTCTGGGGTAGCTCCAAAGAGTCCTATCAGGAGCAACAGGAGAAGAAGCTGGAGGCAGGACTGGAGACAAAGCTACAATGTAGGGCCAGGGTCCTTCCAGGAGACATGGCCAGAAAAGGACTGGGGACACTGGAACAGTTTGCTCAGAGAAGCTGTGGATGTCCGATCCCTGAAAGTGTTCAAGGCCAGGTTGGACGGGGCTTTGAGCAACCTGGTCTAGTGGAAGATGTCCCTGCCCACGGAAGGGGGGTTGCACTGGATGATCTTTGAAGGTCCCTTCCAACCTAAACCACTCTGCAAGTCCATGATCCTATGACATGATTACAACAAAGATCCAAAGTCCCAGGAGACAGGGCTGGAGACAAGCTATCTTGAATGTAGACCTGAGCCCACCCAGGAACAAGGCCAGAGTTGGGGCTGAAGACAGGTACGTCTGCAGCACGGCTCGGATATGGGCTGGGTGGCACAGGCTTGATCTTACGCAGCTCCTGGACCTACGGGCAGACGTAGAAGTCCCGTGTGAGGCTGGTCTAGACAACTAAGACCTGTTAGTGCCCCTAAAGCCCTGAGAAGCTGCTGCTTTGCAGCAAGAGAACAACCTGATCCCCTGTCTGTACCCCATGTGAGCTCAATGCAGCCTGCTCATAGCTGCAGGTGAAGGCTGAGCTCTGCCACCTGTGCACTCACAGGTCTAAGGAGCTGCATAATGCCAACGTCCCCTTAGGTTGTTCATCCTCCCCACCTTCCCCAGCTCTGGGAAGGGTCCGCAGCCCATTCCAGACACCATTACATGTTTTAGGATGACACAGCATCACTCCCACCAAGGGTGACCCGCGACACCTACTTGCCAGCTCTTCCTGCCTGTTGGCTCCTTGCTCTCAGCTGAAACTGCCCTGGTTCCATGAAGGGAGAACAAGGGCTCGAACAGCACAACTTTACAAACCCTCCTGTTGACTGTGGCTCAACTCTGAGCAGTCACTGGCACAGTGACAAAGAGGAGCGTGCCAGGCGCGGTGCATCAAGGGCTACTTGCTCTGCCCAATTCAAGCCCTAGAGACAGCTCTGAGGGCAAGCAGTGGGATCAGCTCCAGGAGATGCCATGTCTCTCACAGGCAGAGGTGGGATGGGATGCAGGATACATGGTTCTCATCTCAGCTCTCACCACCTCCTTGCTGCCCCATTCCCCTGTTGCAGAGCATGGGGCTGGTAAAAGCTGCAGCAAGGTGAAGGATGAAACATCACATGGATTAATAACTGGCCAGCCAGTGCAGGCTTGGCCAAAGGCTATAGTTGGTCAGGAAGAGCTTGCTTTAATGCTGAGCCAAAGCATAAGGCCTGGAGGCTGCATCTCGCCCACGCTGTCCAGCACAATGCTTGCCAAAACTCCAACCTGCAGGACCCCAGAGGACTTCCCAGCAAGTCCACCGCCTTCTGGCTAGGTTTCCTGGTTTGGAAAGGCTGCCGTTAGCTCCTCAACAGCAATAAAATCAGATGAAAGTGTGCTAGATACTTGCGTGATCTGCTGCCCACATCACCACACAGCTACTGCACAGCCACAAATGGGAATGAAAGGACTGAGTCAATGCAAGGTGCCCACAAAGGGAGAAGAGCCTGGGGGAAAACACGTGCCCTGAAACTTGGCAAAACACTGGAAAATCATGAGAACTGGACCTCTGCCTCCCCAGAGAGCTCCAGAGTACATCTGCCTCTTACTTGGTATCTCTAGAAATTAAAGTTTCCTGGGGAGAAGAAGCTCTGCCAATGACAAAGCAGCACAGAGCATCGCTGGGAGCTGCAGCACAGAGGGAGAAGCAAACTCAGCCCTGAGCTGGCAAGCAGAGAACAGTGAGAGATGATGCACAGGTCATGGTGCAGCAGGGCAATCAGAAGCTCTGGGGCAGGCAGAGACATGAAGCCACCGAGGAGACTTTCCACCTCAAGGCCACTGCACAGTCCTTGGCCCTGCGATGCCCAGCTGGATGGAGTGACCACCCCCATCGACCAGCTCCCAGGGGATGGGGCAGAAGCAGCTCCATCAGGGCATGCAGGACCCTGGGGAAGCTCTCAGGGAAGCCTCCAGTGCCACAGCTCACACCCATCACCCAGCTGACGCCAAATGCCAGTTTGCTAAATTCTGCATGCCAGACGCTCTATAAATAGGGAAGACTTCAGGCACCTCGGGGCTGTGGAAGTCAAAGATGCCATGGCTGAATTAACTGTAATGGCTCAGCTGTGCTCCTTCGGCTCACAGCATCCCTCCTCCTGGCAGCAGAGCTGCACGAGCACACACAGAGCAACAGCTAGGGCTCAGGTTGGAAACACCGAGGACAAGGCACCTTCCCAAGGCTGGGATCCTCTGTCTGGATCTGGCTTTCAAGCTCTCATTAGATACAAATCCATACAACTCATGGAGAGATGGATAACGCTGCCCTGTCTGCCCGTGCGTGTACAGGTAACGGGTACAAGTGACCCGACCCAGTTAGCCGTCCCCCAGCTCAGACAGGTCTAGCACTGCCTGTGGTGGTGTTGGGATGAGCAGACTTCAGCTATAAAAGCTTGCTCAGCACATCACAAACTGCCACCCGCCTCCCTGTCCCTAAGGACCCCTTCTGCTCAGAGCAGGGGGGCTGCAGGGGCCAACTTCCAGCACCGTGCAGGCATTTCCACCCAACGAGACATTTTTAGCTCAGATAAATCCTGTGGTCATTCCTGAGATGAAAGTGTCACAGGAATCCTAAACAGGAATTCCTAAACAGGAATCCCCATCTCAGCACCGGGGGCTCCAGGACCACCCAGGGCTGCCCAGAGGAGCCCGCTGGGGCTGGAGCAACCCCCAGACTCTCCTGGCTCAGGGGCAGCTTGGGATGCATCCACAGCTTGCCTTTCTGCACATCAATTAACCTGGTCTCACACAGTGGGACGGGGGCTGATTAATTCTAGCAGTGCCTTTGGAGACAGCAGATGCTTTATTTTTGGCTCCTCGGTCTTGCACATAACAAAACTGTTCATAAAAACAAGCAGTGTCTGTGCAGCACCTTCCATGGCTTCAAAGCTGCACACCCACCACAGAAAGCTCCTCCAAGCCTCAAATCCAATTTCGCTGGGAGCAAAACCTAATTAGATTTAAGATGTCATTTCTCATAATGGACGGAACAGAGAGGAAAAAACTGAAGGAGCGACACCTCCCACCGCAGGCAGCGGGGAGGCTCGTGCCTGGGGAGCACGGCTCCCAGCAGCAGACATGGGGACACCACTGCGGGGAGGCACGGTCCAGCTAGAGGACAGCCACTGAGCATCTGTCCTGCCGTCACCAACCCCAGGACATGGTGCATCCTGTGATCCCTCCATGGCATCTGCAGTGTGTTTGGGAGCAGAGCAAGTGAGTAGCAGGGGGTTGAGGGCAACAATTAAGGCCGGGGCAGAAGCAGTGGGAGAGGAGACGTCATCCACTTCATCACGTCAGACAAGGTCCTGGGCTCAGCATGTGCCGGACGGGCAGGGGTTACAGCGAGGGTCACTGAGGCACAACCTGTGGCACACACAGACACGGCGGTGCCTACACAAAGGGAAGGAGCAGATCCCGAGAGGACTGTGGGGAGCCCCAGGGGTTGGCTATGGCCCAGGGCAGTGACTATACATCACCATTTCTTCTGTGACTGTCCCACTTCCAGAGCAAGAAGCAGATGCAGTTAGGACGGAGAAGCTCACCAGGTGCTGGGGAGCCTCCCCAGAGCAGCTGAGAAGTCCTTGCTTTCATACTTTCAAAACCCGAGTGATTTACTGGCTTTGCTGTCAGAGCTCCCAGCACTTTCTATCTTTGGATTCATCAGCTGAAAACAAGAGCTGACGATTTTGTAGAGCTTTGTGCAGTTGCCACATCCCAGCTGAGCTCCGTTCAAAAGAGCCTGTTCAAGAGCCCCCAGAGCAGCAGGGACTGAATGTGCTGGCTGGGACACCCCAGGACAAGGAGAGCCCTCTGCCCAGGAAGCACTCCTGATAAAACCTCAATAAGCTTGTTGCTTTTGATGAGCCTTCTTGCCAGAAGAGATTTTCCACTGTCCTGACAGAGGAACCCAGCTTTTGCAAAGGACTGTGCACAGGATTGTGTACCTTCCCAGCACAGACCCCGTCCTGCATCTGCATCTGCTGCACACCTCCATCCCGAAGGGAAAGCAGGTCCCTCACTGTCACTAACTAGCACGCTTGCTCTGCACCCAACCACTGCACCAATAGTGAGTCCTGAGCAGCCTTTTCTTTGTGACCCACCAATGCTCTGTTGGGCACTGACAGTCTGGTAGGATGGACAGAGCGAAGACAAGTATAATTTAATATATCTGCATAATTTAAGCAAAGCGGCGGAGTCCTTCCAAAATCCTGGAGCATAAAAACAAGAGGAAGGTTTTTTTCAGGTCTGCACACAATTAAGGACCTGGCTAGGTCCCTTCAAATCTTCTACTCTCTTAGAAGGGAGGCATAGGGATACCTTAAATTCCTATTTACATTACAAGCCATCCCTGTGGCTGGGTATCACCTACATAATAATGTTAGTTGACGAATGAGTCAGTCAGCTGGAACAGTGACACACTCATCATCCTGCTTTACATTAAACGTCAAGCTCTTGTTGAGCCTCATGTCAGTCAACCTTTCCATTCAGCCAGTGTGAAACATTTCTATTATTATTATACATCATAAAGAGTAATCTTATCAGAGGAAAGGCTTGCACAGCCAAGTCTCCTTCTAGCCCTCCACAGAAACTACCATACCCCACTAGCACCCAGATTCCCAGGCATCTGCAGCTCATGAAGGACATTCCCACAGGTGACCATCAAGGACACCATTCTGACTCAAAGATCTCCTACCTTATTATTCATGCTGAGTTATGAAAGAGAAGAAAAACACCCATTTGTTCGTGAGAAAAAAGAAACTGGACTGGGCTTCAGACTCCTTCCTTTTGAGCACAAAAGCCCATGACGCCTCTCTGACAATGAGATTATTTGCAAAAAATCTCTTTTAATCTCTACTTGCCCTGACTTCTCCCTTGCTTGCTTATTCCCCTGATTATGGTGGTGGTACAGTTCTTCTTTGCTGGGAGATGACCATGTTTCTCTAAAACTAACCAGGTATCACCAATTGCCCAGAAGAACCAACAGGAGAGCAGGTTTTGTGGACAGGCAGGACCAGACTTCTCCTAAGCGATGGGCTCTGGATGATGCAGGGAAGTCTTAGTGCCACAGTGGTGACAGCCTCAGAGGTATCACCTGGGGCTCACCTTCGGCCAGAAGACACCACTACTGCTACTAAGAGCCATCATCGTCCTGGGTCCAGGGAGATGCCTGGGGCAGGCACCGAGGCTTGTGCTCCTCCTGTGGCAAGGGAAACTGCTGGGAGCAGCGAGTGCCCCCATCTCAAGAGCTCACTTCTTTGGTTTTATATTTAGTTCAGTTCACCCACGATGAAAAGCACCCAGAGGAAAGGCAAGGCAACACACAGGAGTCAGGAATTCCCACTAGCTTCTCTGAACTCAAAATTAGCTACAAACAAGGAAGAAATTTCTATCCCTGTGCTCTCTGCACTCTCTACACAGCATGAAGAGAGTTTTTGCGCTTTGCTGGATGTGGTTTGACACCGAAATGCAAGGTACCACCACTTGTTTATCCCCCAGCAGAAGCCGTGTCCTGGTTGCTCCCACAGGTGTGCACACAGCCCCCATGCACCCCTGGGTTTTCATGGGGGAGCTCTGCACAGCTGCGGGAGCAGCTCTGATCTGGTGAGAGCCGGTGCAGGATGCAGCCCCACAGTGTGCACAGCCTGGCTACATTCCCCCTCCGGGTTTACTCACTGATCTCCAGCTGCCTCTGAATCCTGCCCTTGCAGCGCTCCCGGTAGTCAGTCTGCGTGGCGTTGTACTCGGACATCACCTCCACAAACTTGCGTGACAGCGTCGAGTGCTGCAGAGGGGAGAGGAAGAGAGAGCGGGGGGTGAGGGTCCCACAGGAAGGAGAGACCTGCCACCCCTGACCTGGGGGAAGGCTCAGCCCTGATCACCCCTGCACCTCTAGCAGCCCAAAAAGCATTTCTAGCCCAAAAGCTGCTCCAAGGAGTGTGACGAAGTGCAAGGGGGGCAGGTGGCAGCAGGGGACACGGACCCAGTGGGGTGGACCGGATGCACCCCTTGCCCAAACCCAGCCCAAGCATAGCCTTCAGCCCCCAGAGGACACCCTGGGATGGTGGCAGACCCGTGGGTCATGGCCGGCAGCACCCTCCTGCACCACACCACAGCTTGTGCCCAAGCAGCCCAGAGCTGAGGCCACAACAGTGCCCTGTGTCGAGCCCCACCTGCCTCTGCCACACTGCTGCGATGTGCCAGACCTGGCACGGGCACAGGATGGACCCACGGTGGTCACTTCGCAGTGCTGGAGTTGAGCAGAAAGGCCCTGGGGGGACCCAATGCCCCAAGCCATCGAACCTCCTCCCTGGCTGGGAGCACAGGCACAGCTGGCGGGAGGACCCCAGGGGCCAGGGCACACAGACTGAGCCAGGAGGACAGGGGGTGTCCCAGGTAATTGTCCCCTCTCCAGAAGCATGGTCCCGCTTTTCCTTCCCACACTGGAGGGCTCCCCCGAGCACCAGCCCCACAGGGACTCAGGGGATGACTGCCTGCCCCAAACTGAGAGACTGCCTGCAGAGCTGCCAGCCCAGCATGGATGGGGTGGCAGAGCTGTCAGCCCCCACGCACAGAGCACCCTCATCTTATTAGGCTGCTTTCCGTTCTCCAGGAAACATGCCAGAAAACCTTAGAATTACACCTGACCAGGGTCCAGCCGAACACGCTGACCCTCCCAGTGCTGGCTCCTACCCCTAAGGGGGAAGCTCACCCTCACATGAGCACCCACACTGGGGCCTGACTTGCTGTCTGATCTAGCTGCCAGGCTGAGCACAGCAAACAAACAGCCCTGGAGATGTTCCAGGAAGGTCAGGACAGAGCATCACGTGCATCCTCCATCCAAATGCTTATATCTCTTGAATAAGCCCTTTCCCCAATATGCCAGAAATGGAGTTTCATAGGATCACAGACTCACAGAACGGTTTGGGTTGGAAGGGACCTTCAAAGATGACCCAGTCCAACCCCCCACTGCCATGGGCAGGGACATCTTCCACTAGATCAGGTTGCCAGAACATAAAAGCCTTTGGACTGCTCTTCAGGGTTGTGGAAGGCTTTGTTGGGAGGTAGTTTTGCTTGCAATTAAAAAATGGATGCATTTCCCTCATCTTGTTCTTGGGAGCAGTTGGGCTGCTTATAAAGGCACAGAAAAACCCACCCTCCAGCTGGGAGCTTCATTTGGACTGATCGCACTTGCACAATGTGAAAAACTGCCAGCAGCGGGACATGGGACTCAGCTGTGCCCACCGAGTGGCTCCCCTCCATGGCTGTCGGGAGCAGCCGTTCCCCGCAGTGTGCTCCCGTCCGCTGAACCAGGTGGGAAGGGCTGGCAAGGCTGTGTCACGGGTCGCCCTTGGTAGGAGTGAAGCTCTGTCACCCTAAAACATGCAACGGTGGCGGGAAGTGGGCTATGGACCCTTCCCGGAGCTGGGGAAGGTGGGGAGGGTGATCAACCCAAGGCGACGTTGGCATTACGCAGCTCCTTAGACCCGTGAGCGCATAGATGGCAGAGCTCAGCCCTCATCTGCAGCTACTAGCTCACACGCAGTACAGACAGGGGTCAGGTTGTTCTCTTGCTGCAAAGCAGCAGGTTCTCAGGGCTTTGGGGGTACTCCTATCACAGAATCATGGAAACACAGAATGGTTTGGGTTGGAAGGGACCTTCAAAGATGATCCAGTCCAACCCCCCTGCTATGGGCAGGGACATCTTCCACTAATCAGGTTGCTCAAAGCCCCATCCAGCCTGACCTTGAACACTTCCAGGGATGGGGCATCCACAGCTTCAGTGGGCAACCTGTGCCAGTGTCTCACCACCCTCATCGTAAAACATTTCTTCTTATGTCCAGCCTGACCCCACCCTCGTTCAGACCCCTTGTCCTGTCACTGCAGGCCCTGGTCAAAAGTCTCTCTCCCTCTTTCCTACAAGCCCCCTTTAAGTACTGAGCAGCCGCAGTAAGGTCTCCCCGGAGCTGTCTCTTCTCCAGGCTGCACAACCCCAACTCTGTCAGCCTTTCTCCATAGCAGAGGTGTCCCAGCCCTCGGACCATTTTGGTGGCCTCCTCTGGACCCGCTCTACCAGGTCCATGTCTGTCTTGTGCTGGGGACCCCAGAGCTGGACGCAGTGCTCCAGGGGGGTCTTGGGAGAGGGGAGCAGAGTGGGAGCATCCCCTCCCTCGACCTGCTGGCCATGCTGCTGGTGATGCAGCCCAGGAGATGCTTGGACTTATGGGCTGCAAGTTCACATTGCCGGCTCATGTCCTATTTGTCACCCACCAGTCTCCCCAAGCCCTTCTTCACAGGGCTGAAAGCCTCCCTTCCCAGAGAAGGCAAATCTGGTTCATGAGTCTCAAGCGAAGCCAAATCCTATACTTTTTTAAACAAGAAATGCTTGTTCATTTCTTCAACCATGCAGCAGAAGCAACATCATGTGACTGATGGGCGACATCTCACACACCCGTCCTGGGCACTCAGCATCACTCTCGCATGCCACAAGCACCTGCAAGGTGGGACCAGCTGATGGTACTGCTGCAGGGAGAAGAAGGGTGTGTTACCCAACCTCATCCCATGGACTGCTTGTGCAGCCCAACCCAGGGAGCGGGGAGCAAGAGGAGATACAGAGAAACGGTGGAAGGTGAAAGGAGAGGCGGCGATGGAAAAGGGATAGGAAAATAGGATACTCAGAAAGGATCAGAAAGAAGATACAGAGAGACTGACACAATGAAGAAACTCCCGATGAGCATTCCTCCTGGGACTTTCAGGGCCACCAGCATGACCTGAGCTCACCCATAGAGAGTTACAGCTCACAGAGAGCTGAACTGTACCCAGCCCTGCTGAGCTGGAGCAGCTCTCAAAGCCTCTGCACAGGGGGGGACCAGTTCAACACAGCATCTCTGCAGGGTCAGACATGCCTGGTGCACACTGGCACTCAGACACTCCTACCAGGTGTTGGTACACCCAGAGCAGCCCCAGCCAACACACCCCTACCTCCAGGAGACAGCACTGGAGACATCTTGAAGATATACTTGTTTTTGCTTTGCAGCTATTCTAAGCAAGCAGCAGCTTGGTATTTATGGCAGCGCCTCAGACTCAGCTCATCTTATTCCTCCTCCGCTGGCAAACCTCTCATGAAAGCCCCCCAGCAGCTTCAGCTTCAGCAGGCAGCCTCTGCTTGAGAGTTGTCCGGCCCAAAGCAAGGTCAAAACAGCTCCTGAGCATCATGTTGAAATCCGGCAAAGACGTGATGTGCCATCCAAGAGACTCTTCTGCCTTTTCAAAATTGTTTGCCTAAAATCCAGTTCATTCTCATTCAGCTGAACAGTATCAACATATGTTGATCTGCAGCCAAATATAGCCTGGGTGATGAATGACACCCCTTTCTGCTAATCAGTATACCACACCATACCACTTTTACTTAAGAAGTTATTTAACTTAGTGTTTATTTTGTCAGATTGTTATTTTATGTTCCCACGGGTATCCCACATGTCTACAAAATGCATTTGATTTTTGAAGGAACGCGGAGTTTCATGCAAAATGGACTGGGAAAAGCATTTTAAATGGCTTTCAGTCATTAAATAAAACTACCTGGATATTCAGAGTAAATAAAAAGCGTATCAAAATGTACCTTGCATTTGAAAGAAACTCATTAAACAGGAAATATTAACTAAAGTTAGGAAATAGGGTTGGTTCACCTGGGGCCAGCAACTCTTCACTCTCCAGACGTGGGGAAAGCAGCCCAATTTGCTGAACTACCAAGCTGGATTTCCAAAGAGCTCATACAGCTCTGGGTACCCACAGGGGGCTTTGAAACCCCCACAAAGCATACACTGAAACCTGGGACCTTGGCCTTCAATGTTTTTAATTAAGAGGAAGACACTTCTGAAGTGCTTATGCTGTGGGGGAGCCCAGAGGGCATGCCAGCCTTCTCTCTGAACCCGCTGGGGTGACGGGGGGAGCAGAGCTCCCACTCCTGAGTTCCCAGGGGCTGGGTTTGTTTCAGTGTTTGAACTAGTCCAAGCAAGGTGAATACTTCCACCGGCTAGATAAACCAATTCCAAAAGCAACTAGAGCAGAAGCTATTCTGAATAACAAGGACCGAAAGTACTGACATTTGGAAGAATGTAAATAGCAGCTTTTGCTCTGTTATGAACTCAACATTTGATACTTATAGAAACATGGAAAATACTGTCCAGACATCTGGGAACCTGCATCACTAACAAAGTTTCTGGGCTGGGGATGCCCTTGGGAGCTGCGACCCCAAAGCTTCTCATATGTTTCTGCTGCTGGTGAGCTAACCGAGGCAGAGTGCTTTATTCAAACTGCTGCTGTGAACTGGGGACAGAGTGGTTTTAATGTAATGAATTTAGAACATGAAAACAACTTTTTCTCTGTGCAGAAGCAGCCCAGGAGCCAGGCTGCCCCTGGGACCAGTTTGCTGTGGGCTCATGGAGTTTGGGACAGCCACTGAGGGACAGACTTGTGCTCCCACAGAACAGGCCAGCACCATCAGCTGCCCCAGGACTGCAGCTGGAGGACCAGCCCTGCCCGATGTGCTGGGGCATGTGCTCAAACAAGCCTCCCTGCCTTGTTGGCTCCAACACAGCCCGGCCAGCTGGCCCAGGGTAAGACAAAGCTGTTCCTATGAAAGCTCTAGGTCTGATGAGGTTCTTCTGGCTGGAGATGACAACAGCAAAGCCAGAATAAAAGTCCATAATCTTAATGCTCAGTTACTCCTAATTTACAATATGTTAACAAGGGGGGGAATCGGCTCCTCATTCCTCCTTTTACTCAGTGATTTGCTCACAGCAAAGTCCATACAAACTAGTGAAGCCCTTGTTGCAGAAATACCTACACAAGGACCACGCTTAAAGTACCAGGCATACTTAAATCAGCTCTCCAGTTCAATTCATCCCAAATCCCACATGCAAATATAGGAAGGGAGGTGGGAGCGGGGCTGGGCTCTGGGGGAAGACAGACACATTGCCCAGGCAGCCAGGGAGGAGCTGGGAGAGCCAGAGCTCAACTGGAGCAGTGTGAGGGGTGTGCGGGGCAGCAGGATGGGCTGCCCTAAGTACCAAAGAGCCTAAGGAAGGCTAAGGAAGCTGTAGTCCCACTGCTCAATGGGGCAGGAGCTCTAGTGACCAGGGACATGGCAAAGGCTAAGGTTTCCATTTCTTCTTTTGTCTTGGTGATCACTGGTAAGGTCTGTCCTTGGCCTCCCGGTGTCCTCTGAGTAGAGGCCAGTGGCATGAAACACTACCCATGGAGAGGGATGTAGACTTTGGGCGTGCTTAAGTCAACTGGAAATACACAGGTCCATGGGACCAGGCGGGATGCATCTGAGCATGCTGATGGAGCTGGCCAATGTCACTGCAAAGGGCCTCTCCATCATCTTCCAAAGACAGTGGTGATCATGGACTGGCAAAAAAAGACAAACGCCACACATCTTCTGGGAGGAGGATCTGGGGAACCCCTCAGCCTCCCCTCAGTCACTGGGAAGGTCATTGAGTAAATCCTCCCAGAAGGACAAGAAGATAATTGGAAACAGCCAGCATGGATTTACCGGGGGCAAATCGTGCTGTGCCATCCTGATGGCCTTCTCCAATGAGATGACTAGCTGTGCAGATAAGAGGAGAGCAGGGAATGGTGCACACCCTGAGTTTAAGGCCTTTGACACAGACTGCCACAGAATCTTTATAGCCATTTTGATAGGCCACAGGTTGGATAAGGTTGGTAGAAAATTGTCTGGACTGCCAGGTTGTGATCAGCAATACAAAGTCCAACCGGTGGCCAGTTCCTAATGGTAACCCCTCAGTGAGTGATGCTGGGTCTGAAAATACCATTAAACATCTTCACCAGTAACCTGGGACAGCAGAGCGGAGTGTACTTTCAGCAGGTTTGCAGAAGACGGCAAACTGGGGAGAGCGATGGAAGGCAGGGCTGGTATTCAGAGGAAACTGAGGTATTCAGAGGAAACTCAACAGTCTGGAGAAAGAGGCTGACAGGAACCCCATGAAGCTCAAAGGCAAATGCAGTGTCCTGTGTTGGGGACGGGATGCACGTTGCAGGACAGGCTGGGGGCCAGCTGGCCAGAAAGCACCTAGAGCTCCTGGAGTCCTCATGGACATCAGGCTGCCCAGGAGTCAGCAGTGAAGGTAAAACTCATCATGGGCTGGGTCAGCAGGAGGACAGCCAGCGGGGCGAGGACAGGGATTGTTCACTTCCACCTAGTGCTTGTGAGACCACAACTAAAGTGCTGTGTTCTGCTTGGGGCTCCCCAAAACACATTGCGTGGGAGTTAAGCCAGTTGAGGCCACCAAGGTGGTCTGGGCTGGAGCACAGGACACTTGAGGACAGGTAGGGTTTGGCCAGCTGAAGGTAACAAAGCTCAGGGGGATCTCATTGCTGCCTACAACAGCCCAGTGGAAGAATGGAGAGAAGCTGAAGCCAGACTCTTCTTGGAGGTGCACAGGGGCAAGACAAGAGGTGACAGACCAAGCTGGGACACAGGGAATTCCAGTTAAATATTAAGGGGGCAAGAATCATCATAAGGGTGGTCAAACGCTGGATCGGGGCCCAGAGGACCCATGGTATCTCCATCCTTCTAGATACTGAGAACACAGTTGGACAAGGCCATGAGCAACCTGATGCGGCTGGTGCTGCTCTGTGGCAGGGGCTGGGATCTCCTGAGTTCCCTTCTCACCAATGTGCTATGATCCCACGACAAGGAACAAACCTGGGTGCCATATTTCTAGTTGGGCCGTTGCTTGTCCCTGGATGGCTGGGAGTCCAAGGGGGACACCCATGCTATAAACACAGCCAACGCCAGCTGCAATAGCTCCATTGCAGTGCAGTGCCCCCACTGAGGATCTGTCCCATGGCACCAAAAATTCAAAATCACACCAGCAGTGTGATTTTGGGGCAAAACCAACGCAAGCAAAGGCCAGGGACTTTTTCATACTAATGGTATGTTCCAGCCAGAAAACTGCCTTAACTCAAGCTCACCCCACACTGTTCCCCGGCTGACAGCTACAACAGTCGCATTGGTACAGCTCACCCATCAGGCACACACACAGCCCGGCAGCACTGCTTGCCAGCCCTGCCAGAGCTGTCAGCTCCTCTTACCCGCAGTGCGTGGTGACAAGAAAAGCCAGCAATGTAATGCTGGGACGACACCGCTCTGTGCCCAGCTCACCTCCCGTCCTGCACACATGAGCATGCATGCTGGGCATGCGGACCGCTGGGCACAGGGTCCCAGCATGGGGTCAGCATCCCTGGGATGATGAACAGCTGCAGAAGCCCAGAGTCAGAGACCACCCAGGTCAGAAGCCAAAGCCCCGAAGCAGAGCAGTGTCCTACATCGCCTACCTCAACCTCCCAACACAGGGGCTCCAAGCTGCAGCCCGGGGGAGCTCCTCTCCCCTGATTACCTGCAGAGCCCAGAGAAATGCTAAGAAATGCCCAAATTACAGGAAAATCTTCCACTTTTTTGACTTAGTGGTCCATGGCTGAGAGAGTTGGGGTTGTTCAGCCTGGAGAAGAGAAGGGTCCGGGGACACGTTACTGCAGCTGTTCAATGTATAAAGGCAGTTTATAAGAAAGATGGAGAAAGACTTTTGACCAGGGCCTGCAGTGACAGGACAAGAGGCAGCAGTTTTAAAATGAAAGAGTGTAGGTTTAGGTTGGACATAGGGAAGAAATGTTCTACAATGAGGGTGGTGAGATGCTGGCACAGGTTGCCCAGAGACACTGTGGATGCTCCATTCCGGGAAGTGTTCAAGGTCAGGTTGGATGGGGCTTTGAGCAACCTGATCTACTGGAAGATCAGGCAGGGGCGTTGGACTGGATGATCTTTGATGGTCCCTTCCAACCCAAACCATTCCATGACTCTATGGTGGGGTAGAGCCCTGAATCCCGCCCTCCCATGTGCCAGGATGTTGTCCGAACCACAGAGCTTCAACACGGAGCAAATCTAAACCCTGCCCAAATTCACGGCCCTGGGCTACACAGCACCAATTTGTGGCCACCTCTAGTTTCCTCAGACACTGCAGAAGTAATGCCTTTGCCTGGGAAAAGGGCACACCACAGCTGACACCAGGGACAGCCACCTTCGACTGCCACCTCCCTGCTCTCCCCGTCCCTGCCACTGCCACCCGGCACCTGCATTTGAGATGGCAAACAACTCCTGAAGGGTACAGCGCAGAGCACAGCAGAGCGGAAAGCCCGGTGGGGGTTTGACAGCACTGCTGTCAGCACACAGCAGTGTCTCTGGAGTGGAAAAGGCAGAGGTTTTTTCTGGGAAGAGATCTGCTGACTCTCCTCGACACTGCCCAGCTAGAGTAGAGCTCTGCCTGTGCCAGGATCCCTCCAGGGAGGAACAGCAGAGCTGGCGTGCAGAGGGACTTGATGCTGTCCTGCTTTGCTCTGTGCTGTTGCACCATCCTTTGCTTTGGCTTCACTATGCCCCAGCAATTCTCCTTCCCACTTGCGCTAGAGACAAGCCTTTCTCTTGCCCCAATTTTGCAGAGGACTGTTTCCCCACTGCCTCAGACTCAGCCACGACAGCCTCTCACTGCTTGTGCAGGGCCAGGAGGACGCTTGGGCTCCAAGCTGGAAGCTGCCTCTGCAGAGCTGATCAGTTAATGTCACCGCTGTATTGATTCAGCACCGACTGCAGCATGGGAGAGCAGACTACGCGAGTGGCTTCCCAGACTGAAAAGGAGATAAACTATAAACGCCAAAACTCCTCTGGCTTCACTGCAGAGCGCTTAGAGAAAGTAAGATTTTTACTGAGCTGTATTTGTGCATAAACCCCCTGCGAGAGCAGCAGATCCATGCCTGGATCCCCACCCCTGGGTGCTGAAGAGCAACGCTGGCAGCTCCCATTGCCTTTATCAGTTTAATGGTTTGCTAAAACACAACCTTCGCTGCAGAACAAGGCCTTGCTTCTCTGCTCTGAGACACCTCGTTTTCATCCCCATCCTCCAGTATGATCAGCAAGGACAAGGCACTGTAGCTCACCCTGCAGTGATACAGAGGCAGATTCCGCTGCTGGAGCAATGACTGCATCTTGCCGGGTGCTCTCTCACCAAAGGATCACCAGAAAGTTGCCAATGCGCAGTAAAAACTACAGAGCAACCCTGCATGGTGGGGCAGAAGACAAAGCTTCAGCCCAGAGAATGCTGATTTTAAGAAGCTGCAATGACAAGACACCTGTGACAGGCTCATAGCCCTGCACCAACCACGTAGCCATCCCATGGGTGCCCTGGACCCAACGTGCATGCCCTCAACACAGCCTCTTGCAACACAGATGGTTTGCCTGGCCACCACAGTGTGACTTCACCCAGGGAAATGTCTCCAGCCTGGCTGAGCTCTCACCACAGAAGCCCATGGCCAAGCCGGGACAGGCAAGGCTGTTTAAAATACAGACATGAACCAAAGAAGCTCAGCACCAGAGTGCTGCAACTGAGCTAGCAAAGCTCAGCGTGAGACTGCACTGAACAGGAAGGTGATTTATTCAATAAAAATAAATTTAAAATAAAGCTTGTTTCACTCCCTCCTAGATTCACTCATTTTCTTGTGCCCCAAACTCACATGCACCACAAGATGTACAGCCAGCAGCACTTGTGTGTGACACGTCCTACAGGTCCCCCTCATCTCCTGGACCCTTTGTTACTGGTGGCCACAGAGGGGTTTGGGATGCACCTTCTCAGCAGGAGCTACAGCAACACTGATCTTCCACCCCATTGACCTGTCCTGCCTCAGGGTCATTAGGCAGCACAGCTGATATACATTATGGAATGATTTAAATTGCATGGGACCTTCAGAGCTCTTCTCATCTCCTGTCCTGGAGTAAGCTGCCCAATGGTTTTCCACCCTAAGCCTTCTTAGAAGCTGCATGTATCCATGCTGGTATCTCAATGACCTTTTAAGTTAGGTGCCATCAATCCACGCCAGTCTTGTATCCCTTCTTCTGCCATTCCCTCTGCTGCTTCCATGTGTACACTTCCATTCAATTTATCTAACTCTTTCTTACCTCTCCCTACAGGAGACACACGGGACGTTGCCTGCTCATGAGCAGCAGTCCCCAGACTCGCTGCTTCTGCAGGACAAAGTGAGAGGACAAAGAAGCGCTTGTGCCATTTCCTAAGCCATAAACATTTCAACAAGACTTCCGTAGCAAGGACCAAGCAAATGAACACTGCAGAGCATGGAGGACAGTCCAGAGAACCACGAACCACATGTGGGAAGTTGGAGATGAGGGGACCTGCGGGCTCAGCAGGCACCTGGGGTCACTTGAGCATGATCCCCCCACAGCGAGGCCCCCATGACAGCCTGACGCTCGGTGGTTTGCAGGAGAGAAGTGACTCATTCAGCCTATACATGAGCCTGTAGCTTCAGAGTCCAGGTAGCTGTGGCAGTGCTAAAGTCAGATCCCATGGCAGGGTGCAGCAGCACCCAGGAGTCGGCCATGGCTTAGGCACACAACTGTTAGTGGATGGCCTGATCCTACTGTCAGGACCTGATCACCCTTGTACAGCAGGGACAGGTTCACCCATCCTCAACCTGGGTCTGCTGGAGCATCACCCTGGTGCCCCCAAAGGCAGCAGTACTCCAGCGCAAGCGGAAGGGAGAAGCTGGGTCACACCCCACACTTGAGAAGGCCCCCATGGACGCGCTTCCCCACCACCGCCCATGGTCTGGGGCAACACCACCCCAAAGCGAACACCAGGCAGACACAATATCTCTCTGGAAAGGCCTTGGAGGGAGCTGCTCCATCGAGGGTGATACGAAGATGATGGGGGAAGCTCTCATCAAACAGTTCATGCAATCAAGCCTCTGACTTTCCTTCCGGCAGATGGAGGATCCAAAGCCATAAAACATCATGTTCTTTCACAATCACTTCCCCACGAGAATTAACCACATTTTCAGCCCACTACTGAGTAGTATGGCCAAGTTATACCACATCTAAATGAAACACTTGTTTGCTTTGTACACTGGAGATTATTTTCTAGAGATAAGTAATCTCCTCTGTCTAGTGCCATCTCATCAAGCTAAACTAGTTCAGCTTTTAGAGCTCAGACCATAGCTGACAACAGACAGACTCAATAAAAAAATGCCATGGTCACAGAACACAAGATGTCAACCCAGCACAAATTCACTCTTTTGGATCCACTTCCCTCTGAAACTCGGAGTTAACGATGTGTTTGTAGGTGCAGTGTCAGGTGCCACCTACCCTCCTGTGCGTGGTGCAAGCAGAGTATGGCAGCTCCGGTCAGCACAAAGTCTTGCACACATGCTGGGGCCAAGGTACCATGACATGCCTATGCCTGATCCAGATAAATCTGCACCACTGGCTGATCCAACAGAGGCCACTAGAGCCACAGCCTTGGTCTCTCCAGCCTCCATCCTGACATGCTCTGCAATTCTGGGATGTCCAAGACAATTGCATAGTTCTGACTTCAGAAAATCAGTAAAAGCATGTCCTGTTTTCACAAAGTACACATTATCTATGAATTCAAGCCCTAGTTTCAAAAGCAGCTGGAGACCATGGGTAACCTTGTCTTATGAGACCTCAGATCATCAGCAGTCAAATGGTTCTGAGTTAATCTGAGACCTGTGAAGATTCCGCAGGCTGTATGAGGGCTGTATGAAGCTCAGTCATCTCCCCTATCCCCAGCTCCCCCTCAACGTCCTTTCCCTCGGCACTCCCCTGGTGCTTTGCACTGCCTTCCCGGGTCACGCCTGCCTGCTGCTTCCCCAAGGAAATTTTCTTTTGGCACTTTCTGCCAAGTTATTGGCCTTGCCACGACCCCACTGACTGCAGCCTCTCTGTTGGTGTTCTCAAATTCTTCCCACTAGCACCCACCATGGACATCAGAGAGAAGTTTGTGACCTGTCCTCACTTTCCAGCTGCCTCAGGCCAGGACCCAAGCAGTGCCCAGCAGGGACATCTGCAGCAATCAGACCTTCTCACTGCAATCAGCTGCTCCTGAGAGAGAAAAGCCTCTCTACAATTTGATTCTTTCATCAAATATTTCTAAGCTATTTTATTTCTTGACTTTGGGAGGAGTGGGGGGAGAGGAGTTACTCAGAACTGTAGGATAATTCAGGCTGGAAGGGACTTCAGGAGGTCATGCAGCCCAACCTCCAGCTCAAAGCAGGGTCAGTGACTTCCAGTTTCTAGTGCATGCTGTTGGACCCATGGACAAGCCACATGTCCCTCAACCTCTCTCTCTGTGGAGCCAACACACTCCACCCCGCCTTGGCTGCAGACAGAAGTGCAAGCAGAGCTACCGTTCATCACAACTGAGCATAACACAGCCTCGGGACCACCTGGGCGGAGGAGAGGGAGGTGCACCCCTTCTCTACGTCTACCCCTGGATAACCCTGCTAAGAAGCCCATCAAAAGAAGGTGCTAGTTATTGGTGGTTTCATGGGAACAAGGGGAAGAGTTGTGTCAGCCCTTCAAAAGTCTAACATTTCCTGGACTGTGAAGCCACATCGATGCCTGGTGGAGGGGCAACCACAGCCCCAACAGGGAAGAACATTTCCAGCAGGCTGCAGGCCTGCACAGTACTCTCTGAAAGACCACCCATCTTCTTAGATTAAGCGAAATTTTAGGTGAGTTACCCAGCTGCATCAGTAAGCCTTGGTCTCATTTATGAACTGCTCAAGCATCCTTCCAGGCACTGCAGAAACCCACAGAGACTCCAGATTTCTGAACACATCACAGGCAAGTGTTCCCCGCCCCAAAGCTGGCACTTCAGAGGGTGTTTTTGCTCCAGTCAAAAATCACCTTTAGTGAGATGCTTAACATGGATGTGCAGAAACCCACCTGCCTGTTCGTCCACACAGACGCTCAGACTTGCACACAAGGACGAAGCCGATGCACACTGCCCTCCCCTCCACAGCTCCCTCTGCACATACTCATGTCACGGGTCTTTCAGGCTGGCTTTTTCACTGATCTATTCAGAAATGTGCTGCATTACTTTGCCCAGTATTTGCACACCAGAACTTGATTGCTCTAAAGCCAAGCACAGCCCTCTTCTTCCATCACCCCCTGGGATCCCTCAACTGCCTCCAGCTGCTTCCCATCCTCCCCTTCCCGGTGCCACAGGGCAGAGACTCACCTGAGTTTTCCTTATCCGCAGGTCAGCAGAAGACCTGTTCAGTCCTTCCTCTTGTTCAATACTCTGCTCAATACCTGGTCAGGGTAGAAGGACACAGATTATTTCACGCTGTTTAGACAAGAAAAAGGGATTGTTTGGCAAAGGGACTGTAAAAGACTGAAGCCTGCAAATCGAGGAGCATCTGGCACTGAGCAGTCCCCAGCTCCTGACTCTAGCCCGCGACTTAGCCTGGACTAGCAGCAAAGCCCCGTTTCACTACTGCAAAGCACTCGGTGCCTGGCCACTGGCTGAGACTTGGTGCTGTCAAGGGCAGCACCCGTCACCCCCAAGCTGGTAAGTGAGGATTTCAATACAAAATCGACATAATGCTCAGGTCCGATCTCCACACTTTCAGGTATTCAGACAAAATGGAGTGCTGTTCTCCCCCTGCTTGGCAGGAGGAGGAAACGCAGAGCTAAAATGTCTCTGCAAAATACCAAAGCTCAAGACTTCTCCAGGGACCCTAAAAATAGTAGGTCTGCCAGCTGCCCAGCCTTGCACAGAGAGGACCCACCAGGGTGGCAAGAGCGCGCTTCATCTTGCTCAACAGTCCTCTGCAGCAAAGCAGAGACTTTCCCTTTTAATTATGCCCAGTAATGCAACTAACTTCCTCACTTGCCCAAAGACCATAAATCACAGCAGGGAGGAGTGCTGCCCTGCTCACCATGGTTTGGGCAGGGAGAGGGCATGGGGTTGCAAGGCAGGAGGTCTGGCACAGAGCAAGTCAGTGCAAATCTGCTCCTCAAGGCCAGCTTGGGACATGCTAATTCAAAAACTTAAATTGAAGGACTTAGCCTGGAAGAAAGCTCCCATCAGCAGGCTGGCCCAGTGCAGAGATACATGTCTCCATGTAGGCCACCAGGTGTGAGCTGGTGGCATCCCTTGAGTTTGGCTGAAGACCCCATTCCCAATGCAGATGTCCCACAGCCGTTTGAGCCCGGCTGTCCCCAGCACCTTCCATGCTGGAGCAGGTCTACAAGCCCAGCATGGGGCAGGTTCCTCCTGCAGCAGGGGCTCTCCATTCCCTGGAGCTGCCCAGTGGCTCCCCATCACCATCCAGTGCAGCAGGGCAGAGCACAGGACACCACCATCACAGTGGGCATCTGTGTTTCTGCTGCATGCTGGTTAGCACGGGTGGCCCCACAGTACCACCTTCCAGAGAGCAGCAGCACTCTAAGGAAGACTGTGGGTCTGGGGAACCCTTTGCGGTGCTGGCAGAGGGTGTCCAACAGCACAGCACATTCCAGGGAAGTGTTGGAGAACACCAGCACAAATTCTGCCCTCTCTCTTATTCTCTCCTGGAACAAGCGTCTGTATCTAAAGCTTAGCTGAAAGGTCCCATCCCACACAGCCAGACAGCCACGGCACTTCTCCTGTGCAAACCCTGCCTCCGAGCACACTGGCTGCTGCCTGCCCAGCATATTTCATCAGAAATTGGTTTTCCTCCACACTTGTCATAAACCATTCCCTGTTCCCAAGGAACAGTATTGGCAAACATTGTGCATTTATGATAATTAATAAAATCACATTTTCCCAAGAAGCTGGTAATTAGAATTAACCACTGCATGAGCAATCTCTGTCCTAAAGAAGTCAATTCGTTGTCAGCAGATGGTGTTTTTGATCAGTCCTGACTGTTTTGTTTCATTGATCATGCTGGCCACGAGGTGATTTGGGATGAAGTACAAGGACTAATCATCTGTTGCTCCAGGTAAACACGATGTTTGTGAGTCTTTTCTGGAAGAAGGAAACAGGAATCAGAGCCTGTCCTGCAATCCTTCAGGCTCTCAAAGCCCGTTAAAACACAGAACACAACACCTATGGAAAAGGATTTTTGTTTTGCACAGGCTAAACTCTGTCCCCACCTGGACACCAGGGATCCCACTATGGCTGGGGGATTCTGGTCCATGGGAAGGTATCCCCTGGTATATGAAATGGGTAAGCTGGACCCTAGCTCTCCTTCCTGGGTCTAGCTGATATTACGTGTCAGGAGGACAGAGGGCAGCAAGGGAAAAATGGAGGTACAAGTCTCCTTCTGGCATACACATGGGACATGACCACACCAGTGGTGACGAACCTAAAAAATGGCTCCAGCTGTATCTAAGTCCCCCATGACTGTGGGACTCCCACAAAACCCTGGGGTTAGGGAGAACACTGCTGCCATGGGGGAAGCACCAGCTCCTCCCCCACCCTTCAGACACGGCCAGCTCTCCTGCAACAATCTCAGCCAAATCGCATGCTGATGTCCAAGACCACTGCAGGCAAATCTGAGCCGCGCTGGGGTGACCTGCCTCCTGCCTCAAGATGCTGCCATCCTCACTGACCCCCTGAACCCCCTGGGGTCCAATCTTGGGCTTTTGGGCTCATCCGAGTGCTCCAGCACACCCCCAGCCATCAGTGGCCTGACAGTCGTATTGTTCTCACTCCCTGCTTGTCAAAGAGATTGATTGACTCTTCTGATGGTGGAAACTAACTGTCACATTGGCTGCGCTCTGTCTCTGCACTGCCCGAGGCGGAGGTGCGCCAAGACAACGTGGTGTGCTGATGAGACAGGATAACCTTCCCTGAGCCCAACGGCCCCTTTCTTCCCCACCACCTGCCACACAGAGCCCATGTGTGGGGGCAGAGCCACCAGCAATGCAGCCTGCACTGGGGATGGAAAAGCAAGACCAGCCCAGCCGGAGCAGGATGGGGGCAGCGAGAAGCACAAGCCCCAGGGCAGCATGCCCTGTGCCAGCACACTGCCGGAGAGCGAGCAGCACCACCCAGCCTGGCCAGAGCTGCATGGGGAAGAGGGACCATGGCTCTCTGGACGGGACTCCTCAGTGCTGCCCCTGCCTAGGCTGCCCATGCCAACCTGGCTCAGTGGGAAAGAGCCAGCTCTTCCTGGAGGCTTGAAAGTCCAACAGCAGCACCTCTTCAACCACTCGTCCCTGGCAACCCAACCTTTGGCCATGCCGCGGGTTTGCTCAGAGCCAGGGCTCACTGGGAGAGCCCAGTGCCTGCCAGTGCTGGCAGCATGGGACTTGCTTGCAGCCCACCAGGTGCTCATGGCCCCGTTCCCTCACCTCCATCCTGGGAACGGGGCACAAGGGTGCTAATTCACAAAGGGTAAATAAAAGCAGCTAGAGGATGCTAGGGGAAGGGAAGGTAACACCCATCCCCCGGTGATCCCTGCAAAGCAATGGCAGATGCCACTTCTGGCTGTCCCTTCCCCCACCTCTGTGACCTCTCCCAGAGCCAGCTCAGGTTGCCAGAGGATGCACAGATAGGGCCGGGCTGTGTGTCTGTAACCTGCCCTTTCCTACCTAGAGCAAACCACCCCAAAACTGTCTTGACCCAAGTCAAACACTAGCTGCTGCTGGCACAGGGTTGAGATGACAGCCAGGGTCCCACAGCATTTCTGGTCATGGGGGATGAGTGGGAAGTGCTGAGCAGTGGGGGCATGGAGCAGGACCCAGGGCAGAAATGGTCCCTGCCTGCTGCATCCCCAGCCCAGGATGGGAGCCGCAGTACCCGCTGCCTGGGGCTGCAGGGCCAGAGCACAGTGAGCAGAGCCCCACAGCAGCATCGCAGGCAAATACTTACTCTTTAGCTTGGAGCGCACTTTGTTCGCCGTCTTCTTTATGTCAGACATCAGCTCTTCCAGCTCCTCCTTTGTTTCTGGGGAGAAAGAAAAGATGGATGTATTGGAGACACTGCTAAAATCTGCTGCCCAGCCCCATAGTATGTGGAGACCAGAGCTGCGAGCACTCCCACCTCCAGACTGGGAGCACTTCCACCCCCACGCACCCCGCTGGACTCTCCTCCCCGTCCTGAGCCTGGAAATAACCCTGCTGCTGGTCAGGCAAGCAGGGAGCTGGGGAGCCATTCTGCAGGACCCCCTGCCCACACAGCCCTAACCTGCCTGATACCCAGCACTCTGCAGAAAGTGGAAGGGTAGGGATACACAATCCACAGTGCTGGTTTCTGTAGTGGAGAGAAAACCACTGATGGACACTAAAAATCTGCTCACCAAGGGCTGATCTCCCCAAGCCCCTGCCATGCCAGCCAGCCCTCCCCAGGGCGTTACGAAAGGTCACATCTTCCACTGGCACCCCCTGACTAACAGCCACTGTGTGTGTGTTCACTCCCCAGCCTGAATTTGCTCCTTTTGCCAGAAAAGTAGGGGCTGAAGCAGCCAGAACCTCCTCCCCAGTCCCACAGACCAAGTCTCAGGAATGACTCTGAGCAGCCCAGCAGTGGCGGGAGGGTGTAAAGCAATTCTGGTATTTCAACGGGCAGGGGCACAGGAGTTGCAAATAAAAACAAGTACAAGCAAGTCCCTTCCTCCCTCTCCCCACAGGCATCCCATGTGTGCCTGTGCAACCTGTGCGTGGCTCCCACCAAGGGAAGAGTCCTGCTGAGCACAGAGCCCATTGGTGAGTCTCAGCGTCTCCCCAGGGCCACCTCTCCAAGACTGCGAGGGCTTTTACAAGAGTATCCCGGGCTGCCAGGACTATTGACTCAGCTAGAGAGAGGAGGAAACTACAGCATATGCCACACTTGAGAGAACTAAATCATCTGGGGAAGTTCCAAGCCCTGCGTGAGGGATGGGATCTGGCACAGGGCTATGTGCCCTCACTCCCATGCGCAAACACCAGGAATTGGCTCTGAGGTCACCACTGCTGACAGCAGAACCATTGCAACATCTCTGGGCACTCATGTCTTGTAGGACTGTTCTCTGCATTGCAGCAGCATTTCCAAGCCACAAGCCATGCTCGGCAAACCCAGATGGGAGCTAAGCTCCTTGATCAGCCCTGCAGAGAAGGACTGTGGGATAGTGGTGAGTGACAAATGGGACATGAGCCGGCAATGTGAACTTGCAGCCCATAAGTCCAAGCATCTCCTGGGCTGCATCACCAGCAGCATGGCCAGCAGGTCGAGGGAGGGGATGCTCCCACTCTCCTCCCCCTCTGATCTCCTCTCCCAAGACCCCCCTGGAGCACTGCGTCCAGCTCTGGGGTCCCCAGCACAAGACAGACATGGACCTGGTAGGGCGGGTCCAGAGGAGGCCACCAAAATGGTCCGAGGGCTGGGACACCTCTGCTATGGAGAAAGGCTGACAGAGTTGAGGTTGTGCAGCCTGGAGAAGAGACAGCTCCGGGGAGACCTTACTGCGGCTGCTCAGTACTTAAAGGGGGCTTGTAGGAAAGAGGGAGAGAGACTTTTGACCAGGGCCTGCAGTGACAGGACAAGGGGTCTGAACGAGGGTGGGGTTAGGCTGGACATAAGAAGAAATGTTTTACGATGAGGGTGGTGAGACACTGGCACAGGTTGCCCACTGAAGCTGTGGATGCCCCATCCCTGGAAGTGTTCAAGGTCAGGCTGGACGGGGCTTTGAGCAACCTGATCTAGTGGAAGATGTCCCTGCCCACAGCAGGGGGGCTGGACTGGGTGATCTTTGAAATTCCCTTACAACCCAAACCACTCTGTGAGTCTGTGATCTCAGCCAGGTTCCTCTCCCAGAAACCAGAGTGTCCTTGAAGGAGCTGAGACATGCAGGTGTGGCCCTTGCCACCCATGCTTTAGAAACTGCTGGACCGCCCCCGAGCACAGCAGCAGGGCTGGCGTGTGGGGCACAGCACCCATGCCCAGCACACAGGTACCCAACTGTGCTCTCCCTGTGCAGCCCTTCATGCTGTGCACCTGCAAAAAGGCTGGGTGGTATGAAACGCCCTATGCTTACCCATGGGCTTGTGGCAGCCCGGCTGGTTTGCCAGGGATGTAACCATGCCCCAACCGTGGGACCAGTCAACCCCAAAACTCAGCAGTGAGACCAGCATATTGCAATATCTCAAGATCCAGATACTAAAGAAAGTACAAAGCACCTGCCATTCAAATATGATTTCTCGGAAATGCTGCCGCCCTAATGGTCCCTCCTGATTTTGATGAGATCAAGACTTACTTAATTAAATAAAACTTTGTTTAATAGACTCTAGGCACATTAACTGACTCATTTCAATGGCTGTGGTAACTCTGATGCTGTACACTCCCAGCTGGCAGTCACAGGCATAATTAGAAAATCATGATGATGGGAATGTGCTGGGGGAAGGTCACATCGTATCAACAGTTGTACACGTTTCTGACTCAGAGCTAAGAGCTTCAGCAGGGAAAAGGAGAAAACGAACACGTCTGTGAATACCTTCACCCCAGGCTCCAGGTATTTCTGAGCAAGCCAACACAGCCGCCTCACTGGGGGAAGTGGTACAATTATGTATTTGCTAGAGAATAAGCACAAATGCAGGGAAAGGAAGAGGACATTTTCAGTTTGAGTTCTCATTTAAGTGACTAATTATTTTTTCCCCATTCTTGAAAGAAATTGTATTTAATAAAGAAACAAATCAGCCTGGGCTGAGTAACTCCCTGCACCCGGACAGGCTGGGGCCAGCTGACAGGGAAGCAGACAAAGACCCAGGAGTGCTGGGGGACAGCAGGCTGCCACGAACATGGGGCCAGGCCGAGAGCTGGGCTTGTTCACCTGGAAAGGGGAAAGGGAGGCTCCTACTGCTGCTGCCTATGACTACCCAGCAGGAGGGTGGAGAGAAGCTGGAGCCAGACTTCTTGCTGGTCCTTGGAGGTGACCTTCATCTTCTTGCTGAAGCTTGGAGGTACACAGGGACAAGACAAGGAGTGATGGACCAAGCTGGGACAAGCAAAATTCAAATTAGATATTAGGAAAAAAAATTGTCATCCTGAAGGCAGTCAAACACTGGACCCACAAAGCTGTGGGATGTCCATCCTTAAGGATATTCAGCATGTGGCTGGGTGAAGGCCTAGCAACCTGATCTAATGGTCCTGCTGGAGGGTACTGGACCAGGAACCTCCAAGGTCCCTTCCCACCCATATCCACCTTCGATCCTATGAAACAACTTCACATAACTCACTGCTACTTACTTTTCCTTCTCCCTGTCAGTTCGGGCTGAGGGATACGCTGCAGTGATGCACAGGGCAAGTGGTGAGCGCAGGTGAGCATCCCTCTGTGCTGGCTGCTCAGGAAGAGGACAGGACCATGTGGACAGACAGAGGGGACACGGGACGGGGAGCTAGGCTGCCTTCCCTCAAAATATTTCCAGCTGAGCAGCAGGGAGAAAACACTCCTTCTGGCTGGCTTTGAGTCACAGGACATGTGAGGATTACTTGCGACCTGGCAGGCACAGGCTTCCCAGACAATTATTTTCACATCCATAGCGTCTGTTTAAGTGACTCACTCAAATCTATTTAACCATTCACGGCGGGTAACATTCAGCAACAGGAAGCTGAAGTACCACAACATCACCACCGCTACGGCCGGAGTCACCCCAGCAAGCAGAGCAGCGCTAAGGGGCAAGATGTGATGTTTAAGAGGACGGGCCGGGCTCCCCGCATCCCACAGCCAACCCGGGATGTCTGCTCCGCTCCTGCTGGCACTGAGCACAGCAGGGGAGCAGGGATGCCCCCATGGCCACCAGCACCATGGGGCCACGTCCCCAGTCCCTGCTGGGAGTGGGGAGGAGGCTTTGGTCTGGGGTCAAGCCTTACGCCCCGGAGAAGCCCCAGGGCCCGCTGTGACCTGCCCTGGAGGGGAACTCAGGCAGCAAAGGGGAGGAAGGGGTGCAGGCAGGGGTGCAGGCAGCAGTGGGAGCTCTTTCTCCTCCCTCTACCAACAGCAAATGGGGCACTGGCCCAGCAGAGGGCAAACACCCAGCCCAGGCTGGTAATACCACTCAGCAGCACAGCCTCAGCTGCTTGGGAAAGAGGAAAAACCGATGCCCTGGTGCTCCCGTTCCCCGCAGCTATCTGAGGTCCCAAAAGCATCCCCCACACAACACGGAAGGGGACAAACACAAGGAACCGGTGCCCAGAGCTGCTACGTAGGACGCTCCTCAGGGCTGGGGGGGACTCCTGCCTGCAGCCCAACACTCAGCTTTGACATTCACCATTATCAATAAAGGAGGAGGGGATGAAGCCTCCAAACCACCCAGCAGCGAGCAGGAAGGCAGCAGCAGGCAGGCAGGCACCAGACCTCCACCCTTCACAGTTAACTGCAGGCGACTGACACACGCCCACCGCAGCATGTCTGAGCATCACCGTGACGGTGAATTTCCACACGCGATACGGTTCTCAGCCATCGAAGCTTCCTCACTCACTTTTTATTCAGATTAATAAACCTTCACCTCTTTGCGACCTGCAATTCTTTACTGACAACAACCAACCAATGTAATCAAGAAAAGTACAATTTCAAACTAATTCATAACTGAGTTCCCTGACAAAGCTGGGAAGAAGGATCTTTTTGGCAAAGACTTAGCTTTTCCAATAAAAAATTAAAGAAGATCCTGACTGCAGTTCCTCCAAGGAAATTTTAAAAAATGATCCTTTCTTGCCTTAAAACTTTTCTTCTGTCTCTTGCAGGTTACCATTGATGTGCCTGTTTGTTTATCTTGGCACTTACAAAGGAAGAGCTACAGATGTCATCTATCTGTACTTCTGTAAGGCCTTTGACATGGTCCCCCACAACTTTCTTTCCTCTTATTTGGAGAGATATCAGTTTGATGGATGGACTATAGACAGATAGGGAATGGGCTGGATGGCCACATCCAAATTGTTGCAGTCAGTGGCTCAATGTGCTAGTGGAAACCTGTAACGAGTGGTGTTCCTCAAGGGTCCATACTGGAACCATACTATTTCATATCTTCATCAACAACATAGACAGTGGGATCAGGTGCACCCTCAGCAAATTTGTGGATGGCATCAAGCTGAGTGGTGCAGTCGATACGCTGGAGGGAAGGGGTGGCATCCAGAGGGACCTGGACAGGCTGGAGGAATGGGTCCATGTGAACCTCATGAAGTTCAACCAGGCCAAGTGCAAGGTCCTGCACCTGGGTCAGGGCAATCCCCAGTACCAGCACAGACTGCGGGATGGAGGGATGGATGGATGGATGGATGGATGGATGGATGGAGAGCACCCTGTGGAGAAGGACTTTCCACCTGAAGTCCCATTTGTCAAAAGAGATTTGGGACATCAATGACCTCTGTGCAGTCCTTCAGTTCCCAAAGGCTGATGTTCCCTCTTGGAAACGGAGCTGAGAGTCTGACATCGCAACTTATTTATTCAAGCTAAGTAAAACAAGAAGAAAAAAATTAGACACTTGGTTTGCAAGACGCTGACTCACCCTTTCCTCATTTTCTAGAGTTTTTTCCACTCTGACCAATACAACCATTTGCAGCAGCTATGACAACGGGGGAGCACGCAGAGGGGTGGGCAGGAGAGAGCTGCTCGACCACCGCCCCGAGCAGAGCCGGGATTGTCCCTTCCATGCAAAAGCAACACAAGGAGCTCCAGCTGTTTGCCAAGCTGCAGAAATAGGACATGGCGGTGCCGTCCATCTGCCCTTGCCAGGAGCGAGGGCACAGGAGATGTCCAGTACCATCATGAGGGGCCAGCAGCCCTGGGATTTGTAACTTCCAGCATACCAGGAGGGACGAATCCTGCTCGTGGTGCAGCAAGGAGAGACGCTGCCAGGATTCGATGTCAGTGCAAAATGTCACAAGGCTTTTACACAGGAATAGAACAGATATGATGCATGGAAGGGTCTGTAAAGCTCTTATGGATCCCCTGGGACTAAAGGCGCTCCCTGAAATGCCTCATCTGTACCATCCACCTGTGTTTGGAGGTGATCCGCAAGAGATTAAAATTGTAGCTTTTGACTTTTTAAGTCACTAAAAAAGGAAGCAGGTGAGGTGTTTAACTGATGTTTCTATTACATATTTTTAGACAATTAAAAGCTGGTTATCATGGGAACATCAGTGGGAATGCACTTCTAAAATACCCGTTTATATTAGCAGTGATGGATCCTGTTTCACACATCCTGGAAACCCAACGTGCTCCTCGCAGGCTGCCAGTCCAGCCAGGCAAAGGTGCTGAGCTGCAGTCACCGAGAAGCATGGAAACATCCATCCAAGTCCACTGGCTGGACACTGGGAGTTTTGCACCAACAACTGGGCTTGCGGTGGTGGACAGGCCGTGGGCAGCCTCGCACCCAGGAGCCCAGCATGCAAAGCCCTTTCACAGCCTGTCACTAGGCTGGCTGATGGCTGAGCTACCCCCTAGGATGTTCTCATACTGTGGCCGTCCTCCTCTGACTGCTCCTGCCACTCTGGGCTGGCCTCAGAGCTGGAAACCCTGGAGGCAAATCTCGGGATGAAGGGAGAGCCATGCTATGCATTAACTGCTTCTCCTGCAGCCACACTTGTTGGTTGCTTATAATCCAGCAGCACAAATGATGGGATCAAAGTTTGCTCACAACAAAGCATTTTGGTTTGGTGATGAACCTATGCAAAAGGTAGAGGAGACAGAGACAGCGCAGCGCAGTGCCTTGTTCCAGTTCCCCTTTTTTTGGCAGAAAGTGTTGGCATTTCATTTTTTTTCCAAATACTCACACTAAAAAAAATGGTTTGCAGCCAGTGATTAAGAGCTAGGAGTGAAGGGGAGCCATGCAAATGCCATAACCCTGCCTGGACATTCACGTGAGCTCAAATCCAACTTGTGCAACAACATGGCTCCCAAGATCCACTGCCTGTCCTGCCTGCAGCGGGCTCATGGAGCCACCTGCTATCACAGCCATGGAAGGAGAGGTTTGCATTCAGCAGCAAACCTGGTGTGACCTGCAGCTTGCCGCTGGCATCCCCAACCCATCACGTCCCATGCTGGTACTCCAGCTTACAGCTCCACCAGAGCTGCTGTTCGGAAAGCGGGAGGTTGCTGAGCTGACAGGAAACAGGAAGTACCAATAGCTCAAAGCAGGGGGAGTTTAGGAGATTTTTTAATTAATTTTTAAGCAATAATTACAATGAGTTACAATGCAAGCTGAAGAGCATAGTTCTGTTTGCATAGCAATGAGGTCCTGCTAAAACATGGCTCAAAGTAGGTAACGGGCCCAATGAAAGCACAGTAGGTTTGCACAGGACTGATCTGGCGGGCACTGTGTGGGCGAGAGCAGGTGGCTGCAGCCAGCGGCCCCAGGGACTCATCCTGGCCCACGACAGAGCTGCCTCCATGAGGGGCACCCAATTAAGACAGTAAAATGTATGTGAACATATGGCTTCAGATGGCTGCTCCCACCGGCTGCAAATGTGCCCATCCGGCAAGCCCAAGTTTGTCAGACATCTCCAGCCCTGGCTGTTTTACAGCATTGCCTGCAAGGTCTTGGGGCGCCCACCTCTCCGAGAGCAATTAGCTGGCTGATGAGCAAACTGCTCCCTCCCTTTCCATGGCCTACTCCTGTTTTCTTCCCAGCACCCCATCCTCCCTGTGGCTCTCCTCCAAGCCTCTCCATCCACTCCCCGTTTGCTCCAGGGTGGCACTAAACGCCATCACGAGCTGTGCTGCGTGAGCGCCCTGTCCCTTCGCTGCCTGCTCCCATGCCACTCGGGTCCACACTCAAACCCCTGGGGAGCTCCAGGATGGGTGCAGGGCGCAGTGGGATGGCAGTGCTGGGGTTCATCGGGAGCAAAGCTAATCCAGCCCTCCCACAGGCACTCAGCAGGCAGAGGTACCAAGGAAAGCTGCTCAGATCTATTTGTATAACACCGATCCGCATTGTCTTACCCGCCTTTAATTCTCTTGATTGAATTCTACTTCAAATACTCCATTATTTTGCCCAGAAGCAAAGTCAGTTTAATCAGTCAATAATTACCCAGCTCATTTCCTCTCTCCTTCTTTAAAAAAATCGACGCTGTGCTACCTCCCGAGCTCCTGATGCCCATGAGGTATGCGGAGACTTACTGGAAATCAACACTAATGGCAGAGGCACCACCACCTTACTCAGCTCTTGGAAAACTTCCCGATTGATAACTTCAGGTAGACTGGATCCATCAGTGTCTATTTTTGGTACCAACTGTTTACCAACAACCTGAATTACTGTTGGAATGTAAGAATTTAAACATCATAAGATACATCACGTATTTTCTCTAACACTCAAAAAAAGCATTTCCCGTATGTTTATGTCCTTCCTGCATTATTCTCCCATTTTCCTTTATTAATGCACAAAAACAGCTGAGAGGTTTCTGCTCTTCTTTAAGCACGTCTCAAAAAAATCAGACCATCCTTCGGGCTGCTGCTTGCTGGGTTTTATGGCTCCCTGCAACTCCCAGCTCGTTTCTGTGCCACTGGGAGAGGGTGGGAAAGTATTCTCCTCCTCCCCACCACATAAGGGAAGATGGAGACAAATGTAAATCAATGGCAAGTAAAACTCAAAAAGTAGGAGTTACAGAGAAGTGGTAAGAAACACAAAAGGATGCAGTGAGAACATAGTGCTTTAAATTTATTCTGTGCACACATGATATAAAGGAGCAAGTCATGATGATCTGAACCAAAGCTTCTCGCTTTTCATCTTGTCCTCGGTTCCCCTTTATCTGCTGAGACAAAAAGGGTATCAAGGCTCTTTGGCACGAGTACGGCACATTTGCATGATGGGAAGATTTGCTTCTCATTTCTACCAAACGCAGGGACGTTGTGCTGATGCCCGGCCAAGCCCGGTGCTGAGACCTGAACACGAGCAGTGCTGCTGCACAGGGGGTCATTCCCCCCAGGCTGCAACAAGGATATTTCAGACTCCAGTGATCCAAATCTTTCTTCTAGATCTGAGTAACACAAACTAGGCTGAATTTGGGATCACAAAGGAGCAATTGCAGTTCTCTGGTTGATAAATTGGTCTTGTAACAGAGATATCTGGGGCGATTAAATAATTCCTTTCTGTCCCATGCTTTAATCACGGGATCATGGACTCAGAGAGTGGTTTGGGTTGGAAGGGAATTTCAAAGATCACCCAGTTCTACCCTCCTGCCATGGGCAGGGACATCTTCCACTAGATCAGGTTGCTCAAAGCCCTGTCCAGCCTGACCTTGAACACTTCCAGGGATGGGGCATCCACAGCTTCAGTGGGCAACCTGTGCCAGTGTCTCACCACCCTCATCGTAAAACATTTCTTCCCTATGTCCAACCTGACCCCACCCTCGTTCAGACCCCTTGTCCTGTCACTGCAGGCCCTGGTCAAAAGTCTCTCTCCCTCTTTCCTACAAGCCCCCTTTAAGTACTGAGCAGCCGCAGTAAGGTCTCCCCGGAGCCGTCTCTTCTCCAGGCTGCACAACCCCAACTCTGTCAGCCTTTCTCCATAGCAGAGGTGTCCCAGCCCTCGGACCATTTTGGTGGCCTCCTCTGGACCCGCTCTACCAGGTCCATGTCTGTCTTGTGCTGGGGACCCCAGAGCTGGACGCAGTGCTCCAGGGGGGTTCTCGGGAGAGGGGGTCAGAGGGGGAGCAGAGGGGGAGCATCCCCTCCCTCGACCTGTTGGCCATGCTGCTGGTGATGCAGCCCAGGAGATGCTTGGACTTATGGGCTGCAGGCCCACATTGCCAGCTCATGTCCCATTTGTCACCCACCAGTGTCCCACAGTCCTTCTCTGCAGGGCTGCTCTCCATCCATCTGTCCGTCCATCCATCCATCCCTCCATCCCCCAGTCTGTGCTGGTACTGGGGATTGCCCTGACCCAGGTGCAGGACCTTGCCCTTGGCCTGGTTGAACTTCATGAGGTTCACATGCCTTGTTAACTTTATTCCTAGCACTCTGGCTGTATACTAAAGCACCTTCACCCATCCTTCCCTTTTTATCCTCACCTTCTTCAGGAGGTTGGCTCTGAGCCACCCTCAGGCAAGCTGCCTCCTTGTGATGAGCGGTGACTCGGCCATGCTCTCCACCACCCCCAGCACCCCAGCCCACTCTGCTTTCTCCCTGGGCCACGAATAGCACTCGTTTATCTGACCCTTTTCTAGAATGATGAATGCAACGCCAGCTGAATCAGACTGAGTTAAAAAAATTAAAATAAAATAAATATATAGTTTTGAGCATCTCCAAACCCCAGAGTCTAGAGCAGGAGGCAGAGCTCTGGAGGGCCACTGGCCGTCCCAGGCCACGTCAGATACCACTCTGCAGGACGGCATGACCATACATGCCACAAGCCTACATCAGGATCTACATCAGACATGTCCCCTGGCCTGTCTGGTGGACCAGTCCCCTTGGGCAGGAGCAGGAAGAGCTCTGCTGGGAGCAGAGGGAAAGGTCCCACAGGTCCACCAATGCAGCCCACTTCTGCATGACCCACCACAGGCCCAACAGTTATTTCATAGAATCATAGAATCATAGAATCATAGAATTGTTTAGGTTGGAAAAGACCTTTAAGATCATCAAGTCCAACCATAAACCTAGCACTGCCAAGTCCACCACTAAACCATATCCCTAAGCACCACATCTACATGTCTTTTAAATACCTCCAGGGATGGTGACTCAACCACTTCCCTGGGCAGCCTGTTCCAATGCTTGATAACCCTTTTAGTGAAGAAATTTTTCCTAATATCCAATCTAAACCTCCCCTGGTGCAACTTGAGGTCATTTCCTCTTGTCCTATGGCTTGTTACTTGGGAGAAGAGACCGACCCCACCTCTCTACAGCCTCCTTTCAGGCAGTTGTAGAGAGCGATAAGTTCTCCCCTCAGCCTCCTTTTCTCCAGGGTAAACAATCCCAGTTCCCTCAGCCGCTCCCCATCAGCCTTGTGCTCCAGACCCTTCCCCAGCTTCGTTGCCCTTCTCTGCACACGCTCCAGCCCCTCAATGTCTCTGTTGTAGTGGGGGGCCCAAAACTGAACACAGCATTCGAGGTGCGGCCTCACCAGTGCTGAGTACAGGGGCACGATCACTTCCCTAGTCCTGCTGGCCACGCTATTTTTGATACAAGCCAGGATGCTTTTGGCCTTCTTGGCCACCTGGGCACCCTGCTGGCTCATATTCAGCCGGCTGTCAACCAACACCCCCAGGTCCTTTTCTGCCGGGCAGCTTTCCAGCCACTCTTCCCCAAGCCTGTAGCGTTGCATGGGGTTGCTGTGGCCCAAGGGCAGGACCTTGCACTTGGCCTTGTTGAACCTCATACAATTTGCCTCGGACCATCGACCCAGCCTGTCCAGATCCCTCTGCAGAGCCTTCCTACCCTCAAGCAGATCAACACTCCCACACAACTTGGTGTCATCTGCAAACTGACTGAGGGTGCACTCGATCCCCTCGTCCAGATCATTGATAAAGATATTGAACAGAAGCGGCCCCAATACTGAGCCTTGGGGAACACTACTTGTGACTGGCCGCCAACTGGATTCCAGTTCACCACCACTCTTTGGGCCTGGCCATCCAGCCAGTTTTTTACCCAGGAAAGCGTACACCCACCCATCCAAGCCATGAGCAGCCAGTTTCTCGAGGATAATGCTGTGGGAAATGGTGTCAAAGGCTTTACTAAAGTCTAGGTAGACAATATCGACATTTGACCCAGGACACACCATGGCTCTTCCCAAAAGCAGATGTACCCCAAATGCCATATTTAAATTGTTCAGGATGAGAGAGCAAGTCCAAGTGTCCTGGTTTTGGCTGGGATAGAGTTAATTTTCTTCCTAGTAGCTGGTATAGTGCTGTGTTTTGGATTTTAGTATGAGAATAATATTGATAGCACACTGATGTTTTGGCTGTTGCTAAGTGGTGTTTACACTGGTCAAGGGCTTTTCAGCTTCCCGTGCTCTGCCAGGTGCACAAGAAGCTGGGAGGGGGCACAGCCAGGATAGTTGATCCAAACTGGCCAAAGGGCTATTCCATACCATATGACATCATGCTCAGTATAGAAACTGGGGGGAGTTGGCCAGGGAGTAGCGATCGCTGCTCGGGGACTGGCTGGGTGTCAGTTGGCGGGTGGTGAGCAGTTGTATCACTGGGTTTTTTTTTCCCCTCGGTTTTTGTTCCTCTCTCGCTCCCTTGTTGTTTTCCTTCTCATTACAATTTATTATTATTAGTTGTTGTTGTTGTTGTTCCAATTATTAAACTGTTCTTATCTCAACCCACAAGTTTTTTTACTTTTGCTCTTATGATTCTCTCCCCCATCCTACTGGGGGAGGGAGGATGAGCAAGCGGCTGGGTGGTACTTAATTACCGACTGGGGCTAAACCACAACACCAAGCTAGTGAGCCTGTGCCAACGAGGGGCCCTGGCCACTGAGCAGACCGAAGGGCGGTGGAGAAGCAGAGCCTGATCGAGGGACTGAGTCCACAGGAGAAGGGAGGTCCTTCACCCCACGCACAAGGTCATGCAGATCACATGCGGTGACCCCATTTGGACAAAGAGAAACAGGGCTTCATGCAGAAGGGCAGCCAGCCAGGGAACTGTGGAAAGGTTATTTTTAGAGTTGCATATTTCCATGATAAAGAGCAAGTATTACCTCTGGCTGGAAAGAAAACTTTTTCTAGCACTGGTGGAAAAAAAATGACCCAAAGAAGTCCTATGACCCAGAGCTTCAGCTGCCGGAGAATGCTATTCAAGACGCTGTTATTCGGTACCCAAAGCAGCATGTGTGAAACAAAGCCGCAGAAAGCACCCACTGAAGAGTTCAGACACCTCTGCTGCCCAATCCAGCATTTTTTTCCTAAAAAAAAATGGCCTGATTTATATTTTTAAACACAGACTGAAGTGCAGGGAACTGTGTGACTGTTCACTCAACATGCTGGGAGCAGCACTGTTAGGTGCTGTAAATTAAAGGACAACATGTAGGCAGGACACGGTGACCAGAAAGGGCTAAAGGTCATTCTGCAGCCGCTGTCACCTGCAGCTGGCTGTCTCCTGCAGCCGTCATCCTTGCATATTGGTTGTCTGGCGGTTTCTTCAGAATCCACTAACTCACAGAAATGGTACAGACCAAACTTCCAAGCTGGAAGGTATAACCACGTCAGCTTACCCAAAAAGGTTTAAGTGGCTCCAACAGCAGCTGAGGCTTTTGTGCTTCCCAGTGTGATACAGGGGATGCCCACGCTGTGACAGAGGAGGAAAGATGAGCACTCTCACCCTCTGCTAGGTAACTGTTTTGCTCAGAGATGCGTGAGTTACAAGTTGCAAGTTATGAGTTGCAAATTATGAATTTGAGAACTTTTGAGTTAGAAACCTCACAAATTAAGTGGCTGTCCTGGTTTTGGCTGGGATAGAGTTAATTTTATTCCTAGTAGCTAATATAGTGCTGTGGTTTGGATTTAGCATGAGAATAATATTGATAGCACACTGATGTTTTCATTATTGCTAAGTAGTGTATACACTGGTCAAGGGCTTTTCAGCTTCCCGTGCTCTGCCGGGCGCACAAGAAGCTGGGAGGGGGCACAGCCAAGATAGTTGATCCAAACTGACCAAAGGGCTATTCCATACCATATGACACCATGCTCAGTATAAAAACTGGGGGAAGTTGGCTAGACTAGTCTGTGCAAAGGGTATTGAGCCCTTGTTTGTCTTACTTGTTTTCTTTCCTAATGAGCTCAAAAAATAAAGTTTAATTTATAGAGCATGTTGTTCTGTAAATTTGAGAGATCCAAATGGACCATGACAAACTGCGTTGCTTGTGGCCCATTCCCAGGCAGGCTGGCTGGTTGTTCTGCTGTTGTGGGTCCCAGTCCCCCTCACCCCTGGCTCTCCCCATTCTCCCCACCCTGGGCCCTGAGCAGGGCAGCAGCCATCTGATAGCTCCTAACCTCAGCTGGAGTTCCACAAGAAGGTTTGCTAGGGCAACACCCTGTCTGGGTCAACCAGCATTGCAATCTGCAGCTCTGCTGGGTGTCAGAGCAGATGGCTTTGGGCACAGGGAGGCCAGGAAGGTCCCTAAGATCCACCCACTGCACGGCAGCCCGCTGCATCTCTGTAAATAGCAACCCATAAGCAATCATCATAATGCATTTAATCAAAAAAGATAAATGGGCTTTGGTCATCAGGGGGCTTTAGCAGCAGCCCAAGTCAGAGTGTCACTAAAGAGGCAGCAGGAAAGGGATGGGAAATGTCAAAATAGGAAAAAATCCACCTCACAGGGCTGGGCACTTGCTCAAGTATCTTTTTCGTAGGATCATGGACTCACAGAGTGGTTTGGGTTGTAAGGGAATTTCAAAGATCACCCAGTCCAACCCCCCTGCTGTGGGCAGGGACATCTTCCACTAGATCAGGTTGCTCAAAGCCCCGTCCAGCCTGACCTTGAACACTTCCAGGGATGGGGCATCCACAGCTTCAGTGGGCAACCTGTGCCAGTGTCTCACCACCCTCATCGTAAAACATTTCTTCTTATGTCCAACCTAAATCTTTTTGCTAGGCCAGCCAGCAGGGACAGTGCTGGCATGGGCTGCAGAGCCCCTATGGCTGCCTGCTCTGCCAAGGCCCCACTGAAGACCCTCCCCAACTTCAGGAACTGGCTTCATTCACTGAGGCTGGGGTCGCCCAGACCCCCGGGGCCACGGTCGGGGCAAGAAGGTGACCACAGTGGCAAGGCAAGGTTTGGTCCATTCATCTTGTCCTGCACCCACGTCTCCAAATATAAAAGCAAGCCAGCTCTGTGCCTTCATGTGAGACGTGCTGGGGCTGAGTCCTCTTTCATGATCCACGTCACAAGGCTGCCTTGCTGCCGAGCTCTTTTGTTTGTTTGTTAATTTACAGAAATCAGAAATAAATTGTTCCTGATCAGGAACTTCCCCCCTGATCCAGCTCAGGAGCATGGGAATGCACCCGCTGCTGGCTGGAGACCTCCCTCCCCATGCAGGGTGAGCACATCAGCAGCCTCTGACCAGTCCTCTCTGCCACCATCACCCAGCTCTCCCCAGCATCCCCCCATCGAGTGGCCCCTGTGCCTCTCGAAGCGCTGCTGCTTGTGAGGTCTTCCCGGCCTCCCCCCGCCCTCGCTGCCCGAGCCGGCATGGGCTCAGCAGCCACGGGCAGCGCCAGGAGCTGCGTGCCGCGGCAGGCAGCGCTGACGTGCTCCCCAGCACGCTTGCTCCAGCCTCCCACTCCTCCCCAGTGCAGCATCAGCCACCAGCATCACTGGTGTGTCACCAGCTGCCTTTTCCACAGCGCTCATTAATTCACCACTCATTAATTCATCGCAGGGGAAATCTCCCCTCCAATGGAGAAGGGAACAGGGAATCCCAAAAGCAAGGGGACCACCGTGACCAGCAAACCTTGCTTGCTCCCTGCTTCATGGCTCCAAATTTCAAGCACTGTCCTTGCTCAGTGCCCCTCAGAGAAGGGCAGGTTACCTCTGACTGCTTGAAATAAAAATGGAGAAACTAGGAATAGTGGTAGGAAGGGAGGAAAACCAACTTGTCTTTAACAAGAAAGATGAAACAACACAGCATGAATGAACAGAAAATAAGAGACCCTACAAACTTACTGCAAAACAATACAAGGATGCGTTCGGGCTGTACAGAAAGGAAGGGGAATGCAGGAATAGGATGGAATAGGATGGATGCACAGAATAGGATGGATGCAGGTCTGGGATTGCACAGACCAACTGCCAAGTACTCATTTGCCCTCCTCAGCTCTTGCACAGGAAATATTTTTGTGTACTGTCTCATGGTGGCCCCCACACTTCCTCCTCGGCACCGACTCACCCCTTCCCTCCTGGCTCCACATCTCTGTAGCCTCCTCCAAAGCCCTCTACCCCCCCGCTACATTGGACTCATCTTGCTCCCGCCATCTGTCTCCCTTAATTATGGCTTCCCCAGCCTGTTCCCTCTCCACGCGCTGGAATTCACCCTCCCCTGCCACTTCACTCTCCAGATGTCTGTCTTCGCCAGGATTTGCCTTCCCCATTCACAGCACTGCTCACCCTTAGCTAAGCACCCAGCAGGACAACGGGCTCTGCCCTGCCAGCCTTCACGCTTTGCCCCAAGCATCTGCTGTTGGCAGCTGGCTGGCCAACCACCGCTACCTGCCTAATCATTTGTATACTTTAAAAATCTCTTTAAAATTTAACTACTGTGCAAGCGAAGCCATCCTCAGGCACCTGCAGCCCCTGCTGCACCTCCCTGCTGCCACACGGCTGGGCAACCCCACACGGCTGGCAGAAGAAAGTCCTCATGCAAGAGCATTGCCCAAGGCTCACCCTCCCCAGGACCTCTGCAACCCCAACATGGCCATGGGAGCCCTCCTCCACCCAGCTTGCCCAGGAAGGGATGTCCCTCTCCCTGCAGGGTGATATTTCTACATTTTAGACAGCAGGTTTTGTATTCCCCGGGAAGAATCCTTGGGGAAATCTCATACTGGGGTGTTTTCTAAATGTCTGTGGGCATCCTGGGTCACAAGACGTGGCTGTGTCCCCCACCCTGTACACTACAGTCATGGCGTATCCTGGTAGTCCTCACCAAACCCTCCACACCAAAACCTCACCAACTCCCCACAAAACCCAGACTGAGGCTTTTCCCCATCAACTGCCTTTTTCCAAGTTATCCTGCCCCCCATTTCTGGCCCCTTGATCCAAACCCAAAGCACTCACACTGCAGGCATGGGGCTGCTCCATGCACAAAACACACAGCCATTGCCTGTACTTCACATCAAGACGTGCATGCAGTTCTGCAGCGGCTCTTGCAGGGACAGCAATGTTTTCCTCCAAGACTGCAAAGCCCAACTCTAACTCTCGGTGAACAACAGCTTTAATACACACAGGTGATGCTCAGGAAAGACAGCAGAAACCTCCAGCTGTTGCAGATGTGAAAGAGGCACTGCTGCTGAGCACACTTCAGGTGGATCTAACAAAGCTCAGAAGCAAAGTTAGGTTCAGGATAGGTGAAGGTTTTAATCAAAGCAAAATGTGCAAGGAAGGAAAAATAGCAAGGAGAGTGTATATTTGGTTTTCCTGCAGTATGTAGCAGCTGGGGGCTAGGCAGGGACATACAGGTATATCACACCCGCACCACCAGGCTGGACACAGGGACCAGATGATTAAAGATTCAGAGTCGGATTGGGGAAAAATGACAAATTAGTCCCATGCGGAGGTCACTCCTGGGTCAAGGTGAATTCGGTATTTTCATTAAGAGCTTGCAGGCTGGAGGAAAATCCACTCACCAGCTCTCAGAGGCGGCACAGAAGAACTGTGCTTGCTTCACCTATCTGATTTAAAGACATACTTGATTAATGACAAAACCAGGCTAAAAATCAATTACAGAGATACTGAAAAAGGACAAATCTCAGCTGGTTCCCATGGAGAGCAATAATCTAATGGCCAAATACAACTCCAGGACCTTGTATCCACTTGTATGCTGGGAGGAGGTTACATGAGAGCCAGCAAGGAAGGCAGCAGCTGATGGCAGGACGATACATGTGGGGATCTAAGGCATTTTTTTCTTGGGAACAGCAAATCTGAGCAGGACTCAGGTAGATAACTGCCTCCCTGAGCTCAACACAGCACCTTGCTGAGGATGGGCAGTGCAGACAGAAGGGGGCTGTGATCCCACCTCTGAATGCAACATTGACCCTGTGTCCCAACAGCACTTCCACATTTCCCAGACGAGGATGTACCAGGAGAAAATCAAGTGCAACAGAGGCTAGAAAGCAGGATTTCACCCAAGGGAGGTCTGGAGATGCCACCTGATCGCTGCATGCGGGTGCATGAAAAAGCTGCCCACACACACAGCAGTCTGAACGCTACCTAATGTCAGCAAAAGATCTAGTTAATCCAATTTTCTGGAAGTAGTTGGTGTCCGCTAATGCTTGGCTTGCCTGCTTCTTGCAGTCTGTGGATAGTTAATCCCCTGTTCAGTCCTCTCCTTCTGGGGTCAAGGGATGATCAGGAATTCCCATACCAGCCTCAGCCAGGCCACAGGACTGCCAGCCTGGTGCTGGGACAGGGACTGCACTCAAATGCTGCATTGCAGAAGATACGACACGTGTGTGCAATGGTCAGGGAGGGATATGCTCTTCTTGTTTCCATCTCAGTAACTAATAATGGTCTCCAAACTTCTTCTTAAGAGCAGACACTAGCCATCACCAGACATGGTCTGATCACTTGATAATGAAGATCTGTGTCCTCAAGAAGTCTTCTCTAATCCAAAGCTCACATGCTCAGGACCAAACTAAGCACCAAATCTGCACTTGGGTTGTCAGGAACCTACACCAACTGGGGCCCCATCTCCTTCATGGAGGACATGTCACCCGACCAACTCCTTTGGCATGGGAGGATTTCAGTTTTTCCTGCTTTTGACCTACCACAGTCTCCAGAGGTGGAGCAGAGGTCCATGCCAACCTCAACCAGCCTATGATTCTGTAAGGAAAGTTTTTTTTACTGTGATGGTGACTGATCACAGGTCACCCAGAGACACTGTAGAGTCTCCATCCTTGGAGATATTCAAATACCATCTGGACATGGTCCTGGGCAACCTGCTCTAGGTGACCCAGCTTGAGCAGGGGTGTTGGACCAGGGGTCCAACACCAGAGGTCCAACTCCAGAGGTCCCCTCCCACCTCAACCAATCTGTGATTCTGTGAAAATAAGGAGCTGCAGTGTCCTGTGATGTATCAGACTAGACAAGAGAAGCTGTTGTGCTGTGTGTTTCACGAAATCTGTGAAAAGCAGCCATGTCACAGGAGGTTATATGGCTGCAGAGCATCACCTGCCCCCATGCAGCACCACTGATGCTGGACCCTGGGCTGGAGGGTAAGGAGGGGCAAGGGGGACAGCCTGCACCTTGCTGGACACATGCAAGGAGAACTTCCTCATCTGGAGACTAGCTGAAGTAGATGGGAGGAAACCCAATAAAGCAAGGAGGTAGCATTAACAGCAGAAATTGTTCAAAAATAAGAGAAAATGCCTTACAGAAGGAGATTCCAGAGCCCAAGAGAAGACTGTCTTCATTACAATCTGCTATCACCTTACAAGAAGGAAATGCCGAAAACTAAAGAGCTGGTTAGTCTTCACTATGTCCTTATATCAAGACCTGATCTTCTTTGTCAAACTCAAGTTACCAAGTTCAGTGGAGGAAGAACCAGGACAAACACCACAGGTCAAGGCATACGAGTGCCCAGGCAGCACCGTAGTGCTGTCCGACCCTGCACCATTTGGTTAGAAAGCCCAGCCAAACCTCCCATCCAAGGCTGGCTAAATCAACTGGCTGCCTTTTTCTCTGCATGTCATATCTGGCCATGTCCTGCAACACATGATGCTCTTCATCTCCTTCCCCGGACAGCCTGCACATCACAGGACTAAGGAATAACCTTAATAATATGCAGCAGCATCACACTCAAAAAGGATGCAACATCCAACGGCTGGAGCAGTGCTGCCGATCCCACAGTGCTCTGTGCCCAGCCAGCTCTGAAGGAGTGAATCTCCGTAATGTTTTTTGGCAAAAAATTGCAGCAGTTTCACACTGAAAACACCATCCAGAGCAGTAACAGTTAAGGTTGGTGCTAGCTTTCAGTATCCATTACACACGCAAACACTGGCAACTAGAGCAGTTCCCCTTCTGGCACACCCAGTATTTCATCTGGGACAAGCCCACTTCCTCTTATGATTAATTATTATGATTAAACATTAGGAGCCTGCAAAGTTTTAATAGCTAATTCCAAAGCTCTTCCTAGTTGTTTCAGCATCTCCCTCCTGCCAAGGCAAGGCAGGACCTTCTGCCCCCACACCACAGAAGACACCATGCGGCAGAGGAAGCCCCCGCCCCCCACGGATGGGCACTCCTTCACCCCAACAGCACCGAGGGATGGGGGCCAGGACCATTCCCTACCGCCAGTACTTTCCCCGAACAGCGTGAGGCTGGGCAGCACAGGAGGGGACATGGCTCGCAGCGGTGCTTTGCAGCAGCTTTTATCTACTGCTTTCCCAGTGCTTGCTCCAAGCCACACTCTTAATAATGTTTTAACGAGTCCTCAGCAGGTGCCGCATCCCCACGCGACAGCAGAGGGCACGCGCCCCGACTGTGCACGCAGCAGTGGTTTGTCAACACCGTGACCATGCGGTGATGGGCTTTGCCTGCTCGCTCTTGACATTTCAATAGCTTCTGCAGGAGCTATTTTTGTCCAGCCGTTGTGCAGTCTCTGCTGAGGGCAGGGCTCCTACACGGGCAGCAAGAGAAGGGGTGAGGCAAGGGGGGGATGCAGGAGCCAAAGCCCCCAGACGAATGCTCGTGGAAGCAGTGGATGGCACAGATGAGCATCGCTGCCAGCAGGCTCATCCTGTGGCCCACCTGCATTGCGTCCCCGGCCACACAGGCTGCTTGAGATGAGGGCAGATTCGCTTCCAGCCTGCCCCAGGCTGGGGGTTTGGGAAGCCCCACAGGACTTTCCTGAAGGAGGACATGGAACCACCCCACGCGTGGAAACCAACCCTGCCGACCGCCTTCCTACCACCCCCAGCAGCAGCAGCAGCACCCTGCACGTCCCAGCGTGGGCAGGCATAGGGTGAGCCCGCGCCAGAGCAGGAGCAGCTCGACGAAAAGCCAAGGAGCCTGCACAGCATTTACCTTTGGAGGATTAGGTTAGAGAGCTACCTAGGTCTCACTACCAGGAACCAAGCCTGGGGGCAACAGCTCAGGGTTGGCAGCCAGCACCGGGCTGGTGTACTCCACCACTTCTGGTAACATTTTTGCCTGTATGCAAAGCGGGGTGGATTTCGCATTTGCATTCATTCAGTGATGTTAATTATGACCCCCACGCACATGTAACAAAGGAGAGGTTTCCAAGCCCAGGTCCCACCAAGCCAGAACTGCTGCCTAAAACTCCAGGTCACGCTTTAGACAAGCTTGGACAGTTCAGAAGTTAGTGCCTTCATGTAACTTAGTTGGGTCTCTTACTGAACTCAAACTTTGGAAATAGGAAGAGGTTACTGCCTGAATACCAACCCCGACAGCCAAGCATCATGGTCCTCTTGCTAGAAATGGAGGAAGGCAGGCTCATGCCTCAGCACCAGCTCTCCCCACTGCCAAGGGCGCTGAAGCAGCCATCTGCAAGACGACACCACCGGTGGTTCACAAAAGCTCGTTTCCATCATGAGAATCTGGATTTTTCACATAACAAATTACTTCAATCACAAAAATAAGGATTTCTTTCCATTCCTTCTGTTGCTCACAACCAGCAAGCTGATGAGATGCCATTCCCAGCTGCTCCATCCATATCAGTCACCACCTTCCCACCAGCAGTGTGTTCAGACAAGGGCAGAGGCTGGTCCCGATGAGAAGCCTTTCAGCAGCAAAGCTAACTACTAATTTCTTCACTTCAGGCTGCCGAAAAAAGCAGCTCAGAGCTTCTCTAGTGAGAGAGCAGGAGCTTCCCAGGGTTCGGATGCTGTGAGCAATACTCTGCTCAGAGCTGGTACAGAGATGGGTCCACCATGGAAATGGAGCTACGATGGCATATGTTGGTCCTTTTAGATAGCATTCTTTTACATAAAACTGAACAGGACAAACAAAAAAGAATACGATTGAAGGTTTAGATATCGCTTCATTTTATTTGCAATTAAGAGCAAAAATTACACATCCTTCCACAGCTAAATCTTGAGAGCAGCTCCAGCTGACATGGCTCCACCACTGCAGAAGTGGAACTGCTGAGCAGGATCTTCTTAAAACTCAGAGGAAAATAAGGTGGGTGATGTTCTGCTTACGTTCTTCAAATCACTTTCCCACCAGGCTGCTTTCCTGTAGCACCATAAGCTATTAAAATCCCTTGCAGTACTCTCAAGGCACAGAATTATCTTCCAGATTGGGAGCTCCAGATTCCTTTTGGTCATGGTGAGATATATAATCCACACATGGTGCCATTACCCACTCTAAGCACCGTCTCTGCAAGAACCCAGATGGATGCCAAGAATAAGGCACTTCTTATAGCTGTAGCATTTTTAAGAGATGTTAACATGCTTTGCATAAAAGTGTCCTAATTTCTGATTTGGGTTGAACATGCATGAGCCATTCATCCACATTCTTCTAAAAGCCTACACCTGTACAGAAAAATCCCAGCTTCTCTCTCACATACCCAACCTGCTTAGCAAAAAGAGCATTATAAAGGCATGGACATGCTAGTTTTTTCTTCATGATTCAAAACCTTTAAGCTCTCAATGCAAAAAATGTTACTACACACATAATTTCCAAATGCTTCGCAAAGAGCACTCCTCAGCTTAGGATGCCACACACATAGTATCATCTTCTACCATCACCACGGGTTGATGCTTTTACAGGTGACCATGTGCTCAGGAGGGCCTTGGCCCCAAAAACCTGGGAATCAGCAGGAGGTTTGAATTGTCTTTCATCAAAAAACAGTAGGTGGGGTGACAAGAAGCAACGCAGAGACTCCAGTGCTCCTTCCAAGCTGAGGTGCAACAGGGAAGAGGTTCTCCACCACACAATGACAGGGCTTTACTGCCTGCATTCAGAGAGCAGATTTAGCATCTGGCTCTCTCTGCTGTTCCTCCTATAGAAGGAGGCTGCTTTTCAAGTCTCGACATTGCCACCTCGTCTCAAAACCTTCTCACTATGCTAAAAAAGAACAAGAAAGGAAAGGACTGGTGGAGGTCGCATGGGCTACAGTTTCTTACCAGCGGCTTTGGCCGACTAAGAGAACTTCGTAACTTCAGCCTCATCTCTTCAATGGAAAAGCTTCAAAGAGGAGACCTGGCTATCTGGGAACAGCGGCACCCTGCAGCCAGGAAGAGCAAGGTAGCATCACAGGTTGTTCCAACAAGCCAAAGGCAAAGGGAGCATAGAAAAAAAACTTCCAGCGAGTCTGCCCCTGCTCTGCTTTTGACCCAGAAACTTTTTAGGAGAGATTTGTGGTTTTCTATCCACTAATTAATTGAAGTAACTACAGAAACAAATTGCACTGTCTTCCCATCTTGGCTTCTTTGCTCTAGATAAATGCTAATGCACACTGAGCTGCCTCAGCTGTTCTCTGGGCTCCTGAGAATCCTTAAGGGGTCAGCTCCTTCCTGAACCCAGGTGTTCTTTATCTGAGCTTGAGGTCTGCTTTCTGCTGAGCCTTTTTATGATTACATCCTTTAAGGTGGCACTTAATTTAAGAGATTAAAGACCAGTAATTGTTTGAAGTGGAAATTAAGACCCGAAGATAAAAACAGTGAACTTGAAACCCTTCAACACAACCTGTCCAGTTGTAATAGCCCAACTGTTTATTACAATTTTTGAAATATTAATGCAACTCTAAACCTTTGCATGCTGCAGTAAAGAGCCAAGCAATATTCAAAGCGTCATCCACAGGCATGGAACGAGCGATGGTTTCACGTCACGGCACTAGAGAAAGGCTGGAACTGACACAGGCTTAAGTCTGCACGCGGGCACATCAGGATTTTATTATTTTCCACCGAAACTTTCCCCAGGAGCTGTTCCCTTTGTGGCTGCAGTTAGAGGGACAGAGGAAGAAGTTTCAACACTTGTACCCACCACTTTTGACCAGACCCAAGAGGAAAAGGCTTCCAGCAGGCTCAGACTGGGGCCAAGGAGGTGACAGCTACAAGAACGCCAACAAAGAAGCCTTTGGGTTGTAGGAAATGGCACACACGCCCTCACATACACACACGCACACTCAACAGCTGCTTTGGAGACAGTTTCCATCAAAACAGACTAAAACAACATCAAGGGCATTTAAATTAACATCTCTGATCTGACCCGTCTCAGATGGGATCAATAAACAGGTAGGGTGCCCACAGCATGGGTCTTCTGCGTGGAGCCAGTGGCACATTTTGCCAAGCATGCCAACAACCCCCCAAAACTCTGCCACGTGGGATCCACCATGGGACAACCTTCTAGCTCTTTGGCTCACCAGAGCATTCGGTGGCAGGGAGGAGAGACAGTAAACAGCCAGGTCTGGGAAGCAACTGTTAGAGGAAATTATCAGGTCAATGCATCTCCTGATGGCCTCCAGATCTGATGGGGGGGGCACATGGAGAAAACAGAAAGGCTCTAAGGACAACTGGGGACATACAAAGCCTTCCACAAGCAGGCTACATGTTCACCTGTGCGAAATAGGGAACACCCATGTTTTACCACAGGGAGAGAATACCAGTGTTTTTCTCTAAGGCAGAGAGTGAATCTGGTACGGAGATCCCTCGCTATAAAGAAAAAGGGGAATAAAGCTAGTTAACGAATAACCAGAATTCATCCTGTGCTCCTCCTTGCAGCTTTCACCTTGTCCAGGATAAGAGGTTTCACTTTGTCCTGGATAAAAGGTTTCACCTCTTCCTGGGTAAGAGTCTTCTCATCCTTATTGACATAACATGGCTGGACTCGGTACCCAGGGTACCAGGCAACCCCCCTCAGCCAACACTAACGGGAGCACAAGAGAGCTCAAAACACAGGAGCAGAGATGCTTCCCCCAGGTGAAGCCCTTTCCAATACAAGGTACAATGTCTCAGCGCCATTTCACATCTCACCTCTGTGCTGCACAGCTTCTCCTCTTGCTGGTGACCAACAACACCGCAGACAATCTTGCTCCCATTTCCACAGCCTGCCTCCAGGCACTGCCACCAGCGCGGGGACACCAGGGAGGTCTTCATCTCCTCTGTTCCTCAGTGCCATGCTTGCAAATGGGACAGGAGCTGTACTTCTCTTCCCATGCAGAGTTATTTTAGATTTACAGGTCAAAATGCTACTACGTAAGCGCCACTACCAGCTGTGACAACCTCTGGCAGTTATCTGAGCAACAAATGATCGATCACTCTTCCTATTAAAAGTGCACAAAGAAGTGGTTCACAGAGGGCTGGAGGCTAGTAATAAATAATATCTGCACAAGAAGGTCTTCAGCTGTGCGCACATCAGTATTTACAGATCAGATGCCAAGTTCTGATCTTTTGGATTCTACACCAGTTGATTAATTATTTACCACAAAGCTAATTAATCATCCATTAACTCTTCGTGAGCTTTTCTACCAGTAGGGTACACTCATGAAGTGACTCAATAAATGCTTCTAACATCTACAGCTTCACAGAATTAAGAAGAAAAATCTTTCATGGGAGAGCCCCAGGCCAGAAATCAGAGGAGGCCACATTCCAGCTGCATTTTATATGCTTTCCCTGACAATTATTTGGCCTTGCCTGATCCCCCATTATCCACCACGTGCTGCTCACAACAGTGCTTCTCCAGACAGCACTGTTTTTTACTTGCAACCAAAGCAGCTCTTTTATTTGCATTTTTGCTAATAATCTGATAACTCAATTAGGAAAATACAGTTCTGCTCCACCTCTGTGGGGCTTGGAAACTCATTAACAGTGCTAGGAGATTGCGAAGAAGCTTAAACCTATTAAGCAGGCTCTGCTGGCATTAAAAGCAAGCTCAAGATTTATGCTGCCTGTCCTCAGAAAACATTTCTCTCCAGCAGACGCACAGAAACTGAGGCAGGATCGGCGGGCAGGTCTCCAGGGTCATGGCAGGAGAAATGCAACTGCGAGGGAAGTGTCAGGGCCATGTACAAGCCATGCTCTCCTCCAAGAGCCTTCAAAACTTAGTGCTGCCCAGCCAGAGCCTTCACAGCCATCCTGCCTGAAACAGCAGTAATTTTTCCTATTTCCCCAACCAAATGCAAACTAAAGGCCTCCCAAACCCCAAAGGTCTCAGGTTTAGGGTGTTTCTGCTGCAACATCGTAGCTCATCACCATTTTGCTTCTCATGTGAAGTATCTGCATCACCATCTGCCAGCAATGCACAGGTTCCCCACTGCTATTTGATTCCATTGATACTCGTGGTTTCTTTTGTTAGAGGAGTTTTCTTTTTTGCTTAATTTGAGGCTATAACACAGCAGATTTCCTGGATGATAGAAATGCCGTGAGAAGAAAAGTCCCCCAGTAACCCTGCACCAAGATCCTCCATCCTCCAGCCCCTTTGATGCTCACGTTCTGCCACCTCTTCTGCACGTGAGTCCAGATGCCTTGCACCCTGCTCCCACACTGAGGGTCTCTCCCACATACCATTCACCTCCATCCGCTCATTAAACTGGGACCTCAGACTGGGATTTTCAAGGGGGTTTGATGTCCTACATGTGGCTGACAGGTCCCTGATTTGAGGTCCTTGCCTGCCTGCACTGCGGTGTGACACAGGTGCCACATATGGCTCAGGCCCAGTCCCCCCAGTAACGTCACCTGCTTGTCCAGAGCCCAAAACACTTGTTTCAGGGTCCTCTGAGCAGTGGGAGGCAGGACCTGGTCATCTGTTCATCTCCAGCTCTGCAGGCTCAGTGCTGGGGGAACCCATGGGCCAATCTCCTAACACTGGGATCATAAGAAATAGAGCCAAAAGAGATGGGGATGTCACCTGGCCATCACCCCTCCACCACAGCAGTCCCATCACATTCCCAGTGGTTCTGCAGCTGCTTGAAGAGAAGCCTCCAAGCAAGCCCCCTAGCCAAGCCCTATGCAGGGTGACACCCGGGACACACACGACACATGGGCACAGCCATGGATCACCTCAACAGTTTCCATCCCTGCTCTCCTGGAGCACTTCCACCTGGCACCCCTCTCCTGGGGGCACAACCAGTATCAGCAACAAGATCTCACAATGTACCCAAAGTTCTCATCAAATAACAAGCACCACGAGCCCACTCAAGAAGTGGGGCATCAAGCCAAGACCTCCAGCACCCCCCAGACTCCAATGGGAACCCCTGTGAGAACCATGATTTCAACACCCAGGACCACATAGGGGATGATTTCAACACCAAACTGAAGCCTCCGTTGGTCACACACATCTGGTTGCCACTCACTGGATCCCCATCATTGGAAGTGTTTAAGGCCAGGTTGGACGGCGCATTGAGCAACCTGCCCCCATAGCAGGGGGGTTGGACTGGATGATCTTTGAAGGTCCTTTCCAACCCAAACCACTCTGTGAGTCCATGATTCTGTGGGGAAAGCCAAGCCACTACAGCCTGCACTGGGTGGCACCATGGAAGGGACCATTCAGCTCCACCGCACCCCAGGCAGAGCCCAGCAAAGGGCAAAAGCACCCAGTTACTGCCACGAGGGGCAGAGGACACTTCTCCCAAAGCAACCAGACTGCTCCCATCTCTCCCTCGAGTATCGGGATAACATCCTGGCTGTGACACTGAGCTGACAGCATGGTATCACCTCTCCTCCTCACTCCCTCCCCTGCACCCCACAGCCATGAACTGCTCTTCTCCCTTTCTGCAGGGAGGACCCAGCTCATACCCCCGCGGTGCTGCATCCACCCCCTGCTCCACAGGCACCAGCTCCCTCTTCCCTGCGGGTGGCTCAGCTGAGCTGTACCCAATGCAGCGCAGGGACAACTGCTCTCAGCTTGCATTTCATGTCAAAGCTGGCTGTTTCCCTATCAGATATCAAAAGGGCTTGCACGCACAAAACAGCTGCTTTTTCAACCATGTGGTTGAGTCTGGCTCTTCCTCACATCATCCCACCAGGTGTTCGTGCTGATCACCACCGTGAGCCCGGCAGCTCAGCCAGTTTGCAGTCCACCTCACTGTGCACTTATCTAACCCATACTTTGTCAATAGGGATATTACAGGAGACAGCGTCAAAAGTCTTGCCAAAGCCAAGACAAACAACACCCGCTACTCTCCCCGCACACACCAAGCCAGCCTTTGTAGAAACTAGCAGGTTGGTCAGGAATGATTTTCCCTTCATAAGCCTGTGCTCCAGATCACCTTCTTGTCCTTCATGTGCCTGGAAATAGTTTCCAGGATTAGTTGCTCCTCCTCAGGTGCTGCGGGGAGGCTGACCGGCCTGGAGCTCCCTGATCCTCCTCCTGGCCCTTCCTGAAGACAGGAGGGACATTTGCTTTCCTCCAGTCCTCAGGCACCTCCCTGATCACCATCAGCTTTCAATGATAATTACGAGCGGCCTTGCAATGACACCAGCTGGCTCCCCCGGTGCCGCAGGTACATCCCCCGAGGGCCCCCAGATCTGTGTACGCTGTTCTGAAATGTTACCAAACCTAAACCTCTTCTACTGAAGGCCAGCCTTCACTAATCCAGACTTTCAAAGGGATCTCAGGAGCCCTTCCTGACCACCCGTGGTTTTGTTTAAGGTCCTCCAATGGGACTGAGTTTCTGCAGTGCCAGCCTCCCCAGGTGAGCAAATATTTCTTATCAAAATCTTTTTTAAACATGAGCTAATGCTTACTGTACCCAGTGCTTCTTCCACTGCTCTCTCCATCACCAGAGCCAGAGACAATTGGCACCATCCGGCTGCTGGGAAGAGACACTTCTGTGCTGCTCGTCCCTGCCCTGGTGCAGGCACCTACCCAGCATAAACGACTTGTTTTCAGAAATATTTCCACTTGGCAAACAATAAAAACAAGTCCCCTGAGTCAGTGACCACCAGCAGATAGTTGCCCCCAGCTCCATCAGAGCACACACCCCCTCAGGGGACAAGAACGTGTATTTTGAGGTCCACTTGATTACTGTAAGGCTTTTGCCCAAAAAATTAAAAAAGCAGGGATGAAGAAAAGCAACTTTCCAAAATACAGCTCACAAACCACCCAAGGTCCAGACAGCGTCCACCCTGCTGAAGCGCTCTTCTCCCAAGGGGCTGGCACTGTCCTAACACCCACCCACGCAGGACATCAACACTTCCCACATCATCACAGGACAGCCACAGTCCAAGACATCAAGAACTCAAACACAGCCTTTGCCTGAAAACCACTTTTAAGACCATACACCAGCAGGGTAATACGCAGAGGCAGCGCGAGGGCAGCAGTGAATTCACGGGGAGCAACCTCAGCTCACATAGCTCCAGACTCTCCTTATGGCTTTGGTAATAACCCTTGATGCACCACATCAAGGGCTGCTCCCAGAGGTGGAGGAAGCACAGGGAAGAGAGGGGAAAGCCTGACCTTCAAGAAGTCATCAAGAACAACTCAATGGAAGAAGAAACCAGTTCCAGGAGAGGGTTACTCATCCCTGTGGCCACCAGAAGCAATGTGGGACACCGAGCTCTGGTGCCCATTGGCAGAGAAGAGCCAAGAGGGATGGATCTGCCAGCTGAGACCTGGACCAAAGCCCTCACCAGCAAGGAAAAAATAGATAAAACTGAATTAAAGGCCCTAAAAAAAGAAAACCCTCCCAGGCTGAGAGACTAGGCAGAGGAAAGGGCCATGCAAGGTTTCTCTTATCTCTGGCTTGCCAGGGATGACCAGACAGCCACTGACTATCCCTGTCACTAACACGGTGCAGGTGTTGCTATTGGGGTGACAGATTAACAACTAATTTCCTTGTCCCTATCAGCCACCATCTGCAAACATCACATATTCCAGCTGCTGAGTCTGGAATATCAACCCAAACCCCATTTCTAATCTCTCAGTCACAAACCAGGATTTATGGTAACACCTCCCCAGCCCATGTGTCCTCATGCCACAATCTCCAGAGGAGACTGGTCCAAACATGGCACACCATTGCCAACAGGAGAGGAACTGGAGCATGCTAACGATACAAGTCCCTGAAGTACAGCCCAGCAATCTACTGATTGCATTAACTGCATCTACAAGCCAGCCATGTTATGCAGAAAGTCTCAGGTGTGACAAAAATTATTCAGCAGTACCACATCCCATGAAACCATCCCCAGCCACAGGCCAGGACATCACCAGTGGGGAAAGCCCCAGCGAGCTGGGTGCACCAAATAAGTGAGGGGGTGTCCAGGGTGTAGACACGACGGGGGTGCACACTCATGTCTCCATCCCACCCTGTGCACACAAAGCTGCAGAGCATCTACAACACACACCAGTGAGCACCCACTTATTACAAGCAGGGGATCCAAGCCCTGCTAATTAAGCAGCAAACTGCAGGGGAAGAAGCCAAGTGACATGTCAACAGGATATTTTTCTCCTTCTGAATAATCTCTAGCTTATAAGCAGCAAGTGCCCCAGGTTATGGCAGCACCTTCCCTTGATATTTCACTTCCCAGTTGCTCACTTCATCAGCCCTGCCCTAACATCTGTGATTTATACCTGCCTGATGAATTAACTTGAAAATACCTCAGGGCCCCTTTCCTGCAGCTCTGCTCTAGCTGAAGAAACAAAATCCGGGGTTGGCACCTACAAAATCAGCTGCCTGAGGAGGGGGTGCCACTGGCCTGGCACCATGGCTGGGAAGCCTATCAACAGTGGGCACATACACAGCCGCGGGGCCCCTTCCTCTCCGGCCAGCACCCAGCAAGTCAGGTCCAAGCAAAGTTGGGTCTGCAGAAACACCACTGGGGATTGGTGTTTTGGGGAAGGATTGGGGGGAACGACAATGCAGAAGACCTGATGTGTGCACAGCCCCTGCAGACCCCAGAGCGCACAGGGACGCAAGACCCACAACCCAGCCGTGCAGCCTGTGGGTTTGTGCAGGGACCTTATAAGCAGAGGACAATTTTTGGTTAAATCTTCAGCTGGACAACTGGGAGGCACTCTGCTGTCCCAGCAGCGGGTGGTGGGAACGGCTCCTCTCCTGTGCTGCTACGCTGCAGGTGCTTCACCTCGCTGCTTGCTGGAAGCTGGCTGCATGCACCCTGCCAGACTGCGGGCAGGGAGCATGGCCCCAGCGCCGTCCCTCTCCTCCTGGCATGCCAGGTGAGACAGCGCTTGGCTGCAGTGTTCCGGAAAACCACACAAGTGCCGATGGCTGCGGCACACCTCCTTGCAGCAACTGCTGCTAGCAAACACGGGCTTGGCCATGACATGGAGGTTCAAACCAGTACAGAAACGAGAGATGCTGGCGTAGGCAAGACGGCTTCCAGCACAACTGCTGAATCACAGCTGAAGTGAGCTGGCACTGAAGCAGAGCTCTCACCAGAGGGAAAGCTAGGGGAACTCGGAGAAACTGCAATTGGAAAGATACTTGATGCATGGACTATAGATAGATACAGAACGGGCTGGATAGCCACGTCCAAAGAGTTGCAGTCAATGGCTCAATGTGCTAGTGGAAACCTGTAACGAATAGTGTCCGTACTGGGACCAATGCTATTTCATATCTTGATCAACGACATAGACAGTGGGATCAGGTGCACCCTCAGCAAATTTGTGGATGGCACCAACCTGAGTGGCGCAGTCGATACACTGGAGGGAAGGGGTGGCATCCAGAGGGACCTGGACAGGCTGGAGGAATGGGTCCATGTGAACCTCATGAAGTGAACCTCATGAACCAGGCCAAGTGCAAGGTCCTGCACCTGGGTCAGGGCAATCCCCAGTACCAGCACAGACTGCGGGATGGAGGGATGGATGGATGGATGGATGGATGGATGGATGGATGGATGGATGGAGAGCACCCTGTGGAGAAGGACTTTCCACCTGAAGTCCCATTTGCCAAAAGAGATTTGGGACATCAATGACCTCTGTGCAGTCCTTCAGTTCCCAAAGGCTGATGTTCCCTCTTGGAAACGGAGCTGAGAGTCTGACATCGCAACTTATTTATTCAAGCTAAGTAAAACAAGAAGAAAAAAATTAGACACCGGTTTGCAAGATGCTGACTCAATCCCTTCCTAATTTTCTAGAATTTTTTTCCACTCTGACCAATACAACCATTTGCAGCAGTTATGACAGAACAGGGGAGCATGCAGAGGGGTGGATGGATGGATGATTGGAGAGCACCCTGTGGAGAAGGACTGGGGGACACTGGTGGGTAACAAATGGGACATGAGCCGGCAATGTGGGTTTGCAGCCCATAAGTCCAAGCATCTCCTGGGCTGCATCACCAGCAGCATGGCCAGCAGGTCGAGGGAGGGGATGCTCCCCCTCTGCTCCCCTCTCCCAAGACCCCCCTGGAGCACTGCGTCCAGCTCTGGGGTCCCCAGCACAAGACAGACATGGACCTGGTAGAGCGGGTCCAGAGGAGGCCACCAAAATGGTCCGAGGGCTGGGACACCTCTGCTATGGAGAAAGGCTGACAGAGTTGGGGTTGTGCAGCCTGGAGAAGAGACGGCTCCGGGGAGACCTTACTGCGGCTGCTCAGTACTTAAAGGGGGCTTGTAGGAAAGAGGGAGAGAGACTTTTGACCAGGGCCTGCAGTGACAGGACAAGGGGTCTGAACGAGGGTGGGGTCAGGTTGGACATAGGGAAGAAATGTTTGACGATGAGGGTGGTGAGACACTGGCACAGGTTGCCCACTGAAGCTGTGGATGCCCCATCCCTGGAAGTGTTCAAGGTCAGGCTGGACGGGGCTTTGAGCAACCTGATCTAGTGGAAGATGTCCCTGCCCACGGCACGGGGGTTGGACTAGATCATCTTTGAAATTCCCTTCCAACCCAAACCACTCTGTCAGTCCATGATTTTATGAACTTGCACACCCAGCAGTATGGGGGCTGCTGGGATGGGAACGTGCACAGGCACCAGCACAACGAACCTGCTACATGGGAAGGGAGTTAAAGGCACACCAGAGTGAAGGATGTGAGGTTTGATGACCAAGGCTCACAGCTTGGCTGGCTTAATTAGAGAGCCACTAATTCATTTTTAAGCCTCAGGAGGTTGAGCTTTTATAAAGGTGCGCTAGCTTCAAGTGGGAAGGTGTTGGCAGCGGAGGGGCTGCAGGTGTGGCCTCTGTGAGGAGACACCAGGAGCTGCCCCCCTGCTGGGCACAGCCAGTGCCAGCTGGCTCCAAGACAGACCTGCCACTGGCCAAACCTGAGGCCATCAGTGACGCTGATGGTGCCTGTGTAATAACGTATTTAAGAAAAGGTAAAAAACACTGTGCAACAGCAACTGTGAGAGAGGAGTGAGAAAATGTGAGAGAACAGCCCTGCAGACACCCAGGTCAGTGAAGGAGGGGGAGGAGGTGCTCCAGGCACTGGAGCGGAGATTCTCCTGCAGCCCCTGGAGAAGACCATGGTGAGGCAGGTTGTCCCCCTGCAGCCCATGGAGGTCCCCACCCTGGAGCAGGTGGATGTGTCCTAAAGGAAGCTGTGACCCCGTGGAGAGCCCGTGCTGGAGCAGGTTTTCTTCTGTCTGCAGATTGAAGCTGTAACTGCAGCCCTGACACCCAAAGCCATCACCCACCCACAAGCTCCCCAGCGCCTTGCCATCCCCACACTTGCAAAGCAACCACAGTCCCTGCTATTCACCCCGAATTCCGTGAGCAAACAGCCTCAGCCTCACCAGGACCTGAGATAAGCTGGTGTCTTGTCCAGCAGTAGAGAGTCCACCTCCATGGTGGGGGAAGAAGCCAGAGGACACATTGGTCCTGGCTTTGGAACATGCATGAAGCCAACCCCTCCATGCCAGGCCCATAAGGCTTCCTCCCACTCCTGCATCCCCTGCGCCAATGCCTAAAGCTGGGCAGAAGGGAGGTGGACACGAGCCACCCAGTGTGGGCAACCCAGGGAGACAGCAAAGGAGCCTGACAAGGGGAAACAAAATTAAACCCCCAAGTCCTAATCAAGCTTTTGGGCACCTCCTGGGCCACAAACAATGCCCGGCTTGGGAAACTGGAGGTCACAGTCATACCCAGTAACGTCCCATGGATGCCTGGGCTGCATGCTTGGCACACAGGTGGCAGGGCTAGTGAATACCCATGTGGATGTCCATGCACACCCCATGGGAGGGCTGACGAACACCCATGCAGATGTCCACACAGGTGGGAGCAGGGCTGGAGAGCAGCAGCTCCCAAAGGCATGAGGAACAGCATGGATCTACCTGCAGGTGCTCCTGCCAGCACCTCCAATGCCCTCGTTAAACATCAGGCCACTTCTGCCAATGGAGATGACGAACCCACACTGAGCAGGCAGCCAGCTCTGTGCAGGCAGCGGGGCCCTGCCTCCACAGGCTGGAGCTGGCAGCTGCCAGAGCAGCGACCGCTCCAAATTGGCAGCTCCCAGGCACTTGCCAGGAGACGGAGCGCTGCCACCCAGCTCTCTGCGGGGCTCCCAATTAACGGCAAATGGGCAGCAATACCCCCTGAGGCGATTAATCATCTTCCTGGGTTGCAGGGAAATCGTTATTTCCAACTACCCCCGTGCAGCTGCTGATGCACCCACACGCCAACGCGGGATGCACAGCCTGGCAGCACCGAGGAGCGGGCAGGCAGCAGCACCGAGGAGCGAGAAGGCAGGCAGCAGCCCCCGGGATCAAAAACGCAGGTGCAGTAGGAGTGCGGCAGGCAGAGACTTGAGAGAGAGGGTGCTGGCGCGACGTGTCGGGAGAGTAGACAAGAGCTACATGCTGAAGGTGGGCGGTGTTGCAAGGCAATAAAATACAGGGATTTTGGGGGGAGTTTAGGGTGAAATAGGAGATATTTTCTGTGTGAATATCGTCTCCTAAAACAAGAGCTGAAAAGATTTGGAACAACGTTCAAACACTTGATTACTGCAGCAATTCAATCAAATATACAGTAGCACTGTGTTAACTATCTTTTAAAAAAGGAACAGGATTATATTCCAAACCTTCCCCTAAGAATAATTTTTTTGGCCTTACCACATCCTAATATTAGGCCACACTTCTGTATGCTATTTTTGAGCACTGAGTAAAATATTGGTTTGGGTCTCCAAGCCAAGAGTGGAAATTCTCTCTATTTTCAGTATTCTCCTTCCTCTCCTGTTTTTTGAGCGCAGTGGTTTCTGCCCCTCTGGGTGCGGATACACATGCCACACAGCCCTGCTGCCAGGCAACAGGCCAGCACAACACAACTGGACTGAACTATCCTACAATCACATTCTAGGTGTCTTTATTTTGTCATTATTCAGAAGTAAAAAGGTCATAGGTATCACATGAACATTTCCAGCAGCACTATCAGCGTTGCCTGAACTCTCAACAACTCCAGTCTCATTCTTGAAGGAGTGAAGTAAGCTCAGCAGTAAGCACCCACCACAGACTGGCAGGGAAGGATGGTGGGCAGCTCAGCAGGTCCTGCCCACGCAGGGCAGATGTGCCCAGCAGCTGGGTTTGCCGCAGGCCAAGGCAGAGCAGCTCATTTCACCAGTTCCTGCCATTTCCCAGCCTGACCCACTCAGACACTGGTTGCTCTTTTCTGAACTGGTTTTATGAGTACCTCTGCTCTCCACTGATAATTGTCACAGATGGGACAGGCACCCCTTCCCAGCGGCAAGCCACCCACCCAATATCAGACCCACTCCCCGGCTGGGCTTGTGTAGCTGGGTGCTCCCTGGCACCAAGAGCGACCATCAGGGCTTTGCTCCCTGCAGGAGTGTCTCAGAGCTCGTCCCATCACTGTCCAACCTGCTCTCCCAGCATGCCACCCAGTCTCCCACTGGGTACCTCGGCTGTCAGCCCTTTGGTCGCTCTCCCGGTTTCTCCTCAATAACTTTAGCAGTTGATGCACCATGTTCTCAAACCATGGACAGCCAAACTGGCCGCAGCACTCATGTCCATTCACTCCAGAGGACAACACAGCAGACCCAGGGACTCCCTGTTTCCAACCTGGACATGACAGCCTAACAGGTAAGAGGAGCCACTTCTGGCAAACACCAGCCCTGTCTAGCATAAAGTCTCCTGTGTTGCAGCCTGTGATGCTGTGTCCTGTGATCGCCTACCTAACCAGCTCAGCCAAATGGCACCCGCACGCCCATGCCAGGGACCTGTCCCACCTCCCGCTCCAGACCCAGCCCATGTACGCTCCTTGCTGTGCTCCTGTTTCTCCACACTGTAAAAGCTCTCAGGGTCCTTCAGCACTCGGATTTCCTGCTCCATCCACCTGCTTCCTCCTACCACCTGCCTAAAATCTCCACTTTAATCGACTCCTTCTCCTCTCCCTCCTTCCACCTGAAATACAACCATGCACACCGCCCTGCCGCATGCAGGTACAGGTTACCCAAAGACACACGCACAGCTGCTATTTTCCCAGCTGCCCCAAACCCGATGGGTTTTTACCAGTAATTCCTCCCCAAGCTGTTTCCAGCAGTTTCCAATTCACCATCCCTGACTTTTTAATCTCTCCATAAATTAGCTATAGCTCTGTAAAGTCACTTCTTGGAACCCCTCACAGTAGGAGCCCCTCGCCGCAGCAGTGCCTGCAGCGGAGTCCCCAGGCACAGGTGATGCTTGGGACCCAGGAGATCACAGGATCTCTGGCCACCCTCCTCCTGCCTGCACCACTGCCCTGCTCTGCAGGCCAGATCCAGGCTGCGCCCCTGCTCTCAGCATGCCTAGAAAGCACAAAACTTTCCCCACGCCACAGTGTGCAGCAGTGCCAAAGTAACCCTGGGAAAGCACAGTAACAGGATTTACAGCTTGCTCATCTCAGCCAGCCTAAACTCATTTCTGCAAATAACGGATTATCCTCCAGTGTCAACACCAAGACAATGGAGATTTAGCAAGCGAAAGCTGAGATCTAGCTGCAAAGTGTATGCTGCTGGGTTTGGATGAGGTCTGCTGGAGGGCATCCTACCCCACCTCGAGGTCTCTGCCCGTCTCTGCCCGCGCAGGCAGCACCCCCAGCGTGCCGTGGTGCGCCAGCCCCAAGGCGAGGGCATGCTGTTGTGCACCGAGCCACGCTGCTGGGTGACACAGCCACTCATACCGCAGGGATGAGGCTCTGAAGAGCACCAGTGCTGCAAAAGCCACATGCATGCAGGCATGCAGGGCAGGGCTCACCTGCCCTCCGCGCAGATGCCGCACTGCAACCCCCTGATCTTGCCACTTCCTTTTCCCAGTGCTTCCTGAAGCAGCCCCATGTTTCTGCTCTTTCACCCTTTGGCCTTCAAGCCCTCCTTGCCTGCCTCCCCCACCAACGCCAAGCCTGAGAGCTAAAAGCATTAGTAATTTTCGTGCCACGTGGAGCGTAGAAGGGGATGGGGAGGGGATCCTGGCTGCTGTAAGCAAATGAGAGAAACTCAACCACAGGCCGGAGTCAAAAGCAAGCAACACCCAGGAGTGGTGCCACTGCAATGCATGTCTCCATGCCACCCAGCATCCCGCCTGCTGGGGCCAGTGCCGCACCCCAGCTCACTGCCCGCTGGAGCAGGGCTCCTGGCTGCTGCAGAGGGGTCTCCGGCTCCTCTTCTCCCCCCAGCATCCAGGGCCCAGCCAGTGCCAACCACTACGAATCCTGCAGGGAGAGGTACAGAGAGCCCGAGGACAGCCATGCAGCCACATGCCTCAAGCAGCATGGGTTGCTGCAGGCTGGGTGCCTGCTGAACCCATCGCTTGCTGGAAGAGCCCCAACCTGGCCAACCTGCTGGGCAAGAATGGCTGAACTCTTCCAGCCAGCACTGCAAGGGGCACAGCCGCCATATCCCCTCTCATTTTTGCTCCTTTCCCTTCTTCCTCCCTCTTTCCAACCTCCCCAGGCCAAACAACTCAGGCTGCAGGAGAGGGCAGGCAGCCTCACCATGCAGCTGGGACCACCAGTGCGGCATGCTGCAGTCCTGACCCGGCTCGGCTCACCCACCCGCCTGGACCCCAGCCACGGCTCAAGGACCAGCCAAAGCTGGTAAGCACAAGGGGAGGAGACGCAGTGTGGGGAGTGGAGCCGAATTTGCATGCAGACAAGAGGAGCCAGCGGAGAAAGATGTGAGGGTGCAACAGGCAGCAGGGCTGGGCGCAGTGATGGCCCCATGTCCCCTCACCCCCAGGGCTGCTTGCCTCCTGCCAGTTGCTCTGTCCCAAACCACCCAGGACACAGCAAGAACAGGGGCTGCGGTACCGTCCCACGGCTACACTGCTGCAAGACGCACAAAGCCAAGGAGCCATGGGAGCTCTCCTGCACTACGATAGGAGCAGCAATACCTCCATTAGCAAGGACGGGCTTCTGCTCCAAAAGTTGCCTCCTCGTTGCCCATCATGAAACAGGCTCTGGAGTGCAACAGGGTGCACAGCCCAAAGGAGATAAAGTTTTTCAGCAGAAGCTGCACCTTGCGGCAGTGATAACACGTCTTCCAGGAGTGCCACTAACTGTTTGGTCTAAATTAAGCCCAAAATAATTACAGAGCAGCTGATTTTTATTCTTTTTTTATGTTGCCATGAATCAGACTACAGTTAATTGATATTTACTCTGCATTTGCTCAGTGTTGCAGATCACCCAGTGTTGTCCAGGATGACAGAGCAGACAATAGGTGCTGGCAATCACAAAGCTCAGGCATGCAGGGGGGCTGCACAGCCACTGCATGGTAAAAGGGAATTTCACCTGGACTAACACGTGGCACGTCAAGGGGACATGAAAGAAAAAGACACACGGGCCCAAGGGAGAGAGGACAGAGATGTCCCAGGCACCCTCGCTGTGACGTTGGGATGATGCACAGAAAGTCCATATGTCCTATTCCCGTGGGCAGCACCTGAGGGCTGGCAGCGGCTGCCACCATGCTGGGCATGATGCAGCTGCAGCAGCCTCACACGGGTCCGTGCTGAGCGGCGACAGTGACCAGGGAAGGTGAGGACCAGTGTGAGCATCCCTGCACCCACACTCACCCCTGCTCCGCCTGCAACCTGCAAGGCCCGCTGAATTGCTGCCAGGAGGTGCTGGGCTGGTTTAGCACTAAAGGGAGGCATTTTGCCAGCTTGCTCCCCAGCTCTACTAGGGATCCCCTGGAGGCACCAGGGAGGGCTGGACTCCTTGGGCAGCCGTCTCCACAGCCCGACGTACAGCCGAGCCTCTTGCTCACACACAGAGGTGCCACCACAACCCACCACCCCTCACTCTGTCCGTCTCCTTCAAACACTCATCATCTGTGGGTGCCCGGGCCCAGGACCCACCACCCAGGCACAGGAAGCCCTGGCCCGTCCCACACAGACAGACCCCAACTTCCATAGGGTAGCAACATGACAAGGTAAGAGAAGGGCAACCCAGTCTGAAAAGCTCAAAAAATGATGACCAGCAGCCAGGGCCCCCCAAAAATCTTGGAGACCTCATGCCCCGGGGTACCCCACCCCTTCAAAACCAGAGCTGGGGCAGGTGATGGGGACAGGGAAGGCAGGGATTGCGCAAAGCCCTGGCAAAACAACTGAGCTGCTGCATGGACCCGACAGGATGAAGCCAGAAGGACAAACAGCTATTTAAGCTAAATATATTTGTTCTTGGGATGACGTTGGTATGTAAATCGATCATAAATAGACTCAGGCTGGAAATGAGAAGATGGCTCCTGACCACTGGAGGTTAAGTCCTAGAGCAGCTCTTCAACAAGAATTACTGGGAGAAGAAACAAAACTCGTTCAAGATGGAGCTGGAGAAATGTGTGAAAGGGTGATGAAAAGCATCTCTGTGTGACACAGAGACAGGATACAGCCACCTGAGGCAGCCCCTGAGCACAGCATGGCATTGCCGTAATGACCACGGGCATCGTTAGCGCAGCTCTGCCTGGGATGCCCAAGCCAAGCGAGGTGTTGGAGCTGCTCTGCAGGAGACCCTGGACCTCCCCAGTGGGTAGAGGAAACCCCCGTCCCCTGCACCAAGCACCCCTTCAGTTTCTCCATCTCACATCAGGTTTGCTATGCCAGGCAGCGCGAGCAGAGCCATGGGGCCATCCCCTGCCACAGCTGCACCGAGCATGGGGCGCAAAGACAGCCTGAGAACACCTTCCCTTTAGGGACCTGCCCAGAGGAAGAAGAGCAGGATGCAGGGAGGCAGGATGCTGAGAGCCAGGGCAGCAGATGGCACCTCCTCCTCACCGTCCCCACGAGCGCCTGCACCCTCCCACGCACGCTGCTGCCGGCACAACAAAGTGCACCTTTGCCATGATGTGGCTTCTCGGCGTCAGCTCACTTGCCTCAAAGACATGGCAAGAGGAAGCAGATGGGCAGCAGGACCACTGCTCCCAGCACTGGAGGCAGCAGGGGCAGTTACAGGGGAGGAATATGGGGCTCCCCACTCCCCCTTCCCAAACATGTAGGGCCCAGCAAAGCGCATGCTTGGGTCCTGAAGCGAGCAGGCAGCTCTACTGCCACGCCATGCCCTGCCAACCCCAATGAGGCTGAAGAACCACCTCTGTTGGTGGGGACCCTGCCATCTACCAGCTGCATTGGTGTCCTCCCCATCCCCAGCCCTGCTCTGGGAAGTGTGGTGAGCAACCAGATCCTGTCCAAACTCCCTGGGCCACTCAGGTTTTTACATCCATCAAATCCACTCCACACCTTGCCAACCAACCAGGCCAAGTGCAAGGTCCTGCACCTGGGTCAGGGCAATCCCCAGTACCAGCACAGACTGGGGGATGGAGGGATGGATGGATGAATGGATGGATGGAGAGCACCCTGTGGAGAAGGACTAGGGGATACTGGTGGGTAACAAATGGGACATGAGCCGGCAATGTGAACTTGCAGCCCATAAGTCCAAGCATCTCCTGGGCTGCATCACCAGCAGCATGGCCAGCAGGTCGAGGGAGGGGATGCTCCCACTCTGCTCCCCTCTCCCAAGACCCCCCTGGAGCACTGCGTCCAGCTCTGGGGTCCCCAGCACAAGACAGACATGGACCTGGTAGAGCGGGTCCAGAGGAGGCCACCAAAATGGTCCGAGGGCTGGGACACCTCTGCTATGGAGAAAGGCTGACAGAGTTGGGGTTGTGCAGCCTGGAGAAGAGACAGCTCCGGGGAGACCTTACTGCGGCTGCTCAGTACTTAAAGGGGGCTTGTAGGAAAGAGGGAGAGAGACTTTTGACCAGGGCCTGCAGTGACAGGACAAGGGGTCTGAACGAGGGTGGGGTGGACATAGGGAAGAAATGTTTTACGATGAGGGTGGTGAGACACTGGCACAGGTTGCCCACCGAAGCTGTGGATGCCCCATCCCTGGAAGTGTTCAAGGTCAGGTTGGACGGGGCTTTGAGCAACCTGATCCAGTGGAAGATGTCCCTGCCCACAGCAGAGCAGTTGGACTGGATCATCTTTGAAGGTCCCTTTCAACCCAAACCACTCTGTGACTCTATCCCTGCTTCAGGCTGAGGAGCTGGAGCCGCCTTTGCTGTGCCCCTCTACTGCACCGAAGACAAACCCCACAGCCCTGCCTGCACCAAAAACCTCACCTGGCCAGACCTGAGCGGGATGTGACTGGGGCAGGAGCAGCACTGATGAGGCTGCAGATCAGGGGTGAGAGCAGCACGGTGAATGGGGGGACACGCTGCTTTGGTGGGGCTGCACTTGCTTCACTGCAAACTCCTCTTGCCTCCATCTCCAAGGTCTGCTGAAGTCTGGGCTGGCTCTGATTTCCCATCCCAGGGAAGCTGAGAGAAACAGCACAGAGGGTAGAGGAGCAAAGAGAGGCCAGGAGAACAGTCAGGCTTTTCACTGAAACTCTCTTTTGTCCTCTCACACTGCTCCTCCCAAAGGAGCATCACATGAGCCTGAGCCTGAATTCTCCAATGCAGCAGGACTGCAACTCCTGGTCTTCAAGGACGCTTCCTCTCTGCCCTGGTGGGACCAGGCACCAGGGGGGATGTACCCCCAGAAAAACCACTGCACGGTGGGAAAAGGAGCTAAGAGGGCACAGAAAGCAGTGCCCGAGGAGGGCAGCTCCAACAAGAACCAGCTGCAGCCTCCCGGCAGCACCTGAGCACCATCTCCTCTGAGCAAAGTGGGCTTCCAGCTGTGACACCTACCAAAAGGACCTGGTGAGTAGCAAAGTTATGCTTACATGAGCGCACAGAACCTGCTCAGAGGTGTCTGGCCAGAGCCTACACACCAAGACAACTCCAAATTGCCTTTCTGGCACTGGCCAGTGTTGCCTCAACACATCAGACAGAGGTGAGCAGCTATGACTTGTCACCTTGACCACCTGGCACATCTCTCTGCCAGGAGATGGTCTGCTAGGAATTACAGAGGCCACTCTCCAAATAACACAAATCTCCTCCAGCAGACAGACAGCCTGAACAAAGTCAACCCGGGACCTGCGCCCTGGTGTCCAAAGCCACCACCTCGAGTCTGCAGAGCTTAAATTATGAAACTGGAGGTCAAGTGCACATGCAGCTGAACCTCCCCTTCCATCCTGGTGCAGAGCCATAACGGACCTACTTCCAGGTCTGAAATATTTATCGGGTCTTCCAAAGCCTGCGGAGATGGACTGAGCTGACAGGCTGAACGACACAGCTTCAGATTTGAAGGTTTATGATCCCGGAGGCAATTCATTCAGCGAACAGCATCCATTATATAATGCAGCAACGAGGAGTCGCGGAGCATGGCCACGGGGAGGGATGCGATGCACAGAGAAGACAAATAGCAGAGAAGTCCTTCCCAACCACTCCAGAAAAAAAAAAAAACATAATTTAATTCCTCTCCGGTTAGCAACTAGCCACTCAAAGCCACCTCCTCTGGGAAGTGGCCCGGACCAAGGACTGAGGACGAACAGCCTGCTTCAAGCACCAGGAGCGACAACAGATGCAGCAGCTCACCGGGAAGGATTTTAGGAACAGGTTTATCAGGAGCTGTGACTCAAATCAGGAGCAGCAGCAGCAACAGCTCCAAGCCAAGGAGGAATACAGCCTCTCAGCCACTCTGAGCCCACCCAAGCCCTGACATGATGCTGCCCACTCCGAGGTGCAGAGCTGCTCAGCAAGGAAACCCTCCCCATCCCCCCGCAACTGGGCACGAGCCCGCCAGAGCTGCAAGGCGCAGGCAGGCAGGCAGGCGGGGGGCTGCCACCTTGCCGGCATGATGGCAAAGCCAGCCAGCTGCCCACCCACCGGGCACCAAAATAAGCCCAGGCAGCAGCGGCAACACAGATCCGAGAACAGTCTGTGCAGCCAGAAGAGGGATCAGTGGGAAGGGAGGGGAGTGGAGGGATGAGCCCTTCTGTGCAACATGGATCCAGCCCAGCACCTCCATCCCATGCCGGGCAGGTGGGTAAATCCAGGCCTCACACAGACACATAGACCTCACCTTCTTCTGCAACAGCAGAGCATGTTCAGGAGAGCACCAAGGGCTTGCATCCACCTAAGCACACAGTCATTTAAGACACAGGTTCCAGTAGGATTGTACCTGTGCAGTCTCTCTCTTCTATCAAGAGACCCTGAAAAAGCAGCAAGCAATTCAGCCAGCAGACACTGTACATCCATCCATCCCTCCCTCCATTCAGTGCTCCAACAGCAACTCCAACAACTGTTCATCTGTTTTTCAAATTACCAGCCCAGCTCCATCCTGATCTTCTGAAGCCCCACTCCAAGGCCCTCCAGCTGTGACAGGAGGGCCTGCAGTGACAGGACAAGGGGTCTGAACGAGGGTGGGGTCAGGTTGGACATAGGGAAGAAATGTTTGACGATGAGGGTGGTGAGACACTGGCACAGGTTGCCCACTGAAGCTGTGGATGCCCCATCCCTGGAAGCGTTCAAGGTCAGGTTGGACGGGGCTTTGAGCAACCTGATCCAGTGGAAGATGTCCCTGCCCACAGCAGGGGGGTTGGACTGGATCATCTTTGAAGGTCCCTTCCAACCCAAACCACTCTGTGATTCTGTGTGTCTACCTACCATTGAGCACCTGATCAGGCCCACCACACCTCCTGGACACACCACAATATTATAAAACAATTTCTAAACAAGGTGTGGGCTCTTCTTTCACTGCCCAGTTTTTGGCATTATAAACTGAATTTTCTACAATACCAGGGCAAGGTAACACTGGAAAACAAAACCAGAAGCAATCCCAACGTCCTGGATGCTTCTGGAAGTCACGTCAATGTCACAGTATCTTGTTCGCTGCAGATCTCAGACTTTTAAAGAGATTATTATGCTTTTAGGCCACAAGTGCCCTTTGCAGCCTGAGCTCTGGCTCAGCCCCGAGTGGACACCATGCCGATGCATGCTGTATGAGCCCAGCAGCCAGAAGCAAAGCAATGACAGCTCTTCCCTGAAAACACCCAAACAGAAACACTGCAAAATCTTACAGTGCAAGCGCAGACCAAAAGAGCCTGGAGGATGACTGAGCAACAGTCTGAGACATGTGAATTCCCTTGAGAAAATCCCTCCTGTCCAGGCTTGGCCAAGTGAATTTTATCTGAGGAGCAGCTGCCAGGAGAGGGGAGCGTGAGACAATTTAGTAAGGACCAGGCTCTTCCAAGCGATTAGCAATATCTATTGATTTGACATAGGGCTGGACACAAGAAAATGTGCGTACAGACAACCTCCTGGAACCTCTAGAAACAATTCACAGTTGGATACAAGCAGACATGGAATTGCACTGGGCAAATGAAGAAAAGTGGATGGGAGGAGGGTGGATGGCAAGACAGAGACCTGGTCTCAGCTTTCCAGCCCCTAATCACACCTTTGCACCAGAGCCACTGCAGCCTGGAGGGCACAAGCAGCATTCAGCTCCTCAGCAGTTGACCACTGGCCCATGAAAGCAACACCTTTGCCAATGACAAGGGCTGCCAGCAGCTCAGAGACACCCTGCACAGTTGTCCCTGCAGCAACCATCAGCCCTGTGACCACCCGCACCACGAGGGAGGTGGACGAAGGAGAGCCCAAATGGGCTTACAGCAAGACTGAAGGACAGGCTTGGGGCAGCAGAGACATTCAAATGATGTCCCTCAGCAGATGAGCCTGTCCAGGGTCCAGCCCTGGACCCCTGGTCCAGCCCCACCGATAAGCAGCTCTGCTCAGCTGTGCTCACTCCTGCTCTCCCTTGCACAGCTCAGCACCTCGGTCCCACCTGCTCCCCAGTGAGGGGTTTGCAGACACCGAAGCTGGAAAACCTTTGTGCTAAGGAAGTCCAGCTGACCCCACCAGCCCTAGGTGCTCTGCCAGTGCCAGGTCCTCTGGCTCCCCCAGGAGATGCACTGCTCGCACCTGGGAACAGGGGAACTCATCACCCACAGCTCTAACTCTGTCAGATCCTGTAGACTCCCAAATGTTGCCACCTCTTGGGTGCTGCTATCCTTAACTTCTGTTCCTTGCAACAAACCTCTTCTCAGGAACACAAGACTGGGGAAGAAAACAGCGATACACCAGTAAGATCCGGAATGGACAGACTCTTTGGCCAGCCAGCAACAAAATGTCCTTCAGGACGGAGAGGACGGTGTCACAAGTGCACATCACGGGCTCAAAGAAGAGCTGCACCATTTCTGGGCCAAGCAGGCCTGTTCTGCAGCCTGTTCTTCAAGTACTGCCTCATCTACCTACCCTCCTTGGGCAGCCCAGGGCAAGACAATAGCCAACCAGCATAAAAACAGCCATTTGCTCTTTTCAGCCTCCACGTTGCCCCACCCTTCAGGAATTCCCCTCCAGCAGCCTTGCTGGACCCTTACCACCTCTCAAGGTCAGAAAGCCATCAGCTGTCCCTCCATCTCCTTCCCATGAAGGTCCCAGCCCTCCCTCACCCCAGCCATCAGCCACCTCAGCAGCTTGTGGCTTTCCGGCCATGTCCACTTGAAGACAAGAGGACTTCTGCCTGACTCAATCCACCCCAAAGGGGCCCAGCTCAGCACAGCCAGGTGCCCACGGGGACGCAAGCAGATCACGGCTCACTCACTCTCGTCAGGGTTGGGCGAAGCAAGAATGGCGCTGTGCTTCCTCTTCACTTCCTCCACGTTCTCTGAAATTTTATCGATGAACCCTCGAATTTCTTCCACCTGTGGAGATGCACAGGAAGACAGGTCTCCTGTGAGAGGCCTGGACTTTTGGAAAGGGGATGGATTATTAAACCCTATCCCAAAGCAACCACAAGCCATCTGAACCACAGCAAGCCAGGCTCGGTCCTGGCTCAGTCCCCCATAGCTCTTTGCTCCAGGGACTGAGAAGCCCAGTTTGACCCTCACCCCACAGACCAGAGAGGCCAAATTTGCCAGCAAATCCACGCTGGCATCTCCCCCGCACTCCTGTACTGCAAGGAGACACGCTGACATCGCCGAGAGGGGGAACCTCTACTTGTGCCCTCTGCCTGCCGAGCTGCCCACCCTCTAGCTCTTCTCTTTCGACTCACACCACCACTTTGCTCATCTTCCTCCATCTGCATGTCAGATTTTTCTCCATTCCCCACTCCATTGCCTGCACAGATACATTTTAACACCCCCTACACACATGCCACGCTAAGGGTGTGCTAAAAATCCGCATGCAGATCTTACAGCCACCCACACGCCAGAAGACAACCTCTTGTTTGGTAACGAGAGGCACAAAATTAAATCAATCCCATGCAGAAACTGCTACTCCGCAGAGGTGCTTTCAGGAGAGGTTGACAGCCAGTCCACTTTAGCAGCAGGCTGGAAGCAGGCAGGCTGCAAGGCTCACCCGCTTCCCCCAACTGGTCACCTGGCCCAGCTGCCCCACTGGTTTCTGGAGGAGGAGGTGGCACAGCAAAGCATCCATAGGGCCAGGTAAGCCCACGACAGCCCCAGGTCTGTGCGGAAGCCTGGTTCCTGCTAATCAGCACTCTGAGCGTAACCCCCGAGGACCCCGAGCATCAGCTTAAGCGGCATCAGCCAGGGCAGGACCCCCATCCCCACCTCGACCGCTGCTCCCCACCTGTGGTGGGAGCCCGTACCACAGGCCACTCCAGCGCTAACAGAAAGGTCTGAACTGGCTTTAAAGCTGCAGTAGAGAAACAATCCTCTCACCTGCTCAAAGAACTCATCCATGAAGCGGTCCCGGTCCACACTGACGGTGACTTCATCGTCATCGTCACTGTCCTTCGCCTGCAATGACACAGAGAGAGGCATCAACAAGTGCTTCCTGCAAAGTTTGCAGCTCCATTTGAGGAGCTCCTCAGGGGCATCTTCTCCTTCTCCTTTGCTCACTTGCTCCCAGGAGCTGGGGCAAACACCAGCCAGAGTGTGGGACGCCCTGGGCACTGCCACGCAAGAGCACTACGGACACTAAGAGAGCAGATGACAGCCAGCTCCAGCAATAAAGGCATGACGCAAAACACCACCACAGCCAGCTGCCACACCGCGTGGCCTCCTGTGGCAAGCACAGAACAAGACTAACAATACCTATGCATTTACAGAGAGCTGGAGGGGGGGAACTTTATGACCTATCCTCAGCTGTGCATGAGCACAACGGCTCTGCAAACAGCAGTGATGGGAAATACAAAGGATGCTGCAAGGGGAAAACACGAGGGATGCTGCAATGGGAAAATACAAGGGGTGCTGTGGAGTGCAGGAAAGGTGGGAGAGAACAGAAAATACAACAGAACTAGTAAAGCCGTAGCAGGCAAATGAGGGGTTGTCCTTGTCTGCAGCAGCGTGTGTGTCATTGTCACCAGAGATGAAAACATCTCCCGTCCCAGCAAGGCAGGGGACGTGAGCTCGGAGGGGAAAGAAAAATCACAGTCCTCTGTATAAGGAGACATTTAAAAGATTATTATCCAAAGGAGATACATGATGGAGGGAAATGGAAAATTAATGGGGTGGAAAAGTTTATTCTTACTCCATCTTCACTAGAGAGAAGGAGTCAGTGGAATGGAGAAGATTTAAGAAAGAGGACTGTCTCTGCTCATCTCATAATTGTCCCACATTTTGCAGATGGTTATATGTCACCCCGTGGGCCCTTCACACTTTGCAGAGCTAGCCAATACAGTCTCCAGAGAAATGCCTCTTACCTTGAAATAAGTCAGATGAAATACCTATCCTTTGCCCTAAAATTTTCTTTTCAATGTAGGGTGACTGATTTGGGTGGAGTCACCCAAAGCTGAAGACCCCAGCTTTCAACCTTGCCACCGCTCGTGGCACTGTTTGCTTTGGTAACTGCTTCATGAATGGCTTATCCAAAAACCTCAAGATTCAAGAGCTACCACGATTCAAGTGAAAATCTCACTCTGACAAGGAAAAGCAGGCACATTGCTACCCTGACCCACCACTCTCTGGGCACAAAGAAGAAATGTTCCCTGAAGCCAGGAATTCAAGAATTGTCCACTTTGGCCACAGTTGGGCCCCCAAGCCAGGGCTCAGCAGGCAGGAGCTGCCTGCACAGCGAGGCTGGGGCATGGCGGGAGCTGCCAGCCTGGGAATAGGTCAGTGCATTTAGATTTTGTTGAGCTGGGCGAGATCAGCCTCAGGATGAGCACCTCTTGCTGCCTACTGCACCCGCCATACCACTACTTTTCTGTGCTCCTTCCAGCTCTGCTGACTCCAGCTCCGTGCCACAAAGCTTTTCCTCAGGCAGCAGCCCGCCACCTGACCCAGCCCCAGCACCCGCCACTGACAGACCAGCTCACCCCTGCATCTCATGGCACGGCCCACCACAACGTCCTGCCCGGAGGTTTACTCCACAGCGCAGGGGCTGTGCAGGGGGTGAGGGCTGGCACCACAGCCCAGGCTGGGGGCAGACAGCCCGCGAGGCACTGCATGCAGAGCAGCTCTGCCAGGGGACACCTGTCCTGCCTCCAGCCCCATGCCACCTCGCCACATGCCCAATAGGATGGCCATCCACAGGAAAGGGTCAAAGGAAAGGGGTCTGAGAGCAGCCCTGCAGAGAAGGACTGGGGGACACTGGTGGGTGACAAATGGGACATGAGCTGGCAATGTGAACTTGCAGCCCATAAGTCCAAGCATCTCCTGGGCTGCATCACCAGCAGCATGGCCAGCAGGTCGAGGGAGGGGATGCTCCCCCTCTGCTCCCCTCTCCCAAGACCCCCCTGGAGCACTGTGTCCAGCTCTGGGGTCCCCAGCACAAGACAGACATGGACCTGGTAGAGCGGGTCCAGAGGAGGCCACCAAAATGGTCCGAGGGCTGGGACACCTCTGCTATGGAGAAAGGCTGACAGAGTTGGGGTTGTGCAGCCTGGAGAAGAGACAGCTCCGGGGAGACCTTACTGCGGCTGCTCAGTACTTAAAGGGGGCTTGTAGGAAAGAGGGAGAGAGACTTTTGACCAGGGCCTGCAGTGACAGGACAAGGGGTCTGAACGAGGGTGGGGTCAGGTTGGACATAGGGAAGAAATGTTTGACGATGAGGGTGGTGAGACACTGGCACAGGTTGCCCATTGAAGCTGTGGATGCCCCATCCCTGGAAGTGTTCAAGGTCAGGCTGGACGGGGCTTTGAGCAACCTGATCTAGTGGAAGATGTCCCTGCCCATGGCAGGGGGGTTGGACTGGGTCATCTTTGAAGGTCCCTTCCAACCCAAACCACTCTGTGATCCTATGAAAGCCCCTTCCCAGGGTGAGCAGGATGGGAAGCGCCAGCGAGCCTCTGCAGGCCTGGACAGGAAAATACACTCCCGTCACAACTTCCTCCAAGCCTATCCAGCTTTTCTTGCCTTCATTCTGGCAGGATCTTAATTTGCAGGAATTTTGAGCCCCTTTCTGAAGCCTGCAAGGAAAGCACTCCCTGTCATTAATTTTAAATGCAGGCTTGTACCGTGACCATGCAGGCCAGAGAGTACTGGCAGCAGACGAAAGGTAGCAGGTCAGCATGCTGCCTGCGAAGATGTCCATCTCCTTGTCACCTCTTGCCTGTCCCTTCCACGTCTGAAATGGTCCTGACTCATTGCATGCAGGATGCCACATCGCTGCTTGGTCCCATCCCCGCTGCCCACTGGACCCTGCCATTTTTTAGACCCAGAAATCCCAGAGGAAGGCAACCCACAGCCTAGGGAGAGGGTTTATGCCAAAGCCACGCACAGTCTTGTCGGAGGCACTTCTATCTTCAAGGCAGCTCACCCCCCAGGCGCAGCAGAGCTGATGCACAGGCAGGGCGATGGCTATTTAGGGCAGGCACTGAACGCAGCGCTGCCCTGCTGCGCACGGGGAGAGCGGCACAAAAGCAGCCCGGCCGGGAGCCCTGTGAAGAGGAAATTACAAGGATGGAGCCTGCTGGTCAGGAGGGCACATGTCACTCCAGGCTGGAAAAGGGCACCATCTGTCCAACCCACGTCACTGGAAATACCCTCCATGCCACGCTGCCTCCGACACACAGCGTCAGGCTGGTCACACGAGGGAGGCAGCAGCAACTTAGCTGTGGGGCTAACCAGGACTTGAGGGGGATAGCACCAGGCAGGCACAGCTCCCTGGGATGCAGGACACTGAAGGATCATCTGCCCCCAGCATCTCCCTCCTTCCAGGCGCGCAGACCAGGCACACTGCTGGCCCTCACAGGCGCTCTCACCCCAAGCTTGAAGTGTCTTCCCCTACACTGCTGCCAAAGTAGAAACAAAACCAAAATACCTTTCCTAAGGAAACCTAAAGTGTCCACCCAGCCGACAGCGTTTTGGCTTCACGCATCCCAGCTGTGAGCATCCCAAGTTTTCAAAGCCACATGGAAAGCTCCGGTCTAGGTCAAAGCTACCTGCTGGTGCTGCTCAACACAAGCAGCAAACAATTCATAGCCTTCAAAAGCCCGGGCTTCCTTGCCAGTGACAGGAGAGGAGCACGCACTCCCAACGCCATGGTGGGCACGCCATCCTCCCAGTGCTTCTCAGCTGCTGAAATGGCTGTCCATCCATCTCTGCATCCGCCAGGCGCGCCTGACGTGTTGCAACCTCAGGCAGCAAAGGCTGCTCCAAGACTCCTTATGGGGAGAGAGGAAACAGAGCCACAGCGAAGCACTGCAAGTTCAAGTGCCTTAGGTGAGACTAGCTCTAAAAACAGCTTACAGCAGGCGACGAGCCCAAGTTAATTAACACAACCAGCCAGCAAGCAGCTCCGCTGCCCTGCAGCCTTGGTGGGTCACTGGCGTTGCCCATTTTATGTGTATAGGTGCCGCATGGCAGTGCTGATCGCTGCCTGCGGATGCTCCGCTACCGGCACGTCCAGAGCAGAAGAGCAGGAGGGGTTTGATCAACCTCCCTCGACACCCGCTCCTGCCTTGGGCACTTTCAGGCAGCACCAGGGACCTGAGGTCTCCAGGCTTTCGCTCCCCACACAGGGTAGGTGAAGATAACCCTTCTTTCACAGGGTTTTTTATTTCTCCAGCCCACCGGAGGCCAAGCAGCGGGCAGCGCAGCAAGCAGCATGCTGGCAGCACGGATGGCTCTGGGAGCCCCTGCCTCCCTGGTGCCTCCAGTGCTGCTGAGCGCGGGGAGCGGGATGGGGAGGGCAGGTCAGCCAGAGCTCCTCCAGCACCTTTCAGGCCCTCACAGGGTTAAATGTGCCCCTCCACAAGGGCCGAAATCCCAAGAGAAGGCAGAGCCAAGCTGCAATACCTTCCCTGGCAAAGTGGGTGGGAAGATGGTCCAGAGCCCTGGAGCATCCCAGCTCTGTGGGTTTTGCAACAAGCACACCGCTAATAAATTCATTATCAAGCAGATTACATCCCTTCAGTTCAAACCAGCCCTGTTCCCTCTGCAGGCGCTTTCTGGAAGATGGCAGAGGAGCACAAACCAACCAAAAAGACCTGAAGCCTGCTCTCCTCTGAAAAGCAAGAGGTGGCAGGCAAGAATGAACTGTGGCAGGGCGTAACAAGGTCTCTATTATCTCAGCAGTGGCTATGCGCAGGCTTTAGCTCCTGCCCTCTTCTGTTATCGTTGCAGATGAATTTGACCGTGTCCAGATGCATCTGCGGAGCCGGTACAGGCAGCAGAGCCATGCCAGGGCAAAGGAGCAACTGGCTCGGCCAGCACTGTGCACCTCTGTATCCCATGCTGACCCCCCGGCTCATCCCTCCGCCAAGCCCTGCCGGCGGCACTCACAACCACGCCAGCCAACCCTTTCCTAGGAAACGCCCGTGTGCACAAGCAGGCAGCAGGCAGAAGGCAGTGAGTCCTAGCCCTGCCTCCAGCCGCCACGCCGGGCTGCAGGGTCCAACGCCAGGGACTGCCTCCCATTCCCACCAGAGATAAGGCAAGCTTCACAAAAGCACAACGAAAGGAAAAAGCCACAACAGCTGCTACCCCCCGCTTTAGGGACCATTAAGTTAAGCAAAAAAAGGCCTCGTCCCTAAGAGATGCAGGATGATGCTCGCTGGCTTTGCTTCCAGGCTGAATCTGGGTTTTTTTTATTTAATGGACACCTCCACACTGATCTGCCCAGCCTGAGAAATTTCAGCCATCTGGGCTTGACTTTCTTTGCAAAATGACTGCCCTTTCTGTGCCAAAACCAAAGCATCCCATGGGATGCACAACACAAGGCTGCTCGGTGGGGGGATGCTCCCTGAGCAGCAGTTGGTTGTGGCTGGGACCGTGTCCCTACACGGAGCGGCACACAGGGGTCCAACGCCAGTCACCTTGTTCCCCGTGTCCAAGTCCTCGAGCCCAGGGCATTGCTGTCAGCACCCGACAGCTCCTGCAGCAGCTCATTCCCCACGGCTCCAGTGTGCGGCTGTGCACGTCACTGAGAAGAAGGACGAGGTCAGAATAACTCAGCAGTGAGCTGCACCAAGATCTCTTCTCAGCCATCTTAAAAAGCCTACAGGACACGTATTAAAGTGTATGGATGCCCAGATCCCTGGAAACATCCCAGCCCAGCTCTGCGATGCTTGGCAGCAGCAGAGCCACTTACTGTGGCTCTGCTGCTGAAGTTTCATGTGAACAAGGTCCAAAGCACTCACGGGTCTCCTACCCACCAAACTACCACCACCCTCATCCTGGGAGGCTGCGTTGACCCTTCACACCTTAGGGTTTGCTTTAGTGCTTTGCAGCAGCCAAACCAAGTCTTTCCTCAGGAGTTCAGAGGCAGAAGTCCTGCTCTGGAGGGTTTTCAGGGAGGTGGTGACAAGGCTGAGGACGAGGACAGCCAGAGGGCCTGCTCCTGGGAGAGAGCCCTAGAGAGCTGAACCACCTGAGACCATGGCTTAAATTACCTACAGCCTCAGTCTTAGCATTTTTTACAGACTCTATATATAATACAACTATGCAACGTAATAAACTGGGTATTTTATAGCACATGTCCAATAGACATGTCAGCTATGTCCAATTCCAATATCCACCAAAACCAGCCCATACTTCCCACTAACAACTTTTTGATGAATAAAAGCTCAAAGCACAAATGACTTTAGCATTCAGCAATATCTGCATGAGTCAGTAGGCGTTTCCAATTTCCAACACTAGCAGTGCAAGGGAGAACAAGATTTCCAAGAGTTTTGTCCTTAGGTGTTGGCTTTCATTGCTGCAGAATTACGTTACCAGCCGTTGGCATGAAGCCCAACCCTTTTATCAGAGCCGTGGTCAATTCTTAAGCTCAGTTTTAGAAGCAGGCATGTAAAATTCCACTTAACTATTAAGAACAAATGTCAGAGGTGACAGAGGTGCCTCCAGTCCTGCAGAGGACAAGGAGCTGAGTTCACCAACCTCCTCCTGTAGCTCTAGAACATGGACAGATCTGTGACCTACTGGAAAGGCATCGATACTTTACAGTCAATACTTTACAAATTTGCAATCATGGCTAAGGAATAATTTGGGTGAAAAACAGCAGACAGACTTAATTCATCTGAAATTAATTTCTTAACATCCTCCTAACGGTGGCACCATCCTTGCTATGGCTTCTGGGCAGACCAGAGCTTCACGCAGGCAGCAGAAGCACCTGCAGCCACTGTACTTGTCTATCCTCTCCACCCCACCACGTATTCACAAGGGTCAGCACTCGGAGAGGTTTCTACCAGGATCACCACCATGCTCTGGTGTCTACCAAGTGCTCTACGATTGATGCCAAGCCCTGGTGATGCCCACCAGTGACCGCGAGGTCTGTACCAGGAAGCTGCTGGCGAAAAGAGAAGGAAAGCTGCAGGCAGAGGAGGCAATGCAGGTGGCACCACAGCTCCCATGGCCTGTGTCACCAGAAGAGGATCAACACATGAAAATCAAGGCAGTCCATAAAATGGTTATCCTTCAAATCAGACTGCACTGCCTACAGACACTCATGGAACATGTTGGTTTGGAAGGGACCTTCAAAGATCCTCCAGTCCAACCCCCCTGCCATGGGCAGGGACATCTTCCACTAGACCAGGTTGCTCAAATGGTAATGAATGCTCAAACATGGGAATGACATTTCTTTGGTGCTCTTGCCTAGACCATATAAAGGAACCTTAGCACCATCCAGGTGAGACACCGACCCTCCCAGAAGGCAAATGTCTTCTGGAAAACCAAAGTGAACAGTAGTTTCATACACCACAAACCCAAAATCTGGCAGGACTTGATGGAAGATCTGAAAGCAATGGCAGATAAAAAGGAAGACTTAATACTAGAAAATCCGCAGCAGACATCACAGCAGAAGTACTGTACGACAGGAAGTGGCCATGGCTGGCAGTGAGCTTCTGAAAACTCACAGGACAACGTGAGCAGAGGATTTTATTTTTAATTATTCTTTAGTTAGTTCCCATGAGAAGAAACCCAGGTCTGTAAGTATCCACTAGAAACTGAAATACCGCACTGTTAACAGAAAGCTCAGTCTCATCTTGCAGCAGATTTTGATGCTACGCAGCCCGGGTTTGTTCCCTGTGCCTGGCGGTGAACACCAAGGTACCGGTGGACGCCAGAGAAGCAGGCTGCAGGGAGGAGGAACCTTCTCCAGTGGAAGAACACTGGCCTAAGAGCAAATGAACACAAATAATTCTGGGCAGGAGATTTGGAATTTTACAACCCAGTCAAGACCTGATCTAGTGGAAGATGTCCCTGCCCATGGCAATGGGGTTGGACAAGATGATCTTTGAAGGTCCTTTCCAACACAAACCATTCAACAATTCGATGACTGTGGTCCTGCAATGGCTGTCCAATGGCAGCACGGCCCAGGAACTTCTCTACAACAGATCTCGACAAGGTTGTGAAACGGACCAAAGAGGTTGTGTGCAACAGCAAGGTCTTGAATGCAACCACACACACGGCATTGGCCTCAACCTCAAAGGTACCTGGACAACCTCTCCCCACGGGCAGTGCCAGTACCCTCAGTGACTGAGGGGAAGTTTTTCCTTAGCCTGACCTCTCCACAGCTGCTGCAGCAGAAGGACTTCCCATTCTCCTCTGGATGCCCCCAAGGACATTTTTTGGCCAGCAATCAGCAGATGCCCTGGGCTCCACTCACTGCTTCCAAGGCTCCTGCAAAAGGTGACAGAGGAAGAGACCCTCCTGCCAGAGGAGAGTGGCTGTACAGGGGTATCTCCTGCACCTCCACTGGAAATACTCAGGGTATCACAAGGAAGAAGGCTGAAAGTTGCTTCAGGACATCTCTCATGTAGGACCTGAGCACGTACGATCTGCTTGTATTCAAGGCAGGTTAAAGAAAAGCAAATAAAACATCTATTTACAAAACTTGAACTAGACAACACAGGTACACAGCTCAAGAAAAGGTGAGCACCAAAATTAAAGTGGATTCACGGTGGGTTTCTTATCACAGCCCACATTCAAGGATGCCTGGTTAAGCCAGTCACCTGGAGCTGCTTGCACAGGGTCAGCATCAGTCCTGCAGATTTGAGGTCTTAAAGAAACTTTCTTCCTGCCAACTTTCAAACACAGTAGTGTGGAGCAGGTAATGGAGAAGTGCAGTAGAGAAGCGCCATGCCTATGGCCTTCTACAGGAATGGCAGCAGAGTGCCTCCAGGTTGACATCATCACCTCCCAAACATCACCACATACCATGCCAGCATCACATAAAAAGACATATGGGCTGCATCACCAGCAGCATAGCCAGCAGGTCGAGGGAGGGGATGCTCCCCCTCTGCTCCCCTCTCCCAAGACCCCCCTGGAGCACTGTGTCCAGCTCTGGGGTCCCCAGCACAAGACAGACATGGACCTGGTAGAGCGGGTCCAGAGGAGGCCACCAAAATGGTCCGAGGGCTGGGACACCTCTGCTATGGAGAAAGGCTGACAGAGTTGGGGTTGTGCAGCCTGGAGAAGAGACAGCTCCAGGGAGACCTTACTGCGGCTGCTCAGTACTTAAAGGGGGCTTGTAGGAAAGAGGGAGAGAGACTTTTGACCAGGGCCTGCAGTGACAGGACAAGGGGTCTGAACGAGGGTGGGGTCAGGTTGGACATAGGGAAGAAATGTTTGACGATGAGGGTGGTGAGACACTGGCACAGGTTGCCCATTGAAGCTGTGGATGCCCCATCCCTGGAAGTGTTCAAGGTCAGGCTGGATGGGGCTTTGAGCAACCTGGTCTAGTGGAAGATGTCCCTGCCCATGGCAGGGGGGTTGGACTGGATCATCTTTGAAGGTCCCTTCCAACCCAAACCATTCTGCGATCATACGACACACCACATGCCACAGCCTGTCCTCTGCTCACAGCCATTAGTCTGCTCCCTCCTTTGGGGGGCAAGGCAGCACCCACATTTCAGACACCAGCCCTGCCGCTGGCCACTGAAGGCAGAGACACAGGCAGCATGTGGCACATTGCCCCTGCCCTCTCCCCCACCTTCCAGCTTAGGAAAACTTTCTACTCCTTGTGCTTCCAGAGTTGCCTCGGTTTATATTTTTTCTAAGTAAAGACAGTCCCGTTGGCTTTATGCCTGGTCTGGTCCTGACACAGCATCGCTCTGTTTCTGTTTCCCATGCCGTCCTTCTCCACTTGCCTTCCCCTCCCCATGCATCTCCTCTAAGGATAATTCCACAGATGCCACGGTCCAAGGACATTCAGCTGTCCCCTGCTGTGGGTTTGCTCAGGTCACCCTCCAGCTGCCTGGAGCCAGGATGTTACCGCACACTCTGTCTTCCCGGGTCTTCCACTTGGGCTCACTCTCCTCCTTTTTTCTAATATACATAATTTTCTGGAAGTAGCAATTTATCACAGTACTTAGCTTAATGAGCCTTACTGTACATGTTCTGCCTGTAGTGATAATTTTGCATATTTCCTGAGAAATCTTGTTAACGGGGAGATACATAGCAAAACAAACATTTGTATAGCTTCCGAGCAGCTCGCACAAAGACAAAGACAAAGACACTTGCAATTAAAACAACGGGAACTAGTCTAAACCTCTTTGGCTCAAGCCCTTTTAGACATCCAGCACGCAGCCAAGATACATGGCTTGCGAACGCAATGTCTCATTACCCTTCGGCATCCACAGTATGGCCCTGGGTTTCAAGAGGCACAGAGTATTTCTGCATTCAGGTTGACTTCAGTGGGACGACCAAGCCCCCACCGCACTGGACCTTGAGCTCCCCAGCAGACACCAAGGTACGCCGGCGCTCAGCATCCCCCTGCGAGGCCGGTGCCGGTGGGGACTGAGCCCATCTGTCCTCCAAGCCCCCATCCATCGCCCCACTTCCCTGCGGGGTGCAGACCCCCACTGCAGACCCCAGTCTCCTCCTGGGGTGGGGACATGAAATACCATCCAGAGCTGACCCAGAGGCTAGGCTTTGCATGCTGCTGTGTTTAAAGCACATCAAAGGGTCTTCCCAATTTTAAGTTTTCTTTGGCTTGCCCTACTCGGGTGCGTGCCTGCTGCTGCTAATGGCATCCCTGCAGCACAGGGACACCTGGGACCCCACAACTGCTGGGGAGCAGAAGAATGTCTCAGATGGAGAGTGTGGAAGGCAGGGATTGTGGGCTCACTCTACATCACCTCCGTTATCTTCTGCCATGCCCAGCTGACAGGCCCGGCAGACCCCAAGGAGCAAGGACTCACCCGTGTCTCACCCCCTCCCACTCTCCAGGATCACAAGGGAGCAGGTAAAGCAGCTTCTCTGCCCTGGAGACACACCCTCACGGGAGGGAGACGGTCAGGCCAGGCATGGTCCAAGGGAAGCCATGGTGCACAGCCTTCCACAGCAGTTTTGCTCCTTCCAGCCCCCAGAAAATAAGCTTTTCAGCATCACTACCCACCCCGCCAATTACAGCCAGACCAGGCGGCTGTGCAGGCTGCGGACATGCAATACGGAGCTGCTGGCTGCCACCCGCCACGTGACAGCCCTGGGTCCCCAACGGGTGAGGGAAGACGGGAAGCTGAATTATTTACACGACCCTTCCGGTTGAATAGAAGAGCTCAAAAGCATGCCGGGCAACAAAGAGGGTTAAAAAAAGGAAAGGAAGACAGCATTTAAATAAGCAAATATATCTATCTCCGGAGTCAGCAGGGACTTTTGCATCGGGGGGGGGGGGCTCCGGAAAAGCCCCGCTGCCCAGACAGAGATCGACGAGACCCGACTCCTGCTGCAAACAGCAACTTTGGCTGACTTCACGTTTGTACACCTGAGAGAGAAATCATCAGCGGGAGCAGCACAGGATTATTAACAAGAGGGGATGGAGCAAGGTCTGCCTGTGAGTCCTGGGGGGCCACGCTGCAGATTTGAGCTGTGGCAGGAGGGAAGAGGGTGGATCTATGGAGCTGGACCTGGAGCTGACCTTGCTTTCTTTCTCCTTTTATTTTTAACGCACACCTCCCCGCAACTCCCACGGGCAGGAGGCAACACTTGGAACAGAGACGTGGCAGGCAGGCAGGCAGGAGCAGGGGGTTTCAGCCAGCTGGGGAGGACAATGGCGCAGCACAAACACATGGATATGGCTGGAGAAAGGCACCTGAAAACGGCTGCCAGACAGGAGCGACAGGCACAGGAGAGGGCCCTGCAAAACCATTTCAACAATTTCTGCAAGCTGGAGATGTGCAAAAGCAGGTCTGGTTTTGCCCCCGTGCCTCTCCCATTGGTGTGGGTTGGGAAACAGCTCCTTACTCAAAAACAAGGTATGATGAGAAACAAAAGCTAGACATGAAATAAAGAGCAATTCTTCAAACCCCAGAGGAACTATTCTCAATTAACACTCATTTCAGCAAGGCAAGCCTTTAGACCCAACAGGAAGGTCACCAGAAACGTGACCACCACTTTGTACACTTGCTTCGTTGCAAGCAAACGTTGAGGCTTTGGTCCTACAACCACCTCCAAGCCCACCCGGTCTTAGACAGACAATGAGTCCCACTACACAAGGTCCGTGCTGGGGGCCAAAGGGGGACCTCCAGGTCCAAACTGTCCTTCTTCTCCTGTCACCACTCCAGAGAAGGTCCTCGACATGCTGGGGGAGCTTCTGCCAGCACTGAAACCTGCCAGGCCTGGACACCGTCCTGCAAGCACGGTGGCCTTGCCTAACCTCTCCCCACAGTGCCCGAACACATGATTTGGGCAGCGTCCACCCTAGAGTCTCAAGGAACACTTCCATCATGTAGTTGCAAGATAAAACATCAGGCGAGCACTGCCTGGTAGGGAATGGGGAGAGGATCTGTCAACCGATAAATGGTCTTTCCCAGCCCAGTCAGAGCCCAGCAACTGCTACAGTCACTAAAAATCAATAACTATTGGAAATTCTGCTAATTGGCTGTATGAAATGTTGACAGCAGAGTCCTATCATCCTGAAATCACTCAGCCACACGTTTCTTAATGCCAAATGCGTGGAGCTCCTCCAGCAACAGCAACCCTGACCCAAACCATCCAGGTCCATCCAGCCACTGACCCCTCGAGCTGCTCCAGTGCCCGTGTCCCCTCGAAACCCCCTCTCCTGGCCCGGGGCAGGCATCTCACAGCAGCCTGCAGCTCCTTGGCACCATCTCACTGCTTCAGCAATGGGGAACTGAGTTTTGCTGGAAACAGGGCACTCTGGGACCAGGGACCAGGAATTGCCAAATGCCACTTCCACGGCCTGCCCAGTATCTTCATCAATGAAACAGACAGCGGGACTGGAGGGAAGGGGTGGTATCCAGAGGGACCTGGACAGGCTGGAGGAGTGGATCCATGTGAACCTCATGAAGTTCAACCAGGCCAAGGGCAAGGTCCTGCACCTGGGTCAGGGCAATCCCCAGTACCAGCACAGACTGGGGGATGGAGGGATGGATGGAGGGATGGATGGAGAGCACACTGTGGAGAAGGACTGGGGGACACTGGTGGGTGACAAATGGGACATGAGCCAGCAATGTGAACTTGCAGCCCATAAGTCCAAGCATCTCCTGGGCTGCATCACCAGCAGCATGGCCAGCAGGTCGAGGGAGGGGATGCTCCCCCTCTGCTCCCCTCTCCCAAGACCCCCCTGGAGCACTGCGTCCAGCTCTGGGGTCCCCAGCACAAGACAGACATGGACCTGGTAGAGCGGGTCCAGAGGAGGCCACCAAAATGGTCCGAGGGCTGGGACACCTCTGCTATGGAGAAAGGCTGACAGAGTTGGGGTTGTGCAGCCTGGAGAAGAGACGGCTCCAGGGAGACCTTACTGCGGCTGCTCAGTACTTAAAGGGGGCTTGTAGGAAAGAGGGAGAGAGACTTTTGACCAGGGCCTGCAGTAACAGGACAAGGGGTCTGAACGAGGGTGGGGTCAGGTTGGACATAGGGAAGAAACGTTTGACGATGAGGGTGGTGAGACACTGGCACAGGTTGCCCACTGAAGCTGTGGATGCCCCATCCCTGGAAGTGTTCAAGGTCAGGCTGGACGGGGCTTTGAGCAACCTGATCTAGTGGAAGATGTCCCTGCCCATGGCAGGGGGGTTGGACTGGATCATCTTTGAAGGTCCCTTCCAACCCAAACCACTCTGTGATCCTATGATACTTGCACATCTCCCTCACCTCCTCCTGCTCTCTCTCAGAACATCACTCATAATTATTTTACCATTTGGACCTGTCTCACACCCTGGAAATCCGACATCTCACCCAAACTGAGCTGTCACCTCCCAGGCAGGATGAAGCAGTGTGTGACCCTCACAGTCCTGCATGCATGCACCATCTCGTCACACCCTGGCCGTGGTGCCCTGCTGAGCCAGGACAGCAGAGCCCCCGCACGTTGAGCCGAGCTTCAGGCTCTTCCTCCATCCGCAGTGGCTGATGGCTCTATAATGTAGCACCCTCAGCACCAGCTCTCCTCAAGCTTTGTAGGACACAACACAAGCCGAGCCTAAATCAAGACATTGTAGGTGCCTGGAGCACAGGGAGAAGCAGCTTAGAGACTGTCCCAAAAGCAAAATAAATTATTTTTCAGATAATTTTTGTCCCATCCCTGCTCTGTCACCAACACTGTAGAGGGACAACTGCAGCAGAAGGGGATGCTTTTGGGGGTTTTGGGGAAGGGGACCAGCTCCAGCTCTGCTCTGGATGGGCAGGAAACACCACCCGTGGCCAGAGCCATGGCGCCTACCCACGAGCAGCTTGAGAGCAAAGCTCTGCTGGTCTCATTCCGGGCATCCTTCATGGCCAGTCCTCGGCTGCTCTTCCTCCACAACAAAAGGACATTTTTCAGCCGTAAGCTGTAAGCTAAATTTCCTGTCACTGGTTCAGAGCAGACCTGGGGGCACCACCACCCCCAGGGCACTAGATAAGCTCAAGTGAGTTTGAACACAACCAGAGAGCCAAGGTTCAGAAAAGACACAAGATTAGCATTTTGAATTTCAAGTACCATTTTAAAAATCCCATTAAGACATGAAGCTCTTGTTCCGCACAGCAGTGAAAGCCCTGCATCCCCTCCTCAGCTCCAATAAAGCCAGCTCTTTTTTTTTTTAATTCTTCTTTTTTATCATCCCTGGCAGAATTTAGATACTGTATTAAAACAGGAAGAAACTGGACTGAGCTATTAATGACGCTGGCTACTGGCAGCACAGAAAAAACAAGCCCAAACAATCCCCATACTCTGTCCACTGCAGCATCTCACTCCTCCCAGGTGACTGCCACCACCAAGGCTGTAAATCCACGTTTCCCACGCGCGTTGCCCCACTCCCCGCAGCCCTGCCAGGCTCAGCTCCAGGGCATCCGGATGCTCCAAACCAGACCTCCATCCCCAGGAGCCCTCGGATGCAGCAGGGAGCCCCGGGGAGGATGCTGCACCTGGGGGCTGCGCAGCCCTTCAGCATTAGGCTGCTGAATAAGGAATATCAGCAGCAGTGAGGCAAAAATGCACTTTATTTTTCCTAAGACATATTTAAAGGAATTGAGAGATTTTAAAATACTCTACAGCATCACTTCTCAGCCAGCACCGGCTGCCAAGAGGACATTCACGGGGCTGGTTTTTACTATTATTATTAAAAAGCCTATTTTCCAATCCTATTTCACAGCCTGCGCTGCTGGTGGAGAAAGAGTCCCCTGTTTGGGTGCTTTCCAGGCACTCCGGCTGAGCGGGGAGGGTGCACTTGTGCTTTATATAGCCCCTTCCACCTCCAGCATCGACAGCCACCCCCTCGTTCCCTTGCTGGCGTCACCCCAGCTCTGTCCTCCTGGTGCTTTCCAGACCGAGCCAAACTCCCGGCTGAAGCAATTCCAGTGGTGTCTGCGGGGACCAGCCGGCCTGGGCACCCACAGCCGTCCCCACTACCCCTCACTCCACGCCTGGGTCACCCCCTCCCCTCCTGCAGGTCACCACCCCAGGGATGGAGCACAGATGGCGCGGCCGGACACCCACTCGCCGCCCCCTCTGCGCACCCCCAGCTCACCTCCCAGGTGGCTCGGAAGACCCAATCGTGAAGTAATTAAAAAAAAAAAAAAAAAGCCCAATAAAAAGCTGCAAAGCAAGCGCTGGTGTGCTGGCATGAGGCGGAAGGCTGGATGCTGGAGCAGCACCCTGGGATTTCAGGCTCTCGCCCCCCCCGGGCATCCCCGCTGCCCGCCGCACGCTGCAGGGCCCGGCCGCACGCCCAGCGGGAGCGAGGGGGGTCCCGGTGCCCGCGCGGGCGGTGCCGCCGCCGCAGTCCCCGGCAGGCAAGGGGACAGGCAGCGAAGGGGCAGCGAGGGGCTCCGCCGCGGCACGCATCGAAGCTGCTGCCTGCTCTCCGCCACCCAAGCCCCCGTGACCCGCGGGGGGTCTCCGAGGGGCGGTGAGTGCCCCACCGGCGGGGCAGAGCGCGGGTGCCGCCGGGCCCCGGCGCTCCCCCGGGACAGGCTGCAGCCGCAGACGGTGCCCGACGCCCCGCTCACCCCCGCGGCCTCGGCAGGACCCCCGGGTCACGGCACCGGGCGCCAAGCGGCCGTTTGCAGCGGCAGCGGAGGTGGCGGGCCCGGGTGGCGGAGGGCAGCGGGGGGCACCGGGCACCGGCTGGCGTCCCCCCGGCGAGGCAGCACCCGCAGGGCTGCGCGGCCCCGGGCTCTTCCCAGGCCAGATGACATCAGCAGAGCCAGGAGGATGAAAAAGCAAAACGGGTGCAGAGCGGGGCGGCCGGGGCAGGGGACGGCACCGGGTGGGCACCGGCACGGGCAGGGCCCTGCTGCCCGCGGGGCATCCTCTGCCCGCAGCATCCCCGCCGGGAGCTGCCCTCCTTGCGCCGGGTAAAAATAAACATTTTTATTTACTTTTTTCCGCCTGGGATCGCTTTCAGCCGGCTCGGCTCCCCGGGCAGACGGTCACCCGGTGCCGGGGGAGATGGGGTCCCCCGGGGCAGGGCCCGCGGCTCGCACCGCCCGCCCGGGAGCCGCAGCCGCCCGGCGCCGGGGGGAACCGGATCGGCCCGCGGGGGCGGGGGGGGGCGGGAGGGGGGGCGCAGCCCGGGGGTCCCCGCTCCCGCCCCGACACCCCCGCGAGGGCCGGGGGGACTCGGCCCCGGCCCCCCCCCCCAGCCCAGCCCCCTCCGGCGCCGCCGCTCGGGGCACGGCGGTCCCCGGCCCGAGGAGGGGAGACGAGGCGGCGCCGGGCGGTCCCCGAGCAGGGGCAGAGGCGCTGCCCGCGCTGCCCGCACCCCCCCCCCCGCGGCCGGCGCCCCCCACTCACGGCGCGCAGCTCCCCGGTCCGGTCCTTCATCCTGCCCGGCCGCCGCCGCCGCCGCTGGGTCCGGCCGCCGCGCGGGGGAGGGGCGGGCGCGGCACATGCGCGCAGGCGGGCGGAGCGGAGCGGCGGCGGGAGCGGGCCGGGGCCGGGGCCGGGGCCGGGGCCGGCGGCGGGGGGGCGCGGAGGCGTCCTGCCGGGCCGGTGTCCGAGGGGTGCGACGGGGGAGGGCACTGCCGGAAGGGGCGCCGGGGGGTCACACCTTGGGGTCACACGGCGGGGGGGGACACATGGGGTCTCACACCGGGGGTCTCAACCGCGGGGGGGGGAACACCGAAGAGGGGGCACAGCTGGGGAGGACACAGCTGCGGGGGGTCAAAGGGGAGGAGTCCCCGGGGGTTGACACCCGGGGGGCACACGGGGTCTCACACCGGGAGGATCAACACTGGGGGGAGTCACCGGAGCGGGGTTCAAACGGGGAAGCACGTGGGGTCTCATGCCAGAGGGGGCACACCTGGGAGGGCCACACGCAGGGGGGGTCACACCTGGCGTCAGGGGGAGATCACATCTGGGGCTCACCCTCGGGGCTCAGCTGGGGTCTCTCACCTGGGGGGGCATACGGGGGGGCACACCTGCGGGACATCACATCAGGGGGCTCTCCCGGCGGCACACAGCAGGGCAGCCCCAACTGCAGGGTCACACCTGGGTGTCCGCAGGGCAGCGGCAGCGCAGGGGCTGGGGATCCAGCAGACACCACAGTTTGGGGGCACCAGCAGGAGGGGCTAGCACTGACCCCCAGCCTGGGGACAGGCAGGGGGCTGAGGGGGGGGGGGGGTCCACGCTGGGGGACCCCCAACCCCAGGCTCACAGGAAGCAGCGAGGAGCCAGCAGGGCTCAAACAGGTAGTGCCAGTTTGCTGCTTTTGGGGGAACTGGTGGTGTCGGGGAGACACCCCTATGCCCCCCCTTTTCCAGGGACAGAGCAGGAACGGGACATCCCACACCGTGTGCCCATGGGTTCCTGCACGTTCTGGGGCTGCCCTGGGGCCTGCTGGTCCAGCCTCAGGGCCACTGGCCACAGCTCCGGTGGCCCTGGATGTGTTCAGAATCCCTGGGGTGACCAGTGCTGGGATGTGCCTGCCGCAGAGGCTCGGGTCTCCTCCTCCCAGCGCTCCTGTGCCAGGGAGAAGCTCCAGAGCCACCAGTGCAGGGAGTGGCTCTGCACAGGAACAGCCAGCCAGGTGGGAGTCAAGCAGAAATCAAAGCAGTCCTAAACCAGCCAGGTGGGAGTCAAGCAGAAATGTCCCAGCAAAACCCAGCTCCTGTTCCCTGGGAAACATCCAGCCATCAAAACTCAGTGTCTTGACAAAGACCTCTTCCCCGTGGTCCTCCAGGTTCACGCACTAAGCAGATAATCCCTGGAATCGGACCTACATCTCAATGGGAAATGGCTTGAGCAAACCTTGCTCAGGTTTAAACGTTTCCATAGAAAAATTAAGATGCCCGGATTAAACATCCATGGGACCCTGACTGATTTTAGAGAATGGAAATAGCAAGATGGTGTTTGCCAAGCAAACTGCTGTGGGATGTGAAATGAAGGAGCACCAAACGTCACGTGCCCGTGTTGGAGGAGATGCTCCGAGATTTCTTGGGAGCCCGTCAGACATGGGCTTGGCTTGGGGCTCCTGATGCGCCTGGCAGGGACGCGGCTGCAGGATGAGAGCCCAGGGTTTGGGGGCACAGCGGGGCTCCCCTCATGGTGCTGCACCACCTCCACCACAGATAAATTTGGCGTCGGTGAGTTTTAGCAGTTCTTCCCTGCAGCCTTCCTTTCACTCTCCGCAGCCCTCGGCTCCAGGACAGGGCCGGGGCTTCCCCGCTGCCCCCGAGAGCCCTGACACCTCCGTGTGCTCCATCCCAACACGCTGGCGCTGGGGCTTGGGGCCGGGGGTGCGACCGTCTGCCTGCGTCACGGGAGCAGCCCAGAGCTGTGGCGGCGAGGAGGCCCGGGATGGGAGACGCCGCTCTAGAGCTGCGCCCTTCATCCTCGCTTAGCAGGTGACCTGAGCCCCACGGGCAGGGGCGGGCAGACACCCCTGCCTGCGGCTGGCAGCGCTTCGGGGAGCGAAGCACCGCTCGTTCCTCCCGCTGCCTGCAGCTCTGCCAGCGAAGCGCGGCCTGGCGGTCGATTCTGCCGTGCCCGTCACCAGCGACGCGTGGCTCCCGCTGCCGAGGAGCGCGGCTCGGCTCCGGCGCTCGCGGCGGGGCCCCGGGCAGGGCCCGCGCACAGCCCGCCGCCGCGCGCGCCGCCGCTGCCCCGCCCCCGCCCGCCGCGCTGGGGGCCGTGCGCGCCGTGCGCAGCGCTGGAGCGCGGCGCCCCCTGGCGGCCGCGGCGGGGACCGGCAGGGGTCGGACCCAGCGCGGCCGCCCCCCGCCCCCCCCCCCCCCCGCGGGGACCCCCGGCGCGGGTGCCGGCACCGCTCCCGCTCCTCCGGGAGAGCAACCACCGTGGCCGAGCTCAGCCCTCCCCCGGGCACAGCCCCCCCCGGGTGAACGCCAGGGTCGCCCTCGCCCTGTGGTTCCCGGGAGCCGCACGTATTCCCGTATTTTCCCATGCTTGCTCTTCCCCGAATCACCCAGATCCATCCCCTTCCCCACCGTTGCTTCCTCTCTTATAAGCTCTGTGCAATCCCCATAATAAGCTCTGTGCGATCCCCCGCATCCCAAAACGTGTCCCATGCCCCCAGCAGGCAGAAATACCCCATCCCCCCACGGCCTCCAGCAGGTGCCTTCACACCAGGGCCCTGGGGCTGAGGCTTTGCCGGGAGGGGCCCGGACAGGGTCTCCCTTCCTCCGAGTCCCTCGTTTGGGTTCCCACCTGCCCTTGCGCCTCTGTGCTCCCCCAGGCTTGCGTGGATGGGATTCGCATGGGCTGGTGGCTCCTGGGAGCAGACACAACGCAGAGCAGCAGGGACAGGGACACCTCGGGTGCAGCAGGAGCCTGGCCAGCCTCCCTGGCAGCAAGGGCGAAGGGGAATTTTGCATGGCACAAAACCTTGGCCATGTTTCAAGGGGTACTCTGAGCCCCTGGTTCTGGCTACGTCCCCGCCTGCTGCTATGCTGGGGTGTAAGCAGGAGGGCTTTGCCCAGCCTGCAGTTGCAGATTCAGATTCGTTGCCTGTTTGGCAGTTCAGCAGGGGCATGACACAAATAACGCTGTCAGGAGAGAGCCAGGCTGTGCTAGGCAGGACTCAATGCCAGAGGAACAGTGATTACTGCTTTAGGAAGTTGGCATTTATGACCAGAAAGGGAACATGGTGGGTCTGCATCACACCGGTGTTGCTCTGCATCAGGTCAGCTTGCTCAGCCTGCCTGGAGGAGCTCCCACTCCCAAGCACAGCTCCATCCCCTCCATCCCTCCATCCCAGGGGCATGGGTGAAGGCCAGACCAACCCAGGAGGAGAAGACAGGTGTCAGGGAACTGGGCTGGATCCAGCAGCCAGTGGAGGCGAGGTCCATCCACCCCAGTCCGACCAGCAGCAAGGCTGAGCATCCATTCTTGCTAGGTACACACACACACACACACGTGTGCAACACACACACATACACACATGGCTGGCCACACAGATCAGCACAGAACAGCCTTGTCCTGTTCCCCTCCCTGGGGAACACCTATATACGTATGTATAGACACAGTGTGGATCCCTCCAGCAGTGGGACTCAGACATGCACCCCTCTGAGCTGTGGTCTGACTGCAGTTGCTGCACTCACCCCCCACGCACACACACATGCACATGGGATACAGAGCCCTCACCTAGGGCAGAGTTAGAGATGGAGTTTAATAAGAAAATAAGTCAGCCTGCGCTGATCTCTATGTGCAGGGCATGGCCAGATGAGCGCCCTGACCTGTTCACATGCAACCCACCCTTTCTGTCCCCTTATCCCTCTGTTCTCCCGTGCTTGTTCTTGAATCACCCAGATCCACCCCTTTTCCCACCTTTGCTTCCTCTTTTAAACATCCCATAACAAGTCCCGTGCAAACCCCAAATGCTCTTCCCCTGCATCCAAAACGTCTCCCATGCCCACAGGCAGACATAACACCCCCCCACACACACTCCAGCAGGTGCCTTCACACCAGGGCCCTGGGGCTGAGGCTCTGCCAGGAGGGGCCCAGGCAGGGTGTCCCTTCCTGAGTCCCTCATTTGGGTTCCCACCTGCCCTTGTGCCTCTGGGCTCCCCCAGGCTCATGCAGATGGGACTCACATGGGTTGGTGGCTCCTGGGAGGGACCCGGCCAGGTGTTATTTGGGCTCCCCCTCCCACCGGCATCTCCCCATGCTCCTCTGCAGGTGGGCAGAGGAGCTTTATTGCACATCCCACCAGCAGGGAGAGTTCCCATCACCAGCAACAGGGCTTAATTTACTCAAGTGACAAGAGCACTGTGCACTTCCAAAAGAGACATCGCCCCCTCTGCCATTACCCCCATGTGCCCTCCCCACAGCCCAGCCTGGGAACCCACCTTCTCCCTGCTCTGTTGTCTTCTCCTCTGTCTCATCCTCCTCCCGGGGAGGCTGGGCAGGCTCCTCCTGCAACCAGCTCCCCCTGAAGAATAGTGCTAATTCAGTCCCCAAGCCCACGCTTGCACACACAAGCCACTGTCCCATCCAGGAGCTGCAGCAGTGGGTGCAATCTGGCCGAAATCACACCTGGTGCCAGCACCTCAGTGCTCGAGCCTCGGCACCTTCTCCAGCCACCCTTGGGATCCCCATGGATGGCTCTCGGCACAGCATACACTGCCATGCCCCTGCCACATGCTGCTGGTGGTTTCTCACCCCACCCCCTGCCAAGCCTGATACCTCCAGGAGCAACCTCCTACCCTCCCCAGGCAGCTCTGCTCACCTGCCCCACACAGACATGGGCCTGGATCACTCTGAGACAGAACCTGTGTCCTTCAGTGTGCTGCTGCTCACTGGCTTCTGTGGAGAGCTGGGACCATCTGGGTCAAGGGTTCCTGCAGGGGACGGGACCAGCTTTCTTCCCAGAGGATTTGAAACTCCTGCTGCCATCACATACACATATTAGCTCAAAAACCAGCTCCTCGCACACTAAGAAGTGGAACAGGCATCTGGGTCTGTCTTTGGGCCACCACCATCTGCATGCCTTTCAATAGCTCTGATATCAAAGGACAATCGTGGACACCTCAGCTGGGAGTGCAGGAGCAGGGTCTCACTGCACGGAGAGGTCTCGCTGGTGGACCTTAAGTGTCGGGCACAGCTGTATGGGTTACCTGGACCCAGCCAGCTGTTGCAGCATTTCTCATGTTTGTGCTGCACTTATTTACTGCACCTTGTTAGGGCAGAGGCTCACTTCACCCACACCCCCACGCAGGGGGGGCAAAAGACTTCATTGCTGCAAATCGCTCTAACGTCAAGGATGGTCTCAGCTACGGAGGAACATACAAAGCCAGCATAATACAGCAAGGAAAAGCCCATGTCTGGTGTCCTCCCACATCGCGGCAACTCAGCTCTCCACTGTCCACCACAAGGTTTCATCTCCCTGCCTCTGCCTCCACCTCCCTGAACACCTCTTTGCCTCCTGCCAAGGGAATAGGCTGTTCCTTGGATGGCTCCACGTGCCCCGCGCTCTCCATGCTCACCTATCTCCAAGGCAGGTGAGAAGGGTGAAGCCTTCCAGACCCAGCTCTCCATCGTCACCTCTTACCAGAGCCAGAACACCATGCTCTGGCTGTCCGAGCTGAGACTGTGGATGGGTCTGACCACGCTTTTGTCTATCGTCACACTGGAGCATTCTCTCCTCTGCTAGAGCTAACACTGAACAGATCATCCTGCCTGTCCCCTCATGGCACCACTGTGGTCCCACGGTTCGGCTCTCTCCACGTTGCCACTGCTCAGCATGCCGGGCAGATCTCCAGTACTAACATCAGGCTGCCAGAGCAGGGACCTCTGCTAGCAAGACAGGTCAGCACCTTCCTCCATGCCAGACATTGAGCAGGACCACCCTGCCTCCATCTGAAGTACCCTTTTTAGCTAGGTCCCATCAAGAGGCTCCCAAATAAACATTTTCCTCCTCTCCTAAGCTCCACAGAGGACCATGGAAGCCAGCATTCCCACCTTGCAAATTTCCCTGCCTGCTACACGACAGCCTTTCCCACTGCCAGTCCCAATAGCTTCTCACCTCCAGTGAGGGCTGCAGGTCCCCCCTCCCTCCCAGCCAGCCCCCGTCCACGCACCCTCCCTCCAGTGCTGGGTGCCACCACCCGTCTTATACAGGGCACTAGAGAGGGCTGCAAGAGCTTTGTTGTATGGCAAGAGCTGAGACAAAGGACAGAGCAGCCTCTGACCCCAAGAACTGAGACATGGCTGCAGGGACCCTGGCTCCTCAAGAGCCCTGGAGATGCAGGGACTAAGCGGAGGAGGCTCAGACAGCTCTTCATTTGTGCTGCAAGCAACAGAGACTGCAAAAAAAAAAGAAGTCAAAGACACACTTCACCTAACAGCACCTGCATCTGCAGTGCTTGATGTATTTACAATCTTTCAGGTAAGTTACCTGACAGCAACTGAAAATGCAGCACAGAAACCCAAGTCATCACACACACTCCACTTACACATGAAAAATTACAATGCTACTTTGAGCGGAGGTTGCAGGACGATGGCTAGTGAAGCCTTTGGCTGATCTAAGATCGATCCTGCTGTTTCTGAGGACTTGCCTCCATCAGGAGAGACCGGACTGCAACTGCTGATGGAAGGAAGAGCTCAGACATGCACAACAAGGGGGTGCGGAATTAATCCTCACCAGAAATGTAGAGAAAAGCAAGCCCTTGGCCCTGAGTGAGGCTGACAGTGCGGACGTGACTGAAATCCAGAGCTCAGCCAGGCTCCATGTGACACGGGAGCAGGGGCTGCAAGACATGCAGCTTGGCTGCGTCTCAGAAACCACCTGAAGCCGTTCATTCATTTTGCAGCCACTGCTGCCACTTCAGGGACACTGTTCCTTTTGGAGGCACAGGACAGAGATCCTGGAGCAGCTGCCAGAAGTGATATGTCGAGGAATAGACTGGAAAGCTGTTCAGGGATAGCAAAGACCGGAGCCGCTGAGCACAGCAGTGCTGAGGGAGCCAGGGAGTCTTACTCAGTGCCAAGAACACAGGCCAAGTCTTGTGGCATGGGAGAGACAGGATCTCAGAGGCAAGGCAGGGATGAGCTAATTAAGATGGGCCACTCCACACCACCTCCCTGCATGGGGAACCTCCCCCCCGCACCCCACTGCCTGTGCGTGCCCATGCCAACAGGAGATGTTGGGGAGGGGAGGAGCGGTGCAGGGAAAGGCACATATGACCATAGTCACAAGCGGATCCATCTGACAAGCTCCAGGTTCCCTCTCTCTGTGCTAGGGGAGCAGAGATGATGCCAATGGTGATTACTCCAAATGCTTGTCTCCATGCCAACAGCCATTAAAAAGTTGCTTTTGAAAAGCTAATATAGTCTACTATCTCATGTGCACAACCAGCAGAAGGATAATTTGCCATTGCTTTTCTGAGGACCGGACTCTTGTCTCCACACTGCCTGTGGGGCAAGAGTCCAGCCCAGCCCCATAGGAGTGGGGGACGTCAGTGAACAAGGGAGATGACATTAGGAGGGAAGGGAAACTGTGCTATAACTTGCAGAGGTTAAGGTAGGGTACGCAGAAAGGCATCTGACTGTTGCAGAAAAAAGGGAAGAGCTGTGCCCTGTGCACAAGGAGTCTCTTCCCAGGCTGCAGTTTTGGCCAGCCCGGGTTGGTAGGGCCCGCCACATCCACACCACCCAGCTGTTTTGCACACCTCGCACTGTCTCGGCGTGTTTCTGCTCAGCCCAGCGTGCCCGGCCAGGCCAGGAGCCTCAGGAAGGTGGGGATGGCACAGGCTGGTGTCATGGTATCACACCTCAGCTCTGCTCTCACGGGGTGAAGGGCTGCAGGGGTGCACAAGGGAGCAGAGCAGCTTTTGTGCTGGTAGTGAGAGGCAAGGGGCACAGGTGGGTGCAAAGAGAGAGCAGGGCCAAAACTACATCCAGGATTAAACTACAGAAAGGAATAAACACACAGATGTATATGCATAGAGGTCTGTGTGTGATATGCACACAAAGAAGAAAAAGTCAAAATGGGACAGGAGAGGGGAAAGGATGGAGAAGGAGAGCTGACCAAGGGGAAGAGGGAGGAAATCCAGCCCTTGCAAGCACAATTGCAGTGGAAAATGTTGGACACTGCAAGCAAAGCGTTGAGAAGCAAGCTGGGCTTGGTGTTTCCAGCAGCAGCAGGAAAAGTGGCCGTTCACTTGGGTCTACAGCTTGTCTGATCTCTCAGACTCCTGATGCCATCTCCAGAGCTGTAAGAGAGCATCACAGTGCACACACGGAGACTAGCAGCAGAAAACAAGGTATCACAGGCACTGGCAAGCGTGGGACAGGAACCCCCCAGAGAAACAATAACCACCTGGCAGGAATCACACGCTCCCTCCTCCTCACGCCTCCAACAGCCGCCTGACAACAGACTTTGCTCAGCTCATGCACAAGCTGCCACCGTCAATTGCTCTGTACAAGAAAATTTGCTACAGCAAAAAAAAGCCCCAAACATCTGGAAGGGATGATCTGTAGTCTCTATCTTCACATAAAGAATAGGTTGAACAAATATCTCTTGGGCTTTGATTAAGTCAAGGTGATGTTGCCTGAAGGAAAGCAATGAACTAGATCTTGATATCCAGCTTGACCTTTTTGGCTTTCTAAGGCCTGATTAAGTCACAGAAAATCCACCTTTCCCACCTGCCCACAGGGCTGATCCTCTCATTCTCAGATCTGGAAAGCTTGAAACAACTCAGAATCGCACACCTCCAAGATAATTTTCTCTTTCACACATTGCAAAAATTCTCCCAACTGTTTTGAAAGTCAGATTATTTTTTTTTAAGAACTTGTGAATAAATTATAGAGAATTATGATTCTATCAGTCCTTTCTGATTTTTTTGCGTTACTCCAGAAAAGGATCTTGACAGACAAGAGAGAAGGGGAAGTACCTCCGTTCATCAATGACACTGACAGCGAGATCGAGTGCACCCTCAGCAAGTTTGAGATGACACCAAGCTGAGTGGTGCAGTTGACACACCAGAAGGACAGGATGTCATCCAGAGGGACCTGGACAAGCTGGAGAAGTGGGCCTGTGTGAACCTCATGAGGTTCAACAAGGCCAAGTGCAGGGTCCTACACCTGGGTTGGGGCAATCCTCTGTTTCAATACAGGCTGAGGGATGATGTGATTGAGAGCAGTCCTGCAGAAATGGACTTGGGGGAACTGATGGACGAAAAGCTGGACATGAGCCAACAATGTGTGCTCGCAGCCCAGAAGGCCAACCGTATCCTGGGCTCATCAAAAGCAGCGTGGCCAGCAGGTCGAGGGAGGTGATTCTGCCCCTCTGCTCTGCTCTGGTGAGATCCCCCCCGCAGTGCTGCGTCCAGCTCTGGAGTCCTCAGCACAAGAAGGACATGGAGCTGTTGGAGCGGCTCCAGAGGAGGGCCACGAAAATGATCCAAGGGCTGGAGCACCTCTCCTACGAGGACAGGCGGATAGAGTTGGGGTTGTCCAGCCTGGAGAAGAGAAGGCTGCGGGGACACCGTATAGCAGCCTTCCAGTACTTAAAGGGGGCCTATAGGAAAGATGGGGACAGACATTTTAGCAAGGCCTGTTGTGACAGGACAAGGAGCAATGGTTTTGAACTAAGGGAGGGCAGATTTAGACTGGATTTAGAAATTTTTTACACGGAGGGTGGTGAGGCACTGGAGCAGGTTGCCCAGAGAGGTAGTGGAGGCCCCATCCCTGGAAATATTCAAGGTCAGGTTGGACGGGGCTCTGAGCAACCTGATCCAGTTAAAGATGTCCCTGCTCTTGCAGGGGGGTTGGACTGGATGGCCTGTAAAGGTCCCTTCCAATCCAAAGCATTCTATGATTCTGTGATTCTACACGGCACTAGGGTTCACTTTAACCAAAGCAATGATTTCAATGCAGGAAAAAGGGCACACAGACACTTATTTTTTGACTGATCCAATGAAGTGTGATTTTGCTTGGGTCAGCTGTACCCTGCCTTGCACTGAAAAATTGACATTAGCTTTAGAGGACACAGGCTGCACCTTGAGAAAACAATAAGCATAATAAAAATGCAGCTGGGGGTGAAAGGCAAAGCAGCCCACTCCTTCACTTCCCTGCCAGGAGAGGGCCTGCAGCGAGCTTTCCTCTGATACTCCAACCCAGTGGCTAAAATTAAAATATATTGAGCCAACAAGCAGCCTCCGGTAGTTGTTTAATAATGACCACTTAAACCCCACAGTGTAGATAAAATACGCCTCTCCCTGCCCACGCACCATGCAGCAACAAGACAAATCTCTGTAGGACACGCGCCTGCTGCACCTCCTTCTCCCCAGAGCTGGCAGCTGTGCTTCGCACGCAGCCCAACATCCGTCCCAAACACACCTCCTGGCTGCACATCCGCCGGCTGCCAGGACAGCAGTATGGAAGGCGGGCAGCACAGCCCACCCTCCCAGGCCAGAATATCCCCTGCAGTCACAGCGCTGTGTCCCTGGTCCATCACAAGCACTGGGATGGGACCAAGCCAAAGGGGTGTTTGAGGTTTGCTGGCAAGGCTCTAGTTTGAAGTTATCACAGCCCAAATCTTCCTCAGTGAGGTTTGCTGGCAAGGCTCTAGTTTGAAGTTATCACAGCCCAAATCTTCCTCAGTTGCGAACAAAACCCATTCCTGGGGTCTGACTTCTTTGGTGGAAAGCTGTTCCCCCAGTCACACGAATGACTCATTTCTAGGGTTTTTTTTCTGCTACATTTACACTGGAATTTCTAATGGATGCTGATTTGCATCATGCAAGCCCTGCCAACTGCCCACAGCCTTTTCGTCCACCAAGCCAACATTTCTGCAATTACCCTTTGTTTGCATAGTTTATTTAATGAGACACCCGGAAGGCCCTTAGGGACTTTCAGCTGGCTCCTGCCCCCATCCAGACCACATCACTGGTAAGACTGAAGGATTCAGCCCCAGACAGACGCCCATTCAGCTGGAAGTTCAGCTGGCACTCAAAAAACCATCACAGCTCCACTCTGCCCTGAAGGAAGAAGCAGACAAAGCTCAAGAGAAACCAGCTACGTTTCTGCAGCTGACGTAGCCAGAGCTGGGGGGCTGCTGGCCATGCATCAAGGGACAGCACAGACCTTCGAGTCTCACTGCTAGACCCACTCTGGTCCCCCCAGGAGCCTGCAGCACTGCCTAGCCTGCACCTGCTGCGGGCTCCTCCTGACTTCCAGCCTCCCTCAGCCTGCCAGGCTCCCCTGGCCCAAGCTCTGGTGCACCCACAACAGTCCCTTCCTCTCCCTTCTCCTGCTGAGTTTCACTGCAAAGGCACCCCTCCAGTGCAAACTGTAGGGAGACTTCCGTACAGGGGAAATCCACACGGCTCCAGGGAGATCACTGGCCTCCCCTTCTGGGCCATCTCCTCTTTCATCTGTGCATACCTGGTGGATGCACGACCCCCATTCCAGCTGTCTGGGCTCCTTGGAAAGCTCAGAGCACAAGCCCTGCACCAAATGCCAATTCTGACTAAAAGATCAGTGACATTTTCATACATGTAGATGTATATGGAAATTTGCTAGTTTAATTTATAAAAGGGCATACTCAAAGAACATTCGCTGAAGGCTTTCTCCAAAACATCTTTTATGAGCACCATTTTGTTCTGCCTGGCCAAGGAGGCTGCAAGCATGGAGGTGAAAAACTGCTAACAATGTCTTATTTTGGAAGAATTGCTTCTTTGGTTATAATAATTTTTTATTTTTAAATTTTGCTCTCTTGAGCTTCTGTAAGATTTTACACTATTCAGAGATTCAACTAGCAAAACTCGTATCATGATGTAAACCTTACTGCATCTCTGTGAAACCTTAAAAAAAAAAAAAAAGAAGCAGCTGGGTAAAAACTGGGTACACACATGCTTCCCCAGGAAGCAACGCAGTGTACTGCAATCAGAGATGGAACAATGAACCATAGCTCAAATGAACAGCTTGAACAGTTCAAAGTTCAGCTGCTGTGCAAATGTTATAATCTGCTCTCATTGTCTGCAAACCGTCCAGCCCCAGCCAAAGTTCTGCTATGAACTAAGGGGAATGCATGTTTTCAGTTGTATTCTTGAACAAAGAATCCTCCTGCTCATCACTGCGGAGCCGGAAATGTTATGGGCACATACAAGGAAATACAGAATGTAGCCCTTTTCTCCAGTTCTCAATCTGCCAAACGTCATTCCTTTGCTTTGATTTCATATATTACATGTGGCAGAGAGCTCTCTCTCTAGGAATGAATCAATCTTAAGGCACAGGTGGACAGATTCATTTTACTATTGACTGACATATAGCTACAAATGCTGACAACGATTATCAGCACTTCTCAAGAAGTTATCTATTCATTTCATTAAATCTCAAACAACATTCATGACTTGACCTTCAACATCACCCTCTTCTTTAAGAAGAAAACTAAATTTACTAAGTCATGTAGACTTGAAATTTTTCATTTACTATTCAATTCCTGAAAAGGTGTTAAAGGTCCCACGTCAGTATTTTAGTCTGCTCGAAATGTGAACAATTGGCTGTATTGTTAGGGCCTGGTAACAAAATGCCTTGAAAAAATGGGGCTCCTTCCACCTGTGGAAATGCAAAGATTCTGGGTCTGGATGTGTTACAGACTCCTTCCCCCACTCAGGGAAAATGACAAAGGAAGAGCTTCAAAAGTTTCCAGGCACCCGCACTGTGACTCCCGCTGAACAACAGGAGCTTGTGTCGGAGAGAAGATGCTGAGAGCTCCCAGGCAGTGGAGGTGGTCAATCATGGTTCCTGTGACTGGTGCACAGTGGAGGCAGAGGTGCCGATGAGGTCTTGAGGAAGGCTCTCACGTGCTTCCTGCATCCGGTGCCGTGCCCTCTGGAAAGCCTCTACAACACAGTGGGTGACAGCAAGCCAGAATGCATCAGACGGCCTCAGGGAGGGGAGGGATGAGTCTGCCCAGTGAACATCACCTCAATTCCTATTACTACATTCCACCAACAAAGCACCTGGTCCTTGCTGCTCTCTTCACTTATTTCTAGCACTGTCTTTGCTCTGGGCATAATGGAATCAGATGGAATCAGAGACAGAGCCTGTGCATCAGTGCCACAAGCTATGCTCAGTGCCAGGCAAGACTGGGCAGCCCAGCCTAGGCTTTATCTTCACAGAGTGGTTATCCCTCCTGCCTGCTGAGAGGTGATGGCTCCTGAAGTTTCCAGCTCAGATCAGACCATTTAACCTCCGCTATGGACTCGGAGAGCTCATGGGGGTGCAATTATCCCCACAGTAATGGATTATCCTGAAATATCCTGCCCACTATGTAAAAATGGGGGAAAAAATGAGCCAAAAGCTTGCCAGGGAGAATAACACTGAAATCCCTACCCAAAACGTTGTAGACAGAGCTCTGCTGGCTGAAGCCTCCAAGCCGGTCCAGTACACTCTGCATGCGCTGCCTCAAGGCACTGGTTTCCAGAAAGGCTCTGCACATAAGTACAGTAGGAGGTCAGGGCTGCCAAAACACAGCACATGACAAGATGGAGCTCGTACTCACTTCGCTGCACTTACTTAGACTGCTGCAGGCAGTAAAGCCGGAACGTGACGCTCCCTGTTGTCTCTGTGCGAAAACCAAACCGGCTCAGACGCCCTCCCTGCAAAGACAGCATGAGTTAGAGTAACCACAACCTGCCACCTGCTGCAGCAGGCTGACCCTAGTGAAAACAAGCATGCCTCACCAGCAGCATGCCTCACCAGCAGCATGCACTCCTGTGGGCACAGAGTCTCTCCCTTCCCCGCTGCACACAGAAAGCGAGGTCAGAAAGAAGGGCAGATGGTTCCAGGCTGTGCTGAGGGCAGGACCTAAACACTAGCAAGCTGATAGTGCAGTGCTGGAGGAAGGTTTCAACAACTGCATCCAGGGCTCATTCCCAAAGCTGCTACTCAGATCAACTTGCTCATTACACCAGCAAGCACCTCTGCAGCTTTCTTAAGGACATGAAATTTCTGCCTGCCTCACACCCACACACATCTGAAGCCGAGAGCATAATCTACCATCTCCCAGCAAGAGCAATGCCCTGCAGCTGAGCCCACCTTGAAGGTTGATGGTATCCTGACGTAGGTTATGTCCTCCAGCTCAGGAGACCCACCAATGAAAAATCTCCTCAGCTCAGCGACTGTCCCCAGCTCCACAGGGCGCCAGGTAGGGATGGTGAGCATGTGGAGACCTGACCCAGGACAACAGGACAGCTTAGCAGCTATGACCAACAATCTATTCAGTCACAGAGGACAGTATGGTAGATGGATACCTGCTGACCCAAACCACAGTAGGCTGGAAATGGAAACACTGCACGGTACCTCTATAACATTTTCCCAATGAGTCAGCCCCATACAGTCTCACAGCCAGCGCTGAAAGTACCCCCTGCCCATGAGGAACACCCTCCTTACTACACGTGGGTGTCAGAATACTTGTGACCCTCAGATTCCATGTGGGACAGAGAGGGCTACTGCTATTGTAAAGATGAATATGCAGCATCACCCCAGAGCTTTATCACACAAGATTTTGTAATGGAACCACCGAAGGAGCAAGGACAGCAACACATGATGTGTCTCAACAACAAGGCAGAATGGTACAGGATGCATCAAATCCTTCTTTGCTGCCCCACAGCTAACTATCCCCTTCAGTATGCAAAGGCAAAGCCTCCCCAGGGCTAGCTGAATCTATTCCCAAGAGAACCACTCAACTCATTCTCCCAGACAACTAACATAATGCCCCAAGTATGTTTTACCTGGAGATGCTGGCAGCACCAAAGAACCATATCCTTCAACGCGATACCTCTGCCAGAAATCCAGGGACAGGACCTCAAAGTAGAGAACAGGCCACTGAGGCAGACTGTCTGCAAGGAAGCGGAGCAGATCACAGCTTTGTGAGGGAGACTATCACAGAGAAAAAAAAATGCTAAATGCCCAACTCCACTAGTAGGAAGTCCTTTCTGTATTTCTTCTACAATGACTAACCTACATGTATGGGTGATTATAACCCTCAGATTTGAGGATGAAAACAGAATTATTGATAAGATGTTAAAAATTTGGGAAAATTCTTTGTTTTGAGAGCAAGTCCAAACTGGTTCCTCAATTATCTTTGAGCAGACAAGACAATCTTTTGTGAATGATGTGATGCCAAACAGGGGAACCTTTTAATCTCTGACCTTTCCCACCATTATTGGAGGATTATTAACTTGGATTGTCCTAGAGGTCTCCAAGCATTTCTTTTTTCCACAGTGAAACAAACTCATTGTGTTTATTCCAGGCTGAAAATTCATTAGTGCTGGTTGAATACTCAAATCCAATGCGTACATTGGATTCAAGTGGCAAGGCATGCCGCAAAGCTGTCCCTAGCAATTGCAATCCAAAGAACAATGGGGTTGGTGAGGAAGCAGCAGTAGCATAGTGAAGCAGCAGGAATAGGCAGCAGAGAAGCCCAGCTTAAAATAGAGCTGGACGTTTCAAAGTGACATAAACTATACAGATTATACAGGTCACTGAGTGTGTCTACAAACCTAAGACTCAGCACAGAGTTTTAGTCGTGTACAAAAAAGCTGCCTGTTTCTTCTGCTGCAGAGTCCCAGGGCTCTATGCAGTACACCAGGCATGGCAACACTGACCAGCATGACAGGCATTTTGAGACAGACAAGCTAAGATCCAAGTAGTTTTGCAACTGGATAAAGCTGACTACAGCCTGGAAGCAGGGCAACATCAATGAATCCATACAAATGTTAACGCACTGCTGGGCAGGGCAAATATAGTATGTGTCCAGAGGTGGTGTGGTGACAGGGTGAACTTTTGCTGAATGAGCAACATTTCCCTTTGTTTAAATCTGTCCTTTCATCTTGGTGAGGGGCTAACAACATGCCAGATAGCTTGATGTCTACACTGTGATCAAAAGATTTCAGAGTTTCACATTTCAGAGCAACAAGGAAACACACCTTCTGGTTCGTCTCCTTGGGTGAAAAACATCTCCAAAGTGAAGGGGTAGCAGAAGTATGCCACGTTATCCTAGAAAAGGAACAGGACAGAGATCGGATTCCCGGACAAGAGAATTCATCACTAGCATTGCAGGGAGCACAGAGAGCAGGGAGAAAAGAACTAATGGTGGAAAAGAGGTAATGATGCCCAAACAAGATCAATCATATCACGCTAACAAACACCTGACTGCATGATGGACTTGCACACACTCCCAAGTGCCACGTTGATGGAACAGGCTGTTAAAAGTAATGAAAAAGGGGAAAGAGTAACACACCTCAAATGACAATTCAGCCAGTTGCGTAACTACTACACCGCCACAATCTTTACAGGACCCAACCAAATACCTCAAACAATGGTATTACTGAAATGTTGTATGATAATTATTTTTGTAATATGCAAACTAGCTCACATAAAAGACATTAAAAAGTTGATAAAATTCAAATTTTGTAAGAGAGGAGCTGGAGACAGCAATGGAACCAACTTCCCAGATAGGAAGAGGGGTTCATTTTGAGAAATCAGTTTAGAGATTGTGTGCATCCCTGCCCCAGGCAAACCAGAACAATGCTTTGTTAACTCTGAGCATTTGAGAACACAAAAATCAAAGCTCCAAAGGCAATCAATCAGCCAGAAGGAAGAAAAAAAGCGAGGTTCCAGAAACTGCTTCGAAGCAGTTTTATTTGGTCTAGTTTTATTTGGACACAGTGGCACTCTGAAAAATGGCAAGTATAACTAGAATGAGGAGAATCCCAAACATGCTCTGCCCTTGAAAGGAGCTCTCAAGTCAGATAAATTCGCCTTTGCTGAATATATCTGTAACTTGTTACACATGTTCCACTTCAGAGAATGCCTGTTCAAACTGCTCTGCAGGTCTGAAAGCATCCTTACCCAGCCCACTGTCTTGGTGGCACAGGTCTGTGTCACTCCTGATAGCTGCTGGAACGCAGGGCTCGACCACTCTGGGAGAAGAGGAGAAAGTGAGCACAGTGGTGAATGCTTTGGGTGAGAGGGAGGACTTACAAACCAGAGCAGCTCAAAGGACAATGTCAGTCCCAGATGACTGGGATAACAGATAACATCATCCCACTGAATTTCCCTAGGTGTGTCCCACCCCTTCTTGTTCCAGCCAACGGCTGCTCCCCAGAACGCCCTGAACTGTCGATGAAATGCACCGACTCCATCTTATCAGAAAAGTAGAACCTTATTTAAATGTACTGAGTAGCAAAAGTGGTACTCTTCGGACAAACATCAGGGTATAACCAGAGAGGGGGCCAGAGCCATAGCTTCAGGGGAATTAAACATGCAGCAGGATGTACATGTTAGTGCTGGGAACCTTATTTATCAGTCAAAATTTAATATGTTAGTGTCAGCACAAAACATAAGAACATGATGGTGAGTACTGAAATCAGACAAAGTCACTGCTGAGATGGAGAAGACAAGAAGGCTATTTTCCACAGTGTAAGGAATGAACTTTGGGTAGACTGCCACCATCAGTCTACCCATTGGGACACCATCACCACTGGCTGAGAAGCCAATGGACCTCTATGTCCCCGCCTGATTTGGAAGAGGCGAGAGGGGAAGATGCTACTTTCTCCCAGACATTAGTTTAGTCCAAACAACTGAGTTCTGCAATTTTAGCTCTGAAGATCTCTGACTAGATGCCAGCCCTGACATTAACGTTTACTGACTTTCAGCAGAGCTGATCTGATGGACCAGCCAAAGCACACTTAATTCCTTAAACTGCTGTGATGGGGCTGGAAACGTGAATACTTACGGTTAGGCAGCTCCAGGAAGAAATGGACATAGAGGTTGTCATACTCATAGCCTTGAGCTGAAACTGAGAAGAGAGAATGGACTTCAGCTGCTCACTTCCACACAAACTCCTTCAGTACTCACTGTAGACTTTTGGGAGAGCCAGCACCAATAACCTCAGGGACAACCAGTTACTGCTGGAAGCTGGGAAAAGCCAGGGTCTTCAAAGTAACAGAATATGACCCTCAGAGAAGATTCCTTCTCTAGACTAACCCTGTCCTCATATCTCTAAGGAGATTAGGGAGGTCACATATTCAACTGCGTTGTTTGATGTAATCTCTATTAACTTCCCAATCTGCTCTCCTTTTTTCAGATCTGTATGTTTTCCTAGAATAGCTGCAGTATTTGTAACCTCCAATCTGTAAGTGCCACTCAAGGGATTAGTCCACAAAAACAGGGGAGGAGAAGGAGGAAGTTAAGGATTCTAGGGAGAGAATCACCTACTCTGGACTGACCTTTGATCCACGAATCCTTGGACCCTTCATAGCCTCAGCCATCCCAGCAGACCCAGATCTGCCCCTATAGTTACTGTTTATAATAAGGACTCACCTATTTCTCCATTCACAAAAAGCCGTAGCGTACCAGGCAGAGTCTGTAAGAACGAGCAGATAAACAAGGTAAGGAGCTCAATGACCACTGGTGGAACCTCATGCAATCCCCTCCCAACAGGATCTCACACAGATATGTCACAGATTTTATACATGAATGATTCACTCTGCTGGCCAGCTAGGTGTCATGACTTCTCATATAACTTTCCAGAAGTGAACAGTCCCTCTGGAGAGAGGCTCTCTAGAGACACCAAATTCCTAGACTGCAGGAGTTTACTATTCTGTAAATCGGTCTCTTACAGACTTCAAGATGGATATAAAATGTAGTGAGAAGTTACTTCCACAAATCATAGTCCTGTTTCTCCTGTAGTGTTCCTGGACTTGCCCAAGGTGGGGAGAGCAGGGGGAAGCACAGGACAAGCCGAGACACTCTACTGAAGTACAAGAAAGTACAATGACTTTCACTCTTTGGCAAACAAGATTTGAGCAAAAAAGATTGCAGTGCGGGTAATTCAGTGAGAAGGGAAACTGTGCATGAGTTTGGGTGTGGGAGGGGCTGTTTACTTGAACAAAGTGGCACATAGATGTGTTTGACATTCAAGAAGTTAACAGCAATCACTATCCCAAAAGATATAAACCCTCCTTTCTTCTTAAAGTATAGTCAAAGGCCTTCAAACAATGCACACAGTTTCACAGAGACTGCAGTGTTCAGCACGCTCTGCTGCTGGTCCAACAGATGCAGGATGGATCTCTGCAGGCCCCATATCCATTGCAACCTGTCCCTTTTGACCCAATTTTCTGTTGGCAGCCACAAGGTAAAAGCTGCCAACACACCCCCAGAATGAAACAGTCTTTGGAGACTGTGGTACAAACAGCAGCCATGATAACCAGGTCAACAGCCTCCAAAACCAGCACGCCAAGTGCTGCTGGTACTCACCCCAAGTGCTGCTGGTACTCACCGTTTCAAATTCTGAGCCTACAAGACCACTGAGGTATTCCTTGTGCCGACTGTACAGCTGAACACACAGAACAAGGAGATTAGAAAAAGTGTCTTTTTGATCATCTATGTTTTTACTTATTGCTAAAATTGTAACGGATATAACTTAAAACCAATTTAAATTGTTGACAGGCTTAGCATACAGGGTTTTTTAAATTGTTACAGCACATACAGAGAATATAAGAATCTAACAGAACAAAGATGCATAACTGCTAACACTGCATGGAACTTCAGCTTCAGAGACCCTGTCAAGAGCCAGTCTAAGGGAAAAAGAAGCTCTGAAGAATCAGATCTTAAATGACATGTTAAAAACACAGGCATAAACTATTCCAACGAAATCAACAGATGGGAGGTCAGTGTAGCAAAATCATGATTTCCTTATTGACCACAAAACCAGTAAGGAAACGTACAAATGAAAAACTAAAACATTAAATACCTTTATAAACTGCCACAGCCAAAAAGGCAATTCAGAAAGATCAAGACATAAAATGAGATCCAAATATCCTGGAACATTATGGGTAACAAGAAATCATTCAATAAGTATACAAGCAGCAAGAGGAAGACCAAGGAAAGGGTTTGCCCACTGCTCAAACAGGAAGGAAAACCATTGGCAGGTGACATTAGGAAGGCACAAATTTAGATGGTTTCTTGTATCAGTTCTCACTACATAGCTCACTGCAGTCAGAGGCAAACACACCTAATACCGGACAAGGCCTCTACCTAGAGTAAGGAATGAAGCGGTCAGGGATTATTTGTTGGGAGTTCTTAAATTGCTGGACATGATCAGACTCACTGCCAGTGACATTCATTTTGTCAACTTTAGGTGTCTACAGCACTAACAATTACATCTACATGAGGGTCTGAGCTCCCTCTGTCAAATCAAGAGAACTAGTCAATATGATCAGTGGAGGCCAGTGCTTACATCTCTGAACACACACTGCTCGCGTTCCTCCTCCTCTGGTTGCACTTGGACAGACGCATTCTCAATGGTGTATTTCCACACCTCTCGCTTCTCTCCATGCAGCTCGATCCTGCAGAGCCCCAAAACACACGGGCAAAGCTGCCCCATTACGCAGAGAATATGCACAGGCAGCAACAGCATCAACTGTGCCATCCTGACACAGCAGTCCCCCCTCCACCAGGCCTGTGCAGTAACACAAGGGCGCTAACGGCCCTCTCCTCACTCCCAAGTGCCTGCCAGCATCAATGACTCAAAAAGGGAGACTCGCTTGTGTCCAGCATAGGCATAACCTGTATCCCTAGGGACTGGCACCAAAGCCCCACACATCACAGTGACAACAAGCACAAGTACACAATAATCGTGTCTTAGAAATCTCTGGAATAAAACTAAAAAATATCCTTTAATTTAAGTCCTGATCCACTGCCTGAAGGGTGGCCAGGAAACAGCCATTTCAGCCCTCTGTATCAGTCCCACGAGAGGTACCAGCCCTGTCCCACTCACCGGTAGGCTCCTTTGGTGCCAGTAAAGTCAGGCTTCACTGTGATCACCCCATTGCCATCCACCTTGACTGTGCAAAGAACATGTTCATACTCCCTGTGACCAAGCCTAATGGAAGACATCAAGAAACACAGTCTAAATAGAGAACACAGACACTCTCTTGCTCTGGAACAGCAAAGCTGGTAAAGGCACATGGGGGTACAGAAGGGAAAAAACACACCCATACTTTCCTACATTAGTCCTATATAAGAAGCCTTTTGGAGGGATATACTCAGTTATCTCCCAACTGAAGAAAGAGGTGGAAAGAAATAGCAGCCCAAGTTACTGAGTTCTTGGAATTCTCTCCCCTTAACTAATGAAAGAAACAGGAGATTTGAATAAGGAGGGAAGATGGGTTTCCTTCTGGGAAATTAAGATCACTTCAGGATTTTACTTACTTCCCATAAGGTCCCAAGTCCCCCATGATGTACATGGTCTGGACAGGAGTGTTAATCACATGATTATTCTTTACAAATTCTTCTGAAGGTTCCCAGGTGATGATTTTCGACTTCAGAGAACTTGCTTCTCTGTCAACAACAGAACAGCACAAGTCACAGCTCACATCAGCAACCTGGCACAGGCAGCACTGAACCCCTCATGACAATGAGTCAAACTGCCAGATTCCAAGTGCGACACAGCTCAAGCTACCAATTTCCACAGACCAGACTGCTCCGCAGCTGGGGCAGCAGCACCAGGAAACCTGCATTAGCAAGCTCTGAGCCCCAGTTTGCACTCACATTGGCCTACGGTCTTGTCTTCTCCTCCTCACATTGGCCATCCTCTCTGCCAGGTACGATGGCACCTCATGATCTGAGTCAGTTACCTTCTGGCAGTGCTGGAAAAGAGAAACAGAGGGAACTAGCTTAACTGTAACAGGACAACTTTCCCAAACACAGTTCTGGTCTTGGAGAACAGGTATGTATGTACCCATATGCAAGGACAAACTGCTAAAAGACAGTGATTTCAGAGATTTCATTTGCTGTTCTTGTGGCAAAGTACAGGCAAACTCCACCCAACAAGTTACCTACAGAGCAATACTATAAAGCCAAGTCCCTCCAAGCTGCCCCTGACCATCATTCTGAAAAAGGAAGATCTCATCCCAGGTCTGGGGCACCAGCTGAAGCTGCTCTGCAGAAGCAGTATGTTCTCCTGCATACAGGATATCCGGCTTGCTTCTGCATGGCCAAGAATTGACAAATGTTCCCTCTGCAGTAGGCCTGGTGGTTTTGACAGACGCTGCTGTATAGATTATGCGTAACTAAGGGCTGATACCTCCTCTAGGTTGGTGAATCGGTCATGATCAGTGTAGGTGAAGATGCGACAGTTCTTCCGACCTCCAGCCTTCTCCAGTTTCAAGATCTCCTCATGGTACTGCCGGTCCAGGGGAGTCTGGCAGGCTGACTCATTTTGGTACAGATCCACCTCAAACTGCGAGTTGCAGGTAAAGCACAAAAGCTGCTTTTCACCAGCATTGTCAGAGCCACAAACACTTTTCAGCTGAGATTTTCAAAGCCACCACAGAGAGAGACAAGATCCTTTGGAAATCCCAGCAAACAAAGCAAGCTCCGTAGCGCCTCGGACACTGCTCAGGCACGAGGCGGCTGACAGCGCCCACCGATGCCCACCTGGAGGGGCTCGGGCACAGCAGTTCACCCTGAAGCAGGAGACCCTACAGGGGAGCGCGGCAGGGGGGGGCCGTCGGGCGGCACAACGAGGAGAAACTCCCCCAAGCCCCTCCCGGCCCACCCCCCGCTCCCCCGCGGCCCGCCCAGGCCCGCCGCCGCACACCCACCTGGCTGAAGAGCTTCTCCTGCCACCCCACCTCGGCCTCCTCCTCCTCCTCGTCCGGGGGCCGCGGGGCACCTGCGGGAGAGGGCCCGGACACCTCCGGCGGCGCTGTCCCCGCCCGCCCACCCCGCCGGGCGCCCCACGTACCGGTCGCGGTGCGGTCGGCCAGGCCCAGGAGCTCGGGGCCGCGCGGGCCGGCGAGCGGCGGCGGGGCCTGCGGCAGGAGGGGCCCGGCCGACGTGACCCGCTGGATGCGGACCCTGCGGGGAAGGAGAGAGGGAGGGAGCGTCACGGCGGGCCGGGAGCCGGGGCAGGGGCAGGGGCAGGGGCAGGGGCAGGGGCCGGGGACGGCCGCTCACCGGAGGCGCAGGTTGCGCACGGGGTCGCGGGAGCGGTAGACGGCGCCGCCCCCGTCCGCGCTCCACAGCGGCTCCGCCATGGCCCGCGGCGCCGCCGCCTCACCATGGAGACGGGGCGGGGCGGCAGCGCAGCACAGCGCCCCCCTGCGGCCGGAGGGCGCCCGGCGGCCGCACCCCCCTCCCAGCCGGGGCGGCGGCCGGGCCCGCTCCCCCCCCCCGCCCCCGGGCGCCCGCGGGGCACGGCGGGCCCCCGGCTCGGCCTCGGGTGGCCCTTTGTCCCCGGTCCCCGCTGCGGCAGCACCGGCTGGGCGCGGGGGGTCGCGTCCGACGGCTGCGCCAGGGCGGCTCCCGCAGCACGGAGCCCCCCGGCCTCCACGTGAAGGGGGTTCTCTCACATCCTTCCGCGTGGGGGGGCCCCCACATCCCTCCGCGCGAGGTCCCCCCGGAGCAAAGCTCCCCCATCCCAACAGCCCCGTGGCGATGCTGAGGGTTAGGGACGCGCTCGGTGGCCCCCACACGCCGCGCACGGGGCTCCGGGCCAAAACCTGTGAGGAGCCAACTGTGAACCTGCACCTTTCTCTGGTTTATTGCCTACCCCTTTCCTGATATTTCCCGACGTTTGACTGTTTGGCTGCCAGGGAAGGGACATCTTCATGGAGACCACTGCCACCCTCACACCAGGGCCTTGCTCCCGAGCGGCAACGAGCCTGTCCCTTCGTGGATGGGCCAGGGTGGCAGCCCCTGTCCCCCACACGCCGCACCTCAGCGCCCATTTTGCTGCCAGTCGCCCGGTGCCATCGGTTCTGCTGCATTCTCCGGCCCTTCCCTGCTGTGCCTACGCCCACGAGGGGTCTTGTGAAAACATTCCGGAGATCCGTACACTGTATGATGCAACCTCTTTGCTCAAAGAGGTGTCCCTGGGGAGCCTGTAGCCTTCCTCCTTGCACACTGTCTCCTCAGCCAGCATTTTAGCTGGTCCCTTCCCTGGAGCCAGCCCCCAGATGGACTCCATCCCCCCCAGCAAACTGGTCGCCCCGTGGTCCTCTTTGGAGTCACAGCCTCTTTGGAGCTCTGCAACCCAGCTCTGCCAGCTGGGACCCCCCCTCCGAAGAGCTCCCCCACACAGGGTGCTCCCATCCTGTACCACTGGGACGCTGGGCTGGGAATTGCTTCCCCACTGCTACTTTGGGAATGTTTTGGTGAAGGCAAGTTTAAATACTGCAGGATTGCATATTTACTTAAGTGCGCTGCAGTGCTGACGTTAAACTGGCACACTAACAGCATGAAGTACAAAACCTGGTAGGATCTAGATCTTCCTCCTTCTTAGACCATTAGCTGTGATGGAAATTCCTCAGCGGTCCCTGCAGGTATTGCAAGGCCCTCGCATTTTCATATCTGGAACGCTGGCCACCACAAAACTAGAGATCCCAAAATGAGAAAAAGCCATTTATTACAGAAAAGCAGAAAGCTGATACAATTGTACAAGAGTCACGGTGAAACATCTTTTATTTTTTCTGGGCAAATATGACATTATCATGTCACTATTTATTCAGCTTTTTAAAATCTAGTATCGGAACAAGCAATAACAGGAACTACATTAGAAGGCAAACATTGGCAAAGCTCTGGCAACAGTTGGCATCTGAGACAGAAAGAAAAGATGTAATTATGTGGTAGATTCTCAACAGGTTTTTGCACAATCAGAGTTTGAAGAGCCATACTGCTTATGTCAAATTCGACATGACAGTAAGAATCGGGCTGTCAGCATACACACTATATTGCAACAGCTTGTTGACTTCAATACTTAAACAGTCCCAGTTAGAATGAGGAAATCTGGGTGACCCACTGCAGTTTCTAAACAGCTTGAGTGGGTACAAATGTGACCAGCTACCAAAAGAGAGGAGCACAAGGGAGAAGCATCAAGTGAGGGACCTCAACAGGGTGGAGAAATGGGCTGCCAGGAACGTCATGAAGTTCAACAAGGAGAATTGCAAAGTCCTGCCCGTGGGGAGGAACAGCCCCAGGTACCAGTATATGCTGGGGGCCGACCAGCTGGGAAGCGGATCTGCAGAGAAGGCTGCTGAGGGTCCTGGTGGACACCAAGTTGAACTTGAGCTAGCAATGTGCCCTTGCAGCAAAAAAGACTACTGATGTCCTGGGCTGCATTAGGAGGAGTGTTGCCAGCAGGTTGAGGGAGGTGATCCTTCCCCCTCTACTCAGTACTGGTGAGGTCACACCTGGAGCACTGTGTCTAGTTCTGGACTTCCCAGTACAAGGGAGACATGGGCATACTAGAGAGAGTACAACAGAGGGCCATGAAGATGATGAAGGGACTGGAGCATCTCACATATGAGGAAAAACTAGGAGAGCTGGGACTACTCAGCCTGGAGAAGAGAAGGCTCAGGGGAACCTCATCAACATGTATCAATACCTGAAGGGAGGCTGCCAAGTGGACGGAGCCAGGCTCTTTCCAGTGGTCCCCAGTGCAGGACCAGAGGCAATGAGAACAAACTGAAACACAGGAGGTTCCCTCTGAGCATCAGGAAACAGTTACTGCTTGGGTGACTGAGCCCTGGCAGAGGTTGCCCAAGGAGGTTGTGGAGTTTCCATCCATGGAGATATTAAAAAGCCATCTGGACATGGTCCTGGGCAGCCTAGGTGTCCCTGCTTGAGCAGGAGGTTGGACCAGATGACTTCCAGAGGTCCCTTTCCACCTCAACCGTTCTGTGATCCTGTGCTGCCTCCTTCTCCAGGAAGCACATTCCTGCTACACCTCATGCCAGCACTAGCACTTGGGCCGCTGCATGACAATGTGGAGCTTACCTGGCTGAAGATTAGTTTGCCAAAAAGCCCCCAGGTTCCCAACTCTCTACACTGTTGCACACCTGAGCCTGCTTACGAGAGGTTTGGGACTGTACTGCTGGGGACAACTGCCTCCATGGGCAGAAACTTGCATTTAAGATGATTCAATGTGACCACAAAACCACAGCCTCAGTCCCAGCAAAGGTGAAGACAGTCACCACCACTCCCAAAAGCAGGCTGTGGCTCTATCTTTTTGGAAGAGAAAAGAGATGAGTTGGCTGAAAATTCACAAAAATCTCCCCCAAAAAACTGAAAAAAGCAGAGTTTTGACCATTTGCACCAGCACCAGCAGGGACGTAAACAAGGATCGCCCCTGTTGCATTTCCTATCAGAGGTTCCACTCTGGTAGTGCTGAAACAAGTCAGAATATGCAATCAGCTTAAAGAGCAGAGGAATTGAAAGTACAAGTCTCCAAACTGTTCCATAATTTATCCAAGTGGTTTGTAATTGTTGACTTCCTTCTGCAATTGCCATTTTCAGCAATTTGTTCTCTCCAGGTGGCGATGTCCTTTAATTAAAATCAATTTTATTACATCCTACAGGCCTACGCATGATGAAATATATATGTCAAACTGCTTTTTTTTTTTTTTTGCATAGACTACAAGGCATCAAAGGCATCAAAAAGGCATCAAAAAAATCTTAAGGCTGCCCTATAGTATCACTGAACAAAAAATGAGCAAAGCATTCTAGTGCTGGGTAAGAGTAAACTCATCTAAAGACGTGTTTCTTAAGAACATCTTTTCTTTGTGATATAGCAAATGGAGTTTGGTGTTGGCTCTGGATGCCACACACAGCAAAAGATTACAAGATATCTCCTCTTGTGCAGGGACAGAGTGGATGCCAAACACAATCCTCCTTTCTAGGCCTGAGAAGCATCAGATGCTGTCAAGAACAATGACGTTTTCTAAAACACTGTCTGCTGGCCCCAAGACCAACCTCACTCTGTATTTTCTTATTTGTCTTTTTAGCTCAGGTTCCAATATCTGGCTGAACACCTGGGCTGCATGCTGTGTGTTGCACAGGATTGCAATATCTTTGACGGGATAGCCTTGCTGCATATAGCTGTTGCACTGCCTGATCACGTACTGTGCCATTTCAGATGTTCCCATATTTGTTTTTATTATGTAGTCACCTGACAAAGAATGGGCACATTCAGCCTGTTTAAACAACTCTTCCGGCACCTCATAGGGCATAGCTGTGTTGCGTTCTTGGAGGATCTCCTCCATTAGATTAAACATGACATTGTATATTTGCTTGGCATTATGGACCACTTTGGTCAACCATTCCTGAGGATATAGTTCTGAAAACTTAAGACCACAACCATAGGGGTGAGTGAACTGGAAGACATCCAGGAAGACCCAGAAAATGCCACTTTTTTTCTTGACTAGCTCCAGGGCACATTGATGCCAGTTTTCTTCAGGACAAAAATTCTGAGCTTCATAAACCACAATGTGTTTCACTTCTGGGAAGTTCCCATTTAAAAAGGCAACATGTGTCACAGCCCGACAGCTCTCATTTCTAAAAAAAAAAAAACCAAACCGAAACCCAAAAAACCCATAAGGTAAATACAAAGAAGATGTGACCAGACAAATCTGTATTGACTGCCTCCATTTCTCAGTGGGTTCTTCCTTGGAGGGCTATTGCAGCTTACTGTCTAAAACTGCACAACTTCCTATCTCAGCTGCAGCATGCTATATGATTTTCCCAGTGAAAACATTTATTCCAAGGGATTGGCTGTGTGCAGGCATTGCTGCACAGCATGCACAGCCCCCACCAACTGGCTTTGGCTCTACCCTAAGAGGAGACTCAAGCCCACCCTTCCTACATGGAGACGGCATGGCAAGGCTCCCCAGGGGTGTCCCTCTGCCCTGCTCTCCCTGGACCAGGAAAGCAGCACAGTGCCTAAGCTCCCACGGGAACGACGGGTTCCCTTTTCTCCCCAGGGTGAGCAGGGACTGGCAGCACTTCTGCCAGACCATCTGTCTGCTGGGGCCAGGACCTGCTGCTTGGGCACTGCCGTGCCTGAGCTAGGCTGCGATTCCCTGATGCAAGGTGCCTCGTCCACCATGGTGGCCTGCTGACCTCTCCATGCTGACGCAAGTGGAAACACAGCGAGAACAGGACTGGGGAACTGCTGTGCCTGAAATCTACCAAAAGGGCAATTGTTTCTGTTCTCCTTGTATAGATGGCCCAGGTCCAAGGACCAGTTCCTAGCACAGCTGCACAAGAACTTGCATCAGGCCCAGCACAGGCAGTGTTGAGGCAGCAACGGAGAAAGGCAGGTGGGTATTTTTGGTGCTGCATCAGCCGTAATAGACTGTTAAACTAAGGCCATCATCTTTTGAAGGTCTAACACAATCCAGCAATCACTAAACGTGGGATTCTCACTGCAGTCAGTGAACGCTGGATCTGGGCCAGAGCTCAGCTCAATAATACTTTCAATACTAACACCTTTCTTGAGATGATTATTGTGTGTTTGTGTCAGCCAAAGTTATATACTTGGCAAACAGATGTAAAATCAGCAGGGCTTGTGCTGTATGTACAGAAGATGGAATGAAAGAAAAAAGGGGAAATACACATTACTGCTTACCCCACAAACTTCTTCAAGGGTTGATTTTCACAAATGTAGAGTATCTCTTCTGCAGAACACTGAAAAATGTTTCTTATTCTCTCAATGATCTTCAAAGCCACAATTGTTTTCCCTGTTCTAGGAAGACCAAGGACAAACTGCTCCTTGACTTTGCGCAGGTTCGTGGAGAGCAGCTCGTACCGTTTGAGAGTGAGAAGGCTGAAAATCTCACAGCCAAGATGGTCACTTAAGTAGGACTTAAAGTGCAGCACAACGATCACAAGTGCACGCAGGAACGTGGGAATGTCCCTGGAGATGAGGATGTAATTCTCTGGGTACAAGCTGACGTAACCACATGGGTTTTCTTGGTTTTCTTGCTGGGAACGTCATCCTCTGCAACCTCCATCTGGTTCTTTGTGCCATTCAGGTGCAGTATTTGGGGGACCACACACACTTTTGAAGCATATCCCCCATCATTGACTAGCTTATGCTTTAATGCATAAGCAATTTATCTTGAGTTTTCAGACTCAGGAGAGGCATCCTTGACTACAGTATACAATACTGAATATGCATTTTCAGCTACTAAGAGAACATCACACACAATATCCTGTTTTTTCGGCAATCCAATGTCAACAGCCCAACTCCCTGAAAATATCAGTACCCCCTTGTTAAGTGGATGGATTTGTTTTTTCATTAAATCCTCTAATCCAGGATACTCTGAGAACAGGTTGGTGCAGATGGTTTCTGCCTTCCATTTGATTTCATTAGAACCCACTAGAAAAAAGAAATAAAAATTTAGAAAAACAAAATACATCAAATAATTTACTCAACACACCAGTTACTGGAGGAATATATTATACCACGAGGTCATCAAAGTAAATGATTTAATGTCAGTAAAAAATTCAGCGTTCCCATGATACCTGGTGGTAAATCTGTAAGGACTTTTTATATGAATAAAAGAGGTATAAACTCCATGCTTCAGGCATGCCTGACTTCTAAATGAAATAAAGAAAAGTCTCTTTGGAAGGATCTGCCTCCTTTCTATCTGCCTTCTCATTACTTAGGTATTCCTCTGAAGGATATGTTGCTGCCACAGTGAGAGACTGGTGGTTGAACCAGATGGAGCAGCCTGCTTGCAGCATCTCCTACACTCCGGACTGGTAAAATGCAATGCATATAGTAAAAGACACCTAGGAGCATCATCTTGATGTATAGATATACATTGCTATTAAGTATAGGGGAATACATGAAGACACCTCTCATCCCAATGCTAAACTTGGTGCTCCTCCAAAATAATGAGTAACAGTAATTTTAAAAAATATTAACACAAATCCTCTCTTAAATTTACAGGTTAAAATTACAGCTATGCGCATTCATAACACACAGACAAATCTCAAATGCAAGCATACATTTACACTGTCACAGCCTTCCATTTAAAAAACACATTCTCATCAAGAAATAGCAATTGCATATCCTGTACCAAAACACTACTAACCGATCAGTAAATCAATCATCTGAGAGTAATCCTGCAAACAGATGTGAAAAGATAGCAAAATTACAAAAATAATTAGAAAAATTAGCAATTAATACATACATCTATAGATCAGAATTTGGAAAAAAAAAATCCATGGGCTACGTTTAATGAGAAAGTATCTGTTCGCTACTGATTGGAGCAGTTCTGATACTGCACAAGGACCTGGAATTCCGTGTCTCTCCCACGTATCTCAGAGCTTGACCTAAAGCCACAGCCCTGCTCTGCAGGAACATAAGAGGATTTACATTGCCCTTGGCTACTTCTATTTCCTTGTCTTTCAGGGCTTGGTATGTGGGAGTATCTGTTGCTCAGCAACCATTGCTACTTTTATAGCTAAAGTGTTTCTGAAATAATCAAAGTCTTCACCTAAAAAATAAAACTAAGGCAAGGTTCTCCACTCCTGCATGGTAAGGGCTGAGCTTTACTTTCCCTTGTGTGTCCCATCCTGAAGTTCCCCTGTAGCAGTGAGCAGGGTGGCAGAATTAACTTACTGGGTGACATAAATGTCTAAGCCAATCAGGCATCCGACACCCAAATACTTGGTGCTTAGCCCTGCAGACCAGCAATACAGCATTGCTAGTACCAAGCCATGGGGAGCGTACTGAGTTTTCAAGGCCTCAGGTTGGAGGCTTGTCTGGTTGCTTTGTTTGAATTTTTGTTGACCTGTTCAGAGCTTTGTTTTCCCTTGGTTTACCTGTAATAGCATTTTTTTCTAATAACCAGGTGGCTGTGGATAACAACCATCAATTTATACAGACAGCAGCAACAAGCAGATCTTCTGCACAGGGTGAGATCCTTCTGCCTATAACATGATGATGCAGAGTGCAGAAATACAGGCTGGTAGGACAGCAGAGGTCTGGAGATGTGCGATACAGGATGCAGGGCTGAATTCAGGTGTGGGGCAGTAAGAGACAGAGCACAGGAGATCCCAAGGCCAGAAATAGCTCTCAGATAGTCAGGTAAAGAAATGCAGCCCCGGAGCCAAACAAAACTGGTTTTAAGGGTAACAGAGAACAAGTATCTAACCCCTGTGAAACACGCCGTGTTTACTAAACTCCAATGGAGCAGTGAACTTGCAGACCAGTGAAGAAAGAACAAGGTGTAAAAGTGCGTTAGCAAACATACAGCAAGTGACCCCAAGCGGATCCTGGAGTAGGAAAAAGAAACCATCATCAACTACATACTCTGGATGAAAGAACTGGGGATGCTGATGACTCGCCCTAACAACCCCCGGCAGATCGGAGCCATCAACAGTAGGATCCTGAGTGGCGGTGGAAGGCTGAGCATACTGCCAGGAACAGGGGTGGATACTAGGAAATGTGCAGGTAACTATTATTATTATTATTATTATTATTATTATTATTATTCACAGTGGTATTCATTTATTGTCTTTTTCTTTCTTTATCTGTAATAACTAGATCTTGACTAATAATAATTCCTTGATTAGACTACTTAGATTTCAGTTATGCTAGAAATACGTTATTCTCTCTCTCTCTCTCTTTTCTTTGTCTATAAAAAGATTTTTGAGCATAACAGGGGGCAGACAGTGCTCAAACCCCTGGGACACTAGGTATATTCTCAGCAATTGTGTGCATTAGGGATTATGCTTAGTGGCAAAAATGGGAGAAGAGATCGAAACACCTGAAAAATGAGGGAAATCAACATTCTTGGAGCAGTTGCATCTTTTAAATACCAACAGTGTGTGCCTAAAATCTTATATTTATATCACATTATCTTCCTAGAAGTTCTGTCAAATACAATCTTAAATTTAAAAAAATATCCAGAATAAACAGCTTACCTGGGTAGAGGCATTTTTGGAGTTCAGACACACACCGGAGACCAGCTTTTGAATAAACTGGCTTGATAAGAGGAGGACCATTTGACAAACTGAGCTCATTCTCAAATTTATCAGCCAGATTTGAAAGATCTTGGGGGAAGAAAAAAGTATGCTATATCCATCAAAATCCTTCCATATGAACTTTTAAAACCCAGCACTAAAGAGTAACTAAAATTATTAATTTAAAACCTTCTGTTGCAATCCTACTCAAGAAAATGCTGCCTACATAGTTAAGAACAATGGTATTGCGTCAAACCAACGGGATCTTGATGTGCTGTGGAACAGAGAGGGCTCAAAGCATAGATGGCTTTACAGTTCAAAGGCAAGATCTAGACCCTGCATGGGATGAGTCTGTTGAGACGCCAGTGCACAGGTAAGAGATGCCCTGATGTGCCAGTTCAGCACACCAGCACCCTACGCATACCACGTAGGAACCACCTACGCATACCATGAGTCTCTTCAGTAGATGCACATCTCCAAAAGACCTTGCTGCTTTGTTCCCCTCCTACCAACGTCACTCTCTCTCTCTTTTGTGTGACTGTGTCCTTTGAAGAGACCAGACATCCCAGCTCTAAGCGCAGACGAGGGCCACAGGAGAGGTTTCACACAAGGCCAGAGCCGCCTGGCCTGGCCGGGGCTCTGCTGGGACAGGAGGTCCCCTTTGGCTAGTATATTCCTTGCTCATGCGGCCACTGCCATGGGCACACCCTCAAGGAAAATCTGTGTTACAGGGAACCTGTAGGAAAGGAGGGTTAGTTTCATCTTAAGACTGAAAAACTCTTACTCAAATCCACAGTCAGAATAAACTCTCTAGGACCTGCCATACAGGTCGTGTTGTGGGGTGATGGAACAAAACACAGGACATAGCTTTTGAAGGGGAAGGCTTTCACAATGAAGTGGGACAACATGCCTTAAAACAAGCAAGGCCTTGCACCCCTGCTCCTTCAAAACAGCCTCTAACAACCACGGCACCACACTGCGTATGCAAAGTGACGTTTCCATAGACATCTGAAACGCGTCTCAGCCTCGGAAAGGGGGAGTGGTTTGCAACCTGCTGCATACTGTGCATTGCTTGCTGAGCTGCAGAATTGAAAGGACTTTTCTCAACCTCAAGCTGAACTCTGAAGAGACGACTGACCAGGTTTTAGTGTTGCTGACTTCATGACAGATGTTCTTAGTACTTAATAAGGGGAAGGAGAAGAAAAGTTGCAGGTCAGTTTGACACCACCATTACAGCTAAAATGATTATTTGATACTTTAGTGCTGGCACACAACTTGTGCCAAGATGCTGGATCTACACAGATCAAACCAGGGCATGGAGATTAATCCTCGTTAGTGCATCAAGCGCTGGGGATTTCACTGCATGGGGATCAGTATCAGTAAGGACTTTTTTGTTTTTCAGAATAAACCCCTTTTAGGCACCTAAAGGGGCCAGATTTCCACCAGGACATCACTCCCTCCTAAGCTTCTTAACAGACAAAGCCAGCTTCAGAAGTGTTCTGCAATTCTCATCAAGAGTGATGGAAACTCCTGGGTAATTTTGAATCTTTCCACTTCATTTAGGGGCATATGGGATCCCTAGGAAGGCTTGTTCCAGTTGGGAGTGCTTCAAAATGTCCTGCTGAAGCAGTTCAGAGAGTAATGCTTCACAGAACAGTTTGCTGTTGGAGGCCAGTTACTGTACCGTCACCGTGCCTGTGACTGTGCCACAGGCTAAAGCCCCTTTCTAGGTTTGGTGAGAACACAGAACAAAAGAAGTTGGTCTTTCCTCCTGAAAGTTCACAAACCAAGGCAGAAATAAAGTTGGCACTAATGTAAATACAGATTTTACCCAGATCTGCAGCTGTCATGAGCTCCGTCCATCTCCTGACGCTCAGTCTTTCGATCCTGTCACCCACCACAATCCAGGATTCAGGGTTCTCATAGAAAACAGTGCAGCAAAACATTTCAACTCACACAGCGCATATGTAGCCCTGCAGGCGTTCTGCTTTGTCATAAACACTCAGGATGTAAGTCTTAAACTGCACGCCAGCCTGAGAGTCACAGAAGTGATGGATGGCATTGAGCCCATGGTATCAGCTACTGTTTTTTCTAAAGCTTCCTTCTGCACTTTACTGTGTCTTCCAGTGACTTTACTGCTGTCATCCACTCCAAAAAATAAATAACCACCCTGAGTGTTTACAAAGGCAGAGACATAATTTGGAAGGGTTTTTCTAATGTGTTCCAAGATATTCTCGGTAGAGAAGTTCTTAAATTCAATATGTGTTGTCTCTGTGAAACCCAGGACCTCCCCAACCATCAGCTTGTCTCTCTTTAAAAACCTGGCAGCAGCATCTTGGATGTTGCACTCCTCAGTGTTCAGAGGGGTCTCCTTTGCTCCCTCATCAAAATTTAGCAGAGCTTTCTTAGCGCTTGGCCCATTCTCATCACGGCGCTTGGCACAGCTTTCCTTCTGCCTCACAAACCTAGCAGCGGCGCTTGAAGTCATAGGGACAACCAAAGTGAAAGACCTACAGGACAAACCAGTGCTCAAGCTACAGATATGCGGCTTTGTGGATGCACTTTTCTGCTCTGGACCTCCACAGCTCCATGTTTTAACAAAAAGCAGCAAGGGACTCCGCTGCTGCATCCACATGAAACATTATCCATGTGAAGTATTCGCCGGCCTTGGTGCAATCGATGCACACCCTGAGGCTCTGCTCTATGTCCAGGCCAATGCCGTGCTCCTGAAAGCAGTAATTCTTGTCTTCACTCTCCATCCTCACTACTCCTCTTCCTGAATTCAGCAACGCACACGCTGCTATAGAAAGCTCCTTTCGTTGCCTCTTCTGCTTGCAAGAGGTCTTCTTTCTGGATATCTCTCTCCTAAAACTATTTTCTCAATATCTGCCACCACATCAGGATAGTTCGTTTTCAAATTAATCAGCAGCTGCCCTTCTTGTCTGGCCATCCTGATCCTGAAATGATAAATTATTAAAAACACTTAACGATTATACATGGCAGTGTGACAAAGGAAACCATGCGCCTTTGGCTTAGGCTTACACGCTAGATTTAATAAACAGGAAAATGAAAATAATTCTTTGCAACACACAAGCAAATCGAAGACAGATTTGCAAAGACACCCAGAGACGTCACGTTAATTAAGCTAATTTATTGGGCTCTTTTTACATATTGGGCTCTAACCGTTACCTTGAAGCTACGTACAAAACATATCCCACCTATCTCGGCCCGGCAGCAGCTCACCCTTTACAGGAGCCGTTCCGACCGACCCCTCCCTGGGGCCGCAGCCGCCCTCGGTGCCCCCGCGCCCGGCCGGCATCGCCGCGCTGCGGGCGGAAGGCCCGGCCAGACACCGCGCCGCGGGCAGAGCCCCCCGGGCGGGCGGGGACCGTCTGCCCGACCCCCGGCGGGCCGGGCCCGGCTGGGACCGGGCTGCAAAGCGGGGGCGGGTCCCCGCCGAGGGACGGCGCGGCCGGGCCGGGGCTGTCGCGGGCGGCGGCGGGGCTGCCCCGGGTTCCTCTGGCCCGCGCCGGGCTGGGCTCGCCGCCGGCAACCGGCCCCGGAAGCGGCACCGCCGTCCGCTACCGCCGGCTCGGCTGGGGGCCGGGGCCGCGCTCCGCCTCCCCCCGCCCGCTCCCGGACAGCGCCGGGCACCGTCCGAGGGGACGGCTGAGAGGCACCAGGCTGGCGGGGGACGGCGGGTGCGGGCCGCCCCGGAGGGCGGGGGGGGGGGGGGGGGGGGGGGGGCACGGGACACCGGGCCCGGGGGGACGCGGGGGTCGCAGCGGGCCCGGCCCTACCTTCCCGGGGGGGGAACGCGGGCACCGGGCTGGGTCTGGCGGAGGGGGAGGGGAGCGAGTCCCGGCGCCGCGCGGCCCTTCCCGGCGCTCCCGCCCGGTACGAACTTCCCGCCGGCGGCCCCGCCCCGCAGACACCGGGCGCTGTATTTCAAATAGTTTAATTTTAAAAATATTCTATTCAGTGCTAAAATAACTTTCCACTTCCGCGCGCGGCCGCGCCTTCGGCTTCGCCAGGCTCGATCACAGACTCGGCGGGACATGCAGTGGCGGCGGGGGAGGCCGGGAGGGGCGGCCCGGGCGCGGGGCGGGGGCTGGCTGCGGGAGCGCGGGGGCGGGGGGCAGAGCCCCGGGGCGGGAGGGCTTCCAGGGGGCCCGGCGCCCTGCCGCATCCTTCCTCGTCCCGGGGCGGGGAGTACCTAAACCGGGGCAGGGGCTCCCCGGGCCCTCGGGGGGCCGGGGCAGCCGCGAAGGGAGCGGGCTGCAGACCCCGCCGGGACCGGGGTCTGTCCCGCGGGGGCTTCGCCAGCGCCCGGCGGCAGAGCAGAGGCAGGCCCGTACCTGCCCTCCAGGGTGGGAGCGCTCCCGTCTCTCCCAACACTAATGGCTTAACCTAGCAGCTTATTGCACAGCGTCCCAGCGCGGGTCCCTGCCGCGGCAGGACAGGGCTCGGCCTCTCCCCCCCGCAACCCACGAGCGCACAAATCGCATCGTGCAGGTGGAAGGCGGCTCTCCCACTCCCAGCACCTAGGGGAGGGCGGGCAGGGGAGCCAGAAGCAGGCAAACAGCGTCTGCCAGTGCCTCGGGGGCCGCAGGGAGCCCCGCGGACAGCTCCCCTTGCACACGCAGACCACCTGCCGGAGACCCCCACGCTATAGTACGGTCAGCAGGGAGAGAGGGAGCCAATAAATAGAGGCAAATTTGCAGGTACTGGTGGCAGCCCCATCTGCCCCGGGGAGCGCAGGCTGCCTCCGCCAAGGCTGGCAGGAGGCTCCTGCCCCCAGAGCAGGGCAGGGCAGGGCAGGCTGGATTGCGACTGGTGGGAGCGCCCGTCCCTGGGGAAGGGGCAGGCTGGAGGGAAGCACCCCGTCCCCCAGGGGGGAGGGCAGGCGGCTCTGCGAGGGGCTGGCGAAGGCGCTCTCCCCGGGGACGGGCAGGCTAGCTCTCCGAGGCCGTATGGCACACAGAGTTCTGATCGGCACAAAATCTCTTCAGAGGTGGCGCACCGGAGTCCTCCTCCTCTTCAGTTACCTGCAAGAGCCAGAGGCAGAGGTCACGGGCAGCAACAGGAGCTCAGCATGCCCACCGAGCCACGTGGACCTAGACAAGGCTGTGTCATGCTGTGGGGACACCCGAGGCTTTCATCTGTGAGGAAGCCCCGGAGCATCAGGAGTGAGAATCCACTTCAGCCCTGGAGTCAGCTAGAATCATTGTTTTATTCCACCTCCACATCCCTTCTTCACACTTTAACACCTGAACTGAACCAGGGGACAGCTCGGGAAGCCAGGAGGTTTGGGGAGCTCCTGGAGGGCACTTTGGGACTGCAGAGCAAGTCCATCCGTCGAGATGATTCTGCTACAAGGAGCAGCAATGAGCATGAAAGGGCCAAGCTGGGTTTGTGTGCATCTAGATGTGGTTTCAATCCCCCTTCCCTTACCTGAGTCTCAAGGGGGACTGGCTCTTCCTTTGTGAGAGTGGGAGGCTCGTCTGCAACTTCCGAGGAAGGCAGGGAGGGCTCTGGGGAGAACAGAAGGGTTAACGAAACTGCTGACCCAGTACCCCGCTCAGTGCTGAGCCAGGAGAGGAGACCTCCAGCAGAAGACACAACTCTCCCTTGTCCACTTTCAGCAGTGCCTCAGTCATCCACCGGACAAGCAACGGCTCCAGCAGGGCCTTCCCCAGGCCCAGCCATCCACCTCCTCCCTTCCCAGCCCAGCACTCACCTTCCAGTGTCTCCTGCCCCAGTGTGGGTGGCTGCGAGTCGTCCGTGCGGAAGTCGGAAGTGTGGGCAGGACTCATGGACTCACTCTGCTGGGGACTGGGGCTGGAGTTGGGGCTGCTGTCCACCTTGAGCTGGTAGACATCCGACAGGGAGCTCTGGTTGCTGTTCTCATCTGCAGAAACAGCACCTAGTGAAGAAGAGCACCTTGACCCAGGGGCACAGGCAGCCAAGGGCAGCACTGAGAGCCAAGGTCTTGGGGAGAAGGAAGAGCACATTCAGAGGCAGTTTGGGGATTCAGAGTACAGGGGATTCACTGTCACCCATCAACATAAGGGCTGCTGGGCACAGGACTCCCCGCCAGGACACAGCTGGCATCAGATACACAACTGGTCCACGGGGGAGAGGGTGCTTCTGCCAGGGGAATGAGTCTGAGCAGACAGAGAGCAATCCTGGGCTATTTGGAAAGAACAAGCAGAAGGCACAGGGGCGATACAAAGCACTGCACTGCCAAATCTCATGTCTGCAGCTTGCGAGGGCCCCAGGCATTCGAGGGCAGGAGACCTCTTGCCTGCGTACCAAGGTTTTGTACCTCTTCTGTTTGCGAGGCAGCAATCTAACACCAGAAGCAAGGCTCAGCACCTGCCTCCGGCCAGGGAGGCAATCCTGGCACACACCTTTTCCAGGTAAAGTGGTCCCAAACTGCAGACCTGCAACGCTAACCTTCCCACCGCATCTACTAGAAGTGCCAACACATTCCCCGATTTTCCTTGCTGCACCAAGAGCTGAGCGGAGAGGCTGGGGACAGGCGTATTCTCTGCTCCAGCAGCGAGTCCATGCGCTGCCTGAGCCTTGCTTGGCTCCACCACAGAGCCTGGCCTGCTTGCGGCTGGCTGCAGTACTCCGGGATCAAGAGCAAGGTCAAGGAGATCCTCTGCCCTTTCATTCTAAGGTCCGTGCAAGTCACTGCTGGAAGAAGCGGGCTCAGCTGCAGGCAGCTACCAGCCTCTCCCCAGCAGGGACTGCAAAGTGGGAATGGGAACCCCCATTCCCCATGAAGCTTCCCACAGGAAGATCCCAGGAACAGCTGATTAAGATTCTTTCTGACAGCAAAAATGAACAGTTTAATCAGGGAGAGCCCAAAAGTGGGTCAGCATAGCCCTGCACTGAAGACATGTGCTGCTCTTCCCAATACACGTAGCATACATAAGCCAGCCACCTCCCAGCTTCTATAAGGCGTTAGAGTCTTTCCCAAGCTTGAAGGGGGCTCAGCCAGACTCACCTTGGAACTCCAGGAGGAGAGAGGAGTTGGCAGAGGTGTCAGCTGGGAAGCCATTGGGTTCTCGGGCAGTGCTGCTACTTGATTTGGATTTCTCTTTCTTGAGAAGAGAAAGAAAAGCAGAAACACAAGGTGAGAGGAGCCCACCACCAGCAAGAGGACGCAGAGGTGCACAAACTGCTCCAGAGAAGCTACTTCCTTTTCTGTCTCCCAGCAGCCCAGAGGGATGTGCTCGTGCAGGTGTTTTCCCTTTCCTTTTTGGGCACTTTTCTAGCTGAGAGGCAAAACTTAGCTGTGAAAGGTTCAGAATCAGGAGTAAAAGGAGGAATTGACACCTATCTAGGAGTACGACCAAATAGAAACAAGTCCGCTGGGGATTAAGGTAAAAAGGATCACGGGCAGGATCACTGTCCAAAAGGATCAGAGGGGATCATCTGAGAGTGAGGTCAGGTCCAAGGGAGAAAGACTGTACAGATCCATCAGCACGGCTGGATCGCTGCAGGGCGACGACAGACGATCAGCGGCAGACACTGCAGTCCAGGCTCACGGGTGAGCAAGCCTGCACCGAGGCACAGCCTTCGGTAGGCCTCGACCCCGCTGGAGGGGCCGGGGGAAGCGGCAGCTACCAGAGCCGCCCCGAGGCTGCACCGGGGCGCCCCAGGCCGCTCCCCTGCGGAGCGACTGAGGCGAGCTGCTCAGCCGCGGCTGAAGGCAGCAGCTCCCGGCTCGGCCTCGGCCCCCCGCCACGGAGCGGAGCGGCCGGGCCGGGCCCGGGGTGGCCCCGAGGGGAAGGGCCCGGCCCTGCGCGGTACCCACCTCCTTGCTGTCCGCCACCGGCACCCACTTGAATATCCGCAGGGAGGTGTCGCCCACCGTCACCCACTTCTTCTCCCTGCGCGGACACAGCCGTTAATGGCGCCGGCCCCCTCCCCCCGCCCCGCGGACGTGGCCGGGGGAAGCCGGACCCAGGGGTACCCTGGCAACAAGCCCCGCCCACCCGCCCGCCAGGCTCCGATTGGCCCAGGGGAACGCCGATCCAGAGCACCGCCGCGCCCCGCCCCCTCACCCCGCACACCTCGTTGCGATTGGGCGTGCCGCCCGCCGATCACCGGCGTTTCCGGTCCTCCCCCCACCCGAACGGACAGGGCGAGCTAATTGGCTGCTGCCTCGCTATCCCCGCCCGCTACCCCACGCAGCTCGCTGATTGGATACTCGCCACCGGAGCACCTCCACCGGCACCCGTGTGGTGCGGTGATTGGCTGCACGCCGGGCAGGCCCCACCCCCCCCGCGGCCCCGCCTCTCACCATCTGCGGACGCGCTCGATGGCCGCCATCACTTTTTTGATGTCATCCTTGGCGCGGCTGCGGGTCTCGGCGCGCACCGAGCGGCCCGACATGGCGCCCGCAGCCCCGGCAGCCCCGGCTCCGCAGCACCCGCCGCCTCTCTCCGCGCATGCGCGCGCCCCGCCCCGCCCACGCCCTGCGCGTGCTGCGTCATCGCGCTCGCCACGCCCGGAGGAAGGGAGGCGGGGTGGGGAGGGGAGAAAGCGAAGCGGCGCGTAGCGCGCCTGCGCGGCTCGCCCCGCCCTCCTGCGGGCAAGGCGGTGACGCGAAGGCGGGGCGACGCCGACGCCGCCATCTTACCTTGGGGCAAGCCCTGTCCAGCGCTGGGCACGACCCCGGGGCCCGTGCCGGTACGGCGCTGGGACTAGAGGCCCCTGGGTCGTGCATCACGTCAAGTCCCCGGCCCGGGTGGAAGGCGCCCTGCCTGTGTGCAGGCAGCAGCTTTAAAGCGCTGCCCGTTCCCCTGCAGCAACCCCCCCCCATTTAGCATCAAAGATTGAGCTTGGGCAGCTCCTCTGCAAAAGAAAACCACACTAGACCCCCTTTTCTAAGCCCAGGAAACCTCACTGGCCCTGTCTGAGCAATCACTCCCACGGGATATCGATATCGATGAGAGTGGGGGCGGGGACAAGTCCTTGGAAGGCAACAACAGTGTCACCCCAGGGCCCCCTCAGTTGCCCCCCACCATCCCCAGGCAGACATCCCGTCCAGCTCTCCATTGCTACAGCCAGAAAGCATGCAAGGAAGGCCCTGGGCACACTGTCGGCACACTCTTTTATTACAAGTTGTTCAGTGTTATTAAAAAAAAAAAAAAAGTCCCCAAAGGCAGAACACGGCTGCCTGCAACTGTAGAGAGGCGGGACGTGCCACCGTGCGGGAAGGATTAGTGCTTCTTGCCATAGATTGCAGCCAGCGCTTTGCGGGCACTGGAGATCTGCTGCTCCAGCCTCTCTCGGGTGGCCTTGTTCGCAGTTTTTTTCAGCATGGTCTCCATCTCCTCCACAACTGCCCTGTGACCAGCAGTGTTGTGGAAGACGCGGATGGCCCGGTCCCCACACGACACCAGGTAGCGGCTGCTGGTGTCAAAAGCCAAGTCTGTTATGCACTGTCCGTGCACACGGAGAAAGCGCTCCTCCTCCTCCCCTCTTCTCGTGTTGTACACAACAATGTCTGTGCCACTAGAGATGGCAACAACTCGAGCATCGGGGGACAGGGCGACGCGACAAGGCTCCGTCACCTCGCACTTCCCTGTCAGAAGCAGGTACGGATCCTGTTGCTTCTTATATTCCACGTCTGTGTCCCAGAACTTCCACGTCCCGTCCTTTGAAACAGTCGCCATCCTGCAGCCAGGAGACAGAGCACAGGTGAGCACAAGGAAATTGGGCAGCACGTCTTCCCCTGCCACGCCTGCGAACCAGGAATCCTTTGTGGCCAGAGAGCTCTCTTGGGAAGCATGAGTCTGTAAACACATACGGTCCTCATCCTCTTTCCCACAGAACGGAGAACAGTCACCCCCAGGAGGAAATCCACGGGGAATACGCAGGTGGCACGAGCCAGGCAGGGTTTTGCCACCCCGGGGCCCCAGGACAGCATGCAGGGCAGCATTCCCCCACACCATGCAGGGGTGCAGCTCCCCCTGCACGGGCTGCTGGCAAACACTGGAGGGGTTGAGCTCATGTGTCCCAAGGGCGAGCCAGAGCGTAATACTTCAGGCAAAGGATAACACACACTTACCTCCTCGAGTCATTAGAGAAGGAGAAGGAATGCACACCAGCGGTGTGGCCTTTCAACTCAAAAGCCCTGGCCACCTCCTGGAAGTCTCCGTTCTTGCCAAAACACACCTCCCACACCTTTACATCAGGGGTAAAGCCACAGGATGCCACAAACCTGGGTGAAAGACACAGGGTACCTGTTACAGAGCACCTACTTTGTCTGGGCTGTGGGGCCAGTCTTACAGAGCTCTCCTCTGGCCTCCTGCACAAGGCAGGGGCCAAGGGCAGCCCTCCTGCGCGGAGCAGTGCCTAAGACAGGGCTCTGTGAAGGCAAACCTATCCAGACACCTATGTTCAAATCTTTGCTTTGGTCCACTGAAAAAGTTTTCACTTTTCACTGAAACCAGGCTAGTAAAGGGAACACTAAGGAAGGCCACCAGGGACTAGAGCAGCAACTCCACAATTTGGGCATGAGAAACTCTCAGGCCAAAATAAAAAAAGCTAAGTGCTTTTGATCCCGAAACTCACTGAGCTTGGAGCATGGCAAGTCTTCCTGCAGCAACAAGACAGAGACAGAGCAGAGAACACGATTTTCCTGATAAACAATCTCTCAGTAATAAAGATTTTAATTTTATAATTAACCCTTAAAAGGTTAAAAACAAGTTAGAAATGCTGTTTGCTTTGCATACACTGTTTGTGTTGTCCCACCTCCGCTATCTGAGGCCAATGCTGTTCTCCTCAGCTCTTCAGGAGACGGTTAACAGGACCAGCAGAGCTGAGGCACAACAGCAACCCACTGAGTGTCTGAGACTACACAGGTAAGAGTCAGCGCTCCTGGAGGGGCTGCTCTCAGGGGCTGGAATCGCTTTTTAAAACGTGGAACCTTCCGAAAATTGCATTAAAATAACAGCTAATTGCCAATGGTCTGAACTGATGATGTCCTCTGGGAAGGAGCGAGGTTCCTGTCGCTCCTGCAGACTCCCACTCTGCAGCAGGAGCAGCCTGGAATACCTCACGCCCCTCACCTTCCACAGGGCGACACTGTGGCATAGGCATTGTTCATCTGGTTAGTGTTAATGCTGGCCAGGACTTCACCCTTCGGGCTCCATATCAGGATGGTAGTGTCACTGGAAGCTGTCATGATAAACTTTCCTGGGAGAAAAAGGCAAAGATCAGGAGAGGTCCCAGGCGTAACACTGCCACAGACTTATCAAAGGCCTGGGAGGGTACCTAAGCAGGGCAACCTCTCCCTGCACCTGGACAGTCAAGAAAACCAACAGCAGCACCAAAATCCAACGAGTGTCAATCTCCCGGGACAGAGAGAAGAGCAGTATCAGAAGACTCAGCTCCTGGTTATGCATTAGTGCACCCTTGGCTTCAGCAGCCATCAGTGGCAACAGGCACTCAGAGACCACATGTGCGCCTCGCCCCAACACCCCTCCGATCCCACCTGTGGAGCTCAGCACTAAGCTGGTACCACAGGAGTAATGCAGCAGACTCAATCTTCACACACAGTTAAAATGCAACTCGAGGTATCTGTAGCTTTCAAGTCATGGACTACGGGCAGGCAGCTGACTACAAGTCACACTACTATTATCCGTGATTACTGTTTGTGTCAGCATTTTGAACTCCTGCTTGTTTCCACTTGCAGTGCCTTCCCTTTTTCATCTCAGCCCAGACAGGGAGCAGCCTGTTTACCTTTCAGCAACTTGTTGCAGGTTTAAGTTTTCACTTTCATGCTGAACAAAGGTCTCTGTTAACATTTTCTCTGCTCTCCTATTACTGAGGTGAGCTCACGTTCACCCAGTTCCAACTGCCCGCTGTCACATACCTGAAGCATTAATCCATCAAGCCCTCACCATTCACACATACCCACCCCAGCCTCTGTTCTAGAAGATCCCCACAGTCCAAGATAAACCATATGAACTCACTGGGGAGATTTTTTGACCAGTTAAAGACAGACTGGTGGGCCAGAGAACAGCGATCCTCTCAATATTGAGACCAGACCTCTTTGCAACAGCATCCCTGAAAATGTAAATTAAGAGACTGTGCATATCGGGGTGCTAATTCTGTGCTTACAGGAATATCATCTGTCTGAACATGACATCTTTCAGTTCACTCAGTAGTAATCAAAGGCTACGAAGTAACGTCTAAAAGACTACAGAGGATCAAGTACTGGTGCAGAAACGGGCCTTGAGAATGCCCCAAACCCCAACACTTTCAACCCAGCAGCTTCTGCTTTACAAGGAAATCAAGGCTGATCTCGAGAGCCTCAACAAGTGAGCAGATCTGTCATTTCCATACCTGTCTCTGCAATTCCTATGTTAATGACAGGAGCCTTGTGCTTCTTTGGGAAGTCCCCAGAAGTTGCAGTGAAGGTGAAGCTGCCATCATCCTTCTTAGTCATTTTATAGACACGAATAGTCTCACCATTCGCCAGCCAAACAATGAATGCCCTAAGTGGAAGGATAGACACCCTGAACCGTTAAGAAATGGGCTACCTCAGCTCAGCCTAGCTACAACAGGTAAGCTAACAGGTCATTCAGTGGCACCTGGGGAAAGGGATACTCTGGCAGACAAAAAGCTGCGTGCTTTACGAGGGCATCAAGTTCTCTCCCTGTGTCAGCTCAACTGCAACACTGAATGGAAAAGAACAGAATTTATTACTTCGCATCTGGAAACGAGATCCCTTCCTCTCTCTAAAAGAGGCCACCTCACAAAGTGCCAAGGCATGCTTTTCAACCAACCTTCCCAGCCAGCAAGAGCTCTCTCCCCAGCCCCCAGAGAGGATCAGCAGCTCAACCCAGCCGCAGGGCCTGCTGGCAAAGACCTTAACAAGCACCTTCCACAGGGCTGGCAAGCTGGGCACTGGGCTATTTGCCCTGAGCACCACAGTAAAGTGCCCGCTGCTTTCATGAATCAGTGGTACTGTCAAGGCCCTATGAGGAATGTAGCCTCTGTGCAGCCCGGTCCGCAGGACGTCCTGGTGCTGATATGCCCCGAGCGGTCCCTGGGCTGGTGGTGGATGGGGCGTGTGGAGGCCTGGCCCTACCGTGAGTCGGGGCTGAGGCAGACAAGCTCGGCGTGGTCCAGCCCCACGTTGGCGCGGAGGCAGCGGTGCTCGCGCGCCGTGAAGTCCCGGGTGCTCCACAGTCGGACCGTGCGGTCGTCGGCGCACGACGCCAGGTACTTGCCGCTGCTGCTGAAGTGCAGGCAGGAGACGGAGCCGCTGTGGCCCTGTGGAGAGAGCGCGGTCACGGCGCGCGGGGGAGCACTGGCGGGCCAGGAGGCGCCGGGCCCGGCGGGGCACCGGCACCGGGGCACACGCGGTACCTTCAGGGCGGCGACCAGCAGCCGGTGGGCGAAGCTATGCTGCTGCGGTTTGTCCCTCCGGGCCCGCGCCGGCAGCTTCGCCTTCCTGTGCTCCTCCGGCCTGGCGGCGGCGTCGCCGTTCGCCCTGGGACCTGCGGGGAGCGGAGGGTCGGGTCGGGTCGGGTCAGTGCCGCCCGGCCCGACCAGCCCCGGCCCCCCCGCCGTGCCCGCGGTACTCACCGTCCGGCGGGGCAGCGGGAGGCCTCCGGGGGGCGGCACGGCGCAGCGCGGCCACCAGCAGCAGCAGGATGAGGAGGAGGGCGAGGGCGCCCGGCAGCACCGACCCGCCGAGCGCCGCCGCCTCCATCTTCCCGCCGCCACCTCAGCGGGGCGGCACCGACCGCCCACCCCCGCGCGGTCAGACCCAGCGCGCGTGCGCCGAACCGCGGAGGTGTGCGCCGGGGGGGGGGGGGGGGGGCGCCCTCAGCGTGCGCATGCGTGCCAAGAGGGCACGCGCGGCTCCACACTGCTCCCCCTGCGAGCTCCGCGCAGGGCGGCCCCTGGCGGCTGGGGGGTGGTACTGCCCCGCTCCGGGCCTGCCCTCGCCCTGCCCGCCCCTGCCCAGCCCTGCCCGCCCCTGCCCCCCTTCGCCCTGCCCCAGAGCCGACCCGGGGCAGGAAGAACCACGCTGGGGCCTGTGGGCAGAGCGAGTCCTTTATCAGGCTGCACGGCCGGGCCCCACCGGGAGCTTCCCGTGCCCAGACCCCTGGCCGCGGGCGGACAGGGCCCCGCGCTGCACCAGCCGCTCTGGGGTCTGGCAGGCCCTGGGGTGCAGGGCCAGGGGGCCGGCAGCGGCCCTCGCCCCCAGCCCTGCGCAGGCAGGGACTCCCCGAGCCGGTGCCGTGGGAGAGGGAGCCCCGCGGCCCCAGGCTGCAGCCGGCCAGCACCGCCGCCTGCTCCAGCAGCCTGGCCGTGCTGGCCCCGCGGCCCCGCCGGGGGCTCCTCGCTGGCGTCGGTGGGCGCTCGACCGGCAGCTCCGAGGCTCTTGGCGAGGCGGGGAAAGCCCCTCCGGGCGCGGCTAGGAGGAGCCGCCGCCACGGCCCACCCCCGCCGCTGCCCGCGTCGCCTGCTCGGGGACGCAGGCCGGGTCGCTCAGGATGGAGGTGGAAATGCTCAGCTGCCGGAGGGAGCTCAGGACGGCTGCGGGGAGAGGTGGGACATGTCAGCTGCCCCCCCCATGCCTTGGGGGCTGGAAGGGGCCCGGGTTAACCCATCCCAGGGGAGATGGCTCTTCCCGTCCCCACTCCAGCCCCGCCGTGGCTCCTGGAACAGCACGACAGCTCCCTGCCGCAGCCCCCGGCAGGAAAGGCGAAGGGAAACCCACCCTGTGGGGCTGAGCCCTGGCAAGCCAGGACACGGGCTCTCGGGTTAGGGCAGCAGCAGCCAGCTCAGCTGGAGCATGGGTGTGAAAGGAGCACGGAAAAGCACCGAGAGCACAGCCCCAGCACATCCCGTGGGTGCGTCCCTCCCGTGTGGCAGAAGCGTGGTGCAGCGCCAGCCCCACCGCCCCCATCCTTTTCCCCTCTGCTTTTCCGTCAGTCCGTGCCAGCAGGACAGCCCAGCTTCTTCAGGGTGCCATGGACAGGAGCAGGGCCACCTACTTGGCCGAAGTGCTGGGAGGGAGCAGTGCTGGTCCAGCCAGGCGAGAGACGTCTGGGTGAGGCTCTCCATGCTGGCCGTGGAGACCATGCCATTGAAAGACTCAAAGAGGGGCCGGATGATGATACTGAACTGATGGGAGCAGAGGAGTTAAGGACCAGCCTTGCCAAGGCCATGGTCTCCTACCCGCCAGGTGTGGGCAGCATGCTCCTACAGGCAGCAGGACAAACCTCCCTGCCCGGCTGTGGAGCAGACCTGCTGGGTGCCTTCCCCAGCACAGCACCACGATGGGCACTGGCCCGTACTGCTGGGGTGACAGGGACATGAGTGTCACGTGGGGCAGGCAGCGGGAGAGCTGCATAACCCTTGTCATGACTGGGGCTGCCAGAAATGGTTGTTTAGACACAAGACAACTCTTCCAGAGCAGATCAAGGAGCCAGCTAGTGCAGTGTCCTCTGAAGTGCCCAGGAGCAGGGCACGACACCAGTGTGTCCAGTGTGCTCCCCTGGTGCTCCCAGCCTGCAGGGACCACCCCTGGGGACTGGTGACTTTGTGCATGTAGTAATCCACAGCAGATGCCTCCACCATGAGCATGTCCTGGAGTCCATGTTGGCTTTAGTACACCCAGTGTCCTGCGGAAGGAGCTCCACAGGCTCCCAAACTCTGTCAGGAGCCACCTCTGCCTTGTCCAGGCTGCCTGCACTGGAATGGAGTGTGGGCAGCAAGGCCTGCCCATCCCTCTGCCCCTTGGCATTTTGTAGACCTCACAGTTTCTACAGGCTTGATGGTCCCAGTGTGTCTAATCCCTCCCTGCTCACAGAGAAGCAGGCCCAGCCCTTTGACCACCCATTCTCTGGCCCTTGGTCCCCTCCACCGTGTGGAGGCCAGACTTATGTCCCAGGCTTGGGCACACCTGGGTTTCCAGGGTGTGCCATGTGGCCACCAAAGTCAAGCCATGATGTCCCCAGCTTTGTGTCTGGGCCTTTCCTAATCTCTAATTGATGGCTGCTGCCTCTCAGAGCCAGTTCCCCTGTCACCAGGAGCTCTGCATGTCACCAGGAGCTCTGTCCCCTGCATGAGCTCAGCTCCGCCATTGACTTTCCTTCTCCCTGAGGACTGACCATTTACTCCTACTCCGTTTGCTCCCTTGTTACAGAAGCTTCCTCCTAACCACAGCATCTCAGCGTGTTTCCACCATGTGCCCTTAGCTGGGAAACATCTCCCCGTGGTCCTCAGAGCCTCTCAAGCTGGAGGGACCCCTCAGACCCAGGAGCAGCGGGTGAACCAGAGGCCCTGGTGTTTGGTGGAGGCGTCAGAGCAAGCAGCAGGCACTGGTCCCAAAGGATACAATCCAGAACTTCCAGTTCTGCAGCGTGGAGGAGCGGACGTACTCATCGAACATGCTGCGCATCTGGTCGAAGCGCTGGTGCGTGATGGGCACCCCCGTGGCCGGCAGCTGCTCCTGGCACAGGCTGTGGGGCACAAGCAGCGCCGTGGGTCCGTGTTCAGGAGGCTGGGAGCCGTGGGGGCTGCCCTGTGGGGAGAGGCTCTGGCAGGACCTCAGGTCTCAGCAGGAGTGGGCAGGCAGTGTCCCCCTCCCAGGGCAGCTGTGGGGCATGGCTCCATGCTCTGGTCCCACACAGCACTGCCTCTTGAGCATCCCCCCCCAAAACAGGGTTTGAGAGCGGGGACAGAGTCAAATGCAGGTCCTGGGAGGTGCTCAGAAGACCTGCTGTGTCCTGCTGCCTCCCTGGTACTGCCGCTTGCCCCGCCTGGCTACCCCGATGCAGGCAGTGCCTCCCTTCTGCCTCCCCCAGCTGTGCCCCCCTTACTTGATGGAGCCATTGAGCTCCTCGATCTGCTCCCGCAGCCTCTGTGCCTCGTCCTGCAGGGCTGCCCGCTCCTGCTGCAGCTTGCAGATGTACTCGGCTGTCTTCTGCAAGGTGGTGGCCTTGCTGACCTGTGGGGCCACAAGGTGAAACGGCAAAGGGAGCCCCAGCGCTGGCAGCGAGAGGTGCCGTGTTCCCTGCTGCCGAGCCTTGGCAGCTTCTGCCACAGGCTCCAGAGCCCAGACTGCCCTGGCACGGCTGCACCGTGCAAGTCTCCATGTGCCTGGTGTGGGCTTGCAGCGTCCTGCCCCATGGGCTGGTGTGCAGGGCAGGGAGCCCCGTGCACGGGGACAGACTAAGGACACAGCATCCCCAGGTGACACACTGTGTCCCTGCGTGCCCAGGGCTGGTCCACACAGCCCTGGGTGCTCACCTTGATGCTGGGCTGGGCGCTCAGTGTGCTCACGAGGCTGTGCAGCGTGTCGAAGCCCAGCTTGATGTTGAAACGTCTCTTCTGCTCGGCGGAGATGTGTGTGATGCGGCGGCTCTCCATCTGTGGGCAAGTGCTGTCAGCCACCTCCTGGCAGTGGGGAGAGACCTGGGCCACCTGCCCCATCGGGGACAGGCTGTCCCAAAGCTCACAGCAAGAGAGGGGGGGAAGCCTGGGGGGCAGCAGGAAAGAGGGGTGCATATGGAGATGGTGCCCCTATAGCGAAGGCAGCGCTTGCTCCTCTGTACCTTGCTGGACTCGGGCCTGCCCTGACGGGACATGGGGTGGTGCAGGGAGATGCCAGTGCCCAGCCTCACAGCAGGTCCCAGGGAAGCCTGGCCGGGCTTGGGCCAGTCGCTGCCTGGAAAAGGAAAGGTGATGCTCTGGGGAGAGGGGCGGCAGCAGCCCCTCGTGACAGGCTGATACCAGGGTCCAGCGCTGGGATGGGCACAGAGGGGAGCAGGCTGCAGCGCTACCCCGGCCCTGGGGCAGCCACTCTGCTCAGCTGACGGGGATGCTCCGGTCCAGCATCCGACCACATCTTACCGCTTTGTCTTATCTCAAATCCCACTCATTTTACAACTGCTCAGAAATGAGAACATTTGGGATGTGACATTTTAAATTCCCAGCATCTCCTGGGGTGGAAACCACCAGGAGAGAGTCCCGAGGGCAGCAAGACTGTGGTCTGCAGCACCAAACTGAAACTGAGAACGACACCAGAGCCTGGTTTCCAGCCGCCACTCTGGTTTCTGTGGGTGAAAGCAGGGTGCTTCCCACTTGAAAAGCTCTGGGTTTTCAAAACCACAGTCCAACATTTTGCTCCTTTTTGTCTTTTCCTGTTTCTGCTTTTGCCCCTGTAGAAGGAGGCAGGTGAAGGGGCTGTGCCTTCCCCCATGGAAAGAAATCGTCCGTGCTCAGCTGGGTAAATGTAAATATTCGGGATTGAAGCCGAAATGAAACATTCCCACAATGTTTGGTTCAAGCTGCCTGCAGGAAACACAGTGTCCTGTGGAGCTCCCTGGGGTGCCCCAGACTCACCGCAAGCTGATGTGGGGGACAGCCGCTCTGCCTTGGGGACCAGCAGCGGGCCTGGCTGGGTGCCTGCCAGCGGCACCGGCGCCGCTTGGGAAGGGCTGGAGCAAGGAGCCAGCCCTGGGCTCAGCTGGGCCGTTCTGGAGAGGAAGGCAGCAGGGACGTCGGGGACAGCACTCTGCTGCTGGGAGAAGGCAGAGGGAAGTGGGAGGTCGGGGGGGCAGCATCCCACGCACGCCGGGGACCAGACCTTCCGCTTTGGTTGGTTGGCGCCCGGGCACTGACAGTAGAATGCCCGCTGCCCGCGAGGGGACTGGGGAGGTGGACGTGCAGCCCCATCCCCACGGGGCATCCCACCACCTGCAGGGGCAGCCCCAGTCCCATTGCCCCAGGGCAGCATCGCCAGGAAAGGGGCCCTGGAAGTGTGTCTCCCACCTCTGCCCTGTTCTTTTACAGGAGAAAACACTCGGGTGACTCCTGCCACCCTGGCACCCTGTCCACATGCCCTGTGCCTGTCCAGCACCGTATTGCAAAGGGCCACCCCACAGAGCCCCATCTCCCCACCTCCCCACATCTCTACCCCTGCCCCAGCAACCAGGAGAAGGCACTTCCTGACCTGGGGGGGACAGTTCCCAACCTGGGGGGTAGGCAAGTGCTTACCAGGGAGACAGGGGATGCGGGCATGAGTCCTGCGCCTGTTGGGCGTGGGGCATCCAGGGCCAGCTCCTGCTTGGCTGCAAGAGGGCAGGGAGCAGAAGGGTGCTGCTGCGTGAGGGGGTCGGGGCTCGGGTGACTTTTTCTGCCCCACGGGACAGCCAGCCCCAGCACTGGCGTTGCTGCAGCCCCTTCCCTGCCCATCTGCCCCGGGGAAGGGTGAAGCAGCCCCTGGAGAGAGGTACCTTTGTTCCCAGCAGTGGGGATGTTCTTGGGAGCCTTGGTGCAGGCAGAGACCCCCAGCCCCTCCCCAGCCCAGCATAGGGCTGGACACGACAACTTCTGTGGGACCTGTCCCATCGCGTGCATGGGCAGTGGATCGGGCAGGACACTGCTGACCCCTCAGCCCATCTGTGGAGGGCCGTGGAGACCAGGCTGGGGACACGGGGACTTTGCAGCGGTGCCCGTGGCCAAGCCCTGGGGCTGCCTGGGCCCCATCTCCCTCCCAGGGCTGCTGGAGCTGGAGGAGCTCCCCCAGGCACAGCTTCACTTCTGGGTTTGGTGCTGCTCCACCGTGGGGACAGCCATGCGCCCTGCCCAGCATCCCCACTGTCCCAACCCCGGGGAGAAAGCGCCAATTCCCCCCGTAGCATCCCCCACCGGCTCGCCCCTGCGTCCCCCCACAGCCCACTGGCCCCGTTACCTGTGGTCAGCAACTGGCTCAGGCAGGGGTTGGGCACGGCCAGGTGGGGCGGCGCGGGGGGTCCCGGCAGCCTCTTCGCCTTGGTGCTGCTGGGCTTCGCCTTTGGCCGCCCGCCCCCACCCTGGGGCAGCCCCTTGGGGGGGGCAAACCTGGGGTCGCCCAGCAGGACAGGGGGCAGGAGCTGGGGGGCAGCTGGGACGGGGTACCCCGGGGGCACCATGCCTGTGCCGTAGCCCAGCCCCGGGGCATGGGGGGTGAAGCAGGGTGCCGAGAGGGGGGAGGCAGGGTGGGCAAGAAGCGAGGGGCCAGGCGAGCTGGCATAGGGGAACTTGGAGTGGGGGGCTGAGGCGGGGGAGAATGGGGGATCCGGGCCCAGCAGTGGTGCCCCGGGGGATGGGATGGGGGGCGTGTAGGGGGGTCCTGCTGGCTCCAGGCCAACACACTTGCCGGGGAGGCCATACTGCAGCAGGGGCTTGTGTCGGAGCTGGGGGCTGAGGCCACTGGGCGCCGTGGTGGGGTGCTCTGGGGGCAGGGGAGCAGAGGGGAGCTCGGGGCCCAGGAGGGTGCCGTGGAGGCCAAGCTGGGAGGCACTGCTGGGCTGTGGGAGACATGGGAAGGTCAGGGGGGGTGGCTGGGTCACCGGCAGCCGTGGGCCATGGGCTGGGGTCCCGCTCACCTGGAGGAGGGTGCCAGGTGGGAGTGGGGCCTCAGGGCTGGTGGGCATCCCCCGTGCACCCATCAGGGACCCCCCGCTGCCAAACAGGGGCTCGGCCATGGGCACAAAGCAGGGTGGCTCCTGGTAGCCCGGCTGCATCTGCGATGGCAGTGGCCGGTGGCCGGTGAAGATATCTGTGGGGCCAAGCGGAGACAGAGTGACGGACATGAGGGGACCTTCCCAGAGAGGGGGTGACAAGCCCCGGAGCACACCCGGGGGAGCTGTATCCTGTTACCGGCACTGCCGGGGACCCTTCACCTTGTGGGGCCAGGGCAGCTCCCAGCTCCACCAGCGGATTTGGCACGCGGCTCATGAAATGCTGGAGTACGGAGGGAAGAGGCAGCCCACGCGCCCAGAGGCAGCCTTGCCACACGCATGGGGACAGGAAAACCCGCCCAGGGGTGCCACCCAAGGGTGGGGACCCTGTCCCCGACACCCAGCTGGGTGCTGCGTGCTCCAGCACTGGGGCTGCTCCCAGGGGGGTGTGTGGCTGTACTGCTCCTCCTGAACCAGCCCGGGCTAGGACAGGAACCACAACGCCCAGGCTGTGGGGCAGCCACAGCTGGGGGAGCTCGGAGCAGCGGGTCACAGCGTCCCCGAACTGTGGGGGACAGTCCCCTGGGGTCGTGGTGAGTGCTCGTCTCTCCGCCCCGGCGCTGCCGTGCGTGCAACCTGCGGCTTACCACATCCCATGGCCTTCCCGAAACCGAGCCCCGTGACCTTGCCGCGACTCCCTCTCCCTTCCTCTCCACTTCCCACAACCCTGCTCCTTCCGCAGGCCCAGACGCTGTGGTGCAAAGGGCTAGCCTGACACTTCGGGCAGCCGCCTCCCCGGTGAAACAAGCTACCTGGGCACATCAGCCCACGCATGCCTTGGCTCTGTGCCAGCGCTGCTGCTGCCAGTGCCATTGCTGGCTCAGGCATCGCCACCAGGAGGGGTTTCCCTGTAGAGGATGACTGCGGGGCAGGGATGGGGCTGCTGGATGCTTCCCTGTAGGATGGAGCAGGAGCGCTGGCTGGGTTTGCAGGCGGCTGACCTGCAGGCAGCCCCTGGCACAGGCTCAGTGCCCGAGCAGCTGCCCCGGGGAGCAGCTCCCCTCTGGGGAGAACCTGGCCATGCTCCCAGCCCCTTGGCTGGTATGAGCGTCGCTGCCTCCAGGCCCTGTGCTGCTGCCAGCAGAGCCCAGCTGATACCACATGCTGGCTCTGCCTGCCCAGCGTGTGCAGCCATGCCATGGGCACCAGTGGGGCTGCAAGGACTCTGCGCTCCCTCCAGGCTGTGGGACAGGCTCCAGCACCCAGGGTGCCCTGGCTGGGACCTACAACAGCCTGAGACCCTTTTGAATCTACACCAGAGGAGCAAACGTGCCAGCAGAGTGGGATGCCATAGGGCTGAGCATGGTGACAATTCTGGCAGTGCCATGCGCTGCCAGCCAAGGCTAACACCAGTGTGAGAAGGGGCAGTGCCACCATTGAGCTGCCCCGCTCAGCCCTCAGACTGCTCCTTCCCCCTACCAAGGACACCGTGAATGCCCAGGAGCATGGCAGAGCCAGCCCTGCCCCTCCATGGGCCGGAACTCAGCGTGGGCTGCGGTGCTGCCAGGCAGGGTCTCAGCCTCCCCAGGGTGCAGCACCCAGCTCCACGCTCCCCCAGCCCTCTGCCATGCCCACGCCAGGCTGTCCCCTGCCACCGGCACTGAAGCTCTGCGGGTATTTATAGGCATTTCTGGTGCCCAGCTCTGCAGATTCGATTCCTCTTGTGCCTCTCACTGTGCTGCAGGGATGGAAGGTGCCTGGCAGCCCCTGGGCTCCCTGTCCTCCCCTTCTCCTGCCCCTTCCCCACCCCACAGCTCTTGCCCATGCGCCTCTCCACCATCGCATCACCCTGACCTGCTCCCAGGCTGCGCCACATGGCCACGTCATGTCACTGCTCAAAGGAGAAGAGCCCATGTGGTTGGCACACCACACCTTTGGCATTCCATTCAAACTTGGGGCTGCTCTCCAATGGGGTTGGGGCTACAGAGCCTGTTCCCAAACCAAGGACTCTCCAGCGTTGGCCCCAGGCTCTGGGAGAGCCCTGCAGAGCGGCAGGGCAATGCTACCCCGTGGGACGGCCAGTCCACCCCCAGCTCCCCAGTGCCCGGCATGGGTCCTACCTGGAGCGCGGTGCCAGCAGGGCGCAGGGCTGGGCTGCTCCCTTGCCTCTGCCATCAGGACTTCTCCATCCACCCCACACTGTGCTCTGGCACCCACCACGGACACGAGGTGCTTCCTCATTTGGGGATTGGTTTGCACGCGCTGACTGACAGGCACCAAGCTCTACCACAGCCACCAGATACGGTGACAGCCCTGTGACCCTGCAGGAGCCCTGTGCAGACCGTCACAGTGCCCACCCTGCACACTTGCACCACGGTGCTCTGCACAAGGCTGCTGGGGGGATCCCTGCTCCTGAGCCACAAAAAGCCATCGCATGCCCTGCTAGAAAAGTGGCCCTGGGGACATAACTGGGTTGCCTGGCACTTGCAGCTCTGGCACCCAGCACCCAGTATTCACCCCCCATCTCCCCTCCCCGCTCCTCCCATGGCCCCGTGGTCACACACCCCCAGTGTTGCCCATTGCATGGTGTGCGCACACCTCTCTGCTCCTACACCTCCGCCCCGCACACCCTCGCCGCCCAGTGCACACCCGTGTCCCGCCAGTGCGCACATTGCTCACGTGCAGTGCTTGGCTGTTGCGGGACTGTAACCCCTCATCATCGGGGTGAGCTGTGCCATGCAGCATCCCAGGAAACGCCATGTCCCAGACAAAACTCCCACCCACGAGTCTCTGAGCACCCCACAGGGTGCTGCCCTGCCCCGGGGCACACAAGCCTCTCTCCAGCCGTGCTCAGCAGCCAGTACCTGGGTAGACAATGAGCCACACCTGGGACACCGTCCCTGACCCCAACTGCGCTTGGGACCCTCCCCAGCCCCAGCAGTCCCCACATGCAGAGCCGCTGGGCACGGGCAGAACAGGAAGGGATGCTTTGCTGTGATGTAGTGACTTGCAGTAAGACCCATCCCATTCCCAGGCGGCACCATGGAGCAAAATGCAGGCAGGCCTTTTCCCCAGGAAAAAAAAGGCAACTTGGCTGCTCATAGAGGTATATTGGTTCAGATTGGCACCGCCATGCCCCTTGCCATCTCCTGCTGAGCACAAGGCCGTGCCACGCTGGCGGCATGAACAACAGCTGGGTCCACAAAGAGAGGTGCTGGGTCTGCTGCTGTGACACTGTTGCGGCAAGGTGCTGCTTGAAAGGGGTTGGTGTGGCTTTCCAGCCCATGCAGGACCTCCCGGGGGAAGGGACACTTGTCAAGTGTCAATTTGACCCATTTGGAGCTGTCTCACCTCCCAGTGACTGATGCCCACGTGGGGCACCTGGGGACAGGAGGCAAAGGACCAGCAGTGGGGACAGACCCTCTTCCCAGCACGGCTCATCCTGATGGGACCTCTGGGGGGAATGAATCGAGGAGAGCTGGCAGGACCTTTCCCTCCCCATCCGTCCCCAGGACGTCCCACTGCCTGACCTGGCACATCAGAGTGCCCCAGTCTGCTCCCCGCCAGCATCTGGTCTTGCATCACCCCGCAGCCGTATGGCGCAAGCACCCTTGTTTCCTCCCGCAAAGGAAGTGGAGACCAGCCGTGGAGCTCGCAGGGTGCTCACAGATGTGCAGGGGGGTCTAGAGATGCTGGTGCTGCCTGAGGCCACCAGCTGCCTGGGAGGGCTGCAGCCACCAACCCACACCGGCTCCCACCCTGCAAAGTGTTCCCAGGCCACCGGCTCTGGCACGTTCAAGGGCAGAGCTGGTCCCTGGTGCAGTGTGCACCAGCGGTGCCTTGCCCTGGCATATGGGGACACTGCACCGCACAGCTGGGACCAGGACACATCCCAACTGACTCCACAGCTCTCATGGACACTGATGGCTCAGAGCCTGCATGGCAGTGCTGGTGGCAGCCCCATGGGAGGAGGCTGCCATTGCCCGCTTCCCGACATTCCCCTCGGCAGCCCCCTTGCCCCAGCTGGACACCAGTGCCAGGTTTGTCTCTGGACCAGCCTGGCAGGGACAGTGACTTGTCCCCAGGGGACGTAGCACAGCCCAGCATGGGGTCCTAGCTCCGAGTCAGCCCCCCAGGCTGCTCAGCCTGGGGCTGGTAAGGGAGTGGGGTGAGGAGGGGGACACAGCAGCACAGAACCTGCTCCCTATAGGTTTCCTCTTTCTTGTGGGGGACAGTTGTCCTTCCTGTGTCTGCAGCCAAAACAAGGTGGTTTGGCACTCCTGGAAAGACCCTCTGTTTGCAGAAATCCCCTCCCACAGCTCCTGGCCAGGCGCTTCCTGACCTGCTGTGGCTCTGCCCCGGGTGCAGGCAGGCATGCCAAGCCCCTGCCCCACAGCCTGCTGCAGCACCCTGGCCCATGCATGCTGCTGTTTCCATGCCAGTGGATGTCCGGTGCTTTCTGGCTGTCCCAGCAGCTCCTGCTGCTGCCTGACCAACCCTCTGACAGCCCCATTTTGGGCTGCCATGGGTGCAGAGCATGCTGGCCTGTGGGGGATGTGGCACTGCAGCCTGGCTGGCTCTTACCTGAGATCTCCATATCATCCAGGCTGGGCTGCAGGGGTGCCAAGTCCGGCTGTATCATGTCAGCATTCCCAACATATGCTGGAAGAGGGCAGAGCTGCAACATCAGGGCCCAGCCACTGCACCCCCAAGACCCCCCTTCAGAGCTCCTCCCGCCACTGCCCTCACACCTGCCTGGCTGCCACCCCTCCGTGGCACCCCAGAGTCACCCTGCATCGCTGCACCTTGTCCTGCAGTCGTGCATGTGCAGGGAGATGGGTGCCCACCCTGTGGAGATCCAGGGCCATCCTGTCCCCACCACCCTGCCCACCACCACCTCTGGGACCTCATCCAGCACCCAAGAACCCCAGGGAAAGGCTGATCCTTGGCACAGGACCTGCCCGGTGCTGCAGGAGCTCCAGGGACCTGGCCGGGCAGGGACAGGAAAGAGTGGCCATGGAAGGCAGGACCTGCCCGCTGCTTACCCAGGGCTGGCAGTCCTGACCTGGGGTCTGGTGCAAGGTCCTTCACGGGACTGGCACTCCCTGGGCACCTCAGCCCATCCCAACTGGGACAGCCCAGGCTGGTCCGTAGGGAGCCACCGGAGGAGGGCATGCTCCCGCCCTGCCCAAATGGAGCTCTCGCTCTGTTTGAGCAGGGCGGGAGCATCCCCTCCTCCGGTGGCTCCCTGCTCCATTTGGGCAGGGCAGGGCAGGAGTGTCCTGTCCTCCTGCCCCAGCAGGAGGGATGCCAGGGGATCGTGTCTGCCCAAAGGACACAGTCAGCAGCTCTCAGGGGCTAAGCCAAGAGGCAGCAAGGTGCTATGGTGTGTGCTGCCCACCTGGACCTCCTCCACATCCTGCTAGAGCATGGTCTGGGGCACTTACCATCCTCAGGGAGTTCCTGGTGGGCACTGGGTGTCTGTGTCATAGTGAAGAGGGTGTCAGAGATGTCTGAGAGGAAGGTGTCCAAGTCAAAGTGCTGCCTACCCCCTGGCTCCTCTTCCTCATCCCCAAGCAGCATGGGCACCACATTGCAGAAGAGCTGGTTGCACCATTTCTCCATTGGCCTCCAGACATCCTCATCCTGCATGAGATGGAGCAAAGGAGCCAAGTGGGCCCCTCTCATAGGTAAGGTCCATGCCTGCCTCCCCAGCTGCTCTCCCTGGCAGCTCCAATGCTCCCCGCAGCATTTATCACTCCAAAGCTTCACACCTGGCATGTTGGTGCTTCCAGAAGGGTGAATCCAGCATCCCAAGTTCTTGGCATCCCATCACATTGGGCTCGTCACACCCCGGGGGTTTCATCCGCCCTTCTCCCAAGCTGCCCAGTACAGGGGTCCACATTGCAAGCCCCCCTTTTCCCTCCTCCCCCTGCTTCCCCAGTGGACTCACCTGCTTTGGGCTGGAGAGCTCTCCCTCCCGGGTGGACTTTCGGAGCTGCAAGGAGAAGACATCCTGTGTCACCCCCCAGCCAGGGCAGGCATGGTGTGGGGCAGAGCCAGAGGCAGGGCAGAGGGGTCAGTGCTCAGGAGGGGTGTCCCTGGGGGGCTCAGCGTAGCCGCCATGAGTTCACATCTGCCTTTACTCTACAGGGTCTGGGCTGAGCAGCCGCCGCAGCGGTGGGACTGGCGGTGAGTGGCAGTGTGAGGCTGTCAGCACCTTGCCCACCTGTGACACCCCTGGCCTTTATCGGTCCCAAGTGAGGGGCCGGGGAGGAGGCGGGACCGCGCTCCAACCTGCATGGCAGGCAGCCATGTTCGTGGTGTCAGCATGCCCGAGGGTGGGCACCTGGAACGACGCAGAGCCACCCGGCCTGCCTGGCCGCACATGCTGCTGGGGTGAGATGTGGCTGCCAGCAGCATGCCAGCAAATCCCAGCCCAGCTGGAGTACTGTGGGTGAGCTGTGGCCCTGCTTGACCCACCTCAACACATGTGTTGCGGGTGTGCCACCAAACCCAGCCCTGGGTCGTGCATTGGGCAGGGCACAGTCAGCCCAGGTCGGGCTGCTGGAGCACACCACAGCACTGCAGGCAGCTGGGAATAGGGTCCCCACCGAGCTCCCCTCCATCGAAACCATGGGGGTAGCCAGCATCCCCTTCCCATGCTGGCAAGAGCCTGCCATGTCCTGCTCCCGGTTAGCCACAGCTCCACATTGGGCACGCTGACGTCCCATCCCACCGCTGGCACCGCCATGGGATGGAGAGCAGTACAGGCAGAGCCGCTCACCCGCTTCTTGTAGTAGATCCTCCACTTGTGGTACTCCCTCATCACCACCTCGATGCGGCGTTTCCAGTAGTTGCCCTCCAGCACAACAGCCTGGGGGGGCAGGACAGGGGGTCACAGCTGAGCCTCCCAGCCCCAGCACCGCGCAGCCAGGGCTGATTTCCTTGTGCCACGTCAGAAACACCTTTCCCAGCAAATCTATGAAATACAACAAGCTCTGCCCCCTGCGTGTCCCCAGCTCCCACTTGTGCCACCCAGACCTGTTCCTGGCCCAGAGAGCTGTGAGGGACCATGCCCTACCTCTGGTTTTCGGTGCTCATCAGCCTCCGACCCCTCCAGCGGGGTGATGAAGCCACACACAGGGTTCTTCCTCCGCTCCACATCTGCACAGGGGAAAACATAGCTGGCTTTACCCACGGCTCCATCCCTGGGCGGGGGGGGTGCCTGCGCACCCGTACATCGCTGCCCCAGTGCCAGCCCCATCCCACTTGACATCGCCCAGCACTCGCAGACGGAGCAGGGTCTGGCCCTGTACTCACACTGGATGTACCACGCTCTCCAGATAGCGTTGTTGAGACGGATTTTATCCCGGCAAAGCAGCCGCAGCCCCTTGAAATTCTTCCACTTTGGAGACACCAGCTTCCCACTAAAACACCAAGCAAAGGAGAGGCTGAGGGGCACCATCCCAGAGCCCTCCCAGTTTGGGGTCTCCTGAAGGGGCCGTGCCTTGAGAGGTGCCCAGGGCCACCAGCCTGGTGGCAAGTCTGGAGCAGGCGCAGAATGGGAGCACCCACAGGAGCATCCTGAGATCCTGTTCACCCTGAGAGCAGCACAGACCTAAACTGGGAGCTTCACAGACCCACATGAGGCTTCTCAAGCCCCTGGGATTAAAGCACAACACATGGAGGAATTGATTCACTGGCCCGAACCATGAGTCTGAGGTGGGACCCCGCTGCCCCCGACCAGGATGGCTGCATCCTGGCCCCAGGGTACGGGAAGGGAAATCTCCCGCCCAGGCGAGATGCCTGGGGACACATGTTGCTGTGGCTCTTGCCACATTGCAGCATTTAGGCAGCTATTTCTGACCTTCCTTTTAATGCCAGGCAGGGCTTGGAAACACTACCTTCAGCTGGGGGCAGGCACAGGCAGCGGGGTGGGCAGGGGCAGCCATCTGCGTGGGTCTGGGGAAGGCAGGACAGCAAGCTGGAGGATGTTAAGGACATTAAGGGATGCTTGCCTGTGCCTCAAGAGGGGCAGAGAGCAGGACCAGCCCTGCCCACAGCCCAGCACTGCCCTGAGCTCCTCTCCGCACCCATCCCTGCAAACCTGCGCCCCTTGCCCCGGCCCCCAGCCTGAGCTGGGCTCCCTCCTTCCCGTTTCCCAGCTCCCGGAGGCAGCTGTGTTTGTTCTGCAGCTTGTCCTGGTGGCGGTGATGTCCCTAATGGGGCCTGCAGTGCAGGCAGCCTCATTTCACTAATCGTCTTGTTTCCTTCTAGCTGAGGGACACAGCCCTCTTGCGTGCACCCATCGGCAGGGGTCCTGAGGGTCCTGCTGCCCCATGAGCTCCGTGGGGGAGGCTGGGGTCTCTCTGCCTTACTTTGGGGTCCTTTTCACCTCTTCCTGCAAGCCCAGTGGCTGCCCCAGCTCTCCCACCCACCAGGGCATGGCTTCGGGGCAATGCAGGCTGCATGGAGGGGCCCTTTGAGAGCAGGCTGGAGGCTGCATGGCATCCCTCTCTGGGAAGCTCACGTCCCTCCCCAGCCAAGAATTTTTCCCTTAAAGATCTTGGTACTGCTTTGGGTCCCACTTATCCTTGGCACATGCAGGGAGGAAGAAAGGTAGAGGCTTCGCTGGGTGTAGGGGTGCCGTATCCACCCGTTGCCAGCATCTCCTCGGGTGTACCCCAAGGTGCCATCGGGCTGTGTCCCCAGGGAGGTGCTGGGGATGAGAGCAGTGCCTGGCTAATGCTTTAAGAAGCCGCACACTTGTTCATTCAAGCTTGTGAAACCTTCAAGCACCCTCAAACAAAGGCTCTGGCCGATTCTGCATTAACCTGCCTTGAAATCTGCCTCCTGCTGCACGGCATGGCATGGCATGGCAAGTGGGGCTCCCTCCCTCAGCGGCTGTGCCAGCTGAGCTCGGCTTGGAGCTCTGTGTAGCCCAGCATGCAGGTGGCTTGTTGCAGACAGGGTGCTGTCCTCGACATTAGAGCTAGGCACCAAACAGGCAGCAGTGCAGGCAGTGAGACCCCTGTGCTGGTCCTGCACGGCTCTGTGGCCAGAGGGAGCGTGCTGGGGCAGAGGGGAGAGGAGAGCGCTGCTGTCCTCACTGTGGGGGACAAGGACCGGGGACCCCTCCGGCTCCAGAGCCTGACGCAGGGACGTGTCTGGGAGCGGGTGCTCCCACCTGCGGGGGTGGACAGGGACAGTCTCCCCAGGGAGACCCAGCCCGACCCATGGCCCCAGGGACTGGGGAAGGACCCATGCCCCTGCGGCTCCAGCCTGCAGAGAGTTAAGGACTTGGCTACGCGCTGGCCACTCCACTATCACCAGGATTTTGAACTTTCCCCAGCGGCACAAGGCAAACAGTGCGGTGGTGCCAAGCAGAGGAGCCAATGGAAGGGACAGGCTTCCCAGGCGTGGCCAGATCCTGCTGGTCAAGGCTTACCCAGCCATGCTCCTCACCAGTGTCTCCTGCCCTGACAGCCAGCTTAAAGGAGCGGCCGGAGCCTGCGGACCGCAGCCCCACGGCCGCAGACGGGCACCTCAGCCATGCGTGAGGCTGGTGGGGCCGTGGCCACAGAGCTGCTGTGGACCTGGAGGCAGAGGGGAGATGCCTTTGGACTTCACCACTAACTGCTTTTTTTCCCCATTAATGGTCCTTTTAGTTTGGGGGCTTATCAGACTGATCTTTGCTCCCTGGTTTGCCTTGAAAATGGCCCCACACTTTCCTGAAATTATCTCCCTGGGGAGATGGATGCAAACCCCACACTGAGCTGCGAGAAAGGCTTGGGATGCCCCAAACAGGCTGGAGGTCCCGCTGCCCCACGCTGCTGGAGAAATGGGGACACAGATCCCACTACCGGCTAAGGGGTCTCTGTGGGATGGGGTGAGGTGGGAGCAGGGCTCAGCCTGGGACCAAACCCAGCGTGGGTCAGCACTGACTCTGTTTCAGCCAGTCACGCCTTGTTTGCTCTGTGATTCATTTAGCCCGTCCAGAAGTTTAAGGTGTTGCAGCCCCTGCTTTCATGGCGAAATGAGTATTTTGCTCTCCATCAACAGCAAGAGGAGGGGGGAGGAATGACCTGATGAGATGCAGGGCTGCACAAAGAGAAAGGGGCGGCAGCAGGAGGGGAACAGCTAAGCTGAGGGTCCTCTGGCACATACAAGCCTGCTCAGCCTTCCCAAGTGCAGCAGGAGCAGGATCCCCCGTGGGGCTGTCAGAGCCCCCCTTGCTCCCTGGGCTGCCAGGACACAGCTTGGCCCCGGACTGGCTGAGAGGCGACAGCCTTTCCTGGAAGTCCTAAAAGCTCATGTTCGATTTCTCACAAATTTTGCTACCAAAATCATGTTTTTTCTTGAATTTTTATGTTTTAAGATCCAGAGTCTGGGAAAGTAAGTTAAAAATCTAACCACAATCTTCCTGAAAAGTGGCCCCAAGTAAAAAACGACTGTGTTAAAATCTGACTTCAAATCTCTACTGTCCGACTGAGCTTTTTTCTTTACTGTGCTGTGCTGATGAAAAGGCTGCTGTGCCAGCTCGGCTGCTCGCTGCACTGCCTCCGGAGGGAGCGAGCTCTGCCCCGTCAGGCACTGCAGCCGGCACGGGTGCATCTGGGGTAATTTGAGGGTAGTGTTGTAACAAAGGTGTTAATAGACTGTACTGGGGATTAGATAGGGACCCGCTCTGTGTATTTACTCCCAGACAGGAGCGCCTCTGCCCTTACAGCTCTGCCTCCTGGGCAGCCATTTACCTCCGTGCAAAGTGAGCATGAAGTGCTCCAAATGAGAAGGGAAGTCGTTTAAATCCTCTTGCAAATAGTTGTCTGGGAAGCTGTATAGCTGCGAGCGAAGCTAGGTACATCTCCACAACCAGTTATTTTGGTGTTAGGTCTGGATGAGACCGAAGCCTCAGCAAATGGTGGGGGTGGACCCAGGAATCGCAGGATGTGGCCACATCAGCGTGAGCCACTTCCAGCGGGTCTGAGCTAGTGCACAGGGCTGCGGGCAAATGCTGGTGAACTGTAGCGAACTGAGGTGAGCGATTTGCCAGGAGGGCAAAGGAAAGTGCAGACTAACCCTTAGAGAAGGAAATGGGGAGAGGGCAGCTCAGCGTGTGCATCACTGGGGTCTCTGCCTGGGTGCTTGCTGCCCCTGTGCATGAGTGTTTAAGGCACTGTGAATTAGAGAATCAATTAGAGAGTATGGCAAAGCTATAGCAGCAATTCCACTTCTTCTAGGAAAGCCTCAGAGGCTGCTACCAGCTTGCCAGGAGGATGAATTAGTACCAACTCAGCATGCAAGGGTGTAATCAAAGCCTACCTTGTTTTAAATCATGAAAGGGGCAGAGTTAATACTCCACGTCACTTACCAGTCTGATGCCCCTACCTGCTAAATCTCCCTCTTGGTATTTGCAGGAGAGAAGAGGAGGTTAATCTACATCACACTCTGGAAAGAGCTACAGGAGGCTTCTTCTGAAGCACAAGATAAGACCATGGGTGTCTGCAGTTTGCAGTTCCCCTTTGCACCCAGTTTTTCTCCCTTCAGGAGGACAGTTCCCCAGGTTAGTCACCCAGTGATTCCCTGCAATGGGTGACAGGAAGGTGTGTGAGCCCAGGAGACCAGCTCTGCAAGGCAGGACGCTGGGGAGTGACACTGTGGTGATGGGGAGAAAGCTTGCTCAGCTGGGGAGATAGTGCTAAGGTGTGAACAGTTCCTGAAGGAGCTCGGCTCCACATGCTCAGCTTTTGGGGGGAACCTGAGGAGGCCACATGTGCTGCAGGGAGGTCCACCCACAGGAGAAAGTCTAAAGAAGGGATTCAAGAAACACAGCAGGTTGCAGGAGAAGGAGCAGAAGAGAATCATGAAGTCTTTGGCAGGAATGCTGCTGGAAGGAGAGTAGTGTCCTGGAAAATGGGTACAAAGGGCCTGGAAACTGCTTCATCCCAACCTCCAGCACCAGGAGGAAGACGTTGGGGGGGGGGGGAGTTGCCTCTCTTTGGGGAATCTGAAGAAACAAGTTACCACTAGAAGCAAGCCCTGATGTGGAGAGAGTGTTTCTTTTCCAGCAAGGGGGTGATACACAGTCACCCATGGGGGGATAAAACAGCAGATCCTTGGGGTGGAAAGCCTTTGGATTCAGCTTTTGAAAAACAGCCTTTGAAAAACAAGTGTTTAGAGAGAATTTAGTGTATTTCCCTTTGAAATGGTGTGAGCCAGGCCTTGGACAACAAGGAGTCGGTGGCTGAAACAGTCACAGCTCAGCCAGCAGGTCAAGAGAAGTGATAGTTCCCCTCAACTCAGCACTGGTAGGACCAAGTCTGGATATTGTGTCCAGATTGGTCCCCCCAATAAAAGAGGGAGGTTCACAAAGTGGAGTGATTCTGGAGGAGGATGTTAAGATGGTTGGGGACTAATGTACATGACAGAAGAGGAGGGTGAGTGATGGGTTTGTTCAGCCTGAAGAAGAGAAGGTGAAGACAGGGTCTACTTACTGTCTTCAACTACCCAAAGGAGGCTATAGAGCAGATGGAGCCAGACACTTCTCAGACATGCACCAAGAAAGGACAAGAGGCAATGGGCACAAGCTGAAATGAGGGCCAATTAGAGCCATCCAATTAGAGCCATGGACAGCACTCTTCCCTGTGAGAGTGGTGCAGCCATGGGACAGGGTGGACAGGTGGTGGGCTCACCATCCTTGGCCTCCATCCATCAGAGTGATGGCCCTGAGCAACCTGATCTGGCTTTGGAGTTAGCCCTGCCCTGCACAGAGGTTAGGCTATGAACTCCAGAGGTGCCTCCCAACTGATACCTTTCTGTGGTTCCTGCTTTGTTAGCGAGTTAGTCTACAACATAACTGTGGATGCACTCCTGATGACTGGAGGACATCTGGCTGGCCACTCCAACGGAGGCTGTGCTGCACCAACACACCTTGTGAGGAACCTGGCTGGGAGGGAAGGTATGAAATGGCAGGTGATGCAGAGAAGTATCAAATCAGATAAGACTAAAAGTAGAGGTGCACCAAGTATCTTTAAACTCCATTCCCCCCCTCTGTACCTTCCTCCAACTACTGCTTACAAGTCTGTCAAAAATGTATTAGCAAAGCTGCCATGGGTTTCCAAAGGGAGAAAAGAAATGCCTGAACAGCAGCTAGCCAGCAGAGCGGTCAGCTCTAGAGCCAGAGTCTGATCCCACTTGTGGAGAGGCATATCCAGCACTGCATCGCAGGTCCAGGTTCACCTGAACCTGATCTCTGATCAGTGCCTGTCATCCTGTTTTAGAGTGCTGGTAAGCTGCAGAGCATTACAGCTGAGAGATGGAGGGGGAGAGCATCTAAGGATGGAAGGAACTCCAAGAGAGAAGAACCAAGCATGAAATTTGGAGAACATCCAATGTCAGTGTTTCCCTGGTTGGGTCCCATGGCCTGCAGCTACCCTGGCTCCACGGCAGACCAAGAACTGCTCCCACAGGTGCTGACCAAGACCTAGTCTTGCACCAAGGCAGCCAGGAGACATCTCTAGTGCTCTGGACTCCAGGGTGGCCATCAGTGGTGGCACTAGTGCTTTGTGGCTGATGTGGATCCTCCTCACTGAGGGCTACTGTCCAACTGCAGTTACGGTTTGCCATGGTGCTGGGCTTGGGGCTGATACATGCATTGTCATGCTAAATGCAGGAGGGAAACAAGGCCCTGAAAGAGTCCAAGGGGTAGAGAGATCTGGAGTGATGGAGCCCTGTTTGAAGCGTAATGGTCAGCCCTGGGTGGCATACAGCTGCTGTGCTCTGCTCCACCTGCCAAAGCACTTGCACCCTGCCCCTTTCCCCTCTGCCCAGGGAGCACCAGAGCTCAGGAGCACACGAAGGCTGTGGTGCATCTCAGGAGTCAAGAGCTTGAGCGCCCTGAGGTGGAGCAGTGTCTGCTCCTCCAGCCCCAGGCTGCAACGATCAGAGTACAGCTAGTATGGGGCTGGGAGAGCAAAAGAGAGTGAGGCCACCAGTGCCTCAGTGTCCCCTGTGCGTGGCACTCAGGGGTGACTTGCCTGACCGGGAAGCATGACCCTCAGCTGGGTCACCCCATGCTGAAGCTCACTGTGCTCCCGCAGAGTGCCAGCTTCACCAGCACCTCAGAGGAGAGCTGTTCCACACCGGCTGTGAGCAAACCATGCAATCTGGGATGTGGCGACGCGCCAAATCTACACAGCTATGTGGCAACTAGTACCCTTGGAGTGCTGTCCCAGTGCCTAGCGTCACCAGGGCTGCTCTGCTGGCGACCACATATTCTATCGTGTTGAGTGCTCAAGGACTTCAAGGCATACCTGATAGGTCAGCCACTGAATGAGACCCTGCGTGGAACAAGGTAATGTGCAACTCTTCAAGGCTGTTTTGTTTTCATGCGGCACCAATAGGACATTGTCATGCCAGGTTTTCATCTGGACATTTTGGGAAAGCTATGCAAGCAGTTTTACACTGACGCTAGTAGAGCAAGTCACCCTGATGCTATGCTTGAGAGAAATCAACACCTTGGGGCCTTGGCAAAAGAGGGGAGCTGCCTCCAAGAATGTGGACCAAGGCACTAAGAGACATGATGCAGGCTCTCCTGTTGTCATCGAGGAACTGTGGGATGAGCAGGTCCCTAGCATCCTGAGCTTGGGTGATTTGTGTGGTTGGGGAAACAACATAGTCACCCATCTGATTTTACAGGAGAGAAGGGGGGAAGCTTTCAGGAGGCCCTGGACAAAGCCCCCTGCAGCCATCCAGCCCTGAGTGCTGCTGCACGTCCTGGAACAACCTCCGGGACAAGTGGGCAGAGTCAAGGACAGGGAGGCAGGACTCCCGCTCTGGGCTGGATTGCCAAAGACTGAGCATTGGCTGCCCACAGGGTTATTGCTGCTCTACAGAGTGTGCAGGACCTGGCTGTGAGGGTGCTGCAGCTGGGCGCAGTGACTCCACATCTCATGGGAAGGTGGAGGAGGGTTAAGCTACATGCAAAGAGAGGAGGAACATCTTATCTGGCTCCATGACCAACAACCCAGCACCAGCTCTTTCTCTCTGAAAGCTCCCAGGATGATGGCTTTTGAGCAGATTGCACATCACAGCCCAATGGACAAGAAGATGAGGATGCTATCAGTTGGCAATTAGCAGCAGGTTCCCAGAGGGGCAGTGATGCTCAGCCAGCCTCATGCCTTCAAAGAGCTGGGGGGAGCCCATGAGATGCATGCCAGTGAGAGGGATCTCGTACTCACCTGTACTCCAGGCTCATGCACTCAAAGAGCCGGGTGAGAGTTGGGTCGATGCTCCGGGGATCAGCTGGCTCAGGCTCAGTGCGGTGGTGGCGCCGGCGGGGCAGTGAGTCGCTGTGTGGGGATGACACCATGAAGTGGCCACTGTGGATGACCTGGGAGGGGTTCTGCGCCCTGGTGCCAGGCCCTGTGCCACCCACAGCCGCATCCTCGGAGTCCGAGTCAGAGTCAGAGTCAGGGCATGGCCCAACTGGGGGCTCCAGAAAGGGTCCAGGGAGCCCCACCTGAGCTCCTGCCATTGCCTGGCGCCTGCTGGGGAGCCCTTATCAGTCTGCCCCAGCGCTGTGGTCCACGTCCTGGTTGTGCTGGAGCCCTATGGGCGCTGTGCTGGCATCGAGCACATGCCGTTGGGCTCCCCAGCACAGGACACCCACACCACACCTCCTCCTCGGCGCTGCTCGCCCCACTCCAGACCACTCCGTCTCCTCCACGCTCCAAGGTTCAGCTTTCGGTTTGCCAGGGCGGCTTGCCGTCAGCCCTATTTATAGTGGTGGCGGCTGATCCCGCCCATGGCGCACCGTCAGCCAGGCCACGGCACCCTGCCACCAGCCACCGGCCACAGGAGCTTCAGCTCCGTGCTGCCATCCTGCTCTTGCAACGCTCCTGATGGCCCTGGCTTTTATTTCCCCTGCAAACCCAGGGAGGAGTGGCTGCGGGTCCCCTGTCCCCCCCTCACTGGCAGCCACGGGTTCACTGGCAGTCGGCTCTGTTTACCCAGAGTTAATCGCTGCTCTCGGCATGCTGGTGGGGAGCGGAGCGGGTGGTATTTACCTAGTGCCTCTGCCCTAATGTATCTCCCTGCACTTCCAAGGGAACAAATACAGATTAAGAGACACAAACAGGTAAAATTATAGCAACGGGCACCCAGCTCAGCACAAAGCATGCCGAGTCACTGAGCCATGTGCCAAGCTGAGAAACAGCCCAGGCAAAAGCCTGCTCCGAGGTATGACCCAGCAGGAGAGGGGATGCAAACACCGAATGCAAGAGAGGACAATGATGAGGTCAGGTGTGGTGGGATTTACACACCTTGTAGTCATGCAGTCCTTAAAATGGATTACCTTTGCCTCCAAGGTGTCCTAAGAGATGCAGGCAGGGAGGGCTCACTGTGCCAGCCCCCTCCCCTGCTCTGTGCCAGCTGATCTTTGATAAATACTGAGAGCCCTTGCCAGGGCTTAGCATGTGCCATGCCAGCCAGACCTGTGTCACAAGCATCTCTTCACTGACCAGAGACACAGGGGGACAAAGTGGATATAAATTTCAGGCTTAAATCACTCATTTTCTCTCTAGTTTCTGGCAACTTCTTCCCCAGCTCCACGACCTGGCACAAGCACACACACCTGGAGGGAACCCAGGCGCAGCTTTTAGGCACCTCTGATGAAAACATGGGATGAAGAGTGGCATAAAGCTAACATAGATGGCCGCAGGCATCTGAACTTTAATCCAGATTACAGGTGGAGCAGAGCACCCTCTGTACCACACAGGTGGGTCCTGCTGGTGCTCCGGAGGAGCGAGCAGCCATGCAGGGTATTTTTCAGAACTGGAAGAAGAATATGCGCAAATAGCTGTTTTGGATAGTTTTCACACTGATTGGTGCAAACCGCACTCAGGAAGCATTTCTTCGTTTTTCAGCCAGATTTGCGTTGCTCTGTAGCTCTCTTTTCCCCCTCTGTGATTCATTACAGCCATGTCAGCCTGTCCCAAGCTGCCTGTCAAGATGCTGAAGAGAGAAGTAATTTTAAAAGTACTGTCTGCAGACATTTTAAAGCAATAATGGGCATGTGAGTGTCCTGGGAAACTAAGAATTAGGCAAGCTACAAGAGAAACAAAGATATCAGAGATAGGCAGGCTTTCTGGGAGCACTCCTCTGTGCAGGGCCATGTTGCGCAAAAGGAACATTCCAGGTTTTTGCCCAGGATCATTTGCCATCTGTTCACCGGCTGCAGGCAGACTTCGGTCCTCTGGGACAATGTATGTCTGAGGGAAGCAGAGAAATACATCAGTGAGGCTTTTAGGGACATCATAACTCACTCATCCCCAGTCCAGCAGCTCTTGTGCTGCAGAGGAGGGAAATCTCATGGGCCAAGGGCACCCAGCCTGGGGAAGGGGGTGATGATTCCACAGAGGAACCTTCCCCAGCAGACAGTGGACCAGAGCAGGGGTCCCACACAGGAACAGGCAGGCTGCAGTGCTGAGGGATTTTGTAACTGGCTGTTTGGGTCCTAAAATGGGTGATGCCAGGTACAGCCATATATCCATATGTGGCAACACAGTCTCGGAGAGAGCACAGCAAGGGAGTTGTGTCCTGAGTGCAACACAATGAATGTCCCAAAGGTGTCCCAAAATGTGCACTGTCACCTGGGAGGTTAGAGATCAGAGTCCCCAGAGCAGTTCTCCAAAGTGATCCAAATACCATGCACAGAGGCAGAGAGAAACAGCCTCTGTGTCCAGGAAGAGAACGGTGTTGGGACAGAGAGGCTGGATTTATCAGTAGCTGAAGAAACTGGGAGTTGATGGGATCTGCACAAGCACAGAAATCTCCATTTGACAGAGCCAGGACGCTGGCATGTGCAGTCACAACAGTGATGGATGAGGATAGGTTGGACTCAAACCTGAAAGGTATTCAAGAGATGCAGAGGAGCACACAGCTCCCAGCTTAGTCCCTCAAGATGGGGATCCTTTGAAGTCCTAAAAATTCAAAATCCTAAAAAAAAAAAAGACTAGGACTGAAACTGCTAGCATTGCCACCAGGAATAAGATAGAGGGGAGGAATATATTGTGAAAGCTTTATTATCAACCAAGCAGCAAAGTTGGTGGCCTGAATATGTCACGTTCAGGGAGACCAGGGAAACTGTATGGGTAGGAACAGTGCGAAACATCCACTGAGAGCTTGTTAAAAGGAGGTTAAAAGGAGCAGGCAAAAGGGTAAAATGTATGGAGGGCATTTACAGACACTGAGAGGGTCAAAAGAGCCAGCAGGGACACTGAACAGAGGAGAGGAGACTATTGGATGCCACTCAGAAGGTGGAAATCACCTTCAAAGAACAAGAAAAACAGAAAGCATTATGAATTTCAGCAAGTGGAATGTAAAACCACAAAAGGCAGGCCAAAAATAATTTTACCAAGCAATTTGAGAAAGACAAAAACTAATATTAAAACCTCGTTCACAGCTATTAGAAGTGGAAAGTCAGAGCATCTGTAGGCTCTGTAGATGATGCACCAGGGATGCTGAGAACAGGGAGGGCAGAGGGAGGAGCACTGCACGAATTCACTGCGGTGCTGGCGGTGGGGAGCCTGCTGTGCCGAGGCTGCAGTGCCATGGAAGCAACGGTGCAGAGGTTTTCCACCTCCAAGCCCTTGTGGGGTTGATGGCAGGAATTAAAACTGAGAAGTCAGCGCAAAGAAGTCGCAGACCTCATCCATCAGATTAATAGCTCCAGACCTCTGGGACCAGACACCATTGCCTGGAAGCCCTCGCCAAACTCCACTCATAGAGTTTTCAAATACACTGAGCTATAACAGATCAGTAGCTTGCAAAGCTGGGAAGCAAAGATAAGACTAATTGGTAAATTTTCACAATGCAGAGAGATTGCCTGTTGGATGCCACAAGTATCTGTACTGGGGCTGGATTTTTCAGCATATTCATAAGTGATGGAGAAAAGGCAGTAAATAGCACGGTGACAACATCTTCTGGTGGAGAAAATAGTTCAGAACAGTCATATCTAAAGGTGGCTGGAGAAAGCTGCAGAAGCACTTCAGAAGCAGCACAGGCTGCAGAGCGAGTGGGTGATAAAATGGCAAATGAAATCCAATGTTGATAAGGATAAAGTGAAGTACATCCCTAACTGTACACAGTGGTGGACTCTAAATTAGCTATTACCGTTCAAGAGGCCAATCTGATGGTAATTGTAGGCAATTCTCTGGAAACATCAGCTGTAGGTTCAGGAGCAATTAAAAAGTAAAAAGGCTTTAGAAATGGCAAAGAAAGGAATGGGCTTTCAGCAGAAAACATCACTTGCCACTGTATAAACCAGAGCGTGCTCACAGCTGTGTGCAGTTTTGGTGCCTGGCTCAGAAAAGATGTAGAACTAGAAAAGGTCACAGAGATGAGGAAACTGGGTGATGAGAGGTGGGAATGGCATCTCCGCAAGAAAAGGCTGAATAGATCAGGACTGCCCATGTTAGAAAAGAGATGAATGAGGTGTAAGTGCTAGGGATGTAGACACTGATGCAGTGGGAACAGAGAGCAGTTAGAGAATGATTATTCAGCACTTTTCACAACACAAGAGCTAGGGGCACCTGGCAAAGGAATGGCCGGCAAGTTCATCTCAGGACGTTGTGAAACCAGAAGTCTAACTGGACTCAACAAGGAGTTAGATAAACTGATGGAGGACTGGGACTATTAAAATTCATGATCCACGTACTCTGGGAAGAAAAGCTCACTCATGGGAACTCAGGACGCAGGTACAAGCTCACCCTCAGTCTCCTGTTGCACAGATGGGAGTTGGTGAGCACAGGATGAGACCTTCCAAACCCTCAGGGTGAGAGACATCTCCAGCTTGTCATAACCATCTGCACTGACCATGGGGATCTGTTCCACAGGCCCATGCAAGAATCTGCAGAGAAAGACTTTGCACTTTCTTTCTTTGGCTGCAGATACATAAAAGATCTGCAAAAAAGCAAATTATATCTTTCTATCATTCCCTTTTTCCCTGTAGAAGATATGCAACCTGCCCTCTGTCTCACCCAGGACATGAATAAATAAAGGTGCTGTGGAGGCTGTGGTCCTTCAGAGCTTCTCCCACCCTTCGCTGCCTCACTGAAGAGAGGTGGATGCCTGGGACAAGCAGCAAGGCACTCCTCCATCTCCTGCATTGACTGCTGTAGTGCTGCCTCTCCCTGCCAGCAATGCGTTCCCCTCTCTGCTCTCTCAGTATAGTAGTAGCAGAAGATAGCCTAGGGTCTGTATTCCTGAACCCCATCATCCCTGCTGGTGCAAGCTCACCACATTTCCTAGAAGACGATTCTGAGGCCCACATTTTCCATCAGGAAGTGGATGAAATTCCTGTAGGTAGGCTCCATCCCAGACACAAAATGGTAACCAACAGAGAGGACTGGATTAAAGCTAAAGGATTGGACTGCAGGATGCTGGCACATGAATCATGGATGCAGTCCAACTAGCAGTGCCTGCAGTGGTTCTTGCTTTGCAGGGGTGGGTGAAGGATATGGTGCCATGCTGGTGGTCTTGCCAGATCTCCCACGGGCTTACTGGCTCTTCTTCATCAAGGCAGTTGAAAAATAGAGGAAGAGACTGAAATCTCTTGTCATGGGCTCACAGTACCCACTTCCCTCTGGAGCTGAGGCTCTTCACCAGGAGCTGGCATGGCCATCCCTTAATTTCTGGGAACACCAAGCCCTCCTCAGTGCTGCTGCATGAGGCCACAGGTGGTGGCAGAAGGGAAATCCTGAGAAAGGTGTTGCTGAGGTGCAGCCCCACCTTGGAGGCCGAGGACCCCTAAGTGATGGCAAGTTCCATTGTCATGGTGGTATGGTCATCTGCAGTCTTGCTGCAAAAACGTTCATTTGGGAAGGCTGGATCTCCAAATTGCTGCAGCAGAAACCACGCGCACCCCAAATGGTTCAGAACCAGATACAATGTGCCTGTTGTTGCCTGTTTCTTATGATTTTCTGTAATCAAAAAAATGTCAACAACTATCCCAGAAGCCATTATCATCCCAGAGTAGAGGTTGGAGGAGGTGGAAGCAGGAGGTACTGGTGCAGTTTTGCCACCTAGCCTGCAGCCTGTTGGCTTGGTGCTGTGTTTGGGGGTCAGATTTAAGGCTTTAATCTTATGACACACTCCAAAGTCACTGAAGGGTCCAGGTGCCAATGCAAGCTCTCCTTTGGTGTGGCCAAGTACCACATACATGAGAAGGTCACCTCACATGATCTTTGCACATCCCCAGAAAGGGCTCCAGGGACTGCTTGGGAAATGCATGGCTGTAGGATCCAGATAAAGCACAGCATTCCTGCTAGAAACATAGAGCTTGTAATCACGAGCAGTGAAAGTGAAACATGGCCTTGATGAGAACTAGCAGGCGAAGGAGAATGGCTTTGTCAGAATCACTGGAGGCTTTTGCTCTTAAAATGTGAAGATGTGTGACTCACCGTGGGGATCTGGCCCTGTTTCTGTCTCTATCTGCTGCTGGAAGCGTTCTCTCCTCTGCAAGAGAGGCCAGCTGGGGAGGACTGCCACTTGTCACAGCTGTGACAGTCCCAATTGTGGCGGTGCTGCCATGTCATGCCTACAGTGTGTCGCTTCTCTGCTTCCTCTGCCTGTAAATGGGGCCAGCCTTTGCTTGCCCTGAGCATGTGGGTGCCCATGGAGCTGGATTTATCAATCTGGGCAGGATTTGACCAGGTTGCTGTGAAATGAAGGAGAGAGACAATCCACAAAAGGCAAATTTAGGAACTGGAAACACAGCTGTTCCCCAACAGGCAGAGAGGCACAAAGAAAACTGAGCAGCCACCTCAGCCATGGCAGGAGGCTGGGTATTCCCGCAAGCCCACGACGAGGAGACCCCAGGGATGGAGTCCCTATGTGCAAGAGCACCATGGCAGACGCAGGTGGACGCACGGCACAAAGCATCTGCATCACACCACGCTGTGCCTCCCCCTGCTCGGCCAGGTGCCAAGAGCCAGTCTTCGCACAGACATCACCTAACGTGGCCTTGGGAGAAACCAGGGCCAAGGGTGTGCTCGCAGGGAGAGGAAGTGCCAAGTGTGGAGTGGAAGTGGGTCAGATCACAAGGCAACGGCTAAGGGAAGGTAGCAAAAGCTTTTGGGGGAAGGTAGAATATCAGTTTCTTCTCCAAAAGAGATGGCGGCATCCCAAATAATTAAATCATTTGGAAAAGGTTGGAAAACCCTAGTTCAGAGAGAGCTGATTGTATTTCCTCTGCCTGGAAAGAAATTTTCTGCTGTATATCCATGCAATGAGATTCTTGGTGCTTTCTTCCTCAGATGGCCTTGCTCACACTCTCCCGTGTGTACAGCCTGTGCTGATGGGCTCTCAGCACTCCTTGCAGCAGTAGGACAGACCAACGAACATGGAAGAGAAAATTGCAGCCTGCAGCTGGACTCCTTAGGCAATATTTCTGGGCTCTCCTTGCCTGCAACGCTTCCTTCACACTGGAAGCTGCCTGGCAAACCCTGGGGCGAGAGCACCCTCTGGGGACCAGGATAAATGTAAGCAATGAGACTATACATTTCTCAAATCACTTCTTTTCACGTTGCCTTTGCATTTTAAGTGCATTTCATGATGGTGATGTGTGCTAGCTTGCTTGCCCAGAAAGAGGACCCTGCTGGAGAGGGCTAGCTTGCCACACCACGTCTCTGTTACTACAGGACAAGCTGTCTGAGCCTCTCCGGAGAGAGCTGAAGAGACCTTAAGACACACAGCAGCCCTAGAGTTTGTAGAAAAAGCAGAAGTCACACTGTTTAGGGATAACAAGAGGACATGGTACAAAGGACACTTTTCTGCATCTAGCTAAGGAGACTCACCACGAGGATGGGATACCCGATGCTATCCTCCTTCCTGTTGTGGAAGGGGAACGTGCTGACGGGAACACAGTGCAGGTGGGTATTGCTGCCTTCCACCATATCAGCTGTGCACGGCGGGTACACACCCATCGGGTCCTGGAGGGGAGGGCATTAGCAGAGGGTCGCTTTAATCACGTCTCCAAATCTCTCTTAAGGCAAGAGAGTTAGCCAAAAAAAGATTTCTAAATACAACAAGAAATTCCTAAGTTTGACAGCTAAGAACATTTTATTTAAGTTATTATCTCCTACACTGAATATAGTCTTCATTCTGAGCTGGCAGCTGCCTCCTCTTGCCTGTCACGCACCTCATGACTCACTGCAAAGGGGGCCTGAACAGGAGGCGGTAGGAGGCAAGGAGAGAAATACTGCTGTAAAAGGCAGACACACAGACCCACTAAAACCATAGTGTAAAAAAAATCCCACACAAGCATGACAAGATAATAAAAGATTTGTTTTCACCAATTTTTATTTGCTAGCCTATCTTCCTCCATTTATGAGGAAGGCATCTCTCATCTCACTGAGCCAAAGACACTCTAACATTCACATGCCGTTGTAGGCATTTTTAGCACATTAATACCACAGTGGCTGGAAGCTGAAATGGATGGCATCTGCTGATGTGCTTCTTCCCTCAAAGAAGGGAACATATCGATCCTTTCAAGAAAAACGTAAAGCCATGATTTTTGTGGGAAATGTTGTTTTGCATTGGTGGGTTGATGATCAATGACAGAATCGGTGTGCCCATAGGCTTGACCCTGGCAGAGATGATAGATCCTGCATTTTCTGAGCTGTAATGTTGAGTCCTCACATAAATCAGTGCAAATGTTGGTCTGTTCACTTACCTGCTGATACCTCGTGCCAGAGCTCTTCTGAGCCCTTCCTGTGCTCCCTCACTTTCCTCAGATCCGAGTCCCTCCTTCACAAACAAGACCTCTCACGCACAGTCTTAAAATCCCTAAAGACATAAAATACCTCACATATATCACCTTTCCTGGGATGTGTTAGTTATACATGAACTCTGCTAAGCCTGCAGCCTTTCTTTGTTAAGCCTGACTGTGTTAAGCCTGCAGCCTTTTGTGTGCTTCAGCTCTTGGAAAGCCCAGGCAGTGTTTTGGGTGTGCTGTTAGAAAGTCCAGGCACAGGAACGAGGGGTCATGCAGACATTTTTGAGGGCAGGCTGCTTCCCTTGCTCACCTTGGGCTTGAAGGCTTCCAGGTCACATCCTCCTGCCAGGGGAACATTAGGGCACCAATGGACTCATCCTGCTTCCCCTCTCTGCAGGTGGTGACTCTGGAAGTCACCCTGCCAGAAGCAATGGGAGTGCAGCAGTGCCCGCCTGCAAACCACGGCACTGGCTGATATGGCAGCAAAATCCCCCGCCGGCGAGGAGCAGTCCTGAGGGTGCCAGAGGGGTGGACTGCAGGAGACGGGAGGTCTTTCCACACGGAAGTTTTACAGCACTTACTTTGAAATCTCTTTTCAGTTTCAAAATAGCAAAGTCAGGATGGTGCCTTCCCTCTGTGCTGTCATCTCTTGCAAGTCATCGTGGCCCTGGCTCAGGAGATGGAGCCCAGAGCGCTTGGGGATGCAAGTTGCATGGACAACAAAACCTAAAACTCACTGTTGCTGAGAAAAGTGAAAACGTTTTGATATTTCCTATGCTTACATAAAACTACTGTGTGCAAAGGCAGAAGTCTGCATGCAGTATTTCAAGTTTTATTTATGCACTGCTTTTGCCCTGCAGTCCCCTATGTCCATCCTACAGGAAAGCTGAGCTTCAGTGTTGGAAACCTCCTAACGCATTAACCTCTGTGAGAGGTTAAGAGATTTGAAAATAGACCTTCACAATTTAAAGATTTGAAATAGAATTTTACAATTGAGACAGTTTTTCTGAATACAGATTTATTTGAATATTTAACAACTATTAAGCCTGAAATGTATAAAGTACAGAGTGGGAATTTTACTGTGCACATTAATATCTTGAGCAAGGTCTTCAGCAAGTGAAAATTAGGTAGTTTGCCTGAAGTTAAGGATGTAAATTAACTTACACAGCCATATAGATCCACTGGTGTTTGGCCGTTTCACATTTTATCTGAAGCACACTACAGATCTGGAAAATCCAGATTTTGCAAGAGACTGTTTTGATTATTAACATAATTGAAGTGATCTAACTCTGAACAAAAGGATAAAGGCACAGTTGAGGAGTAGAGGGAATCTACAGGAGGGAGAAGAAGTAGAAGACGCGTTATTTTCTTCAGTAGCTAGGATATGACCAACCTCAGCAAAGACCTCCTAGGACACTAGGTTTGGCCATGACATGTTTTGCCTTTTTCCATCTATTTGCAGAGCTGGAAATTAGCCTCAGGTTGGACAGAAAGAAAACAAAAATGCAACTAGCAGTAGGAAGCTGGTTTGATGAGGATGGCAGAAGCTTTGCAGTTCCCGTTGCACAGGCTGCCCCACGTTATGCTCCCCTTGACGTTCAGCCGTACAGAATAGCATGCCGAGTACCACCACCCGCCCCCGTAGCTGGAGGCACAGTTCCCACTGTAAGTGTCCTGATCCAGATCTTTAGCAGAGAACTTCATGTTGTCGTGCACGGTGGAAGCACTGTTTGTGGTCATGGCATCCCCTGCCAACCCCGAGTATGATCCCAGCCTTAGCCGGTAGCCGTGGGACTCATCTTCCAGGCTGAAGAGGTTGTAGTCTGCAAACTTGGTGTTGTTTGTGGCATCCAGGATGACAAACCTGACCTGGTAGACCTTCTGCTTGGAGATCTGATGGATGTACTCAGTGCCCAGCCAGTACTCGGTGTGCACGTTCCCAAAGCCGTACTTGTAGGTGCTCCAGGACTCGGCCCAGGTGATCTCCGTGCTCTGCTGGTTCCTCTGGATGACCGTCCAGCCCCCATCCGTCGCATTCATTTCACAGTACACCACGATGGGGTGCAGTCCTGTGGGCTGGATGACGTAGATGCCACTGGGGTTGCCAGCAGGGATCTCACTGCAGTCCTTGGGAAAACCTGGGGCAGGAGAGAACATGGAGGACCAAAAGGCACAACAACACCCCAGTCTGCTTGTCTGGCCCTGTGAGAGGGATTTCTAGAAAATGGGCATATGTGGGATTTTTTCCAGGGTAGTAAAAAGTCTACTGCTGTGTTTCTTACTGTAAGCGTAAAAGCAGAAAACCTCTGTAAGGGAAATACGATGATTAAGAGAATATGCCTATATTTTGAAGGTATAAGCATAGAATTTGCTTCTCCTTCTGGCTCAGGCTCTTGTTTCCTCAGCCTTTCCTAATGTTCAGATGTTTCTCCTCCCTCATAATGATACAGGGGTCCAAGCTTGGCTTGGTAAGAGCTCTTATTACATAGTTATGCAGAAGCTTAAATGAGCAAGCGAGCTGTTCCTGCAGCCCTGGCATCCACTGCATCCCTGGGGTTGGGAGGGAGAAAACCTCATTCCCTTGCCATTGGACCCTGTGGCCAGCTGTGAAACCCCAGCAAGCACTGCTTGGGAGGCACATCCTCTGCTTGCCCTGTGCAGAGCTTCACAGCAGAGGAGAGGACTTGAGGCATGTAAGTAATGGTTGCAAAGTCCTTTGGGATCTTGTAAGGCACAGTTCAGTGTGAAGCTATCACTAGTAAGGAGTGGTGTCTGAGTGGCCTTGGCATGCGCTGTGGAGGAGCACATCAAGTCTTGCCCCCAGGAGCTGAGCCGGGTTATCCCCAGGCTTGTTGCCCACCCACCGCTGTTGGACCCTCATTGCCTACACTTCTCCCTGTTCCCTGTGGGGTGGTGGGGGCACTTACTGCGGTGCTGTATCTGCTGAGGATCATTGGCTCTTCCCTGATGCATGTTCTCTCTGTTTTCATCTGCATTGGGAAAAAAAGAAAGAGTGAGATGAGCAGCCACAGCACAGAGGTAACTCCAGCCTCCAGAGGCTGTTATTTCCAGCACTGAGTTTTTGTAGGGCACTTCAACAATGCCACTGGGCTCCCTTTTCTTCCTGTATGGTAGTTTTTCATTGTAAACTCTTTAAAGGGATAAGATTCTAGGAAGAGTACCACTGCAGTCATTGAGCGGCTGCCTATTTGGTCCACTCAGCATTATAGTTTTACAGAGTTGCATGGGGCGGACTGCATATCTGAGTAGTAGTGATGAGTACAAGGAGATACTCCTAGAGGAGAAGGATCAAGAAGGAAACAGACTGTGTGTGGTTTCAGACCAAGTTTAAACTGTTGAGTGATGTTGCTGTAAACCTGCATTGCTTTCAGTGGTGGCTGAAGGGATTCATGTGTTCATTCAATTCATAAAGAGCTTCAGAAACCTTCAGAGAGAAAAGGAGCAGCATGTAAGATAGCAATCTCTCTTTAAAGAGAAATCACAGCACCCATTTTCATAAGACAGCATTCTCTGACAGCCTCCGGTGGTGTGACCTCTATCAGTGGTGTGACGAGTTTTTTATATCGTTTAGCCATGTGCAAGCTTCAGAAAGCATTTTGATTGGTCACTTATGCAAAATTTCTCTGAAGTTTCAGGGCTACAGATGGACTATAGATAGCAAGAGAAAAGGTCTTCCTTTGAAAATCTACAGCTCTCTAGAAAAAGCTGCCACATACGGTTTTGTCAATAACAAAGAGGGTTGAACTACCAAATCTTATGATGTTTGGTTAAGATCTGAAATAGGGGGAAGATTTGATCAGGTTCCTTTTATTTCTGAGTGTGACTGCCCTTCCCCGGGATTATTTTCCACATCTCCCTCTCTGTGCAGGGAGGAGAGGGCTCCTGATGTTTGGATGAACAGAGTTTAGGGATGTAAGAGAGAAAACACATACCAGCATGGGGCTCATCTGAATGGAGATTAATGATTTCATGTAAATTTGCTTTCAATCTTTCCAGGTTTTCAATGTCCAGAGCAAGAAGAGGGGCTAGCAGGGCCAGCACGGTGGCGAAGAACAGAAGATTGGAGCGACGAGCAGCTGGAGAAAGAAGACACACGGTGAATCTGGAAATGCAAACTCTCTGAAAGAGAATTGGCTAACTAAATTCAGCAGAAGTTAAAACAAACTTACAGAGTAGACAAAGCCACAACATTAACTATGCTTTTGCTTTACTGAGCAGCAGAAATATAAAGAACAATTTCCAAAAATAAGCATTCTGCAAAGGCATACAACCCCAGAGAGAAACAATTTCTTTGACTACAAGCTACAGGTCTAAATTTGCAGCTTGCAAGAGCGGTGTCATCCTCTTTGGCTGTGGTCTGGGCTAAAGCAACGGGCTCTGGGCCCCAGAATCAAGATGTTAAGCCAGCATCAGTGTGTGTGTCTTAAGAAAAACATCTCCTAGTAATGCAGGATGGCATGCTGGTTTGTAGGTACTGCTGTTACCTGAAGATAGTCAGGAGCTACTACAGCAATGATAAACAAGGCACAGGGATCTGAGGTCTCGGAAAGAAAGGAGCTCTTGTGGCCACAACACTGACGGTACCCTGAGAGTCACGGGCTTCACTTAATTGTCCCAGAACTGCCCCCTCCCACCAGGGCATCGTGCAGAGACTGGAAGGTGCCCACTGCAGGAAAACGCCAGGAGGAGAGCATCCTGCAGGGAGCCAGCAGCATTGACCCAGCACCAGACCCCTGTCACGAATGGGTCTTCTGCAGGGACATGCCGAGGGTCAGTGCATCCCAGCTGACATCTGGGCCAGGAAATTCTATGCCTTAAAGGATGGTTTCTGCCAGTGTCTGAAAACCTGAGCAATTTGGCTCCTTTGGACTATACCAGATCAGGACATTCCCCAACAGTTTGTCATGGCCAGCTCCATAGATTTGTGTCTACAGCTTGCCCACCCAGCTTCAGTACCCTGAAGGACTTTATGAGGACGATGGGTGATTAATGCATTAGCTTCCATTCCGGGGGGGGGGGTTTTGGGGGGTGCTTTGGGCTCTGGCACAAATATAAGTTAAATAAATGTTGCCTTTACAGCACCACCCAGAGCAGGATGGTTTTGCCTGTGATCAGGAATGGAGGAGAGAGAGTGAGGAGCAGGAGGGTCCCAGAGACCTGGGGAGTACAGCAGGAATAGGGTCATCCCACCATCCTCAGGCCAGAAACCATCAGTGGGAAAAGCAGACCTGCAGTGTGGGCAGCAGAAGCCCAGACGCAAGCAGAGGAGGCAGGGATGCCCAGCCACATGCAGCAGTGCCGTGCCGTGCCGTGCCGTGCCGTCCCATCCCATCCCATCCCACACTCACCCATGCCGTCTCTGAGGGGACCCTGCAGAGCGGGAAGCGGTGGGTTTGGCCAGGTGGCAGGGTGGCCAACCCTACTGTTATATAGAGCTCAGCGGGTGAGGTGGGGCCAGCTGACCCAAACTACAACACTCTCCCTCTAGTTGTCATCAGGGCTGGAAATTTATGGTTTGTTTGCCCTCCATCCATAAGCGCCTCTGCTCATGCACCAGCTGTTGTGCTTCTGTGATAAGAGGTCCCAAACGAACCTCAGCAAACAGCACCTGATGTTCGCACAAAATTCCACCAAACTGACAAATGCTCCTGATAAGGATTTTTCTTGAGTTTGTTATTACTTACAGGATTTGATGCCAAACCCTGTGGGGACATTCAGTGATCTGGGCCATGCTGCAGATCTCCGTTAGACATCCTTTAGGGTCTGCCTACCCTAGCATGGTGCATCACCGGAGAGGGAGCCGTGCTCTCTGACACTGCATCCTGGTTCCCATGCACACCAGGGCAGCAAAGGGGCCTTGTCCCCAGCCCTGACCCCACTACAGTGATGCAACTGCCCAGCTTGGTGCCAGCCCTCCAGCAGTGAACCCGTCCTATGGGGCAGCCATGCATGCAGAGGTGCTGCTGCTCCAGTGCCGGTGTGGGTCCTGCAGCCCTCCCAAGAGGTCCAGCACTGGCGCCTCAGGAAGCCAAGGGGTCTGCTGGAGGGTTTAGCTCTGACTTCACAGCTCTGGGTAAGCTGGGGAGCAGACCTCACCCCAGAGCTGGTTGCAGACTCAATTAACAAGGTGGCTGTGGGTTAAGTGGAATAAACGCTTAACGGATGTTGAGTTGTCCAGTCTGAAGCCAGCCTTGCAAATGGCACAGGAATGGGAGGAGAGTGCTAAAGAGGGCGGTGGCATAGCCTGGCAATGCTGGCTTACAGCTCAGTGACACTGATCTAGGACTGCGGTGAGGTATTTATTGATGGTTTGATACCAGTAGCTGCTGAGCTGCCAGAGCGTGTCCCTGTGCCGGCCCTGGGATGCTCCATGGCACCACTGGGGACCCGCATGGGCTCTGCTGCTGCAAGGCTGGTGCTGGCTACTTGGCCCCATGTTGCCTTCATCCCCAGGTCCTTCATCCCCAGGTGGCACTGCCACCTCTGCTGTCCTCCAGAAGACCGGCAGATGGTGGTGAAGGTCCCAGCACCAGCACACCCTGCCACCATGCCAGCACCTCACTGTGCCCTGCCTGGCCCCTGCTCTGGGTTACTCCAAGAGTAAATGACTCTGCTTTCAGCAGAGCGAGGAGGATGTTTTTCACCAAGGGACACATCCTCCCCTGCCCTACACCAGCCCCTCATAAAGTTACCAGCTCCAAAATTACACATATATTCACAGAAAAAAGGATTCTTGCCAACTCCACTTTGCAGTAATATTTGTTGTGCTGTTGGACAGCAATTAGTAACTTAGATCTGATCCAAGACTGTCCTCAGCAGTTTCCTTTTAATGAAGCACCTTTTCTTTTTTTTTACAAGAGCTTGCCAAAGTCCCTTGATAGATAACCTGGGGCTGTAGCATTTGTCTTTGATACATTTCTGGCAGCCAAATTTCAAAAAGATGAAAAGGGTCTTCCCAGCCCTTTCAGCCAGCCCCCCCATGCCACGCAGGAGCAGGGCTGGCTCCCCACACCCACCAGGGCACCAGGTGTCGGCACCAAAGCTGAGGTGCCAAGCCATGGCTGACATCCCAATCTGTCACTGCATGTGACCCCGGTGGGCACTGGGGTGGCCCTGCCTGCTGTTACCCTTTGGTGCCTCCTGCCACCCTCACTTGATACCCGTGAAAGGGGTCCCTGAAGCAGGGACCCCATCCTTGTGCTGCTGGCCCTTGGAGAAGCAGCAATGGGGCATGGGCAGCCTCGGAGACCAGCTGAGGCATGCAGAAGTGGCAAGTGGAGCTGAATTACGGAGCAAGGGAGAGGAGGCAGAGGAGGGGACTGAGCGTCCTGTGCAGATGGGGACAGGCGTCTGCCCCCTCGCTCCTCCCCTGCCCTCACTCCCCCGGTGGGACCGGGGGAGCTGCTGCCAATGGGAGCATCACCTTCTAGAAGACAGTGTACGGCAGCCAGACAAAGACCCACTGCTAGTGACACACAGGAGTACAAACTGGCCCAACAGGACTGATGCAGTGTGGTCCAGCAGAGTCAGCCGGCAGGTGATGGGTGAGGACTTGCTGATGCCTCCCAAGGCACTGTATGAAAAGAGGGATTGAAAGAAGAGGGGAACAAGGAGGAGACTCCAACCCAGTCCTGAGGGTTTGCCAAAACACCCTGCGGTAGCATGTGAAACAAGTTAAACCTCCCCTGACAGGTGCGGTCCCAACAGCTGCAGCCACTGCTTGATGAGCTGGCCACTAGTGCATTTAAGATGCTCTCCCAGACAGCACCCAGCCTGGACCAGGCTGCTGGGGCGATGTGCACCCCACATGCAGTGGGGAAGAGCAGGAGGTCAGCAGAGCCTTCCTGAGCCTCTCTCTTCCTACCAAAATGTATGGGCCAAGGAAGGGAAGTGTTGGGGAAGGGGTACTGCACAGACACCCCCCAGCCTATTTTTGCTGCCCCAAGCATCTAGGGGACAGGGATGGCCCCTAGGAAAGGCTGCTGACTTCAGCCGTCAGCCTCTACTGATTGAGGGCAAAAAGGCATCAGTGTTGGCAGCCCAGCTCTGGGTCTGACTTCTTGGCAGCTCCCTGCAGGGAAGGAGCCCGAGACAGATCTCTGGCCATCACAGAAGTGTCGTGACGTGCTGGGAGCTGGTAACTGTTGACAGACCGTTGCCCATATGTTTTACCCTCTCTGATGACACCCATCTCCAGATGATACAAATCTCCCCTGTGCCATTGGTGTTCACACTCCTTCCCTTCTGTTTGCCTTTTCTCTCCCCTTTAGCTCCTTTATTGCCCTGCAGCAGTTGGTAGATCCCTAGAAAGATTTAACTCCTGGGCAGGTCCAGTATATTTCGGTTGATAAACGCCCCACAGCTGGGAGGTTTGGAGTACTGTATTTTTTTCTCAGAAAAAAACTTAGGGCCTCTTTGTGTAATCTTGAGCAAAGAGAAGCCACCAGATGGGCACACAATGATTAACTTTGTCCATGCAAACAGAGGAGCTGAGATCCTCACACAGAGGAGGTGTGTATGGGGAGAGACCCAGGTATAAAGGGACAGAGGCCAGCATGGAGTTGAGAGCAGCGGGACTGACTGCTCAGGCTCCCAGGGTCCGCTCAGCAGCACCGCGGTGATGGGTGAGTTCTCCTCTTCCTTGTGGCTCCTTTTCTGCAGTGCTCGCAGCTCTGGGGGATGCAAGTAGAAAACCAAGTTAAGCGACAGCAATGGGCACCATGGGAGCGGGAGCTGATGAGAGTGTCCAGCATCCGTTCCACTCCTCCCTTTCCACCCAGCTGTTTCTTTCTAGTTCTCTGCTGCCGCTGCTGCCGCTGGATTGTTTCCTGCATCCCTGTGAACTGCATGCTCTGCAGCTGGAGCACCAGGTTTTATACACCAAACTCAGCTGCAGTGCTTTGAACTATTTGTTCTGAATGTCCTTAACACAGATTTACTTCTTTCCCATAAAAATTTCCTTTTGCATCTAGACCTGTAGAAAAACAAACAAACCACATTTAGGAGAAACATGAGAAAATGTGACTGCAGGTTGCTGTCTGGTGCAGGGAAGAGGCTGACCAGGAGTGTGACAAAGCCATTTCTTCAGCCCTGCAGGGGCAGAGCCTGCACTGAAGCTGCAGCTTCCACCACCCAGGAAGCCCCCTGCTCCTGTCTGTGCCCTGTGGCTCTGCCTTCCCTGGTCTGAGCTCCCCGGGGGCTGTCGGCAGGGGCAGAGGGGGCTGCCCACGAATCCTAATGGTGCTGGGCCCTTTCCTCCCCAGAGCTCCAGGCTGGGACACGTTGGCTCCACGGGGACCTTGTCCTGCCCATGGTGATGGCGATGCTTCTCCTCTGCACGAGCCCAGCACGTGCTGCCAGCTTCCAGAGTGGTAAGTATGGGTGCCGGGGGGAGAGTTGACAGGCTGCCACATTTGGGTGCAGCCGCGCTGCCCACCGCTGAGCACGGCCAGGCTCCGAGGTGCTGGGTGCAAGTGTCCCCATGCCAGCGGCCACAGAGACAGCAGGTCTCCGCATTCAGACCTAAGCTGCAAAGTAGGGTAATCCTTGCCTGTCATCACTGGCAGATAAGAGGCATTCCCAACATGTTCCACTGGTTGCGGAGCACCCAGTGAGATCCAGCATCAGCAGCATCGGTACAGCTGCCCCACAGTAACCTGCCAGCACATTCTCCAGTACAGGTCCCTCATGTCTTGCTTGATCTGCTGCTACAGGGTTCCCCGCAGACTGCAGCCACCTCACCAGCAGCAGCCCCAGTGGGGTGTATGTCATCCAGCCGGCAGGGTCTCCCCCACGCGTGGTGTGGTGCGACATGGACACCGAAGGCAAGGGCTGGACTGTTGTCCAGAGAAACACCTACACCACCGAAATCACATGGAAGGAGTCCTGGACCACCTACAAGTATGGCTTCGGGAACGTGGAGGGCGATCACTGGTTGGGCACTGAGTACCTGCACCTGCTGACACAGCAGGGCACCTACAAGGTCCGCTTCATCGTGCAGAATAAAGCCAACGTCACCCATTACGCCGAGTACGACATCTTCAGCGTGGAGAGCGAGGCTAAGGGGTACCCGCTGAGGCTGGGCCGGTTCCTGGGCAGTGGGGATGACTATCTGACCAGCTATCACTCCAGGTACGGGGGCATACACGACAACATGAAGTTCAGCACGGCTGACAGGGACCAGGACCAGCACAGTGGGAACTGCGCCAACAGCTACGGGGGCTGGTGGTACGACAAGTGCCAGAACGTCCTGCTCAATGGCAAGAGGTACATCTTCTGGCCAGGAGCCTGCTCAAGCGGCGACTGCACATCGTCCCTCATCCTGGTCAAACCCACAGACGTGTGCTGACCGCGCTGCAGCGCCCAGCCCCCTGGGAGTTTGTGCGAGTGCCTCTGTCCCCAGCTCAGCGCCCCGTTCCCATTCCTGCCAACAGCCCTGTGCCAGCCCCAGTGCACGTCCTGCGCTGCCTGCAGCTCCCGCACCATCACCAGCTGAAACACAGCGGCTCTGGGGCTCAGGAGCAATTGCCTGGAGCCCCGGGCATGTGGGCAGCTTCGCCCAGTGCTGCGGTGCTGGCTGGCACTGAGACGCAGGCACTGGTTTGGGGTGGGTGCGCCTGTCACCCACCCCATGTGGGTGTTCTGTCCTGGGGAGGGGACACAGCGCAAATTCCCTTCCCTGTGCAATCGGTGTATCCCTGCTTTGCTCAGGCCCTGCTCCCTCCCTGGACCCCATACGCCCCACAGCTCTGCTACCCATGGTGGGAGAAATCAGCTGCAATAAACCCTGGAGCCAGACTTTGCTGCCTTGTGTCTACCTGCCGCCGTGACACTGCACACACACATGGGAAGAGTCAAGGTCCCAGGGTGGTGGAGGATGCTGGAGGGCACTGTGTTCATGGTGGGGTCCCAGTTGCTGCATCCCCTGTCTGAGACTCACATTCTCCTTGCTCCACTCCATGCTGTGGCTGGGAGAGTTGGAGCCCCTGCCCCATCCTGCAGCAAGGGCTGGGGGGGGTGGTCAGGTAGCCCCTGAGGGGCATCAAGTCACCAGGAGCAGGGTTCATGCCATGGGGGATCCATCCCTGGGGCGGTCCCCGGGGTTACTTGGCAGCCCAGGGCTGGGGGCTGGGAGGTGATGCTTTGAGGCTGCAGGAAGGTGGGGAGCCCCAGGGTGAGCAGGGCTCTTGGGGCAGCCCCACAGCCCTCAGCCTGGGCTCCCTGCAGTGCGGGCCAGGGGCTGCAGGGCTCCTGGGGGCCGCAGGGCATTGCATCGTGGCCCTGTAGTAGGTGATGTTGGGTGGCCGGGACCCACCAGGACCCAGCTGGCCATGGGTGACCTGCATTTTGGCCGGAGGCCAGGGAGCACACGGGGCCCAGGGACAGCACCTCCTCCCCAGTGAGCCAGACCCGTGTTCGCACAACCCACCCCGCGGCGATGGTGCAGGCGTGCTGCGGTGGGACTGTGCCATGACAGGCATGCGGGAGCGCTGGGCACTAGTGGGAGTGCTGGGCAATGCCCAGTGCAGGCGCCCAGCCTGCCCAGCCGGTGGCCAGGATGGTGCCCAGCAGGCACCGAATGGCCCCTCTCCCCTCGGGGCTGGCAGTGCCGTGCAAAGCACCCAGAGCTACCTATCCTTCCCTGAAGCTTCTCCAGCATCAAAAACTTGCCGTTTCTTTATTTAAATGTAGCTGTGTTTTATTAAAATTCCCTATTTGATATTTTCCCTGCAATCCCACAGATTTTTTTCATAAGAAACCTGGCACTGTCCTAGCATGGCTGCTCACTCCATATTGGCCTGTACAAACACGCTGGAGATATGGAGTAGGTATTAGCAGGTTGTAAGTGTTGTTTTAGACACGGGATTTTACCGGAGGTTTTAACAACTGCTGAACTGAGAGTCAGTGTGGGTGAAAACACCTCTACAGGTGTAGGTGTCAAGGCCACATCTTCAGCAAGTGGGGTTAATTCAGATTTACTAGGAAATAAGCAATCTTTATCCTTCCCCCACCCCAGCTAATGAAGGGGTGACAGAAACCTTGAAGAGAAAGGGACTGTTTATTTATACAGCTAAGAATAAGGACATTTTCCCGTGATGCTCATACAGGCATTATATTTCTAAAGCACATTTTATTCTCCAGAGCAGATATGTTTCAGAAGTACAGAGTTTGCAATGTTTTAGTCTGATTAGAATGCAATTAAAATAAAAACAGCTCAAAGGGGAAGAACCCAGCAAGGGAAGCGGAGGAACTCTGCAAAAGAGGCAAAAGAAAAATCTCTTGGCAGCCCAGGGTGTGCCCCGCTGTCACCCACTCCGCTCCCCCCAGCAAAGGGGCCCAGCAGGGCACTGGTCTAGCCACGGGCCCTGTGCAGACAGGCAGTGACGAAGCCCTAGCAGTAGGTAATGGGTTTGATGAGGATGGCAGAAGCTTTGCAGTTCCCATTGCACAGGCTGCCCCACGTTATGCTCCCCTTGACGTTCAGCCGTACAGAATAGCATGCCGAGTACCACCACCCGCCCCCGTAGCTGGAGGCACAGTTCCCACTGTAAGTGTCCTGATCCAGATCTTTAGCAGAGAACTTCATGTTGTCGTGCATGGTGCCAGGACTCTTTGAGGCCATGGCATCTTCCGCTGTCCCCGAGTATGCTCCCAGCCTTAGCCGGTAGCCGTGGGACTCATCTTCCACACTGAAGAGGTTGTAGTCTGCAAACTTGGTGTTGTTTGCGGCATCCAGGATGACAAACCTGACCTGGTAGACCTTCTGCTTGGAGATCTGATGGATGTACTCAGTGCCCAGCCAGTACTCGGTGTGCACGTTCCCAAAGCCGTACTTGTAGGTGCTCCAGGACTCGGCCCAGGTGATCTCCGTGCTCTGCCGGTTCCTCTGGATGACCGTCCAGCCCCCATCCGTCGCATTCATTTCACAGTACACCACGATGGGGTGCAGTCCTGTGGGCTGGATGACATAGACACCGCTGGGGTTGCCAGCAGGGATCTCACTGCAGTCCTTGGGCCAACCTGGGGCAGGAGAGAGGGTGATTTAATAAGACCCTGCGCAACAAGACAGAGGCACATCCCATAGTCCTCCTGTGGCTGATTCTGCAAGAGCAAGATGTTAATAAGACCTGGATTGCCTGAGGAGCACAGATCATATGAACGTCATCCTCACCTGAGCACACAACACCTGCATCCTCGCTGTGCCCGCAGTTGTGCTCTCCCCAAGCCCGCAGTGAGCACTCAGTGAGGAGCTCCTCCTCCCCATTGCAGTTAACGTCGTCCAGCCAGATAGTCCCAGATCCACGCCCAAAATAAGCACTACTTGAGGCTGATACTGCCTCTCCACAGCCGAGCTGCCTACACACCACAGAGGCATCTCTCATGTCCCAGCCGTCATCACACACCGTTCCCCACTCATTGCGGTACCAAACCTCCACCCGTCCGGAGCAGTGGCTGGAGCCATTCACTAGCCGGAGCTGACCTGGAACATGGAAAACAACAGTAGGGAGGAGATTTGGAAATGGGGGGGGGGATGTCACAAAAGAAAGCTTGAATGCAGATCAGGAGGAACTTTCTGGCTCAAGAAGTGGAGTCCAGGCAGTAACAGGTAGGGCCTTTACACCTCTGATCTTGCTCCCAGCTGGGGAAGGTGCCTAGGAGCCTTTGTCTTCTGAAGTCTCCATTTCCAACTATTTTTGGTGTCTTGTGGCCCCAGAGACCGGGTATGGGTTTGCCATGTGTTCCCTCAGCCAAGTGGGCATCAGCCATCCTCTCCCACCACTGCAGGAACCGTGTTTCACCCTCCTGGGACTGTGAGTACCCCAGGAGCAAGGCTGAGGGTGAGACAGGGGGTGGTGCAGTCTGGTGAAGAACTCTCAGACAAGGGTATTTCACAGGAGAAGACCACTTTTCTAGTTCTTAGCCATGGGACAAGTGAAATAGCTGGGGATGCTGGTGGCAGGAGAACCTTTCCCTTCTGCATCTTTCCCAGTGACTGTCCCACCATCCTCCCGCAGGGCAGGGGGTGTGTGGGGAGGGACAGCCTTGGCTTCGGGAGGAGATCAGAGCAAACTCTCTGGGCTTCTCCACACCTACACATGAGCAGAAAGGCCTGTGACTGCAAGGTCCCACCAGACATTTGGAGAAGGACAGGTGACTCATGCTGGGGCATGCATCTCTCTTGAGGGATGCTGGAGCTCTGCTGACAGCTCGGGGGGAGCACTGGGTTGGAAGATGCCCTCCCCGACAGCCCGCTCTGGGGTGGTCCTAGCCATGTCCTGCTGGCAGAGGTGGAGACCTTCCATGTACCTACCATTCACTAACGTGTTCAGAGCAGACACGGTGTTATTCAAGACAGATTGATTTGACAGGCTTTGGACGCTCCTGGTGAGATGTGGGGCAGGCAGGGCCAACACACAGGCAAGGAGCAGGAGGGGAGCGCACTGGGCAGCTGGGGGAGGAAGGGACAAGATGAGAGTCAAACAGAGCATCCCACTGCTGGTGTGAAACATGCAGCAGGGAACCAGCTGCAGTGAGGCGAAACAGCTGCAAGTCACCCCAAACCTGCGAGGACAGCATGGGGTTGCCTTTCAGACACAAATCTTGTAGCCAGACTCTTTGCTGTTCCCAGGCTTCCTGGCAGAGCCCGAGGTGCCCAGGAAATTTGGGGAGCAAAATCAAGCAATCACAAGAGATTCCTTTGCACATCAGAAGAAACTTCACCAAAGTTTTTATCTTTAAGCACAAACTTTAACAGAAACCTTGTGGCGTATTTTCTGCCCCTCCAGCTCACTAAAGAGCTAGATGGTATTTCTACACTCTGGAAAATCCAAATAAAAAAACCAAGTTATAATCAAATAAATATAATAATGTTATTCAACTTAATTATAATAATAGTTATACCACTATTAAAATCTGAACATTCATTTAAAGATGGCATCACAGCTGCACCTCTGGGGGTTACAGCAGTGTTGGATTGCAAAACATCTGGAAAGGGACGACTTTTCCAACAGTGTCACTATTTTGGACATCCCACAATGATGGACCCTTGGTAGCAATTGGAAACCTATGCTTTTCATACACCAGTAAATTCAATCTTACACTTTTAACACATTTACACTCAGATTTATGACTCTGCTGGGCTAGAATAAAGCACAATGACTATCTGCTAGACATGAACCTGTCCCTTCCTTTGAATGTGTCCCTGCTCTGCCAGGACAGAGGATTACTCCTAGTAGATGAGTTGCTGCAATGTTTTTCTTTGTTCAACGTCTTCTCTGCCCCCACTGACCCATTTGCATGGGGAAACGCCACTCTGACATTCCCTCCGTAGGTTTTGCCCTCCTGCTCCTGAGTGCAGCCCTGGGTAGACCCTGTTTGCAGAGACCTGCCCTTGCTTTGCCTGGACCCTGAGCCTTGCTGAAGCTCTTCCTGATGCGCTCGCAGTGATGCAAGGTACGGAGAGCCCCTGTCCCTCTGGCCAGAGCAGCGCGGTGACCAGATCTGCAGGACAGCCAGCAGGTCTGCACCCCTCGAGTATGACTCAGCGCTGGTCTGACCCTCCTCTGCTCCCCACTCTCTGGGACAGGGCTGCACGTGGGTTCCCTCTTCCCCCACTCGAACCCTCCTGAGCTCTCCTCTGCCCTGACGCTGCCCTGGGAGGCTGCGGGCCTGGGCTGAGGACAGACCCAGGGACTTGCACATCCCTCTCAAGCTTTCTCCCTTGCCCTGGAAGAAGCAGCACAGACCTTGAGTCTGCCCCTGCTTTGAGCCCTGTGTCATCTCCTGCCTCTGTGGTAAGTCTTCCATCCATGGGAGCAAATGGATGGCTCTGCCAGGGGCAGGGTCTCAACACCCACCCTCCGCCAGCACTGCTTCTGGGGGTCCACGGGCTGGGGAACCCACCCTGCCCTGCTCCCCACGCTCACACTCACCCATGCCGACTCCACGGGGACACTTGGAAGTCCAGAAAGTTACTGTAGATATGCTTTGAGTCACAAGATTTATAGCTGCGCCGTGCCAGGGGAGGAGTGCAGCTGACACTGCTGCCGCAGGTCCCATCCTGTTCTCATCTTGGGGTGTGTTAATGAGCGGCTGGCAATAGGGCTGTAACCTCAATGGGCACTTCCCCGCAGCAGGGATGTTCATCTGCTCTGATAAGAGCCCTTATCAGGACCTGAGCAAATACAGCCCAGGAGCAGCAAAGGCATCCAGGCACTTCCCATGTGTCAAGCAGGACTTTTCCTGGATATGCCACCAACGGGTGTTTGGAGACATTTGCTGAGCTCCCTCCTGTCACCTCTGCAGGGAACAACCCTGGAGATCCAGCCCCGCTCATTAAACAGCTGAGCAGGATCTGGGGTCCCTCCTGCCAGATCTGTGCAGAGGTGGACAGGAGCTGGATGCAGCAAACCAGCACCATGAAGACCCCAGGGATGTCCCTGCTTTCTTCTGGAGCAAACACACTGCATGGCTCAATAGTGGTCGTAGGCACAAAGCAGAACCAAGCAATGGGGGCAACTGTCCAGCTTCTCACGTCTGGGGCTCATGTCAAGAAATGTTTTAAAGGAACTGGACCTGTTGAAACATGAGACTATTTCTGTCTGAGTCTCAGATGAAAGCAGGTATCACTCCAGGGAGCACCTGGTGCTGGGAATATCTCCTGCCTCTTCCCACTGAGAGTGCAGACATTGTGTGGTCTGCAGCATGTCCTCTGCATGGGGCAGCTATGTGCCACCAGTGATCACCGTGCAAGGCCCCTGCTATCTACAGTACAACCTACAGTGACAAATGACACTTTTTGGCCAAGCGAGTTTTGAGCTATGGTTGCAAAAAAATACTGAAAAAACATTTTCCAAAGTCTCACATTTGAAAAATGACTGAATAATATCAGCAGCTGCAAAATGTCATCTACTGAGAGAGCAAGAGTTTCAGGAAAGAAGAGGCTTTCCCCAGCAAGGCTGAGATGAATGTGAAGGTGAAACACAAGTTGTATTGCTTGCACAGAGAAGTCCAGATTACCCCAAGACACTTCCAGAGTTACTCTTGGGCACTAACTTGCAGCTCAGCCATTGCAGTAGAGCAAACAGGGAGATAAACAGGATTTCCAAAAAAGTTGTTAAGTGAATCAAGAAAGTAGGAGATTTTTTTCCCCATGTCCTCTGCCTGTTACATGATGTTTCAAAAATATTTTCTCTCATAACTCATTTCTGCAGAGATATGATGCTTGGACCATTACCTTGGGAGGGATGGGATGTTATCCCATTCCCAGCATTTCTGTTCCATGACAGGTCCATGTAAATGCCACAAGTCAGCCAGAACTGCAGCCCCTGAGGTGGCCACGAAGCCATGCGGAGCTCAGAGGAGCCCTGTCTGAGAAGTCGGGGGTGTCTGACCTGTGAGGTGGGGTATCACCAAGCAGACAATGCTCTTTCAGAGCTCTGAACAGGCACCATGGACCCATGACTGTTGATCACTGCCAGGGTGGACCCGCACTCGCAGACCTCCCCTGCACCTCCTGGCTGCAGAGACCACCCAGATGTGGCTGAAGTGGCTTCCTGGCAGTGTGGTGCTGCCCTAATGCTGACAAAAAGCAGCCTCCAGCAGCCACAGCCTCCCCAGCCCTCCCAGGGTACAGGCATGGAACAGGGGCAGCCTTGGGCGCTGAGCAGGCAAGAGGCAGCTCCCACCACTGCAGGGATGCCCTCGTGTTGGCATGGGCTTATTGAACAGCCGCTGCATGCCACTAGCAAGCTGTTCTCCACTGGTCTTATGGGCATTTGCTTCTAAGCAGATATTTCTACCTCCCGCTCCTTGACTTTTTTCTTTTCCTTATTGGCCTCTGGAGCATCTGCAAGATGGGAAATGTTTGTCTCCCAGCTGTGAGGTGCGAGCAGTGTTTTCTTTTCCCCACAGAAATCTCAAAGCACATCTTGAGTAAAGAAAACACTAGTATCAATGCTGTCATGTACCTGTGCACACACATAAAATTTTACTGCAATGAATGTTCCACTTTCAGTGCCTATTTCCAGCATTATAAACTAGGATTAAGTTTGTGTAAAGCAAATATTAATGTGTCGGGAAGATTGAACTCAAAGATCTAATATCATCTCAGTATGGGCAAGCTCAGCTTGTAATAGCTGATAAACTCTATCTTCATGTCCACCAGGAGAAAGGGGCCTTGGGTTTCCATCTCATTGAAGGAGGAACCTCTTCCTCCTTTTTGGTTTCAATGGCTTCCATCCCTGCAAGTGAAGATGGCCAAAAGCACCATTTATGAACACTTCACTGCTTGCTGAACCCTAATTCAGAAGCCAGGGCCTTCCCGGTGAATTTGCATTTGTTTTGCACAAGTGTTCCTGATCTTTCCTCTGACCATCACCCTTTCCTTCTGCCACTTGACCAGTTTGCTCTGCCCCTGGTGCTGCCTGTGCTCGTGCAGGAGCTCCAGCTCACTCGTCCTTTCCTCCGACATTGCCAGGGAATTTGAGGCTCTCCCAGTATTTTGAGCAGTGAAAGAGTGGCCTCTGCCTCTCAGGAATAACACATCAGCTGATCCACTTCCATTTGCTTTCATCCAGGCCTGTTACAAGGATTTTGCTTTCCCCTTCCCATGTCAGACCAAGACAGCGGCTGACTGTCTTCCCCTTCCCACCCTGTTGTTGGGACCCACGCAGGCACTGCTGAACCTTGAAGAGTTCACCCAAGCAGGAACCATCCCCACACCGGCACAAATGAGACCGTCGAGGTGACAGACCAGTGGTGTGGGGCAGAGCAAGCAGGAGGACATTGATGCTCTCCTGCATCCCTCCAGCAGCAGCCAATGCCTGGGGTGACATTTGCTGCCAAGCAGAGCAAGCCTGTAACGACCACCTGCCCCGGGAAACTGCCTCTGACCCCAAATCTGCATGCAGAGGGGATGGAGCAAGAAAAGGATCTTCCTGACCCCTGCCAGTGGGATGAAATGTGGGATTAATTAAAATCCACCATGTACAAAGCAAACAAAGATAGTCAGCAAAGGCTGGGAGTGTCCCAGCCTGCATGGGCTTTCCCAGCCTGCATGGACTTCACAGAATCACAGAATCAGAATCACAGAATTGTATAGGTTGGAAAAGACCTTTAAGATCATCAAGTCCAACCATAAACCTAACACTGCCAAGACCACCACTACACCATGTCCCTAAGCACCTCATCCAAACGGCTTTTAAACACCTCCAGGGATGGCGACTCAACCACTTCCCTGGGCAGCCTGTTCCAATGCTTGGTAACCCTTTCAGTGAAGTAAAATTTCCTAATATCCAGTCTGAACCTCCCCTGGTGCAACTTGAGGCCATTTCCTGTTGTCCTATCACTTGTTACCTGGGAGAAGAGACCGACCCCACCTCTCTACAGCCTCCGTTCAGGGAGTTGTAGAGAGCGATGAGGTCTCCCCTCAGCCTCCTTTTCTCCAGGCTGAACAACCCCAGTTCCCTCAGCTGCTCCCCATCAGCCTTGTGCTCCAGACCCTTCCCCAGCTTCGTTGCCCTTCTCTGGACACGCTCCAGCCCCTCAATGTCTCTCTTGGAGTGAGAGGCCCAACACTGAACACAGCATTCGAGGTGCGGCCTCACCAGTGCCGAGTACAGGGGCACGATCACTGCCCTACTCCTGCTGGCCACGCTATTTTTGATACAAGCCAGGATGCCATTGGCTTTCTTGGCCACCTGGGCACACTGCTGGCTCATATTCAGCCGGCTGTCAACCAACACCCCCAGGTCCTTCTCTGCCAGGCAGCTTTCCAGCCACTCTTCCCCAAGCCTGTAGCGTTGCATGGGGTTGCTGTGGCCCAAGGGCAGGACCTTGCACTTGGCCTTGTTGAACCTCATGCAATTGGCCCCAGCCCATCGATCCAGCCTGCTTAGACTTACTGCTTCCAGACTTACTGCTTCCACACAGAAATCCCAGAGGTGCATCTGGCCATTAAACCAGGAGGCCATTGGCCTCTTCCCCTATGGAAAACCCCAGATCACCACCAGGAACCGCACCACCCTACTCTCTGTCCTATGTGGTTATGGACTAAAGGTTCATTGTGTAAGCAAGACTCCTGCAGCACATCCCGCCCCTCCTGTTTGTGACCATGGTGCTCTGCAGGGAGGGAAGAGGCACCCAGTGGTGATCAGAAGATGCCATGGGGAGCAATGCTGACACCCATGTGGTAGAAAACCTGACCCTGCAGCCCCTGTGGCAGCTGGGGGCAGGAATGAGCAGAGGGACCTTGTGCAAGGTGTTTCTGGTCTGAACTATGACACAGAAACATCTCACATTTGTCAGGAGGCTGAGCCCCTTCCCCACAGCTGTCTGGGGCCAGGGGACCTCTGAGGCTGGTGGGACCCACTGAGAATGAGCTACCAGAAATCAGATTTCCCGATACGCCAGAGAGCTGACCCCAGTGGCTCCCACCACAGGCAGGAGCTGCATCTGGTTCCCCTGGGAGCCCAGCACAGCACCTTCCCACATCGGGGTAGCTCCTCTCTCCCCTTCAGAGCATGTCTTCTGTCCCCCTGTGAGCCCAAAGGACAACATGAGATACAGCAGGTATAATCATGTCACCTACCTGCAATGTCCCAATTTCCTCCTAAACGCCCTCAAGACACAATGTGACCATTGACTTACACAGCGGTTGCAGTGAAAAGGAAAACAGATATGCATAAGCACTGAACCAGTGTGTAAACTTGTCATTGAGAAAGAAATTGCTTAAAAAGCAGCGATTTAATGACTAGCAAACGTGGACCAAGAAATATAATCCTCTGAATGGCTTCATGGCTGCTGGAGAGCAGCAGACGTGTTGTGCAGTGATGCCATCTGCTGCCTCCAGCCGCCGGCGAGCTGAAACCTAGGAGCCCGCTCTGCAAACAGCCACAGCAGGTTCAGGGGTGGAGGGGCATGCTGCTCATTACTTTCCATCTTCCAAAACCTGGACTTCATTGCCACGGATGAACTGATTAGCAAGCCAAGAATGAAATTAAGTGCTTTTACAGTGCTGTTAATTTAAACCACTGTGACGATTTAACACTTGGTCTTCCCTGATGGGGAAGGAGAGTCCCTGGTCTGCCATGTGGACTCTGCATCCACGAAATTTCAGCCTGGGGAAGGGCTGGGATTGTCAGGAGCCACCTTGCAGGTAGGGCAGGTCGTTGCTGATCTCATCACCACTTTGTGCACTGCTACTGCAAGTCCTCAGAGCAAACAGGCTCAAGGTGTTCACAGCGTGAAGACACAGATATCCTGGACAGTCTTTAGCAGAGAGACACGTTTGAACACGGCTTTTGAAAGGTGGCATTGGCACTGGACTGAGTGTGACAAGAGCTGTTCAGGGGGAATTTTATTGGAGTTAAAATTAAAAATGTTAGCCAAATTCTCTAATTAATATCCCTTTTTCTCCCTTATTCCTATCCATATATAACAGTTGTGCTGAGCATTGGTACCTCCCTGGTGTCCCCAGCACCTGCACATCAGCTGCACTCTCCCCGCAGAGGGGCCAAGCTGTTCCCTTGGCCAGGTCCGTGAGCGTCGCCGCTCGGCACAGCATGCACAAGGTCACTGCAGGGAGCTGGGTTCACAGGGATGAAACACAAGAACGTTTGAGTTTGCCAGCGTTATTGGTAAAATCCAGCTCTCCAGACAAATCTTCCCAATGTATTCCAAACCCAAGCATGGAAGAAATAAGATGATACAGATGTCTTCATATCATCCCAGGGCCATCCTCCAAAGAGGCACTTCTAACACCCTTTTACTTTCAAGCCAGTGAATTTTCATATGCACTTACAGTATGTGCAGCCCCACAGCGACGTGGATGCCAGATTTTATCAGTTCAGTGGAACATCATTTGCTTTACAGTGCTACAACACTCAATTATAGCATCCTCTTCCCTCTGCCCATAGATAGGAAATATTTTGAGGTGAAGGCTACTTGTCTCATGAAGTACCTTCCCAGGTGTTAGGCAGCAAAGTGACTTTTCTTCCTACCCTGTCCTAATAATTTGGCTATGGCTACAGGCTTGGCAGGGCTTAGCCAAGCCCCAGCTGCAGCAATTACTGCCCCGTCCTGGTTCCTGCATCTCAGGAGCCCACAGGTTCTCTCCAGGCTGGCCCTTGCCTCGGGATGGTTTCAGCAGCACCATGGTCCAGCCCCATGGTCCTCCTGCAGCGAGAGGTGGTGGGTGGCTTAGGAGAGGCTCTGGCTTCTGGGGAATCAGAAGCAAAGCCTCAGCAGGGGCACGAACTCTATGCCAGGCAGAGGCACTGTGTCCATCAGCTGGGATCACCAAGCTTCCCCAAAAAGTGAAAACCGATTAAACAGCAGCTTGACATTGTCTCCTCTTGGCCAATGCTGAGTGCTACAGTGAGAGCTGCGATACAGCGAGAGCTGTGTGACTTGGCCCTAGGATGGGTGTCTCCTCGCTCCTCTCAATTCCCCAGTCATGGAAACACAGTGCATATGGAGGAGCTTCCCTGCCCACTCCCCAGCCTATAAAAAATGCTTCTTTTAGGCCAGAGCAATTTCTTACCAAGTAGGGATCAGCAAAGACAGGGGAGAGGACCCCTTCTCAAAGAGACCCTTGGGTGCCAAAGGAAAGGTGCTGTGGTCAAGTGTAAAGGCCATCTCCAGGCTCAGAGGTGGCCACAGCTCCCTACTTCTTGTCCACATGGGTACAAAAGAGGCACCAGCACCTGCAGGATGCCCCACAGCTGTGACTGACCCCAAGGCAGGGTTTCCCCTTGGCAATGCTCAGCTGTGAGCAGGTATTTCCTGGCCAGGACTTTGGGAGTGTTGGGGTTGAGCTGTTGAGTGGGGTTTGCCTGTTGCACACTTCTGCGGTGTGGCTGCCTGTGCCGTGGTGCCCATGTCGAGCCCTCGGCTGAGGAGCTACTGAAATCTGGTCATGGGGATGGCATTATTGGCTCTGATAGTGAAACAGTGACTGAAAATATTTAAGTATGTATATTTGTGTCTGGGATGGCCATCTACTGCCATCTCCCTGAAGAGTACCTGAGGACTGGTGCTTTGGTACCAGGGACGGTGCTGCCCCAGCACACGCCTGTTCAGAGGGAAGGCTGCTGACAGCCCCTCCTGTTTGAGCAAGATCAACAGCCCAAAAACATGCTCCAGGCTCACAGGTACAGAGTAAAGCTGAAGCCTTTTGGTCCAGTTTAACAGCTCACTGATGTTGGAAAGAAATTAGAGTCCAGCTGAATTAGTCTCCTGGAGCCAGGATAGCTCAGCCCTGAGATCAGCACCCAGGAGACAAATGTGGCCTTCCTCAGTCACCCACTGAGCCTGTCCAGCACTGCAGGGAAAGGAGGGGTGACACTGGCACACCTGGGGATGCCTTGCCACTAGGAGCAAAGAGAAAGAGCATCTGTAGGTGTCTCCATGGGATCTGCACCCATCGCATGTGCTATGAGCCAGGAGCCAGGCAGTGCTCACTGCCACACTGGGAGAGGGTCAGTGATGCTGGTGCTGTTTGGGGACATCCCCTGGCAGCCCTGTGTGAACCATAGCACATGACGGGGTTGGGGTTTTCCCGCAGCTGGACCCCCATGAGCTCATGAGGTGCTGCTCTGCCCACCCCACCAGAATCCTGCCTGCCTGGCAAGGACACGGATGTCACTGCACCACCAAGCAGGCGGCCATCTCCATTGGAGGTGTTTGACTGAAATCAGTCGGGGAAAACTGACAGAAAGTTTAGCACAGTCTCCTTGGAATATATCAAAGCAGCGTCAGTCATCTAATAGGATAAGTAACGTAAGCTGTGTTGCACAAAGAGGCGCGCTAGTGGGATATCGCTTTATGCAGGAGACAGTTTGATATATCTGGGCCACTGCTAACTAAATCCTCCCTGAAGTCCCCTCTTTGTGGCTCTTCTGGCTCCAGGATTAATCACCTCTCTCCTTTTATCTGAAAGACATGAGGCCATCGGCTGCCTGCAGCTCCCACTGTGAAGCACCACAGGAGCCCACGTTACCCTCTGGGGAGCATCAGTAGGGACAGCGCAGTGGCAGCCTCGGCCACCCGCCCAGGGGCTGTGTCCTGCTCTCAGGTTCTGCTTTATGGTGGCTCCTGCCTGCACGATGCCCAGGGAGCCGATGCTGAGCCAGGCACTGTGGGGTCCAGCAGGCACTGGGGTGCATTGCAAGCCCTCATTTTGGTTGCTGACAGCTGCCTGGGGTGCAAGGGAGAAGCACATCAAGACCCACATGGCCAAAGTTGCATTTAGGATCATAACTCAGGCTCATCCTGACTTTGGAGCACTTGGGGCAGGGTTGACTTCTGCTAGTCCATGAATCCTCCCCAAAACCAAAAGTCTTCCTCGCAGAGAGTCACAGGGAGGAGAAAAGAGGAGAAAAGAGACTCGCAGAGAAGGATTGAAATGCCCTTCTGAAAGAAACCCACAGCAACCTCAGCTGCCTGTGTCTCAGGGGATAACAGGCCAAGTGGCCCCAGAAGGATCCAAATGTCCTCCAATTTTGTGCAGCTGAGGCATGAACCGGAGAAAGACGCCCTGTTTTACACCAGTGCACAGTTAAGCAAAGCCCTGCACAGAGACAAGCTCTGAGAGCAGCTGCAGGACCTCCCATCAGCAGAGTTGTTTGGGTCCTTGCACTCCCCCTTACTCCTGTGCATTCCATCAAACCGCCGTTTCAGCAAGGTGCAACATCCATTTGCAAGACCAAGACTCACGGCCCAGCAGGGCTTTCTGCTGCAGCCTGCAGTTTTGGTGCAAGCATTGAGGGCTCCAGCTGGGAGTTACTCACAGGCTCAGAGCTGGGCCAGGGGCCTTGGGCCAAGCTGCAGTCACCCAGGAGAGCAGTGGCAGCAGAGCATGCACCAGCCTTGCTGCCACAGGGCTGTGGTGCTGCCACCAGCCTGGAAGAGCAGGACAGGGTAACTGGGAGGTCTGAATAGTCATGGGAGCTGAATGAGGAACGTCCTTGCTCAAGGTGTAGGAACACAAGAGGAAGTAGTTTTCAAACTCAGATCCCAAGAACAGCCGATAGATCAGCAGGACGCTGTGTCCAGGGATCCTGTGTAATTAAAGGTCCATCAAGGGAGGGAGTAAGTGACCCAAAGAAGGGCTTTGCAAACCAGCAGGTCAAACATCTCCGAGTCAAAGTGTGTGTTTGGAAGCTGCCAGGAATGTCACCGGTGCTGCACCTCCCCAGGTGCCCTCAGGCCAGGCAAGCCGGGGCACGAGCCCCTGCTCTGCACTGCCTGGCTGTGAGCTGGACCAGTGGCACAGCCAGCCCTGTGAGCCCCACGCATCACCTCTCCCACTGCCTGCCAGTTCCTTGCTCCTGTAGGTCACCAGCTCCTTAAACTCACTGTCCAAACACTCATGTACCAGACTTGTAAATCTTCTGCTTTTGTCTCTGAAGAGGGAAAATCTGAGAACGTCCTCAGAGAGGCAGTTTCATCTCCTCCTTGTATTCAACTCATTTTCTCAGATAAATCCCCTTAGTTCCACCAGGGTTTAACAGGAGTGGAAGGCTGTCTCAAATGAGTCCAAATACTTCTATTTCCTATATGTACATCTTTCAACTTTAAAACAGCCTTTTTAAGTGCCACTGCTTCTTCAACAGCCTTCAGCCTGAGACAGGCATCAAAGGAAGAACTGGCCGGTCAGGTGAACAGGCTGCCTTCTCATCCTAAGTTTGCAAAGGAATCACGAGATAACAAATTAATTCCCCGAGTAATGTGAATATTTCATGCTGAAAGGGTTTTCTACAGCATCCAGTCTGAGGAGTTTTTTGGGTGTGCATTTGTACATGGATTTATTTCCCTGTAAAAACTGAGATGGCATCTGGCAGCTATGATGTAAAGGCACCGCTCTTCTACATTCACAAAGAAATATTTGAAAAGAAGCTCTTTGGGTTGCAACAGTTTCAAGAACAACAAAGTTTTCCATCCTTAAGTAGAAAAGTGACCAAGAAATAACTGACAACTTCAGTACAGTATTATATAACCATAAACATTTGCAAAGTTTAAAGAATAAAGACTACAAAGCATCTACTAAAGAACAGAATTTCAATAGGGGGATTTTTAGAATTGCTTATGCAATTTTAAAGAGAAAAGGGATGAAGAGGCTTCATTTCCCAAAGGAGTTTATGGCTCTGCAACATGACTACAGCCATCATTTTTTGGAGTGCTGAGCAGAGCATTGTGACAGCATTTTTCAACTACAAAGTTCTGTTTCTGCCCTAAAAATAACCCCAAGAATTTTGCTTTCTTGCTTTGAAGGTCAGATCTTTCGCTAGCTCTCATGCCAGGGATCATCTTATTTGAGAAGATGCTCTTTTTGGTTGACTCTCCAAAGAGAGAGTCAAAGCTGGCCCAAAGGCCCAGCTGTCTCCAGATTTACAAGCTCTATTTGCAGTGTATTTGCGATCTGAAGTCTTCTTCCAGGTGCTCTGTGCAGCACCACATCACTAACACTCACACTGATGACCATCTTTCGAGGAGAACAATAAAGGGAAGAAGAATTCTGAGCCCAGGACAGGCACCTGGGAGGTGAGACACATCAGCTGTGGCCAATGCCACCAAAGAGGTGGCATTGACTGGCATGTTTGTTGTTTGTCCCCTGTTGAGATAGAACCTAGATGGGTTCAACAATGGATTTCCTCGATGGGTTCAATGTTTTGCTTAGCAAACAATCATTTGCCTTCATGCCAAGTGTAAAAGTCATTTTACATGCCTCCTGATCTGTAAAGGCAAGGACGAGTTTGGAGTAACCCAGAATTAGATCCCAAGGTGTTGCTGGTTATCTCCACCAGCCTCTGTGAAGGGCTGTGCATCGAGGATGGCTCCTAGCACCCTTCCAGCAACTGTGCCCCTTGCTCAGCTCTGCTGTTCCTCCTTTGAGCAGAAAACTGCCCCACGGAGAATGTCACCTCCCACAGACCAAAGGGCAAGAAAGGTGAATGAGTGTAGGATGGGAGATGGAGAGAGGGCACAGCCCCTGTGCTGGGCTGGAAAGAGGACAGAGAGCCCCAGGCAGGACAAGGGTGTCTTGGGGATGCTGGTGCAGGTGAGGGAGGATGGGGACTGAGGGGAAGGATGACAGTGGCTGAGGGCTGGAAGTGGGGAGCAGGGAGACAGATGGGGCTCCTGGTAGGGGCAGGGGTTGGCAGTGATGATGGTTCCCATCACGCACTCCCCACTCGAATGCCAAAGGCACCAGCCATGGCTCCACTTGGGAAGGGGCAGCCAATGATCAGACTTTGTTACAGTGTGCTTGATCCTCACAAGGATGCTTTCATCTGACTGTGATAAAAGCCTTCAAACCTGGAGGAGCTGAAGCTGCACAGATCTCCCATCTCCAGGTCATCTGTAGTGATACCTCCTTGACAGCAACACTGTCTCATTGCTGAGATTTGCACCATTAATATGTACCCAGGAACACTTGTCTGCTGAGCACAGACTGTCCTAATTGCTGATGCTCACCACCCCAGTTTTGGTATCTCACAGAACAGGACAGACCATCAGTCCCTGCAAACGTAGCTTTCTCCTTCCCCAGCAGAGCCGAACATACAGCCTATGACTTGAGTTTCCTTGCAAGCCTCAAACTGCCCTTCAGGAAATCTCTGGTGCCATCTGGGGACCGGTTGCACACATTGTCCAAATGCAGGACTGCCATCTCCTGGGCAGCTGGGAAACTTGGTGTGCAACAGCCCCAGAAAACCATCCCAGAATAACTCAGGCGCAATGTGGCTGAGAAGCCGCTGCGATGGCAGGTACTGTCCATGAAGACAAACCCAACCTTAAGGTACTTCAAAAGCAGCTGCAGTAGGAGCTCCAGGGTCAATTAACAGCTCTGTGGCCAGCATGTGTTTAACCCAAGCACTAAGTGGAGCACAATTCCCACCACTGAGTAATGCATTTTTGCTCTAATGCAAAACATAGCAGGCCATTGTGTAGTGAAAGTCCCTGGAGAGCCAACTGGGCTTGAAGAGACACCCTTCACTATCTCACGGCACCTTTGGTGCATTTCTTGCACACTTTTTCCCAGCCTGAAATACAAATGGAGGAAACCAGACCTTCACCAGACAGTCCTGCACTGGTGCCAGAGGGTTGCTGTGCCTTGGAGCCTGCCAGTTTGCCATGGAAGAGCATGCACATGGCCCAGTGCTGGACACAGGGGAGACAGGCTGCTCACCCTCCCATCCCTCTCCACAGATCCTGCCTCCCTCGGCCCCCTGCCCTGCCTCCAGCTCCCCTGGGGCTACTCCCTGCCCAAGCACTGGCTTTGTGCCCGCTGGCCTCCCTGCCTGCACGCTGTCACTCCCCATGGCCGGACCCCTCGTGCAGCCCCACAGTGTCTGAGCCCACAGCGGGGCCATGCTTGCTCACCTCTGCCTTTCAGCTGCCAAGCACCTCCTCCCCAAACTATACTGCTCCCCAGGTCTGTACCTGCCCCCCAAAATCCCAAACCCCTCCTCTTTTCATTATACTCCAGTTTTCCCTCTCCTCCCCACCTTGCCCTGCAGCCCAACGAGGCAGGCACGAGCTATGGGAAATTTCAGCCCAAGCAGTTATGATCTGAAAACATGACATGTAATGAAGCCAAGCCTTACGGGAAGCACCATGCAATCCTTTTTCACTGGCTGTGAGCTGCCTGTGCTTTGAAAATGACTCCTATAGCACCTTACGGAAGTAATGGGAATCCTCAACAGCCGTTCTTAAACTCACCGCTAGATTTATGGCATTAAGTCTCTGTTCTGGTAGCAGCAGTAAAATAAGAACAAGTGTGACCATAATAAAGCTTTAGATACCTCAGCATTAATTCTGTGGTCTATTAATGTGTGCAGAAATTAGGGGCAGACGCTTACTTGGAATAGAAAAACTATGGAGGCATTGGCAGCGCCCCCAGAGAATCATTTAGGACAGCCAGGTGCTCCCTACCATCCCTGTTTGCTTGGCGTGGTAGGATGACAGCGGGAAGCTGGGTAGCCCGGTGGGTCCTGCCCCTGCCCACGCACCAGGCAGGATGGGCAGGGGCGGTTTTGGCAGCACCATGGCAGGATACAGGAACAGCCTGAGAAATGAGGGTCAAGGAAGGGCATTTGTTGGGACAAAGCCAAGCAGAGGATGCACTACGGGAGCAGACAAGGACGTTCTAATTGCATGGACGAACTTGGAGGTGACCGGGCTAGGACTAAGCCAAGCACAGCAGGACACCGATGTGCCTTTTCATGTAGGGAGGACAAGCCCAAATTTAGTCCAAACACAGAAGCCAAGTTAAAGATACCAAGTGTAGCAATGCAGTGGAAAGAGAGAGAGACACTGTGTCTAGCAGCCCTCTACAGACTGTCAGAGAAGCCAGTTAAATAACCACTCTGTGACTGCATTTATCCTATTAAGTGACCCTGTGAAGTAATTCTTGCTGCACAACATGGCACTTGCACAGGAAAATAACAGGAGATGAGCACCCATCTCAGCACCCTCCTCAGCACCCACGGCCAAGTGAGGTCTGGCAGTCATCCATACACCCCAGCTCTCTCCAGCACCTTGGAAGAAGCAGCCAGGGTGCAGCTGATTTCTGTTATCAGGAAAATATCGTCTCCTCTCTCTAATCATACTGTTGGATCCATACATTGCATCATGTGGACAGAGAGGGATGCATTTGTAGCTGCATCCATTGGCAGGCACTCTTATTCTGTTAATTAACTTTATCCTTATATTACAGTATTACCATTATCTCCTGCCTGTTAAACAACAATTTAAAATGCTGTGGAAAATACAGTTGACTTCTGTATGCCAACAGACACTATGTTCTGTGCGTTAACTGATGTGTTACAAGGATACTCAAAGCACAAACCTCTCTGTTTCCAAGATGACAAACACCTCAAACAAATAAATGCCCTGTGAAGTGAAATGCTTTTATTACTCCACCAGCAGAAATGATGTGATCCTTCTTCTACTAAAGCAATCTGGTAGATACATTATAATAATCTGGTAATTAAAGTCTGGTAAATATTAAGTCTGAGATCCAGATACTCCCATGTCTGCTACAGAAATGAATGACGCTGTTGGCTCTGTTGCTCAGGAGCAGAACTGGTTCCAGTTTGTACGTCCACTTGTGCCAAACCCCCAGGGCAAACAGCACCCAGTGCAAGTGGGTAACACGGGTGTACATGTGCCTGGCAGACAGCAAGTGGGAAAGGCCAAGGAGCAGAGGGACAGGGGCTGGAAGAGTGACGTGGACAAGAAGTGGGCTTCAGAGTGGACCGTAGCTCCCAGGGCTGGAGACATGACAGAAACCTGAGCTTTGCCTTGAGAGGGCTCTTATGAGCTGTTCTAACTTATATTGAAATAAATGATATTTCTTAAGCTTCAAGTACATTTTGGGACAGCTTCAGGATTTAAACAATACATAGTTTATACATTGAGGACCAAAAGTGACTGGAAAAGCCATGAAAATACCAAAATCCTGCTCCTGTTTCTCAACAGAGATGTCTTCCACAGAGACATGAAGACTTGTCAAACACAAAAACTGCATATTTATATTTAAGGAGTGATAAAGTTTTCCGTGTTATACGTATTTGTAGGAACATAAAATTGACATCTCCTGGTATCTTGGGTTACAGCTGAGGCCTGGGGACACAGCATAAGAAAAGAGACGGGAAAACTCAATGAGGGAGTACCCACAGCAGTTTAAAACAGTAATATATCTGATTAATCATCTTCTGCATTATACCCAGGGAAGTTAGTGGTGAGTTACATACACTCTAGGGTCCTTTCATACCATTGAAGTGATGGGAAAAGGCCTTTGTGTTCCTGAGAACTGGGCTATAAGTGAGCACCACTGAAGAGATCTCCATCAAACCAAAATGGGTTTTCGTTCATTCAGTCCAAAGGGAGAGTGCAAACTTTAACTAACTCAATAGCTGTCAAGAGCTCAGAGACTTGCAGATTAATGGTGCTGGCTGCAAAACTGCAGAGTACCAGCGCTACAACCCAGCCCTGCCACACTGAAGACTGGCAGGGAGCAAGAAGAGCTGGGTAAGAAACTCGCCTGCCCTCCTGGTGACGTGCTAGTGCTAGGGGAGCTCCTCACCATGTCCACAAGAAAATGCCAAAGCTCAGAAGAGCCAGCCTGAGCTGTCCGGTACATGACGGATGCTAGCCATTTCCAGTGGGCTCCTTGCATGGAGCTGCAACGTGGAGTTTGGGAATAGGAAGGGAAATGCAGTGAGCTCTGGGGGCTGTAGGGCATCTCACCTGGGAAGTGATAGTACAAACGGCACAAAACCTGCCTTTTTCCACGTGCAAAGTCAAGCTGCAGCTATGCAGGGTTGTAGCAACGCACAATTTCTGCCATGCAATAGTCAGTACCACCCCGCAGCAGAAAACCAGCAACACAGGGATGTCACTCTGGGAAGACACCAGAACAAGCCTCCTCTGGGTCCACAGGAATGGAGAACCAGAATGCAAGTCACTGACAACCCTAAATATGCTTCTGCATATCAAGCACTGGCACCTCTCCCCGCTAGCTTGCAGGTGACATAGCTGAGCTGGTGTAAAGTTATCTCTGACCAAGGGAGGAGAACCCACATCACCCAGCAAGTGCCAGTTTCTCCAGTAAGGCACATGGATTCTTAGCACACAAAAACGTGGGCCTTTTCAGGATATACCTTCACGATGGGCTTTGTGACTCTCAGATGACAAATGCCGTGTGGGTGGAGAACATCTAATGCTCAACTGTCTTAACTCACAGCCCTCGTCTCAAATCCTAGATTCCCTTCCCTGGGAGCTGGACTGTTGGGACTGCCAGTGGCCCACTTGCTGCCAAAGGACACATATTGGATGGATCTTCCTTCCCTTCTTTCTAATACAACTAGGGCACACCAAACAAAAAGCTAAAGTAAAAATGCCACGACGGGCAGAGAAGTCCTCCCAGGTTAGAAGATGCAAAAACTGAAGCAGTAACTGGAGACGTAGGTCTGTCTCTATGTGCATTATGATCTGCTCTTGGATTTCGCAGGCATTTAGAGGCATTTCTGCATGAAATATGAACATGCCACAGTGCATTGGTTCCCACGTGGCCCTCCTGTGCATAACCAAAAAGCAAAACCTTTTGGCTTTTGTCAGGCCAAGAATGGCAACCTGGTGCCATTTTGATGGCACCAGTCCTTTATGCGTCCAGGCACAGCTGCTTCCCACCACAGACACCCAGGTCTGCACTGAGGACAAGATGCCTTTTTCTTCACCTTCAGACTTCATGCCCTTGGTTTGCCTATGGGATCTTCTCAACTCCCATTTCCAAACCCAACTTCTTCCTGTGCCGAGCCCCTTGCCAGGACAGGCAGGCTGAGCTGCGAGAGGTCTTGAAAGAAGTGAAGTACAGCCACAAAGCCCCTGCTGCCCTGGAGGACATCGTCACGCAGCCCAGAAGGGAGGCAGAAGCCTGGAGGCTGGTGCAGACTCTGCTTCAGGGTGTCCTCTCTCAGCAGCCCTGGGAGAGGAGCGAAGAGAGTAGTGAGCAGGGCTTGCCGGAGAAGGTGGGTGTGAGGAAGGTGGATCTAGAGGTGGAGACCTTTGTTCCTGGCCAGCCACAGGGGAAAACAGTCATCATGAAAGCTGTCTGGCAAGTATCGGAAGTGCTAAAGCAGAAGCATCTGGGTGTGGAGAAGGATAGGAAGGGTAGGGACACTACAATACATCTAGGGAGTGCAGTGGAGGATGGGATCATGAGGGGGTAACTGGGGGAAGAGAAGGGAAGATGGGCACAAGAAGGCAGTCCAATACCACTCTATTGCTGGGTATTTTGCACAACCTGAAGGCAGAGAGTGTATATATATATATATTACTAAAGGGCACTTTCTTTCTCAACTCATTGCCTGGCCCCTTCAAACATAAGAATAGCTGAACTAAATCAGATCAAGGGTCTATTTAGCCCAGCATCATCTCTGTGATAGCTGCCCTGAAGCGCAAGAACAGGGCAATGAGATGTTATAATTTCTGTGAGAACTTTTGAGCCTCCAAATACCTTCAGCTGAGGGATTCTCTGGGCTGGATGTGGTTTCTGTCCTCCCTTGTCAGCTCTTAAACTAGGGAATGGTTTCTTGGCTATCACTTTGTGCTGGGAAGTGCATGACATCATTTATAGAAGCTCATAAATAGCAATGGGTCTCCCAAGCCCCCATGCTACTGACTCACTTTTGACATGCTGCCTTGGAGGGACAGGATTCAGGTGACAGGGTCCTTCTCCTTCCTTGAAGTGGCTGCCTCGATCCCATCATTACCAGGCTAGAGGGGGGGGGCTGGCAAAGATCCTCCTGCTCTTCAGGGCTCCGTTTGACTAATGCTGCAAATTGCTGTCTGTAGCAGTACTGCAGCCTGAGCAGCAGCGCTGCACCAAAGACTTCAGGGCTAAGAAGGCAAGGGGGAAGGTGCAGCAGTGGAGTCTGCTGTTATCCAGGGACCTGGAACCTGTAGGGTGTGAACTTGCAGCTGCACCAGCTCTCATATCCCTGGGTCGATACGGCAGGATTTCCCGTGAGCACCAGGCTCCTGGCTCTGGTATCCAAAAGGTTTTCTGGCACTACAGCTGTTTTTAGAAGCAGCGGTGGAATTACTGAGGTTGTGGACAGGTAGGAGGCTCCTGATTCTCCCTGCTGCGATAACAGGAGTGAGACTTTGCCCTAAGAGAAGAGCCAGAGATACCAAACACCATCCCAGAGGACAGCTTGAGTTTTGCATACTTGGAAAGTGCTTCGGCTAGGCATGTGGAAGGACTTCAACTGGGAAAGGAAAATTCTTGATTACTAAGAATCATTTTACTAAGAAAAATTTTGAAAGAAATGAATGTTTTGGTAAGTAACTCAAATATAGGAAAAGAACAACAGCAAGCTCTGCTTGTGCCTTGGCTTCAGGGATGCAAAGAGGTTGAGGAAGGTCACTTTGCAGAGTGCAGCAAAAATACACGAGAGCTGCCAGTGTGATTTCATAAAATGCAATTTCAAAGCTTTTGGGAGTGTGTGAGGAGCTAAAACACCTGCTAAGCATAACCTGCGGAGTACACACTGGCAATGGTGTATCTTCATTTCAGCTAAGGAAGCAGGGAACTGGCACCACAGGGATCAGGAGAAGCACAACTGCCTTACAGCGACAGTAACCAGGAACGCTCTTTGCAATGCAGCAAGACAGCTGGGGGCACTCTTGCACCTGGAGGGCTGCAAAAAACATGTCACGGGCTCTTAGAGATGTGATACCATCTACCAACACAAGGGGTTTGTAGCTTCTTTGAGGGTATCTGTTCCTTGAACCCTGCACAGATGCCACCCACCACTTTAGGCATATTGTACAGATGTGTACAAGGAGGCATTGACCCTGAAAATGGGGGAACATTTGGCTTGATGGACTTATGAAAGTTGCTATTGCTCTCAGAAAGGAAATGGGCCCAGAATAAACTTTACTGCTTGAGCGGAGGGGCTGAGCACAGATACACACACACAGGACACAGCCCTTCAGCACACTGGGTTTCCTTTTCTGCTTGAAAGTGTGTGTTGCAGGGCACAGCATCATTTCTTCAGCACAGAGGACGGAGCTCAGCCTCCAGCAGAAGCTCTGCACTGGAGGTTAGCTGCTCTGGAGGCCTACACTGGGGTTAGTCGAGGCTCCAGGCTGGGCCAGGGCGCAGAAGTCTACAGAGGGAAATGTCTGGAGTAGATACCTGTATTTATCAGATATTTTCTGCCAGTGAGAACGTGAAGTGTTGGAGATAGACATTCACTTACTGAAAAACTGGCTGAGATGGAAACCAGCTTTCAATTAGAAACTAGGCTTTGCAGGCTGAGAGCAGCAGTCACCAGCACTATCGCTCCACAGGACTTGCAGGGTCACTACCAAACAGAACAGGAAAACCAGAACCCAAGTCAATCTTGGGGCAGCAGCTGTGCAGCAACACCTTCCTAAGTCTGTTCAGGCCAACAACCTCCCCAGCCTGCATGCTGCTGGAGTGAGATCACTTTTGGAGCTCTGGTTCAGCATGTTAGATAAACTGAATAGATAAGGAGGCTGACATTTGAAAACCAGTATTAACTGCACCCCTCCGGCAGCCGGGATGCACTGGCAAGTGGACGTGCTCTGGGTATACCTGATGTATGACTTTCACTGTTGCCAAGTGATCAACTGCTTTACACCAGGAGAGCATCTGCTCACAGCTGCGCCATGCCTTTGCCCTGTGTGTCACATCTGCTCACTCTTCCCAAGGAAAGAATTCATCTTTCTAGTAGCCTGCCTGGAAATGAAGACTTCAGAAGCGAAAATCATGCAAGAAGTGAATGCCTTTGTTGGTCTGAAAGACAGGGATATGAAGTCCACCCCTGGGTCATTTAGAAGGATAAGTGGAAAAGAACGAGCTCTTGTTAGGTCTGGGGATTCACTTATTTTTCTCTCTGCTCAGCTTCAGCTTTTTAAAGCAATGGGCAGTGTTAGGAAGCAGGTGCTTTGTCTCCAGGGAAATCCCTGAGGGCTGTCAGGCTTCTCTCCAGATCAGCTCAAAGGTCGATACCACCTTGCACTCTGCACTGCACTGTCCTCAGGCAGGACACTTCAGTCTGCTCCTATTCTGCAGTCCAGGAGTGAAGCACAGAGAAAAAACACAGCACCCATCAGAGGCAAAACTACCACTGTGCTCTGAGGGAGTAGGTGCGGCAGAGGCAGCCGTGGTGCGACAGCTCCAGCAGCAGGAAGGAAGCTGGCTGACAGCAGGACGAGACAGAGATGATAGCCACAAGTGAGGGCTGCGGCACTCGCTTGCTGCGCTTGGCAGGTGACTGCAGCAAGAGGAACCACACATGTACCCAAAAGGACGGCACTGAATTATTTTGGCTGAATTATACGGGGGAGCTGCTTGGTGTTCAACAGTGGGATCTCTGGATTTAAACATGGATAGGGTCACCTAGGGAGGGATTTTCATATTCTCTGACCATACCTAAATGCTGCAACATTTGGCAAACTTCCAGCTCCACTGTTTTAGTGTCCTGTCAGGTTGGCTCCTTGCCCCTCTGAACCACTCTCTGCACCCAGCCCGGCTTGACCTCATTGCTTGTGGGCCTGGTGGGAAGAACAGAGCTCCAGAGATGAGAACAGCAGTGCCTCATGCACTGTCTTAGGGGTAGTTTGGGGAGCTGAATTTATCCCACGCAGCTCTAGTTTGCCAAGGCTGTTTCTTTTCATCCTCAAGCAGCCACAGCAGGGCTACACAAAGCAGACCTATTCCTCAGTGCCATGAAGCAGCGGCAATCCAGGATCACTCAAATATACTTCTTTAATACACTAGATTTTAAGTGAAGTCTGCTTTCCTAATCACTGAAAAAGGGGTTAGAGGGAGCACTGCTGCACTTGTATTTTTGCTGCGACTGCTTTTGGCTGGCAGTGCTTGACCTGCTGCCTCTATTATCTCTAACACACACTGATAATACAAAACTGCCACATACACCGTTTCTTCTTAAAAAAAAAAAAAGAAAACCCTATAAAACCAAAACCACAACTCTCAAGTTTTTGTCTTTCCTCCTCTCACAGGAGCAGCACCACGGGGTGCCCGGGCCTCCCGCCTCACTGTACCTGGAGCGAGGGGTGTGCTCGGACACCGAGGTGCCACGAACTGCCCCCACGCCGGGCCCTCGGAGCACGGCAGCCTTCCCTGGCCCGTCACCGTCGCCGCCGCGACCCGGAGCCGAGCCGCCTGGCGCGGCGCCGTCGCATGCCGGGGCCGCTCAGACGAGCCCTGGCCACCGTACAACGCTGGCTGCGCAAACGGACCGGACCGGTCCGGCGGCACCGGCCGCGCCGCCCCGAGGCGGCGGCCTCCCTCCTCACCCGCCCCAGGGCCCAGCCCGCCGGAGCCGCCGCTTCGCCCCCTCCCCACGGAGCGGAGGGACCCGGCCCGCCGAGGCGAGCCCAGCGCCGAGGGGATGCTCCGGTGGGGCTCGGACCGGGCCGGGCCGGGCCGGGCCCACGCTCCCTGAGGGGCGGCCACCACACAGGCGCCCGACCCCCACGGTCCCACAATGCCCCGCGCGCCCCTGCCCCTTTAAGAGGTGGTGGGGCGGCACGAGCCGACCGCGGAGGACAAAGCCCGGCGCGCGGCCCCGCCGCGGTACCCGGATGGGCGGGGGGGGGGCGGCGGCGCACCCCGATTGGCCGCCGCGGGGAGGGGGGCGGGCGGATAACGGGGACACAAAATGGAGTCGCGCTCTCTGCCACTTACATAACGCGACCTCTCACCTCGCGTGCGGTGCAAGCCAACTTGCTGTGCCGGCGGGCGGGGCGAGACGGCGCGATTGGCAGGCCGCACAGCCAATCCGAAGCCGGCAGCGCCGGCGGCCCGCCAGTTGGCTCCTGGGGCCGCGGCGGTGGGGGCGGGCGCTGTGGGGCAGGAGGCAGGTTCGGGTGCGCGCGGCGAGGCTCGGCCCGCCGCCCGCCCGGGAGGGGGAGGGGAATCTCCCGCCATTTTTCAATCCTCCCGCCCAGGTCCCGCCGCCGCCGCCGGGGTGGTCGCGCGGATCCGCCGGCTCCGGCCGGGACCCCGCCGGGACCCCGCCTCATCCCGCCATGGCGCCGCTGCTGGGCCGCAAGCCCTTCCCGCTGGCCAAGCCGCTGCCGCCCGGGGAGCCGGGGGAGCGGTTCGTCATCCCCCACACGCAGGAGGCCTTCCGCACCCGCGAGTATCCGCTCGACCCAGGGGCGCGGGGGGATGGGGACGGTCGGCAGGGAGGGCTCCGGTGGCGCCGCTGCTGTCACCTGTCGCGGCGGCCGGCCCCGGGCCGAGCGGGCCCGCCGCTGCTGGGCGCGGAACCGGCCTCCGCGGCGGCCCCGGCCCTCCCGGGGGGCGGCCCAGCGCGGGGGTGGGGGGTCGGCGGGGCCGAACAAAGCGGCAGCGGGGCGGGCGGGCGGGGAGTGGGGCCGTTCGGCTCCGCCGGTGCCGGTTCCTCGCGGGAAGGGCCCGCCCGGTGGCGGCGCCTCTGCCCGACCCGTGAGGGGAGGCCGGCCCGCGCTGCCGCCGGGCTCGGCCGTGGTGCCGCGGGGCGGTTGTTCCCTGACAAGTTTGTGACCTGGTTTAAAACGCGGTTCCAGGCGGATGGAGAGCCAGGCGGGGGCAGCGGGGACAGCAGCTCCGCGGGGCTGAATCGCTCTGAGGCGGCGTGGCCGTGGAAAGAAACTAACGGGTGAAGGCTGCCGGGAAGCGGGAGCTGTCTGCGTTTTCAACAGATACCGGTAGAGAGGGGTTGACTAATGCAGCTGGCGCAGAAGCAGTTCTCGAGGGGGTTTGAGTGTGTTTGGGGTGTGTATCCCGTGGGTAAGGGGTGGCATCGAAACTAGAGACTCCCACAAGGAGGAGAATAAAATAGTGACAGAAGCAGCTCGCCTGTGGAGAACCCAGGTTTTCAGCCTGACTGTGAGTATCTTCTTCTGGGCTGCTTTTGCATGAAAAACATTTTTTTCTTTTTTCTTTTTTTATGATTCCATGAGAGTCAGCATGTGATAGTCCTTGAGCAGCAGGGAGTGGAGGTGGGCAAGGCAGATAACTGTCACAGGCGATGTTGCAGCCACGAAGGCAGAGTTACTGTTCAGGTCCCACGTAGGGCTGGAAGGGCAGGACTTCTGCGCTGTAACCTGCAAACTGCTGCTTCAGGAAGCTGGTTTGTTGTTTGTGTTAAAAGGATCAAAATCTGAGCAATTGAGGGCCGAAGGAAGGACTGGAAGTGAGGCGGAAATGCATGAATATAGGAATATACGTTGGAGATCTTGGTGGCGTGGAAGACAAAGGAACTCCAGAACTTATACAGACCCCTGTATTGGAGAGTGTCTTGTTACTTTGGTATGAAGAACAGCCAGTGAAAGCCCCTAGGAAGGATTAGGTAGCTTTTGAAGAGCAAATGCATATCTGAGTGCAGATAGGCATTGCTAATGCATTCAGCCCAATAAAATGAGATTGGGGAGAGTGTTGGATACTTGCTTTTTAACAGTATTTTAAATTAAAGCATTCAATCTGTGACTCAAAAGCCTGCTATTATGGTGTGTGCAAACTGAAAGTAGCTCAGTCATCCATCTGACCAGGCAGAGACCTGTTTTCTCTCTTTCCCCACGGGGAATGATCAGTGATCAAAAAGACAGAGTTTAATCCTAATTACTGCTTTTGCAAAAGAAGATGTGGCTTTAAGGTTTGTCTGTCTTGTAGGAACAGCACAGAGGAGTTATGGGGACACCTGAGAGCCCCAGTCTGTTGGTATCGCTCTTGTGGATCTGTGAGTAGATGGAGGACGTGTTTCTGCAGACACTTGGATGGTATTAACATTAAGGAAAAAAAGGGACGGTTTCTCATCCTCAGAGGGGATGGCATTAGCTGCAGGGTCAGAAGGAAAGAGGAACCAATGCAAGCACTGAGGTTCTAGAGGGATGCTCTTCTCTTGGAGAAAGTACTGCATGGGATGCCGTGGGAGGCAGACAGCCTAGCATGTTCTAGAAAGTTCATTTTGGCGGATAGACGTCATGAAGCTAAAAAGAGAAACTAAGTAATGTTGGGTTTCTCTCTTGCTTTGTTGACTGTGCATAATAAAAGCTAGGCAAAAGTGGAACAGAAAATTGCAAATGAGTCAGTAAGTTGAAGGGTGATGTTACCTCAGGAAGACTTGGAGGGGTTTTTTTGGTTACTTCTGTTTATCCTAGATAGCGCAGAGGGATAGTTTTTGTGGATGGGAACAGCCTGCAGAGGGGCATGTTGAGAGGTACCTGAATCTTCGCCCAGAGCAGCGCTTGGTGTTGTTTATGCCGAAGCCTGGCAGAATATGGTCTCCTGAACTTTTCTTTTTCCACCTTGAAAAGCTATTGATCAGCTCTTCCCCTATAGGGTGCACAGGTTCTTATACTGCACAGCTACAACTGAGGTATTTGAAAGACATAAGAAGTTCTTTGGACTCTTTTTTTTTTTTTGTAGGATTTGCAGCTGTAGCTTGGGTTGAACAAAAAATGGAAATCAAGGTATTGTATTTGAGGAGAGAAGTCTGCTGCGTGGGCATGTGTTAAGAAAGTGTCTAGAAGTGGTGGACAGATGGATAGGCTGGTCATCAGAGCTCAAGTGTTTATTTGGGTCTGATATTTCTTTGTAGCTTTATGTGGCTTCCTTTGACTGCCAAATCTCCTGAAAACCTTTTAAGGGAAACCATGCTGAGTAAAGCCCATTGCGTCCTGGCGAAGCCTTGGGCTTCTGGTGTCTGACTCAGAGTGAGCCTTGCTGATTATATGGCTGTGGGGATGGATGGATCGCTGAGCAGCCAGAGGTAGACTCATCCTTGCAGGAGCTCTGTAGGATCTAGCTCTAAGATGTGAGGTGTCAGGCAAATGCTTCATGTGTGGTACAATCTTGTCTGGTTTATGTCACCTGTGCACCTGATCTGTGGTGCATGTACTGAGCATTTGATGTCTACGAAACACTGAATTTGTTCCCTGGTGAGCAGGTCATCTCTTCCATTAGCGCATGGGACTGCTGCAGCATGTGTTTTGCTATACTGTCTGTGGTTTGGAAAACCACGCTGCCAGCTCGAGAGATGCTTGGTTCAGAGAGCTAACCAGCCTGGACTGGCAAGAAGGGACTATTCCAGCGAAAGCTTTCCTTCAGCCTTCAGTGTATGGTTTTGGGAAGCTATGTTGCTTTTCTCCCCAGATAAAAGCTTGCTGTCTGTCTTTAGTTAGTGTTTTGTATGGTAAGCAGCACAGAGAACATGAGGAATCAGGCCGTATTTGGCATGCAAGTTAAAGGCTGTCGTTCACATCTTCATGTGTGATATCAGCCAGTTAAACTCTGGCTGAGAGATGGCAGCACCAAAGCACGGTCGTGTCATGCTCTGCAGTTCTAGGAAAACTTAGCCACCCACCCAGGGAGTAGTGTCTTATAAATGTACCGACCGTATAAATGTACCAACCGAAGTTTGCCTTCTTAGCTAATACAAGTGGAAACAATCAAGATACTCTAAAGCTATTTTGGAGTTGATAGTAATTTCTGGGAGAGCATCAGTAACCCAGGAAGAAGTAAACTTTGTATCTGCTTAATAGTTGTCTTATGTAGTGGTTAGCTTGTTTACTTTTAAACATTTTTCTTTAAAAGGGTCCCTTGTTTTTAATGTAACTTTGTTTTCTGCCTGCTAACATTAAGTGATCTTCAGTGTGACGCAAACAGATGTGATAGATTAACTGTTACACAGTGGGTAGTCAGCTGGTTAAGTTAACATGTGTGTTTTCCATGGCTTTTTGGGGAATGTTCACAAGTAGCTGGTGTCCAGGTTTTTTTATTTATTATTGTGTTGGGAATTTGTGGCAATGGCAGCTCCAGCTGTGTAGGGAGATGGGTTGGTTAAGGCATACCAGTAAGCCCTCACTTGTAGTCCTAAATCGGACCTGCTGAACAGTCTGAATTTTCTTGGGTTTGTTTCCAATCTGAGTGGAAAGCACAAATAGCATATGTCTAGTGGAAAGTTTGAGCTATAGTAAACTGTGCAAAAACATCCTCCTGCGTTTTGGCTTTGTGCTGGCCCAGGATTTCAAAGCAGAACTGACTTGGGAGCTTATGGCAGAGCACAAAGGCAGGGTGGGCGCTGTGGGCATGAGTCTCGAGCGCGGGTTAAGGAATGTGTCCAGGGGTCAGTGTTAGATGAGCTGACCAGCTGTAGGTGGAATTAAATTGCATTTGAGAGGCAGAGCTGAGCTGGACAGGGAAATTGCTATACCTGCTGCTTTTAAATTCAGTGTTGATCTGAAAAATATGGGTTCTGACATGGTGTGATTAAGCTTGTTCTCATGGGTATGTACAAGGAGAGGAAAGTCTTAGGGAAAATTCTCATGGATCTTCTTGTCAATATGGGAAATGGTGTTAGGAAAAAAATGTATCTTTCAATTATTTTTCAACTGGAGATCAGCATTTATTTGCTCTCCTTGCTGGAAGAAAGGAATCTCCTCACAGGTCTAGAGAGAAGAAAGTTGATAAATGTAGGAGGGAAGTAGACCATAATTTTATTTCTCAGCCGTATCTCAAATACTTGTTTATAGTTAGACTACTGAAGGTTTATTAAGGCAATGTCCTGAACCCGTAAGAAGTGTGTCTTTCCTTTAGCATTCGTGTTATGGCAGCTGTGAGTCCTTTGTATCTAGGTGGTGTCCATGGACGTGCAGAAGGAAAGCCTAGGGGAGAGTGAAGGTGGGCTTGCTGGATGAAGCTGAAGACCACTGTTGCTTGTATGAGTAGGATCCTGTCTATTGCAAGGATTGCATTTGCTTTTAACTCTTCTTTTTGTGGGAAAGGCATAGGAAGGACTAGTATTACGGTTGCAATTTAGTTATTATTAAAGTGGTTAATTGCTGTAAATACAAGCAGCACTCCTGGTTTCTTGTTTGAGGACTCCTGGTTTCTTGTTTGACACACCCCCACCCCACGTCCAGCTCCGTATCACTACAAAAATTTGTTAAAATCACACTTCTGGTCTGGTTGGTGGTGCTGTGCAGATGAGTTCCTCTGTAAGATGTGGTTACTCCTTGCCGCTGCCCCACTGCAGTGATGGCACATCCTGCCCCTGCCCTGTAGCACCTCTTGTTTCCATGGAAACGTAAGCATCTTTGAAACCTGGGGGGGGGGGGAGTGGGGTGTGTGTGTGTGTGTGTGTGTGTGTGTAAGAATTGGCCAGAGGGCTCAAAACTTACTGGGGTGATGACTTGTAGGATTGCTGTTCATCTGAAGAGCAGGAGACTCCACAAGCAGGGCAAGCTGGGGAACCACAGGATTTCTCCTTGATTTTAAGACCTGCTCCAGGCAGAGGGAATACTGTCAGCAGTGGCAGCCTCCTCTGGAGGTGGCCCTGTTCCTGGCTTATATTCTTGCGTAGCACCAGTTGCTGTGGCTGCAAGATACCTGTATATCAATGTCCATAGTGCAGCTTCTGTACCTTGTTGTGCTTTAGCTTGGGGCTGTGAAGAAATGTCGAAGAAAATTGGCTTTGTTGGAGTTGTAATTTGGCTTCTTAATGGGAATCTTAAAAAAATATATATATAAAAAATAGGTTAGTTGCACTAACATTTTCTTGAAAGACAAAGCACATGCAGGATACGATGAACGATTTGCTGTGGCTGGTGGCTCTGCCTTCGCAGGAGTGTGGAGCAATCTGCTTGTTCTCACAGAGACTCTCATAATTAGCACTTGTGCTGCAGCGGGCCAAGCTGCTGTAGTTGTTACAAGTATGCTTTGTGCTCTGTTCTTGCTTTTCTGCTGGAGAGCATGCTGAAGGAGAATGGAAAGATGCTTTTCTTGCCTCTCTCATAATTTCTCCACTTAAATTACTATTGGTAAGCATATGGCAACTTAAGCAGGCTGCCACGCAGTAAATTGGTATGGATTTACACTGTGCCAGCTTTTCTGATAATTGTGCCTGTACATGTTCTAGCCATAGAAAGTATGAAGTAGCTTATATCTGTTTACACTGACAGTTAATTACCAATTAGGTGGAATGGGTAGAGCATAGCCACAGATGCTTACAACAGGGTAGCTAATGCTGTAATTCATAATGCCGTCTGCACCATGGTGACTTGCCTGTGCACCTATTAATCCCAACGTCCAGAATAACTTCACCTTGAGGCTGGTTGTGATACAGGAAGCAGGTGATGTAGTTGGTGAGAAAGATCCTCATGTTGTGCTAACACAGGAGGTTGCTCCTGTTGGAAACCAAAGGAAAGGTGGCCTTTGTAGTGATTTCAGTTTCAAAGCTTTGGGTTTTTTTCCTCAAAAGTTTGGGGTTACTGGGTGGACTGGTAATTTGCATCTAGAGTTTGTAACACCATCCTAAGGCATTAGTAGTAGTAGTTCCCCAACAGTTATTGTTGGGTATCTAGCAGCAGTCCATGCCATGTCTCCTGCATGCACCTGTGATAGTTTGTGCTGTTTTCCAATGAATCAAACTGGAAAAGCTGAAAAGTAACTTAGCAGTGCCACGAACCGTTCAGCCATATGTATTCCCCTTGTGCAGTTCAGCTGAACTGATGGTGGTGTGGCACCTTCTGTATGCCAGTGCTGAACAGGACAGGCATTTCAGCTGCAGAAAGCTCCAGTGCACTCTGGTCTGAAGACCTATCAGATTCAACGCAGCACCTCCATGGCCAAAGGTCAAACTGTACTGTAGCGATCCTCAGCCTTTGTGCACTCCAGTAGTAAGGGTTTAATTGAATTTTATTGTCTTGTGCTACTGTGATTATGCTCTCCACTGCATAAATCCTGTTTTCCTGAGCTGCCGCTTCTACAGAGAGTACGAAGCACGTTTAGAGAGGTACAGCGAACGAATATGGACGTGCAAAAGCACAGGAAGCAGCCAGCTGACGCACAAAGAGGCTTGGGAGGAGGAGCAGGAAGTTGCTGAGCTGTAAGTACCAGTGAAGAAATTGGTATGTGTCTATCTTTAGGTGCTGGGGCAGAAGAGTGGACTTGGGAATGATGTGTGATTGCTAGTTTATGAGGTAAGGTAAGTAGCTTTTTACTGGCTGTAAGTAGATCTGGGGATTCTGGAGCTGAAAGCAAATTCAGTCCAAATTTGATGCCATCACTAATGCAGTTGAGTAATGTATTTATTTAGTGCTGTATCTTGGTATTACCATATGCTGAACTATTTTGGTTCAAGTATTTGGCATATTTTAAAGCCCCTTGAGTAATGGGAAATTTTTTTTGGGGGGGGGGGATCTTGAAGGAGCTAAAGTAAAAATGCAGTAAAAAGAGGCCATTGAAGTGTTTCATGTCAGCCAGGTCCACAGTTGTAATTATTTTTTCCAGATCTGCATTGGAATCAGTTGTTGTCCTAAATAAAAAAAATTGTTTTGGAGTGAGATTTTGGGGATCTGCTCTACTTGAAACAATAAAGAACAAAGGGAAAACAGCAAGAGTCATTACTCTGTTCAGACCACTGTTGTTCCTCAGGGTTGCTGTGTCCCTGACCTCCCCCTCTAGCACACAGCCCAGGCCTCAAATCCTTGGTTGAGATCCAGTGTGACCCTTCCCATAGAAGTGGATTTTCTGTAAAGGTGCAAGTCCTTGGTTCAACCAACATATAACTTACTTTGTGATTACCAAATTGTGGGAATTATGCCAAACAAATGGCATGTTTCTCTGTTCCATGAACTGATGACTTGGACTCCTGTGACTTTTCTTTTCCTGGATTTAAACTGGGGAGATTGTCAGCAGTACTACCTAAGAGGTGAAATTTTCTGCTCCCTCTCTTTCCTGAAGAATCCACATTTCTGATTCATTGTCAAAAGAGTTAATAGCCTTAGCCTAAGGAGAAATTCCCCATCATTTGAGGTTAATCACATCCTTAAAGGCAACAAATAAGAAACCTATTTGCTAATAGTCCTAATTTCTGTGAGGGTCGAAGTACTACTGTCTTCAGTCTTTCCTCCCTAGTGTTCTTTGAGAGGAGGGTGCAGAGCCAGCTCCATAAATTTATAATCCCGAGTCAAAAACCACTAGTTTAGTGTCGCTTACCTTTGGTTAACAATGTTGGATTGGTTGGCCACTTCTGAAAACATTAAGAAATGTAAATGAAATATAAATGGAAGATTTCTCAATAACAAATTTAGCTATAGTCTCTCTAAATGTGGGGAAAAAAAGACTCTGTGAAATGAGATTTTGGACTTGTCTCTTTGAAACGGGATTAAAAGCTTCCCAGGCAGTTTGCTGGCTGCTTTAGTACCTGACACTAGTCTGAATAAAAAAAAGTTAATTTAGGCAGTTTGCTAAAGGGATAAATTTGTTCATGGCAGTTGTAGAACAGCAAATATAGCTGAGGATTATCAGCAATGGATCCCTGAGTCTGGGAAGCTAAAAGGGTTTTGGAAAAATGGGGTATTTTGTTCCTCCTTACAGTAACTTGAAATGGACTGTACTTTTTAGCCAGAAAGCTTTATGCAATATATTTCTTAGTACTTCTATCAGCTAACTGACCTGATCTTTTAGAAAGGAAATCAGTCAAGTAAATTTGTAACAGTCCTTTCTCTTCTTTGAATGGAAAAGTTTGAAGATCATGACATGTGAAACACACAAAATATTTTTCTCTGGAAAGATAATTTGATTGTGTAAGCCTGTCTCTATCTTCTTTACTGTGTTAGCAGTCTGTTTGGGAAGAAATAAATGCTCGGTGTTCATCAGCATCATGTTATTGTTGGAAGCAAAAATTTTAAAGTAACAAGCCCCAGATTAATGACATGGTCTTGGTATATATTTAACAGCTAAGAGAGGTAGTAATAACCAGCAAGAAAGGGTTCACCATCCATGCTGCTCTTCCAGAATGCTTTATGGTCTTCCTTCTGGGAAGGACAAGTACAATTTGTATTATCATGCCAATGAACACTTGGGGGGGGCGGGAATGCTGGGGGGAGGGCAGCAAAAAGCCCTTGGATGTTTGCATGCTAATGTGGCATCTGCCTAAAACATTGTCCTGGCTGTTAACGTTCCCAGAATTGCGAAATGGGAGGCTACTTTGCATTTTGGCTTTTATTCCCTGAATAATGAAAACTTCTTATGTGCTTGCTCAGCTTGAAGGAGGAGTTCCCCATCTGGTATGAGAAACTGGTACTGGAAATAGTCCACCACAACACTGTATCTTTGGAAAAGTTGGTGGATGCAGCTTGGCTGGAGATCATGACCAAATTTGCAGTGGGAGAAGAGTGTGACTTTGAAGTAAGGATCTGTTTTCCATTTTATCCCATGCTTTTGCACAGAGCTAATTTTGGATGGCTAAAGGCAGGAGATGGGAAGAGTATGTTAGCCACTTACATTATCAGAAAGATGGTGAGAATTTCTTTTCTGTAGAATCCCAGTGACAGCACCTGCTTTTGAATGCAAAACGGTTCCATAAGCAGAAGCACGTGGATGACCCATATTGGCGAGAGAAAAATGACTGATCTATGTGTGGAAATAGAGGGGAAATAGAGATATATTTGTTATACTGCTTAAATATGTGATGGTCTGTGTATATCTTTAAATATATACAAAAATACATATTTTAATTAAAAGAAGTTAAAAATTGTAATCTGCCGTAATCTTTTCACCTAACATGTTCCCAGAAGGAGTAGTAGTCTTAAACTGATGTAGCTTGAAGTCAACTGCTTACAAATCTCTAACAATGCTCTAATGATTAGAAAATTCCCTCCAAAACTGGGAATGATGTGGAAAACTCAAACTTGTTAAAAATAAGGAGAAGTTATAAAATGTTCTCTGTTAGCAATCTGTTTAGGACATATTCTCTCAAGTGGGGCTGCTGAGAGAGCATACTTGCACCTTGCACACACACTCTTTCCTTAGGCTGAGAAAGCAGCATTATTAAACACTGGAAAAACTTGTGGGTTGGTAGTTCTCTCTTTCTTAGCAATTTGTACAGAACTTCCAGGTAGCAGTAGCAGAAAGAAATCCTGTAATTGTTTCATGAGGGATCATGAGCTTCTCTCAAGGAGGATGTCAATTAAATGTTTTGCCAGATTACGGTTTGTAGGTCTTAGCTGCTCTTTTTCCTTCCTTGTAGTGGTAAAGCTCATTAGTTCATGTGTCTTGCTCAGGTTCAGTTTTCATCAATATTTCCATGCAGGTTGGTAAGAAGAAAATGTTGCCTGTGAAAGTTGTGAAAATACATCCCCTGGAGAAAGTTGATGAAGAGGCCTCGGAAAAGAAATCTGATGGAGCCTGTGATTCCCCATCCAGTGACAAGGAGAACTCCAGCCAGGCAGCCCAGGACAACCAGAAGGAAGCTATCCTGAAGGAGGATGACAACAGGAGGGAAAGTATGAGTAAGTAGTAAGACAGCATGCCAGTAGGTAGCACCTGGAAGTGAGTATTTGAATTTATGTACGTCTTGGGCTGGGCTGTGAATGTTGTACGTGATGTTTAAACAGTGTTACATAATGAAAATCCTGAAATTGTCATTGTTAGTGGTGCAGCTTTGGTGGCATCAATGCTGTTGGCTTTCAACTGTTCTTGCCTGTTTTAAAGCAGAAAATGTGCTGTCATTCTAAGGTGTAATACCAGAAGCTATGCATGTAAGCTTTGAAAGTATAGCAAGTGTATTAAAAAAAAAAAAAAGACGGGGGGGAACAGCAAAGGTACATGTAGAATCATCAAGTTCTGCTGTGATGTTCATCCTCAGAACAAACATCTCTAGTTCTAAAGCCTCTTGTTCTGCAGTTGGAGACAAGCTCTAATTCTCTTTCATGTCCACAGTTGACATAAAAAATAAGGTGGTTTTTTTTATTTTTGTTTATGCCCTTTCCAATTTTCAAATGCTGAGACAAAATTCATGCAGAGAAATGCATTTTTTCCCCTAAGCTTTCAAAATAAAGCATGCTTTGAAACATTGTTCCCCTCTTTCATATCTGTTCCTCCTTGCTGCAGAACTAAACAGTGGATGACCAAGGCTTTTCTTGACTTTGAGAAGGTACTGTTGAAAGAGGAAAAAAACAAAAACCAAATTGGTTTCATGTCCTGTGTAACTTCTTAAAAATGGAATTATAAGATTCTTTAAAAGAGATTTCAAAAAGTGTTTTAAAATAAACAAACAAAAAACCAAACCAACCTCACAGCATAGCTCTAATCTGTGTAGCTTAATTTTAAAGGCACATAAATGTAATAAACTGTTTACATTTGTAAATAGCCACTCCAACATCTGGGGAAGGTGTATATAACCTCCTGTAATATGGAGAAGAGGAAACTCAGAAAACAGCCCAGCAAGCTAATAGCAAAGTCAGGAGTGGAAAACCAGTTCTACCAAGCTCTAGTCCCAAGCTTAATAATTGTCAACTGTTTCTGATTGGTACTGGAAAAAGTTATGAGCTGTTTTGATTTCATTGCAGTGCTCTGGAAGGAAGGAAAAAAATGTGTTGTAGAAACGATCTGGCCTTATACTCATCGATTGAAACAGTAGTGGTGCTTGGAGAGGAACTATTGCATGCTTTTTTTTCTTTTTCTTTTTTTATTTAATTGAGTGGTAGTTCTCTCAAACTACCTCGTAAAAGGCATAGGAAGTACCTTTTACTTTAAAAATGCTCATTGACCAAATTTACAGCAGCATTTTTGGGCTTGGGTGTTTAGTAAAGTCTACCATAGTATTTTGTTCATTGGTGTGCATTATTCTAACCAGCTATGTTCAGCTGTGCTCGTGCTGACCTTGCCAGTATAGCACTCTGAGATTGGCAGAATACTGCAGGAATGGGGATTTCTGTGCCTTTTTCAGTCTCTGACTCAGGTGATTATCTGGCCTGTGTTTAGTTGCCTCTATAAACTGGGGCTATCCTACCCTTTCTGTAAAAGATGAACCTTGACATTTTCAAATCAAAGATGCTAGCAGAGTCATAACATAATCATTAAAAGCAGTAAGCACTCCTTCTTTTAACTCTTCTCCTTGGACATATGCATTTATTAAAAGGATATTTTATTGCTAATGCTTTTATATTTGGGGTTATAATAGAACACAGGTTCATAGTAAACTCATTACTGAATCTATATTCCAGAGTCCATTAAAATAACTGTGTAGCATTTGTTACATTTATGCAGTATACTACAGAAGTAGTAAAGACTTGCTTTCATTTAGGGGGTTCAGGCCCTGAAATGCACCTGCAGGAGGCTGTGTACAGTATCTGGAGGTACCTAGCCACACTTACTTTGACTTTTTCTTTCTAATAATTTGTGTACTTGACCACTGGTAATATGGGTTGAGGTCACTACGCAAGAGTGAGCGTTTAGAAGCAGTAACAGGCTCTGCATAACAGTGTGTGATGTAAGAGCTGTATCTTTTTGTGCATGCACGAGGGGGCAGAGTTAACCTTAGCATTTTTACTAATACTTATGTCAAACTTGCTGATTTTGTTGGAGGAAAAAAGGAGCAGAGAAAGAGAGCTTCAGTCTCTCTGGTTAGGAGTCTACTGTGCTTCAGAAGCTAAAAATAGGCTTTATACCAGCTTTATTGCATCATATGTGCAGTCTGAAGTGGCTTTGTATTTTTAGTTGCTTAGGGCGTGAACTCTAAAAAATCTGCAGATGTGAGAGGAAGGGCTAGTTTTTCCTGAAAATGGATGGTGAACTACTGAAGGCAGGTTCTGCCGCTTAAGCTGTACTTGGAACTAATACTGCTTTGGAAAATCCAAAATAAGTGGTGAAGAGAAGGAGACACCAGCATATGGATGCTTTATGAGGTTGCAGTAGGGTAGTGAATGTAAGTTTTATTACAGTACAATGCAACAACAAATGAAGTATGCTTTTTGTAAAATAACTTCAGGAAGGAATGTATAGTGATTTCTTCTTCCCCACCCCCAAGTATCCAGGTGCTGTTTGATGGAATTCAATGTGGTCACCCCTATTTCTAGAATCTAGAAAGTAAATCACAAAAGGAGAGGCTGCTTACAGGCCTGCTGTAGAGGCAGCAGTGTAACCGAGTCCTTCAAAGTCAGAGCCAGGACTAAGCAACACATTGTTATTTCTTAAATATAAACTTGCTATGCGTGGTACACACATCCAGCAAAGGTAACGTTCAGCCACTTAAAAGACATTGAGGCAGATCTCTGAAGGCAGATCTTTTACAGAGCTTGAAGTGTCTTGTATGCGACTTCCATTGTGCTGCTCAGCAGAAAAACATAGTTCAGTATTTGTGAGCTTATCGAGATTTTTTTAATACAAATGTGGAACCAAAGCAGGCAAAAGTTACGTCTCAACCTGACTTGCAATGAGAGGCTTAGTCTCCTTTCACACATGCTATCACTGTTATGAAATTTAGGGGTTTTTATTTTAAAGAAAAAATTCTGTAATGAGTGATGCTTGGAGCAGAGGATTCTACATTACATTATCTGAAATGTAGCACTAATGTGGGAAGTAGCTGCACATTTATGTATATGGTGTAGTGAGCCTGTAGCATCTGTGACCTGTCCCCTAACCAAGGTGACTGATTTTGGGGGGGGGGGGGGGGGGGAGCGGCAGAACTTGGTTTTACAGAATCACAGTACCGTATAGGTTGGAAAAGACCTTTAAGATCATCGAGTCCAACCATAAACCTAACACTACCAAGTCCACCACTATACCATGTCCCTAAGCACCTCATCCAAACGTCTTTTAAATACCTCCAGGGATGGCGACTCAACCACTTCCCTGGGCAGCCTGTTCCAATGCTTGGTAACCCTTTCAGTGAAGTAAAATTTCCTAATATCCAGTCTAAACCTCCCCTGGTACAACTTGAGGCCATTTCCTGTTGTCCTATCACTTGTTACCTGGGAGAAGAGACCGACCCCACCTCTCTACAGCCTCCTTTCAGGCAGTTGTAGAGAGCGATGAGGTCTCCCCTCAGCCTCCTTTTCTCCAGGCTGAACAACCCCAGTTCCCTCAGCCGCTCCCCATCAGCCTTGTGCTCCAGACCCTTCCCCAGCTTCGTTGCCCTTCTCTGGACACGCTCCAGCCCCTCAATGTCTCTGTTGTAGTGGGGGGCCCAAAACTGAACACAGCATTCGAGGTGCGGCCTCACCAGTGCTGAGTACAGGGGCACGATCACTGCGCTAGTCCTGCTGGCCACGCTATTTTTGATACAAGCCAGGATGCCATTGGCTTTCTTGGCCACCTGGGCACACTGCTGGCTCATATTCAGCCGGCTGTCAACCAACACCCCCAGGTCCTTTTCTGCCTGGCAGCTTTCCAGCCACTCTTCCCCAAGCCTGTAGCGTTGCATGGGGTTGCTGTGGCCCAAGGGCAGGACCTTGCACTTGGCCTTGTTGAACCTCATACAATTGACCTTGGCCCATCGATCCAGCGTGTCCAGGTCCCTCTGCAGAGCCTTCCTCCCCTCAAGCAGATCAACACTCCCACACAACTTGGTGTCATCTGCAAACTGACTGAGGGTGCACTCGATCCCTTCATCCAGATCATTGATAAAGATACTAAACAGAACTGGCCCCAACACCGAGCCCTGGGGAACACCGCTTGTGACCGGCTGCCAACTGGAGTAAACTCCGTTCACCACCGCTCTTTGGGCCCGGCCATCCAGCCAGTTCTTTACCCAGCGAAGAGTACACCCGTCCAAGCCATGAGCAGCCAGTGTCTCCAGGAGAATGCTGTGGGAAACTATGTCAAAGGCTTTACTGAAGTCTAGATAGACAACATCCACAGCTTTTCCCTCATCCATTAGGTGGATCACCTTGTCGTAGAAGAAGATCAGGTTGGTCAAGCAGGACCTGCCTTTCCTGAACCCATGCTGGCTGGGCTTGATCCCTTGGTTATTCTCTACATGCTGTGTGATAGCACTCAGTATGATCTGCTCCATCAGCTTCCCCGGCACCGAGGTCAGGCTGACAGGCCTGTAGTTCCCCGGGTCCTCCTTCCGGCCCTTCTTGAAGATGGGCGTCACATTAGCTAATCTCCAGTCAGCAGGGACCTCCCCAGTTAGCCAGGACTGCTGGTAAATGATGGAAAGGGGCTTGGTGAGCTCTTCTGCCGGTTCCTTCAGTACTCTCGGGTGGATCTCATCAGGCCCCATAGACTTGTGAGTGTCTAAGTGGTGCAGCAGGTCACTCACCATTTCCCCCTGGATTATGGGGGCTCCATTCTGGTCCCTGTCCCTATCTTCCAATTCCAGGGGCTGGGTACCCAGACAACAATTGGCCCTGCTATTAAAGACTGAGGCAAAGAAGGCATTAAGTACCTCAGCCTTTTCCTCATCCTTGGTCACTGTGTTCCCTCCCCCATCTACTAGGGGCTGGAGATTCTCCTTAGCTCTCCTTTTGCTGCTAATGTATTTGAAGAAGTGTTTTTTGTTGTCTTTTACGGCAGCAGCCAGATTGAGCTCTAGCTCAGTTTTGGCCCTTCTGATTTTCTCCCTGCACAGCCTTGCTACACCTTTGTAGTTCTCCTGAGTTGCCCGCCCCTTCTTCCAGAGGTCGTAGACTCTCCTCTTTCTCCTGAGTTCGAGCCAGAGCTCTCTAGTCAGCCAGGCCGGTCTTCTTCCCCGCCAGCTCGTCTTTCGGCACCTGGGGACAGCCCGCTCTTGTGCCTTTAGGACTTCCTCCTTAAAGAATGTCCAGCCTTCCTGGACCCCTTTGCCCTTTAGGGCTGCCTCCCAGGGGACTCTCTCGACCAGTCTCCTAAACAGGCCGAAGTCTGCCCTCCGGAAGTCTAAAGTGGCAGTTTTGCTGACCCCCTTTGCCACTTCTCCACGTATCAAAAACTCTATCATTTTGTGATCACTCTGCCCAAGACGGCCTCCAACCATCACATGGCTCACAAGTCCTTCTCTGTTCATGAGCAACAGGTCCAGCGGGGCACCTTCCCTCGTTGGCTCGCTCACCAGCTGTGTCAGGAAGTTATCTGCCACACGCTCCAGGAACCTCCTAGACTGTTTCCTCTCTGCTGTATTGTATTTCCAGCAGACATCCAGCAGGTTGAAGTCCCCCACAAGAACAAGGGCTAGCGACTGTGAGGCTTCTCCCAGCTGCTTATAGAATAGTTCATCTGTCTCCTCATCCTGGTTGGGGGGTCTGTAACAGACTCCCACCACAATATCTGCCTTGTTGGTCTTCCCCCTGATTCTTACCCATAGACATTCCACCCTATCGTCACCATCATCGAGCTCTAAACTATCCAGACACTCCCTGACATATAGGGCTACCCCACCACCTCTCCTGACTTGCCTATCCCTCCTGAAGAGTTTATAGCCATCCATCGCTGCACTCCAGTTGTGCGAGTCACCCCACCACGTTTCCGTGATGGCCACCATATCATAGTTTTCCTGGTGTACAATGGCTTCCAACTCCTCCTGCTTGTTGCCCATGCTGCGTGCATTGGTGTAGAGGCACTTCAGCTGGGCTGTCGTCCGTGTTTCCTTCATAGAAGAACACCCCTTGTGTGCTTTGAGGGGTCTCACTGGCATTTCCCTCTTGGCTCCTATCGCCTATTTTATACCATGTAAGCTATAATGTTGCTGAAACTTAAACGGTATAGGGCTTACAATGTGACAATGTGACAATATATATTTAAAAGCCTGACTTTTAAATATATATATATATATATTTAAAAGCCTGACTTTTAAATATATATATATTTAAAATATATCTAGCATCTACTTGTATTCTGCGTATACTTAGTAGATAATTATTCTCATCTATCATGCTTGTCTTAGTGTTTTCTTTGAGTCATAGCCATAAACATAAAAACATTTGGGGATCACTTTATTCAGTAAGCTTGGATTTTTGTCTTAAATGATTAACGCTTGCAACCTGAATATAGAAACAATAGACTCGACACCAGCTGGCAAGAAGATGTGATGCCTTTGTACTCTTTCAGTTACTTCTCTCTTGAGATAAAAAGACTGGTTGTATAAGTATGCTTAAAATCTCCAGCTAAACTAACCCATACACATAGGGCTCATAACTGTAAAATGCTTAATGGCCACTGAAGTTAAATAATTTTACAACTTACTTTAATTTAGAGTCAGTAATTCCTGCAGTAGAATTATTTCAAATATGGCATGGCAGAGACAGCCAGGGCTCTCAGCAGGAGCTCCCTAAGCAGGTTAGTGGTTAGGTTATGAAACCTGTCTCCCCCTCATGAATTTTATAGACATTTTCTCCCTTTGCATAGGTAATTGCAGCTTACCATCTGTAGAGAGATGGATTTAAATACCGCAAGCGGTCCTCTCTGCTCCTTGAAGATAGGTGTTACCTCCTACGTCAGAGCTGTTTAGGGACTCCATTCCCAGCCTGCATCTTCAGGATATTTCTAAAACCCAATTTGGGATTTTTTCCTGATGTTCTAGTTTAACCAAACACTGCAAGGGGTGGGGTGCCCAATCCAGCAATGGTCTGGATTCTTGAACCTTTTTTTTTTTTTTTTTTGACTCTAATACTAAGACATTTAATGTCTTACCTTGCTTTATCAGATGATCGAGCGCGTAGGTCTCCTCGGAAGCTTCCCACTTCTTTGAAGAAGGAAGAAAGGAAGTGGGTTCCACCTAAATTCCTGCCACACAAATATGATGTCAAGCTGAAAAATGAAGATAAAGTGAGTCGTCTGCTTGAATCCTTTATAATATAACATGAATATGCAAGTTTAATAAAATAATCACTATCAGTGTGTCTATACAGCATAATGTAGTACTTCCTGCCGGAGTCATGGTATTGGAAGCAGGATGGCTGTAGTTGCCTGTGAGGCTGACTAGCCTGGCTGTTTCTATTGGGTTTTGTGCATGGAGACCCCTGACAATTCCCTTGTACCACACACTGAGTCACAGTGCTACAGTAGCTTTAGAGTGGTTGCTGTTAACTTGCTAATCTCAGGTCAGGCAGTTAATGAAACCTGATCAGAGGTAGACTAGTTAAATCATGAGCGGCAGTTGCTGCTCTTGTTCTAACTGAACTTCTCTTGAGAGTCATAGGTAGATGTGTTTTGGGAAGCTCTGTGTAGCTGCAGCACTACTTTGTGCTTTTTGTCATCGTTTTGCTAATTTGACAAGAGAGGCAGTGCTGACCTCAGTTTAATGAGTACCACTTGCAGAGTTACTCCTCTGGTCTTGGGGGGAAAAAAGTCAAACCAAAATGAACATTAATATGTAAAAGCTTTTAAGTTAGTAGCAAGCACAAGCTAGAGGAAGGTCAGAGAGAAAGCAGTGGGCTTTGGCAAGAAATCTACAACACAAACTAATGTTTTTTACTTTTTCTGGCTAACTGAATCTCCAAGCAATCTCTATGGTGCATCTCAGTTCTGCAAGTTCCATTTGGTTTGTTTTGAGTCTTTACAAGAGAGTTTTGAAAGAGCAAAGAGTTTGTGGGCATGAAGCAGTACAATGGTCCTTGCTCCTTTTAGCCATATGATATGTATTTATAATGTGGTTAGAAGTTAAATATTAACAGTCTGTCTGTTATCTCCAAGATCATCAGCAACGTACCAGCAGATAGCTTAGTCCGTACAGAACGTCCTCCCAACAAGGAGATCCTGAGGTACTTCATCCGTCATAACGCGCTACGGGCCGGCACGTGTGAGAATGCCCCATGGGTAGTGGAGGATGAGTTAGTGAAGAAATACTCTCTCCCTAGTAAATTTAGTGACTTCTTGCTTGACCCACATAAGGTAAGAATTCCTAAAAGTACCTCCTTTGCTTTCTCACCCATTCCCCACCCTTAAACAGTCTTGGCAGAGACTTCACTGTGCCACTTGGGTTTTGGTGCTCCCAAGCTTATGTCAGCTTAGAGAGATGCAGAGCAGGAAGGCCCACTCTTTTGAAGATTGACCCTTTGAGGTGTCACAGCTTGAATGTCTGAAACAGTGGTCTACTTCGAAAATTTGAGGTGTAACTGCCTTTTCTTGATTTTTCCAGTAGTTTGCATTACTTGTTTACAAGTAAAGACATGATTTCCTGGTGTAAAACAAATGGAAGAGCTATAGTCCTTACCTGGTAGTGTCAGTTATTGGGCCCTTTTCATGGTTACAATGCAAGAGCTGGATGTGTTTGACTTCATGATGCTTGGTTCTTGTATGGTGCTGGATCGAGTGATGGCAGATACCACAAATTTTGTACTGAATACTCTAAGTAGCAGGGATGGTTTTTTTCTAGCCCTTTGCAATGACCAGCCACATATCCTGTTAACAGAGTAAATGCCGTATCATGAAATCTGCTGTTTTAAAATCCATCTTTGGGTATAGAAAGCACTATTTTGTTCATTTAGTAAACTCGCTTTTTCATGGACTTGGTCTTTGTCAAGTGTTGTTCTAAATCTAGAAGAGAAATATTTGCTATATCCCTTTTTCCTCATTGGGAGGAGAACACCCTTTTCTAGCAAGCTTCTATGGACTTTTCTGGATGCTTGTAAATTTGCTTAAAGGGAAAAATAAATCCTTCATATTTGAGCTGTGTTTACCCTTGCTGTAGTATTTGGGGTCACTGCCTTAATAGAAATCAAAGTATTTGCTGGTGGTGTACAAATTCTCTTATTCAGCACACTGATGAATGGAGGCATGCCCTTAGTATAAGAAAAAATACACAACTGTAACATCTTCAGTTTGACTTGCAGAAGTCCTCAGCTCTATGTTTAGGGGTGGTGCTTTCCATAGTGTGTTTCCCTCTTGGCATAGAGATTGAACTTATGTTGAGTTTTTAAATTTTGAGAAGTGGCTGGAGAATTTATTAAGCCAGAATTAGTGTTCTGACAAAATAACTTCATATAAGTGACAGTTGGATATACAGTATAAGTTGTAGATCTAATATTTGTGAACTTGTAATTATTATGATTCGTATCAATGCTGGATGCTTTCGGCTTAGGTCGTTCTCTCCAGCAAATATTTCAACACAGAATTTTTGTAGAATGAACTTATGCAGACACCGGATATTTGGCGATTGTGCAATCTTCAGTAAAAATTTCTCTAATGGGCTAATGAGGACTCAAACTAAAGCCTTTAAGAGTGAACATCCGTGAGCCAGAAGATCTGAATATTCCTATGGCAGTCTTAACTTGATCACATTTGTGTATGTCTGTTAAATAAATACTTCTTAGATGCTTGTACCTTTTGTTGTGCTTACCACTGGAATTTTTTATTGCTAAGGAATCTCAAATTTTCAGCCCCTGTTTTCCGGTAATTTTATCCATAACCTAAAGGTTATATCCCTGTATTTTATTTTTCACTTCTTGAAATATGTTAGTATTCTGGGTGTATCCTGAAACTTAATTTGAGATACTGAGAGAGTCCTGAAATCAGTCTCTCTTCGGCTCTGGGTTAAACTGTTCTGTGCTAAAAGTACACTGTCAGGTAGGTTATTTCAGCAGCTTAAAACCAGTCAGATATTCAATCACATTACTCCAGAATTGAATCCTGTCTCAGTTTCCTTCCAGATGCTTTCAAGCAGTTCAGAAATCAGTCTGAACTCCCTGTCACCCATCACTTCTGTGCTCCTTCAGTTTTCCTCTGGGTGGTGAGTTGGGTGGAGTCCAGGACTGAATCCTACATGACTCACTAAGAAATCTCTGAGCAGAGGAATAGTTTTTGAAATTAATGTCAGTGTTTTCCAGGCAAACCCCCTCCCCACAACCTTTTAAGTAGAAACAAAGTGGGTTTATGTAATGTAGTAGGAAACATTTAAAATTCTTTGTAGTTTTTCATTTCATAAAGTTAAATGTGAACTTTCTGGAATGAGCTAATGACCTCATAACCAACGTAGCGACTACAATGCAGGATATTGAAAGCTATTGCAGAAGCCTGTTACCCTTAATGTATTGAGTACTCCTTGTTCATTGGAAAAATACATTAAAAATAAACGTAGGCAAAAATAATTGACAGAAAAGGATCTGGATAACCTTTATTTACCTTTAAATATTAATACAAAATCATTCTTTCTTTAATTTTAGTATATGACTCTCAACCCCTCAACCAAGAGGAAGGGCTCTCGATCACCTGACAGAAAGCCTTGTAAGAAATCCAAAGCTGATGGATCATCCCTGGGCCAGCCTCTGAGCCCTACTCTGTGGTGCCACGTGCATTTGGAGAAATCTATTATTGGCTCTCCACTGAAGGTGAAAAACTCTAAGAATTCAAAATGCCCGAAAGAGGAGCTGGAAGAGGTGATGAAAATTGTGTCACCTGCTAAACTTGGTTCTAACTTTCACATTTCAAAGAGGAGCCGACTGGGGAAGGGCAGCAACAAATCCTTGGACAAAAAGCAGAGAGGCAAAAGGGTTCTGAATGGACAGAAGTCATCAGGGAAATCAAAGTCTCCTAGGAAAGGCTTGAAGACCCCTAAGATGAAAATGAAACAAATGACACTGCTGGACATGGCCAAAGGTACCACTAAGGTGTCCAGGTCTCCCAGGAATTCTGGAGGCACCCCTAGGTCTTCCAGCAAACCCCAGAAACATCTGCCTCCTGCAGCACTCCATCTCATTGCCTATTACAAAGAAAACAAAGACCGGGAAGACAAAAAAAGCGCTCTTTCCTGCATCATCTCCAAAACAGCTAGGTTACTTTCAAATGAGGATCGTGCCCGTCTCCCCGAGGATTTGCGAGGGTTAGTACAGAAACGCTATGAGCTTCTAGAGCACAGGAAGAAATGGGCCACCATGACAGAGGAGCAGCGAAAGGAGTACATGAAGAAGAAAAGGGAGAAGCTGAAAGAGAAGCTTAAGGAGAGAGCGAAGGAGCGGAAGGAGAAGGAGATGAAGGAAAAACTGGAAAAACAGAAAAGATATGAGGACCAAGATCTTAAAGGGAAGACCTTGCCTACTTTTAAATTGGTTGATACTCCAGAAGGACTTCCTAATACGCTCTTTGGGGATGTTGCTATGGTGGTAGAGTTCCTGAGCTGCTACTCAGGGTTATTAATGCCAGATGCTCAATATCCCATTACGGCAGTTTCCCTGATGGAAGCACTTTGCGCAGAAAAGGGAGGCTTCCTTTATTTGAACCGAGTACTGGTCATTCTCTTGCAGACCCTGCTGCAGGATGAAATTGCTGAAGATTATGCTGAACTGGGAATGAAGCTTTCTGAAATACCACTTACTTTACATTCCGCTTCTGAGTTGGTTCGCCTATGCCTACGCAAGTCAGATGTGCAAGAGGAAAGTGAGGTGTCAGATAATGTAGATGAAACCAAGGATTCGGCAGCTTTTGAGGATAATGAAGTACAGGATGAGTTTTTAGAGAAACTGGAGACATCGGAGTTCTTTGAGTTGACTCCTGAAGAGAAATTGCGGATACTTGGAGCGCTGTGCCATCGGATTCTAATGACGTACTCAGTGCAGGACCATGTGGAGGCCAAGCAGCAGACATCAGCTGAGCTGTGGAAGGAGCGCTTAGCTATCTTGAAGGAAGAAAATGACAAGAAGAGAGCAGAAAAACAGAAGCGAAAAGAAATGGTGGCCAAGAACAAGGAGAACGGGAAAGATGAGAATATGATGGGAAGAAATGAAAAGAAAAAAAACGAGATGATGAAAATAGAGCACCGGGTAGAAATAGAAGCTGATGATATGATCAGTGCTGTGAAGAGCAGGCGCCTTCTTGCCATCCAAGCCAAGAAAGAGAGGGAGCAACAAGAAATACAAATGAGAGGTAAGATAAATACCAGGACAGTAGAGTGTTTGTGTGTTGTGGAGTAGAGGGGAATAGGTTAGTGGCAAAATTGACAGCCTATTTTCAAAACCATTACCTGGTTTTAAGGGATTTACTCACTGGAGAAGTGTAATTCAGCTGCTATGGTTCCTATGGCAGCTCCAAATCTGGAATGTTAAGAAAAAGCAATAACTGCTTCTAGATTTTTATCTGTGGGCATCTTTTGTTCAGTACCTTTCTAATTCTGTCAGGCCCAGGAAGGCTGGAGAACAGAAAATTTGTTTTGGGGACAGAAAACAAAAAAAAATATTTGTCTGTGTCCAAACATCTTCTGGTTCTTATGTACAGAGGAGATATTTCCTGCCTAAAAGCTAGTTCCTACAGCTGCTGCTGGCCTTGCTGCCATGCACGTTGTCAGGTTGATGCTAGCAGCCCTTCTCCCAGATAAGGACTTAGGCAATAAGTTTCAGTTTAAAATTTCTCACTTTAAATAATTAGTTATGGAGTTGTATAAATATAAACTGTCCACTCAAACCTCTCTGAATCATGAGTTGCAATACCAAACTTTGTATGCCTCTGTGTAAATAGTGCTTTTTGCTAAGGGGTATGGAATATGAAGAGCAAAATACTTTAGAATTATACTTCAGGGAGGATTTTTTTTGCTTGTAAATGTGGGTACTGGGCAGATGGAAGTGGACAGCATAGCTCATCTAGGTTGTTATTTCCCTTCTGAAACAGCTGAGGGACAAGCATCCCGCATGGAGCCTGGCTTATGTGCCTTAGCTGGAATCTGGGAGTATCTGTTCTAGGAAACCAAGAATAGGTAAATAACATGGAATACCCTGAGGCTCGTAAGGAAGTGGACTGGATACAACCATGCCTCTCATTGAAAGTAAATAGACCTTTCAGATCTTCTGTTAAGAACTGAGTCTCAGAAGAATCAATAAACTGCTGAAGATCTGAAGTGCTGTCCTACTTCTCCAGAAAAACAAAATACCAAATATCTAACATGCTGTAGCTGAATGGCCTCTTGGCCCTAATTGTAGTGTTCCAGTTGTTTGACAGCAAGTTCAAGTTCATGATAAGATTTTACTGCAAAATTAAATACAGTTTGGACACTACTCCTTAGGATACTTCTTGTTGTTCTCACTGGGTAGTTTGTACTAGTTATATATGAAGAAAAGCAATATTACATTGATGGAGATAAGAATCATTTGGCTTGCCTGCTGAGGAAGTTTCATTCATTCTTTTGGACTCCACAAGTAAAACTAGGTGTCTCTGGAAGGAAAGGAAGGATTAAGCCTTTCATTTAAGGTTTGAATTCATATTGCTTCCTTTCCACGTAACAAACCCCAACATTTCAGGCATCCAGGGCTTCTTTTACCTGTTAAGCAGTTGCTACCAGGCATAAAGGTACCCTCGAAGTACCAAAGATCTTGGTTAATGTTGATGGTGCAGTAGTTAGGGCTGCAGTGTTAGCAGCTCAGAGCTAATCTGTTCAGGACTTCAGGCTTGGCGGCTGGTGTGGTTTCAGTATGTGAAAAATAGTTCTGGATAACCACAATGAGAGGTGCATCAGTGTGCTCCTACCATCACACAGGCTTTCTGTGGGCTTTTTCAGTGTACTGGCTTTCACACCACTTCAGTTGCATTTGCTTTTAATGATGTTAGTATCTCTGAGGGAAGTAAAAGGGTAGTTGCTGACAAAACACCTATTGTGCAGTGGTTCAATGTTCATATATATATATATATATATGAACCACTGCACAATAGGTGTTTTGTCAGCAACTGCTCATTTACATATATATAGATATATATCTCACAGTCAGAGGTTTCTTTTTCACCACTCTGGTAACATCTGTAGCACTGGAAGCACTAACCTCTTTCAAGTTAAACCTATCAAGATTGTGGCCAGTGCTATCAAGCTAGTCTCAGCTCAAAAAAGAACTCAGTGTAAGAAAGCATAAATGTATTTTTTTGTTCTTTCTTGACTTCAAAGGAAGTCAACACAGAACTTCCTGTTGAGATAATGTGATTACTATCTGTATTTTCTTCATAGTAAAAGTCAAGTCGCTTCCATTTCCATGTTACTGCAGCACTTAGTAATCGTTCTTTGCCTTATCACTCCATGAAGCAATAGCTCCCATACAGTCTGTTGGAGGAGAATGGAGAGCTGGAAGCTTATACAGCTAACAAAACCTGCTAGAGAGGAAAGTACCAACTGAGACTAGCTTGCCATCACAATTGAAAATGAGATGCAGGGAGGAACCCTTTAGTTTGGTGTCTTTATTCTCATTTTGTTTGAACAGTTTTGGCATATGAGTAAATGTAAGTTTCTGTTCTTTCCTTGCCTCTTCCTTATTCTGACACTTGATGGTACCTGCTGCAACTGGTCTTTACAGTTGGACAGAAAAAATACCTGTCTCATGAGTGTCCGCAATATCCCATGTTGTAAGCATTGAAGAGTTTGCTGCCAGTATGGCTTGTTTTGGTTGGAGTCTTGGCTCTTGAGGGGAGGGTACTGAGGAGGAGGGAAGTGTACCTGGTGCTAGCATCAGGTGACGGCAGCAAGTCTGAGAAGGTGTCAAGGAGAGAAATTCTGGGGGAAGCATATCACCTCTGTCTCCTTCTAGTGGAAGGTGAGAATAGTACTTCCTGCAGTATGTGTCTCCTGATGCGGTTTGCGAGGCTTGGATTTAGGTGACACAAGGCATTTGGTACTGTGAGAGTGGCTGTTGCTACTTGTTCTGATTTCAGTACTTTGACATAGGGAGAGATCATAAGGTTTAAGGAGGAGTTGATATTTACAGACCTACGGGTTGTGCAGCTGCTTGTGTCTGGCAGGTATCGATTAACAGGACAATTTTGTCATGCTGCAATTACTGTAAGTTGGTATATTGTTGGTATTTTATTATATAAAAGCTGATGTATCGAGTTGGTGTAACAAATGCAAGGGTATGTTTTTCAGCATGTGTCCTCTAATCAGTCAGGATTGATTACATTGGCAGGACTTCAGAGACTTACCAGGTATTTACTAATAAACTGTTATCAAACCTATCTTGATACAGAAAATAGCTGCAAGAGAAAGAGGTAGTAGCCCTGGGAAAAGTCCTAGCAAGAAGTTAGCTTTCTCCCTGGGACAGCAGCCAGAATCCAACCTCCGTATGCTCGCTTTTACCTGCCCCGCTCCCCCTCACACCTTCCATATGGTCTCATTCCATCTGCTTCAAACCTTCCTTTGTGATGCAAAGATGAGTCTTCATTTCTTCACCCTTTTTATTTTTTGTTTTCTCAGGACACAGAAGAATGTTGCCCATAGCCTTTTGTGCAAGTCGTGAAGGGGTGATGTTTTTGTTACACTGAGATCAGGCCCTGAACAGCCAATGTGACTCAATTTGATGTTTTGTTCCTTTTCGTTCAGGCAGTTCTTGGTGAAAGTACACCTCTTCTTCAGAGATGGGCAAAAGTGTAAAGAGACTTTTGAACCATCATGAGAAGCACAAATCCTGTTGACCTTAATGATTTGTCTCTTGGCAGAAGCTGCATTGCTTCTTACTCCTTACCTAGAGATGTGAAATGACGTGCTTTGTTCTGTAAGACTTGCCAAGGAGCCTGTGATGCCAGGATTTAGGCCACTTCGTATTTTTCTTTCCCCTCTTTTTTTGTCAACAGCCATGGATATTGAGAGCTAATGAAATTCCAATACTTCTGTCATGAGTGGGAAACCTGAGGTTTCTGTTTTGATGCTCTTCCACATCATAGCATATATGGGAAAGCATGAGGTACCAGGAGATGTGACTTGGTTGCTGTTGTGAGACAGTTGTTCCTGGAAGAGGCCTTTGTTGTGCCAGATCTGGTTTTTTGGTAGGTAAGGTTGTGGGGGGGAGCGTTCCCCATAGCTGCAGTTGTGGAAATGCAGGCATCCATTAGCCACGCTGACCTCTGTGGTCTCACAGCTGGACCGTTCCCAACACTTGAGCTGGCCAGAGCAGATGTCCTTGTCGTATATTGTGCTGTAGTTAAAGATCTTTGACCCTGTTGTTATATGGGATTGCACAGCAATGGATGCCCCTTTGTTGATCTAGAATGAGAAATAATAATGACGACTAATTTCTCCAGACAATTTTTATCCAGACTTTCCTCTTTCCTCAGCCCAATTCATCCTTGTGCCTTAACTTCTTAAGAATTCTTGAGTTTTTTCTAGAATGGTGGGTGGAAAGTAAGATGAAGGGTGGATGCCTGTGCTAAAAGAATATTAACAAGTCACCAGTAAATTTTTTTTTACCCCCATGTAAAATAAAAGAGAATATTGATGTCTGGATACAATAAAAGAAAGCTAATACTTCTCTGTGCTAATTCCAACAGTGAGGATGGAGAAAGAAGCAGAGGAAGAAAGAATCCGGAAGCATAAAGCTGCAGCTGAGAAAACTTTCCAGGATGGAATTGCCAAAGCAAAGCTGGTGATGCGCAGAACCCCAATTGGCACCGATCGTAATCATAACAGGTAGGAAAGGAAATGTTCCTGAGCTGCCAGCTCTCCCTTCTGAGAGGAGCTTTATCAGATAGCAGCCCCCAAGAAGTGATTGAGAGGACTTCCCCTGCATCGAACTGTGGAGGAGAGCAGAAGTGAAGTTTTTGTGTGTAGAGAATGTAATGGCCTTCACTGGTTTACATGGCCAGCTTTTTGAGGCCTTCCTGTAGAGGTCGGGATCCACTAACCAGCGGAGCTTCAAGTGCTTGCATCAGTGCTCAAGAACCTAATTACCATCTTCTCTTTTTTTCATGTTTGTTGCACAGGAATGCTCTTAGAATGGATTCTAATAAAAGCTTTTCATGTTTCTCAGCTGTGCCAATATAAAGATATACATGCATTCAGTTTTTATTGAGTCAAGCACACAGATGCTTCTCCCCTCTATGCAAATAAAGGCAGATGTGTGTAACTAGCCAGAAGAGGAGACAGGTACCTGTTAACATGTATGTTTCCTACAGGTATTGGCTGTTTTCAGATGAGGTTCCTGGCTTGTTCATTGAGAAAGGCTGGGTACATGACAGTATAGACTACAGGTTCATCCTTCCCCATCAGAAAAAAGAAGATTTTAAGAAGGACTACAGCCCAGGAGGTATGATCAGCCTGCTTCTTTGTGGGTATTTCCTTTGTTGCTGTCTGACTGTTAGAATGGATTTGTGGAATGAGAGAGAGAACTGTCTAGTTTGAATGTTTTCATGGGGATACTCTGATTTAAGCCTTCTTTAAACTCTAGAAGCCTGCACACAGGAGAGCCTGATGCTCATGATGATCTCCCTCCTGCTGCTGCAGGTCTTGAGACTGCCTGCAATGTACCACATAAGGACCATGGAATACAATCACCGCTCTCTTAAAAGCAGTGAGGCTGATGTCAATTGTGGACTAATCCCTCTGGTTTACTCTGAACCTGCTGAGTTGCATTGTGCCAGACTTCTTGGACAAGTAGTCAGTTGCGTGCTGCAGAGAGTGAGGGTACCCATCACAATGTTAACGTTCCATGGGGGACAAGACTCCCAGGTTAACCTGTGAAATAGTGTCAAGCAGGCCAGTGTCCTAGATACCTACAGCTTTGCTGATTTGAGGCCATTTGGGTAAACAGCCCTCTTGTATGCGTCCTCTCAGCCCGCTCTTCACTTTGTTCTGAACGTGCAGGTGAGGTGCAACGACTAGCTGAAGTTCTATTGCTTCCTCTGTAATTTTGCCTGGCTGACTTGGAGCCTGGGTGGTGGAGCCTTGCAGGCAGAACTTCGACATGCACAAAAATCAGTCTGTGGGGAGGGAAACTTAACACTTCTGTGTGGAAATCGTTCTTGGTACAGAGGAGCATGCTATAATCTGACTCCAGTGGCGGTTTCAGGCCTGATCATTGCTTTTGAAGTATCACAGGCTGACATTGGGTCCATCTACAGCAATACTGCATGCGAGAAGCTATATTGAGTTAAATCAGAGCCCTCACCTGGTGGTGTTTTATCTTAGACAATGGGCAGAGTTAGATGTCTGTAGAAGAATGGAGCAGGGCAAACCTGCAGTGAGATACTTCATCCAGCATGTAACTTCCCAGCCATGTGCATCTTGGTGACTTGCTGAGCTGGAGGTGGTATCATTCAGTGGCCCTCGATGGGTATATTTTCTTATGTGAACTTTTTCAAATATTGACCAGCCATGTTCCTGTACACCAGCTTGCTTCCAGGTGTATTAATTTCTCAACTGCTGCCTGTGTATTTACTCAGCTAGCGTGCAAGATTTCAGCATGTTCCTTTTGAAACTTAACAAACAAAGGCTTAAATAAGCAAAGGTTTAAATTCATGTCAGACTGTTGTCTAAGATGCTCAGAAATACAAATACATCCTATTTATAACTCATTCAGTTCTAGAAGTACTTTGTCAGTATATAGCTAAAAGGTGAAACTAGTCTTATATATTTGAAACCATAGGAATGCTTTTCTTAATTTTATGTATGTGCTTTATGATTCAGTAATTTCTTTAAAAATCCATTATCTCTTTTTGTATTTCTATAAATGCATATACTGTGAGCTCTAGCAAACTAATGCTGGATTAGTTTTCCCTGACAAATGTATTGCTGGCCTAGATGCTGAATATAAATACTTAACTGGAGATAGGTTAGGTTTTTTCAAAATAAAAATTCTCACTGAGAAGGAAGATGAATGAGAATACACTTGAGCTTGTGCTTTTCTTTTACAGACAAGCGGAAGAGCGCAGCTACTGATGGCAGAGTGAGCAAGCTTCCCCGGTCTGTGCATGCTGCAGACCTTCCCACAGAGACCACTGCACCCAAGCAGGGACAGAACTTATGGTAACACGTGTTTTCATAGCTGCGAAGTACTCAGAGCATAGAAGTCAAGGAAACTAGACAGATTTCTTTTGATAGACCCTACTATATACCTATTACTCTTTCAGTACTTAACAGTTGGATTAGTTTAGCAGCTCTCCAGCCTCTGTTACTAGTATTATTACTAGCAGTGAATGGCTAATAGGGCAGCCAGTCCAAGAGCCAGTGGAACCATTATAATCAACCTAATCAATCAGACTTAAAGCCAGTACAAATTAAGCTGGTAAAATGCTACATTGATGTATTGCTTTTTAAATATTTTATATTCAGAAGAATTGTTAATTTAAAGAATTGCTGTGCACTTTTTTCAGTATTGGTAAGTGTTACTTTAAAAAAAAAAAAAAAAGAGTAAGGGAGCAGTGATCTAGCTAAGTGTATCTAGGTTTTCTTTCATGGTTCATCTCGGCAGACCTGAATTGAGGCACATGGGGTCCTTGAGCACCCGAAATTAAAGTCTTCATTGAGATCTTTGGAGACAGGCCTATATCCTGCATGTTCTTGTACCGTGCGAGACGTGCAGAGTCATCCCCCAGCTCCTTGTCAGTGTCTTCTTCCTAGGCTTCACAGCAGACTGTGGTGGTGTCCATTTGTTCTCCTATAGCACCATGTCATGGAATTGATTTTTGTTGCTACTGATAATTATAGCTTAGCAAAATTATTCTTCCATGTTGACAGCCTGTTATCCCTTTAATGCTTCCCAATGCCAAGCAGTAGCCACCAATGTGTCGTCTAAGTGAATCAAATCTAAACACTACCTTTGAGCATGTTTCATTGTGACTTGCTCCAGTAATTGGCCCTACTAATGTATTTTATCTTTAAAGAAAATCTCTTATGTCGACTGTTGCCCTATGTGGTAAGGAGTGATCGGCAGTGTCCCCATGCCAGAAGATACTGGCTTTACCTACTGAACTGCCTGTGAAGGACTCTGCATTTTTTTAGATAACCCTGAGAAGTAACTGTCACGAAGTACTTGCTCCTGCATCTCCCCTATTAGCAGTGGCTTTTCCCCAGTTTTTCACTGCTGACACACAAAGTGGGGTTATGTGGTCTTTGATAAATATCACCAGTTGTGAGCTTAGCCCCAAAGCATAGTTCCACTGCTGCAAGCCAGAACTACTTTTACTAAAGATGTTTCTGCTCCTCCACCAGGAACTGTCAGACTGAAATTTGTGAATGTCTTGATTCATCTATACCATCAGCATTGAGTGCTGACTCTTTGTATTGCTCTACCCCTTCTCTTTCATTGCTAGCAGGTCATAGGAGATAGCAGAGTTTCCTCTGCATGCCTTCACTCTGTCCAATATTGCCATGACAAATCTCTACCCCTTTCTCAGTCTAGTCCTTTGCACATCTTGTCACATGGCCAAAATTCAAGCAACTGGGTTTTCCTAGGGAATGGGTGCTAAACAGGAGGTCATAGAGGATAGTACGATCCACAGGGAAGTCCTCTCTGTTCTTTCTAGCTGCCTCTTCTAATACTTGATCTTCATTTCGCAGAGATGTCAAGATGTGTCCCAGTAGAAGGACAAATTATATAAGGAAAACAGTAGCTCTTAAATTAATAGTGCATATTGCTATAAACTGAAGACACCATAGAGCCAAACTGGATGAGTTAAGTAACACTGAATCCCTGCAACTTGTCATTCCAGGCTGAACTTGAAAAAGCATGGTATTCGATATTACAGTGTTGAATTGCCCAAGCAGGTTGGCAACTTTCAGTGACATGCTGAGAGAGATCAGAGTGGTTACAAAGGTAGGAGTGCTTTATAGAGTAACTAGTCATACATCCCAGGATAAGCAGCTCTTTGAACCAGGTCCTGTACACTTTCAGGACTGAATTATATTCTCTTACTAAGAGCTACTTTGTATGAAGTGACCATAATATGCGGTATTCCCCTTTTTTTTAAAAAAGAGCAACAAAAAGAATTAAGAAGCTTGTTTAGGGGGGGGAAAAAAAAAAGCTTAAAGTGGCAGCCAAAAGCCTAAAATGCTTTCAGAGAGATTGTCTTAAAGTTTCCATAACTAGATGGTCAAAGCAAGTGCTGCCTCTTGCCTTTGAAAAAAAGGTTTGAGGAAACGTGGAAACAAAACAGCAGCAACAATAACAAAACATTCTCAGTATGGTTCACATCAGGATAAGGAAGCTACTAAAAGTAAGAAGGCCTACTTAAAAACCGTGGTTGAGTCTAAATGAAGGAAATAAAAAGGATGATAAATCGAATACAGACTAAGGGCAAAAAAAATTTTTATTTTTTTTTTTTTCCCCCTTGGGGAACAATCTTGCTTCACAAGATCTGTTGTTGCAGGCCTGCCTTAGGATAAGAGGGAAGCTCTTCTCATGAGTGAATAATAGGCTAAGAAATATGAAACGAATAACAGAAATACTCTAATTTGTATGTTCAGCAGGGAGATGGAGAGTAATGCTAGAGGAGAATGGGGAAGTCTCCTAAAGAAAGAGGATTTTCTTTTGATACAGAAAAAAGGGATCAGGAAATTAAACTAGCAAATAGCCGTTTTGAAATAGAGAGGAAAGTACTACTTCGGATCATACACCTGATGTATGCAACTCACTGCTACCAGCTGCTGTGGATCTTCAGATTTGTACCTGTTCAAAGCACCAGTTGGACAAATCGCTGAAAGAGGAGTTAATTGAGGAGTATTAAGCACAAAGGTTCTTGTCCTGGCACACAAGGAAGTCCTCAAACCAGCAGATGCTAAAATCTGTAGGAGCAGGTCAAAGAAATGTCACTGCGTGCCTGCTCTGCCCATTTGCAACTCAGAAGTAAGATACTGAGCTGGGTGGAGTGGTTTTTTTTTTGGCCTGGCTCTTATGCCACAATGTCTTTGATTTCTGTCCTTTTTAGTACCTGCTAGGAAAGACTGCTAACAATCACAGCACTTACTGAGAGTATCACGCCTGTGTGCATTGTTCCGCCAAGCAGGTTGGCAGTGTCAGGATGTCGAGGTAAAGCAATGCAAATGGAAGATCTGAGCCAGATGTAGGCCTTCATGCCCTTAAAGTGAGCAGGGGGGACAATGGCAGCTTTTCAGAGAAAATGTAACCACTTCTAACTTAGTATTCTTCTGTGCTGTCTGCATGACTTTCTCCTGACTGACAGGGCCACCTAAAGCCATTTCTACAGATAAGCAGTAAGCTTCCCCAGCTGAAAGACTTTTCTTTAAAGCTCTAGAACTGCAAAGAGCCTGTTTGCTAAGTACCTATCTGACAGCTGTCACCATTTACAGATAAGCTTCCACAAAAAGACAAGTGACAACCTGAGAGCTGTTATTTCAGGGGATAGCCAGTAACTAGAACTTCCCTCTGAGGAAATCCATGTTCCTATTACTGTATTTTGCTCTGTGGCCATTGCCATTGATCTTTCCAATCTCAAGGACTCCCATGACCATAGATGGTTGTGGAAGAGTCTCCTCCTTGGCTGCTTTTTGCACACTGTCCTTGCATACCCTGAGAAGCCCTGAGACCACTCTGAAGTCCTTGGGTATCTACACCCCCTGTTGTTTGGATACAAGGACTTGTTCAGCTATAACTCGTAATGTTAGCATGTGGTGCATAGGAAGTTTCATTTCTTTATGTTCTGCTTTAACTCCTACCATCTGTCTCTTTTTCCTAGTAGTACATCTAACATGGGATTGAGAGTAGCCTCACAGTGCACATAGAGCATCTTTAGCTTTACCCTTTTATACTCTAGAGCGATGAGACTTCGAAACGAACACCAAATTAACTCTGTGAATGGTTGTATTTCACCGTCCTGCCCCTTTTCTCCTTGAGGATGGGAGCTGGTAGGACATTGATAAAGGGAGAAATAGATTCCATACTTCTGCCAAGAGCTACAGAAACAGTATCTCAATGGAAGTGGTTTCTGCTTTCAGTACTTTGTCCCCAAAAAGAAGAGGGCCCAGTGTTCTGTCCTAAAAGTGCAGAGGCTGAATCATTTTTCTCATTCAGAATCATAAATGCTTGGTTACTTCTGTCTTCTCCACACAGATAGACCAATCCCATTTCTAACATTGTGCACCACTTTCACTGACATTGATGCTTATTAAAAAAATTTCCCTGTTTAAAGCTTCTGGGCACGTGGTCCCTGAAAAAGTCTTTTGTCCGTACCATAGTGCTTCATGAGCTGTGTACGTACTGGTCTTTCCTGCAAGAACCAGGGATTAATCACAACCTTTGCAGTATATTATGCAGGAGACTTCTTGCTCATCCTGGTCAGAAAGCAGTTGAATTTTGGAAACAGTGGCATCTCTGCAGAGTAACTCCCATTGTTCTTCATCTATTAGGAATACACCATGATATGGCTGGTCCCCTCAGCAGACAATTTGAGTTAACCATGAGTGGGTGCTGACAGACTCCATTCTCACGCCTATATTCTACAGATGGAGTTCCCCTGTTTCCACCAACCCTCCAGAGCAGGTACTGATCCTGGGCTCCTCTAGATGTTGTCCTCTTGATTTCTTCATTCCCTAGTCTGCAGTCCAGGTTTTATACCTTTCTCTGTCCCTTGCAGCCTGTAGCCTGAGAACAGGTAGGAATATTCAGCCTGAGTGAATACTGAGAGCTCCTTTTGACTCGATGCTTGTGCCATTTGTCCGTTCTGTTTTGATTGCTGATCAGTCTGCTGGCTTGTGCTGCCAGAAATGTAAGAAAAGAATCTAGGCTGTTATTTAGGGATGCAGGAAGTCTTTACCCCAGTCAGGATTTCCCCCTTTCAGATCAGTTTGAAGACCTCCATCTGGTCTTTAGTCTCCCAAAGGCATCTTTCCCATCACTCTGGATTGTGTTATTAAGCTCTGTGTCAGGCCACATGAAGGGCACCAATTGCCTTCCCCTCCCTCTTATCAAGACTACCCTCATAGCCCTATTGCCTCCCCTGTTTAAAATGCCAGCCCTGTCTTATCATATCTGTGCTCCCAGCCTCATGCTGGTTGAGCCCTAGTTGGAGGTGCAGGTGGTTCCTTCAGGTAGTAAGGAGTGCATGGAGCTAGGCTGAGAACCAGGAGCTGTGGCTGCACAGAGCAGCAAAGTGTCACCAATCAAACTAACACAGGTACCTCTTTGATATGTTTATATTTTGCACGATTGAGTTCAAGCTGATGTAGAACAGTTCCCTCTCTCAGAAATCCCAGTTCTTATTCTCAGGGTGAATTGGGAAGACTCAAATACCTGTTGCAGATGTTGTCCCTTCCCTGTCCCATTTCCTTTTCAGCAGGAACAAAGTTGTGCCAGGGCTTAACCCTAGCTTTTTTAAAAGGATGATATCTGCTTTCCCGCACTGGCCAGCAGCCTATGTTGTCTTTCTCCAAACCACATAACACTGGAGAATCCAAGCGCCATATGCTAGCTGTTTCCAGTGCCCTTTCATTTTTACAGTAAGATAAAACTGTGTAGGGAGTTCCCCCCTTAGATTTGCAGCCATGGTGGAAAGCTGAGAAAGCTAAGGTATGGTCTTAGATATTTTTGCAACTGGATCCCATAGTATATCACCAGCAGTGACTGCCGTTGTTTCATCATGACCTAGGCAACCTTCTCAACATGCCTGAGAAATAGTCCTCTGCTGAGTATCTGCAGGGCAACTATTTTGAAGCTTCGTTTATGCCATTCCCGTACTATGACAGATCCTTCATACTGAAATATGGCTTAGGACCAATCCCAAGGTTTGCCCCAAGAGTTTGGAAGCAGTTTGATACCAAATATTGTACAGAAATTTCCCTTTATTTAGCAGAAGTCCAGTAGACTTAGAAATGCTAGTTCTTGAAGTGGTCTGTATGTAGACCTTCCAGTGAATGTAGCATGCTAATTAGTCACCATAAGTGGCATCTATAAGAAAAAGACACGAGTTCCATTGGTACAGGTTTGTGTGAATGCCTGTTGGATCCCATTACCAGCCCTTAATCACTACTGCTTTTGAAGTGCCTGTGCTAGGCTCTAGTGGGTGAAAGATACTTGGAGCTGCTCTGTCCTGTTTCTTGCAGGGAGGGTGTGCAGAGGGTAGTGGTGGCCAAAAGATCTGATCTCAGTGTGCAAAGTGAGGATGCTCCACAGGGCTGGAGTATACTGAAGCAGGTGACTGGCAAGAAACTATTTTTCTTCTATTTTTAAATAATCAATCCTGTGTTTTAGTAGAGTAATTAATTTACGAACTGAATGCAAATTGTGAGGCCATTCCCCTAATATGAGCATACTAGAACTCTGAAATATTTTCTTTTCAGATATGATATTTAGTAAGTATTTCTGCCAGAAAAATAAGCATTGCGGATAATGTTATTCCAAGAGGAGCCAGAACAGCATCTTTCTCTAGTTGTTGCTTGGCTCATCTGAGCTTGTGTCCAAGAAGAAAAATTAGATCTGGAGTCTTCTCTGTGGCTGGTAAGGATCACATAGTGGTCCTTTGCAGTTGTTTCCATGTAAGGTTCATTTTGCTATTCTCTCACTTCCCTCTTTTAAGGAGCAGTCCTCTTCTAGAAGATACGTAATTAGTCCTATTTTCTGTAAATGAGCTCTGAAGCTCATATTGAATCCCCACCCCCATCGGGTGAGGAGGCTCCATGGCATCCTAGAATAGAGTTGGAAAAAAAAGAGGAAAAGAGCAGTATTTCAGGCTGTCTTAGAATTAGTTGAAATCTACAACCCAGCATTAAAACTTAATTGTACTTTGGAATTGCAGAGAGAATGCCTTGTGTAGAGAACTCTGCAAAAGTTTTCCCCTTTTAGATTCAGCTAACTGCCGATTACCATTGCTGTAAGGTCCTGAAGGACTTTCTGAGCAGAAAGGTTTAAAGCTAATGAATAAGGTTTTTACATACTGCATTTGAGCTTTCAAGTTAAGGCGAGCTTCCTAGAAAGGAGTACTTCTGCACTTGCAGAGGGCATAGCCTTCACAGTCACAAATCTACCTCATCAGCAATTGTGGTATAAGCTAGGATTTACCCTTTGTTAATCTAGGGACTTCTTGGGTTAATGAAAGAAGTCGAAAGCTCTGCAGAAAGAATGATTAAATTGCCATGCTATGCAGTGCATAGCATGTTAATCTTTTCTAGTGCATCTAAAATGACATTCAGATTACTTAAACTGACTGCAACTTAGTGAATCTAATCCCTGGGGTAGATGACTAAATTCAAATGCCAATGTTTTAATAAACTTAATGGGGAAAAAAACCTATAAATCAGTTCTGTGTTTATTTTGTTTTTATTTTCCTTACCCTGGAATTGGCTACATTTGGGGACCTTGAAATGAGGCCAATCTGAGTCAGAATGCTTATGCCAGCGTTACTGGAAGTGTTTCACCTTGCTCCATGGGGTTGGGATATAGGTTACTTGTCATCCCTGCCTACTAATACTTGTGAACTATTTAGAAGAAGGAATTGTCTTGCCACAGAGATACGTTGGCTGATGTTGGTGCATGTTATATCTTTCAGGTTTCTCTGTGACAGTCAGAAGGATTTGGATGAGCTGCTGGATTGCCTGCACCCACAAGGAGTAAGAGAAAGCCAGCTAAAGGAACGTTTGGAAAAAAGGTGAGCCTGCTTTTTTTCTTTTTTTTTTTTTTTTTCCCCTTCTGTGTGCCTTCTCAAAGTCAAAGCGTATCCACATCACAGCAAGCCTTTCCATTCCTGGGGCAGCATGCTGCGCTTTGCTTTGATCATGCCTGTGCTGAAGAGGGGAGGATATTGAGGATGAAAAATTGCTGTTTTTCCTGGGCGGTAACTGCAGGTTCTTGATAAGTAATGCTCTAAACTGTGAAGAGGTTATGTCATTCTTTAAATTGCTCCTTGTGACTGGAAATAAAGGCAGTGCTGTTTCACTCAGAGCTAGAACTACCACGTGCGTTCAAGTGTCTTTAAAAGAACGTTCTGCACTGGTGGAGCATGTAGATCACAATGGATACCATTGTTGCCCCAGTGCCCGCACAGCTCACAGGGCAGTGGCCTGCATGTATTCAAAGGTTGTTTTTGATTTTCCAGGTATCAGGACATCACACATTCTATGCATTTGGCTCGGAAACAGAATTTGGGCCTCAAATCCTGTGATGGCAACCAGGAACTGCTGAACTACCTCCGAAGTGATCTAATTGAGGTTGCAACTCGTCTGCAAAAAGGAGGCCTGGGATATGTTGATGTGACACCAGAATATGAAGCAAGAGTGAGTGAACAGGCAAAGTAGTACTGAGCAAGACAAGCGTGAGCTGATACTTCTGTGGAAGGTCTTGAGTCTTTTGTTCTCCTCAGACAAGAGGATCAGGAAAATCAGTTTTCTCATGTGTCCTCTCTAAACTAGTATTTCAAGATCACACAGCTACTGGCTTGAGGTCCTTTTGGTTTAGGTGGGTCATAATGTTGGAGCTAGGTGTCCTGCACAGCTGTTAAATTGTCCTATTTCCTTCATCTGGTGGCGGACTTCTTTATGGAGCATTAGCAGAACTCTTTGTAGCTGATTTTTAGCTTCTGCATCAAAGCCAGCATGTCTCGTTGAGACAGCAGTTTTCCATTTTGGATGCTTTTTTCACAAATTCAGACCACTTTAGGCTTGGGCTAATCGTTGTGTCCCAGTTGCAGGACCTAAAGTATGTTCTGTTCATGTCAGCACAAGGAAGTTACTGTGCTGAAGTTACTGAAGTATGAATTTTTAGTGCTCTGGCTAGTTCAGCCTAACTCACATGAGCATCACTGGTGCACTGAGTGTCCTTAGGAGGGGATAAATCTGCCTGGTGTGGGTAGAGTACACACCCCTGTGACTAGTGCATGCTCCTCCTACCACAGGATGACATTGTCTGGCTTGGAATGGTTAAAGCTCTGTTTAAGCTTCATCCTGAGTCACTGCAGAGACTTCCCCGTGTAGATGAGACCATAAGAGGAGGGGAAAAGTGAAGTCACTAAAGGAGTGGAAGAATGGCTTAGTGCTTGGTCATCGTGGATTTGGGGGGGGAGGGGGTGTTTTGTTTTTTGGGGGTTTTGTTTTGGTTTTTTTCAAGACATGATGCTTTTTTCTGAACAGTGCTATGCACGATCATCAGCTATGTGTGAACTCTGGCAGAAGCACCAGCAATACGCTGATTCCATAACCAATTATGGTGGATAACAACACTGCATTGAGTATCCCATGTATCCATTTGCAGGACAGACCTACCTAAAACAGCACAGAGTGTAACGTCCAACTGTTATGTGATCGTATGCTCTTCCTAACAGGTATACTCACTAGAGAGCTTGAAGGATTTTGGAGAGTGTGTGATTGCACTCCAAGCTGGTGTTGTTAAGAAGTTTCTGCAAGGTTTCATGGCCCCCAAGCAGAAGAGAAGGAAACACCAAGGAGAAGATTACATTGCCAAGGCTGAGGAGATAGATGAAGACAAGAAAATGGCAGAAGAAGCTAAGGTATTGTTCACTTCAGGGCTCTGTATCGGTCTTGTAATACAACTCTTTGAGCAGGGGCAATACATTTCATCGGGTACTAAATCCTGAGCAGCTTCTCCCCATTCCAAGTTTAGAGTGCAGTGGGTTTTTGTCATTTATGGGGCTAGGTGTTGCCTGGTTATTTTGAAAAGTAAAGGTATTGGCAAAATGAAAATCATGCTGTGGAATCACAGTTAATTTTCTCTCTATGAACAGGAAATTGGTCAAGTCAATATTTTACTTCCTTCATGCAGTTCCTCACGCAAGTTGGGTACTTTAATAAAAGTATATTAGGGAGCATTTTTAGAGTACTTAACAGGCGTTGTATCCATCAGAGAGGACTGATGGTGGCTTAATGCCTTTGATCTGTAAAGGGGAGGAGAAACATGGTGAGGTTTTGGTGACTGCAAGGGAGTTAGGTTCAGGTAAATATCATCGTATGCATGGAGACACCCACAGAAGATACCAAACTGTGGGTTGCACACAGTTTGTCCAGACATCTGGGCAAATAAGCCATATGTGCCTGCAGTAGAAAAGTGGTATTGTGAGGGTGAATACATAACCTTCCAAATCAAAGCTCAGAAGGGATGGAGAAGAGCTGCGGAGGATTTGGTAGGGTCCTACAGGCAGTTCAGCTGTACCAGTGTTTCATCCTAAGAGGGATACTAGTGCTCAGGGGTAGTTTCTGTGCACTGAGTTGAATGGGACATCAGTGACCCATGACAAGACTTTCCCCACTGCCCCTTTCAAAGTGCCCTGCCCTGATTGATCAGTGACTTCAGCAGAAGTAATTAGATCAGAATTGGATCAACAGAAGCATTTGAAATTCCCAGCTTAAAAAAGAAATATTAGATGCTTGACTGGTGCCAGGGTGTGGGTTTTTTTAGTTTTTTGGTTTTTTGTTTAAAGCTCCTGTCAGTGTATGCTGAATCCTTGTTTGAACATCAAGTCTTTGCTATGCTGTGGCATTGCCATGTTAGCAGGATATTGGGATAGGCACTAGAAATTTTCACGTTCCTCAGTTGTCCTGAAGTATTTGAACTTTGCTAACTTTGAATCTTCCACTCTTTAGTGCAAAGGGAATAGAAGGCTACCTTATCCTAAAAGCTATCAGCAGAATACAGAGCTGTAAAAATTGGTTATGTCTGGAACAAAATGGACCTGGATTATCACATTTCCTGTATCTACAGCAACACCATATCATGCCTTACTCTCATGTGTTTACAGCTATAACCATAAGGGTTATACCTGTAGGGCATACTTTAAGGGTAACATCAGATTTACTACAATATCTAAATGGATAGTAACTCAGCAGCCTGAGCTCTGTATTTGAACCCTGTCACTTCTCTGCTATTGCTAAAGCTATATCAGATTTTAAACCCAAGCTTTTATTTGCCAGAAAACTGAGCCATTTTGATCATGAATGTTTGGTTAGTTTCTCCATTCTACCTTAGAGCGTTGCTCTCTTACTTACTGACATGGTTATGGAGCATGGTTCATTACAGCAAGGCCAGGCTTCTGTAGTGAGCTTCATTCTAGCAATTGCAGAACTTTCAGCTACAGCAACCTGGTTAGACGAAGTGCTCTGTGTGACTGAAACATCCCAATTTGTACTTTCTCCTCTGTAAACCAGCTGGAACAGTAGGATTTCTGAATATTGCTGGACTTGTAATCATAAGTTACTTTGAATTTTTTACTAGTATTACCCAATGTGTCTAATGTGACTGCATACTTAGCTATACCGCTCAGCCTTATAGGTGTTCGGGCACAGATTTCAAAATTGCCAGTCTGAGTGTGTGTCTGTGCAGGTCTCCCTCCAGAGCACCGGCTTTTGTGTTGTGCTGATGTCTCTGGAGCATTTGTTTATGCAGCACAGTGCCTTCTTTATCTGGCTCAGAGTTTTCTAGACATTTGTGGTGGTACAAGCAACGTTCAACTTTTTTGTGGGGTTTTTGGGTTTGTTTGCTGGTTTGTTTGGTTTGGGGGTTTGGGTTTTGTTTGGGGTGGTTGGTTGTTTGGGGTTTTTTTTGCCTCAGTTTATCTGGAATGAGCTTTCTTTTTGCCAAAGCAGAAAACCTTTATAGATGACCTTGAAAGAGCAGCCCAGATCTTAGATATATTTATCTGATTTAAAAAACCCTGACTGTTAGGCTTTTGAAGACAAATTTCCTGCATTGGCCAAGATTTATGAAGTCTTCTAGAGCCAGAACTGCACTGAGAGTACACAGCAGGTAAAATACAGCATAGCCGTACTGGAAAAACACACTTAATGTACTTACAGACTATACGAGTGAAATTGCAGTCCTGCTGTATGGTTATGTCTCATTTTTCCTGTGAGAAACAAGTTATGGCTTAATAGGCACCCATTTGCTGACATAATTGTCTATACTAAGGGTTCCTGCTGGCTCAGCTACATAGCTAGAGATCACAATGCTGAGTGGCAAAAGATTGCAATGTAGACCTGACTTATGGCTGTTTCTGAAAATCAGTCTTGTGCCTCTGTGTTTATGCAAATGTTCCCATTTCCAGTGGCAGTAGCACTCTGGACTATCCCAGAATAGGACAGGGAATATGTGACCTCTTTGCAGCGTGACATTGCAGCACAATTGCCTGAGCATAGGGAAGAGCATGGGTAGGTTATCCATCCCTGCTACTTGCTGTCAGTTGTGTTTGCAAGGGAAAAGGTTAGGAGGGTCAGTCCTGACCTGCAGACAATACCTCAAAGAGCAGCTTCACAACCAAGCAATTACCATTTCAGCTGTTCAGAGGGATTTCTGTCATCTTAAGATACCAGATGACAGTCTTTCTAGCTGGAGGTTTGTCCACCTTTACCAAAGCAGGCATTTTCTGTCACTCTGAAGTTGAAATGTGACTGAGCACTTCTCTTCTAGTATTTTTGTGAGGGTTTTTTTGTTTTCCCTGCTAGATTGCTCCTCTCTAGTCAGGAGGGTATTTCAGTAACTTCTTTCAGTCTCCTGTTTTGCCTAGTTGGCAGTCTGAACTCCCTTGATAATGGTACTGCTAAAATGCCATAGTCTCATGATGCTTGGGAAGCAAGGCTAAAAATCTGTTAAATTCCACAGGCTTGGGGAGAAAAATCTAAGCAAAACTTGCCAACAGCTTTTGCAGATTTATCTTGGCCCAGCAGTTACCCAGTATGTTAACAGCAAAACCCATGGAACAGTTACTTGGAAAATCAATTACACAGTATGTGAAGCACCTCAACAATGTTCTGCAAAGAAATAGCACAGTGCTGTGTAATCTGCTACAGTAGGCTGTACAGGTTTCCGTTTGTCTTGAATGTCTTGGGCTCCAGGTTCCACACTAGCAATGGCAGCAAGGATGTTGGCATTTTTAGAACAGTTTGTGTGTTTTTCCAAGCATCTAATATACGCTGTGCTTCCTCAAGTTCAGTGGGAGGAGAATGTGCAACTCTGCAAAAATCCTGGGTTTTGTTTGGCTCCCAAATTGCTGTCAGCGGCAGAGTTTAGATTTTCCCATCTGACACTTCACTGTTTGTTTTTTTTCATGCTCCTGGGGTAGAAGAACATTAACTTGAGTCCTATTATGTCCCTGTCATGTCTAGGCCATCACCTCATTGTTGTAAAGCAAAGGATTAACATTGGAGTTGAGCATGCGGTGGCTCTGGATTACTTCTCTGTTCTGGTGCATTTCCGATTTACTGCAACGTTATTTCTAAACCTTCAGAGCTGAGTTTGAGATTTCTCATGTGGCTTGCTATGTGCACACTCCAGCAGTTGCCTTGGTGCAAATCTCAGGTTTAATGCTTTCATCCTCACTTGCAGCTAATTCTGGGATTTCACATGTGCTGAGGTCATCTTGTCTCAGGAAAGCGGCTGGTTTCATATTTGGGGTTCCAAATGCTTTGCCTCTCAAATCTGATTGTTGCTGGAGCCACGGTCCCCTCTGCCAGCTGAGCAGCTCAGAGGACCAGGAGGACCAAGTGTGTGGCAGGTCTTGCTGATGGTCTCAAGTGTCTGCAGGTACCCACTGGAGGGCAGCACAGGCTGCTCCAATCCACCACGCTGAAGTGGTGTTGCCAGCTGTCGCCTAACTTTCATCCCACATTTTACAGTGCTAGATTTCTGCCTTCTATTTTCTTAGCCTGATGATTATTTGGGTTAGACTTTCAGAGCAAGAATTTAGTGGAGTTCACATAGATTGTTTCAGCCTGGCCGTGAAATGCAAAAGGGCTCTACTGTTAGGAACAAACTGTCTGATCCAGTGAGGCTGATTATGGATAAACCACAAATAGGACTGCTGAGGCTATATAGAAGCAAAGAAATGCAGAGTTGAGCTTTGGTTATTAAGGGCCCCAGCTAAAGGATATAAAAACATCTTCAGATTGTAGCGAGCTGTGTCTGTGTGCTTCGTTGTAAGCTGTTAGGTCTGTCTGCAGGTTGCTTCAGCCATGGAGAAGTGGAAGACAGCAATCCGTGAGGCCCAGACCTTCTCCCGTATGCACGTGCTGCTCGGGATGCTGGATGCCTGTATCAAGTGGGATATGTCGGCAGAGAATGCCAGATGCAAAGTGTGTCGCAAGAAAGGTATGCATTCCTGCCCCACGCCTGCGTAACAGTCGGACGCTGTCACCTCTCCATGCCCTGCTTAGGCAACATGCCCTTGTAGTCTGTCACTCTGTCTTTGGCTGTTGTTTGAGTTTTGAACGTCAGGATTTACAGTCAGAAGCATTGATCTCACAGAAGCATTCGACCCTGACTCCAATAAACCATTCTTACGAAACCAGTACACAGTCTTGCAGAACATTGCAGAGCTGCTATCCCCTGGATATTTAGGGTACTTGGACACAAGTCATCTACAAATCCTTCTGGGAACATGTGCCACTGTCCTTTCCCTGGTTTCATTTTTGAGTTGGAATGGTCTTCGGGTCTCTGAGCCTTGCCAGTTAATCCCATCTTTTACAGAAGGAATAAGCAAGGAGAGGTTGGGAAGGTTATTATCCTTTGTAGCCGAATGGGAGAGAGCAAGGTGGGATGATGCTGCTTTGAGGCTGGAGTGGGAGTAGAACTGCTTGATGAGCTGGAAGAAGCAAACTCTGCCTTTTGTGTGAGAGCAGAGAAATTAAGCTATGTGCCTTTGGCTGCTGCTCTGCTCAGGCTGGGGAAGTAATCACAAAAGGTGACAAGGGGCCACCTTCTCTGTATGCACTACAGGATGAAGGGCTTTAGAGTCTTGCAGGTAGAGGGGGAAGTAGAAGGGGTGTCACCAGTGATGGAGTGCTAGTATTTGTTCGGCTGTAACCTCTCCTTTTGGATGGAAGCCTGGAGGAAAGAGCTTGGTAGTACATTCTGCCTCATCGTGTGCTTTTTGTCTCACTTTCTATTTGCTGAAACACTAGTGGGAAATGAGGGCAGACAGACCTCTGGGGAATGCTGGTCCACTTTTGTTTACCAGAAGGCTATGCCATCCAACTCTTCAAAGAAGTAAGGGCTGAATTGGTGCAACATCCTCCTTCACTGTGGAGCCTCAGGGATATTCCAAACCAATGCAAAAACTGTCCTATCTCCTGTTGAGAGGAGATTCTAGGCAGATGTAAGAGGGGGCTCACCTGAGACTAACAGATTATAGTTTCACAGAACTTAAGAACTGGGATGTTAGAGAAAGAGACATGCTGGCAAGCTCTCTGCACTTTCTTTTTTTCCTCTTCAGTAAATGAAATAGCTGGCTCAGGACTGTCTCCCTGTTCCCCTGCATCGGTGAGAAGCACAGAGAGACTAGTTCTGCTGCGTACTGATTTTCTTGGTAGGCTTGCTACCTTAAGTAGAAAGAAGGTGCTGTGCAGGTTGAGTAGACTGAGGCTAGAATAAGAATAGCTGCATTTATAGCTCCTTGCTAGGCTCTGGGGCATCTCTGCAGCAAACTTCTCTTTCCCTGTGTTTGGCTTGAGATTTAGCCTGGGTAGAAACCTGCCAAGTAAGTTCCACCTTTTGCCTCAAATGAAATCTTTGCAGGGCAAGGGACTTTGCATTGTTCCGTTTGTTTGTTTTTAAATGCTGCTGGTTTTGGTGGAACCGAGAAGGGAGGATCCCTGCCATCAGAGGACACTTTGCATCTTTCTCTTGCTTTGCCCTGCCCTCCAGCGCTGCAGCAGCTTCTGCTTCTCAGGTTGAGCAAGGCTGCGGCACTCAGTTACAAGTAAGTTGCGCTCTCCTAGGTGAGGATGACAAGCTGATCCTGTGTGATGAGTGTAACAAAGCCTTCCACCTGTTTTGTCTGAGACCGGCGCTCTATGAGATACCAGATGGTGAATGGCAGTGCCCAGCGTGTCAGCCTTCTACTGCCAGGCGCAGCTCACGGGGCAGGTGAGTGACCCTCCTTTCCTTTGCATTGCCACTGATGCACAGTTCTAGCCATGCTTTCACAAGATGACCGAAACAGCCTGAAACAGAGCCCCTTTAAAAGGTTTGAAATAGCCTGGTTAACTCAATGGCTCTGGCACAATAGAAAAGCAGATTTTTCAGGCTGTAACTTCAGCACACCTGTGTTGTACTGACCCATGACAACTTCAGGAGTTATTTATTAAAACTTATGTGTGCCATTGAAAACATGCACAAAACATCAACCAAAACTGGATGCGCTAAGGGCTGTTGTTTTCTTTGACTGAGCAGCTAGTTGGGTTGCTTTTTCATGGGGGTGTAGTTGGTAGCACTGCAGCTCTGTAGTCCACTGGTCTGTTACTGTTGTGTTCTTGTCAAGTTAGAGCAGACATTACTCCAGGCTGCAGCTCAGCCCCTACTGTGCTACTAAAAATCAGGCTACAAAATGCCACTCTGATGTTTTTCTGGACCTGATAAACCTTAACAAGGCAGGAGTCCTTATAGGGCTACAGAGGGAACATGATTTGAGGAGGAATCAGAGTTGTTCTATGCAGCAGAAATTAGTAGTTGCCTCCTGACAGTAAGGGGTTGAATTGTTTTTTGAATTGCAAGCTGGAAGTTAAATGTATGCAAGATGTATTTTTCTGTTTACAATGTATGTCCTCTGCTGATTGTGACTCTGTGCTGCATCTACCCACTTGTCAGCGAGGTGAGGCTATCAAATGCATGCATAAGCAGCCAACAGATCCTCCCTTCCAGAGCGGCAGCACAATAAGAGGTCTACTAGCTTGTAATGTGCAGGTGGTGTATGGCCTTAAAAGTATTACTTACTCCCTGGGCACCATTTAAGAGTTCATCAGGCTTGTACAAAAATGACAGGGCTTCAATGCAGCTGTTCCAGCCTGAGATCATAGTTACTTTGATGTGGCAGAGTCACCTGCAAGCTGCTTGGCTCCTGGACGAGAGCCATCAGGTAGGGTAACACCTGTCTTGTTATCTGCTTTCTGCTCTCGTCTTCCTAGCCAAGGCACGAAAAAAATGTCAGCCTGGGAGCACTTTTGCCCCTGCTCCCCCCCCCTCCCCCTACTGTGGGAACTTATTCCTTTTACCTTATTCCAAGATCCTGCTCTTTCTCCAGAGGATTGAGGCTCCCACAACAGCTTTGCCTTTGTCCCCTTTTGCCTATGCATGTTGTCTTGTTTTCCTGGTTTTGTAATGATTTGAATGCTTTAACAGACACATGCAAGAAGTCACAGCTGTCCTGGGCAGGGGGAGTCTCTGTGGCTTCTGACATCAGCACATAAGAAGCCTGACGCTCTGCTCACTAATAAATACAAGCTTAGCTGTGAATAATACTAAATGAGGTCTGTTTCCTATAGTGCACATGTAAGTAGCATGACAGCGGAAGGAGATAATGGGAAAATATTCCAGCAGAAACAATAAAGTCCCCCTTTTGGAACTGCTTAGGCCAGGCCTGCAGACCTGGGTAAAACAGTAGCGCATCCTCTCGGGGAGGAGTAATTGCACAGCAATCACAATGTTAAAATCCTTTATCACATGGCCAAGGTGCCTAGAACAGCAAAAAATGTACAGATTCAGCTGTTGGGGATTTTCAGCCCAGATGTTCAGATGATAGTCTGGGAAGTGCCCTTTTAGCTGTAGCTACAACTTGATACTCTCTGAAATGCAGTAGACTGCTTCAGTCTGAGTCTGGGTGCTTATTTTACATTGAGGTGGTCAGCAAGTCTCTGCCTGTGAACAAATAGTGCAGAGGACCCAAGGCCTCTGATGCCCAGGCTCTGGTACAACAAATGTGTTTACCTGCCTTACTCTAGGAACTATGCAGAGGATTCTGCTGAAGATGAAGGTGAAGAAGGTGAGGAAGCTTCTGATGAACCAGATGCTGAGGAGGAAGAAGAGGAGGAAGAAGATTATGAAGTTGCTGGACTGAAATGTAAGGCTTTGACCATGCAGAAAAGTAATAGAAAATATTAAGACTCTGCCTTCAGTGTCCAAAGTTCTGATCCCATTTGGGACTTATGCTTTTCCTCACACAGAACAGGTTCTTACTTGGAAACACTGGGAGATGTAACAGGGGAAGGCTGTGGTGGTGCTGTACATTACCTAGGGAGCTGGAGTGAACTCTTGTCCCTCTGTGATAGGGTCAGCACTAGCAAAGATTGACACTGCAGTGAGCTCTTGCTCGCTGCCCAGTCACTCCCCTGGGAATGCTTCTGAGACCATTTAGAGTGCTGCGAGGCAGTCAGCGGAGGCTGCAGCAGGGCAGGGTGAGGCAACAGCATTATCAGTTACTGGTATTGGCAGTCTCTGTTCCTACAGGGTTTGTTGGTAAACTGGATGCTGTTAATAGATGCTTATGGAGCTTTAACCACAACCCCCTCACCTCGCTTTTCCCTTCCCACCAGCTCATAGCCTCTTAAATGCAGGATTTCTAGTGATTTGGCGAGGAGGCATTTTCAAATAGTAGGACTAGCACTTCCTCTGCCCATTCCTGTGGGAAGGCACAGTACTTGAGGTGTAGTGTGGCCTGGACCGCCAGCACCCTTCGGTTGCATAACGAGACCACTCGGGATGCATAACTGGCTCATTCCTGGGCAGCTGAGTGGAATAAAATAGCATTTTCTAGACTCCTCAATGACTGCTTCTCCACTTAACCACTTTTTAGTATGTGTATCCACTTCGTTTTTAGGGGAATTTGACTCGGTCTCATTTGGGCAACTTGACGCACTGAAAAGATCAGTCTTGGAATGGCACGCTGCCAGCATTTGCTTTCTGTTAAAATGCCCTTGACTGACATAGAATTAACTTCAGTGTGTCGTACCAGGGCAGATGGTGGAATCTGGAGACTGGGACCCAAAGGATTATCCCATGTTCTTTTGAGGGTTTCCATCCAGGTCTATCAGTCTTGATTCCCCTGCTTTATTCTGGTTTCAGGGATGTTCACTGATACGCTGGCTGTGGACACTGCTTGTTGTTCTGCGGTGTATCCATGTCCACACTTGGAGTGTGTTCAGCCTGTGTTGCATGGCCAAGTCAGGAGCCGAGCCAAGGTTTCCAAACAATAGCAAAAGAGGGTTATAGTCACTAAAAATAAAGTGCTAAATGCAACCCCTGGTTTTAAAGAGCATTAACATGGAAAGGTCACTGTGGAAAACTTTTGTTTTAATAGAGAAGTCCCATTAATCCTCGTGGCATTTATCCTGAGGGATATAACCTAGAATGTTGGATTGTCAGACATTTAACACGTGCCACACGCTTGACACACAAGCAGAGCGACAGCAGGCAGACGTCCCACTGCTCTGACACACGTTCCTCATGTGGGGGGCCCGGCAAGATGATTTATTGGACAGGGCTGGATTAGAAGCCACAGATGAAGTGCTACAGTGCGCTAGATACAGCTTGCTCAAGCACTTGTGACCAGGTGGAAGGAGCTTGGCTGGGGAAGAAGACTAACACATTCTCCTGATACAGAGGGGTCATGGGAGAAACTTAAGACAACCAGGACAGAGTGCGTCAGCACACTTGCATTTCCATCAGTGTGAAGCTCTGACAGGCAGGCTCAGAAACAGGCGAGTGCCTTTCTGTGGGATATAATGCAGCAGTCCCAGTCTTGGGGGATAAAATCCCATTGTTTCCTACTTGCAGCACGTGGAGCAGCTCTCGGCTGCAGTAACTCGACACTCTCCCTGCACACAGTTCACTTTTCAGGGGGGCTTAGCAACTGGCTTATCCCAATGCGTGGGCCACTTGTAAATGCTTGGAAAAGCACCCATCCCCAAACTGCTGAGGAGCAAGGGGGCAGCAGGAAACCAGGGAAACTGCAAGTTTCTGCTCCCGGTGCTTTCAGAAAGGATGTTGCAGTTATATTTGAGACAACTGTCTGTCCTTGTGTTATTTTCTCTGCCCTCACTCAAGTCTCAATGTGTCAGGGTCTCAGCACTTGGTTCTGCAGGCAGAGGGGCTTGCTGCTACAGCCCAGGGCAAGCCTTACCTGCAGCAGAGGAGCTGGAAGGGTCTGTCAGTGCTGTTGGCTAGTGTGTATGACCACCCTTTAGCAGAAGGCTGTTGCCAGACACCAGTGGCCTCTTTTTAGACAGGAGGCGATACCCGCATATCTCATCTGGAGAGGGTATCAAGAGCACAGCTGACACAAGCACATGCTGAGTGAGGACAGGCCGACAAGAAGCTGGGTCGTTGCAGTCATCCACGGGTTCACTAGCTCCTCTGCGCTGTGAGTGAGGGTCTGCCTGTTGTGTACAGCTGGGCAAAGGGCTTGTGATCTCTGCTTCCAGGTTAACCAATTCATCTAAGCCCATGGCTTATATGTTTCAGTGAGACCCAGAAAGGCAGCCCGGGGCAAGCAGAGCACAGCCATGTACTCCTCGAGGCAGGGAAGGCACCAAAGGAAGAAGCAGTCACTGCACCCTGCCAGGGGACCCCGGCAGCGGGCTGCACCTGTCAACGGCGCAGACATTGATGAGCTGGTAAGAGCCAAATTGCTCCCTGGAGGCTGCTCACATCATGAGTTATAAACGAAACAGGTGTCATGCTTCCTCCCCTCCCCTTCCCAAAGAAATACCCTGAATCGTATTGTGAAACCCGGGCTGGGCTGGAGGCGGGTTAACAAAGGAGGCATATCCTTAAGGGCCCGGTACAAACGGAGTACAGATATGCCAGGCATCTTTCCCCAGCCGCTTTCACACATTGTCCCCCTTGAGTAGCAGGCAGCCTGCAGCTTGTTAAAGGGTTTTAAATAGTATCCATATGTCTCTGCAGAGAGGTGGGGGGACTGAGGGGGTCCTGGATGGTCACAGAATGCCAGCAATGTTGGACCCTTGCTCCCCAGCCTTGGCCATTTTCTGACAGTTGTTGTCCGTATGGTCACTCCCCAATCTCCAGGACATAATTTAGCTGGTTTAGGTTTCACTTGACATTTAAAGAATAAAACCTTATGCTCCTGAACAGAGCAATCTTGTGTGCGCGTGCATGTGAGATGGGGTGGAGCTGCAGCATGCTGTGCTGTTTGCCCTGGGGAGGAACACACCACAGGGGATATGGGAAGATACTCTAGCCCCATGGGCCACGTCACAAGCCTCTGCTAGATCTGCCATCTGTCCGCTGACCAGCACTAGTAGTGCTGGTGTATCCTGTCATTCTTCTTGAGCAGTCTTGATAACGGTCTTTGAGCTCACTGCTTCTTGTGCTGGGTGTGGATGGGCTGGCTAGTGGTTCTGGAGTGTTGTTTTAGCTGGTCTGTGTTACAGATTGGAGAGCAACCAAACCAGCAAGCCCAGCATGGGCTGCCACAGCCAGCTTAGAGGGATATTCAAGTGGGGAAAATCTTACTGGAACAGCTGGGTCAGGGTCTCTGACAAAACACTGTCTTGGGGCAGAGGACTCTGCTAGGGCTCTTTCACTTACTGTTTGTCCTGGGAAGAGACCGAAGCTGGCTCAGGAATGGTGCCCTGTGTTGTGGAGGCTTCCCATCATCTTATGTACCCTAAGCAGCCATGCCTCGTGAGCTGTGCACTCAGAGCTGAGGGGATGCCCCTGTGCTGGCGGCTGACCTGCTGTGGATCCCTGGGCAAATGGCTGACCTTGTGTTCAGCCTGTGTCTGGGACAGCAGTGCTTGAGGCATCAGCTGCTCTTTGGTATTTAAAATGGCACGGTCGGCTCTGCAATGTCAGTACAGCAGCACAAGTGCTTTCTCCCTCTGCCTCTCACATGCTGTCTGCCAGGGGCTCAGAGAAGGCAGAGAGAGGGAATTCACACTCTCCATTTGCTGTCACTTATTCTTTGGCTGCTTGTTTTGACCATGTTGTCTTTGAACCTATCTTGAAAAAGCTTGCTGCCCCTAGAGAAAAGACAGGCTGCTTGTGAGCTATTCCCACCAGAGCTTCTGGATGGGGCTCCCGTTGTGTAACTCAAGCTGCCACTGCATGTCTTGGCTGTTACCATCAAAGGTCCTGCAGCAGAGCAGTTTGCCTCTTGATTATTGTGGAAGATGGCTGCATTTGAAAGACTCAAACTCTGTTTCAGCAGCAGTACTATGTATCCCCACCCCTTGAGACACTAGCTCCTCGTAAGTGAGAGGATTGAAAAGACAAGCTCTGCTACAAACTAGCTTTGGCCTCAAAACCGTTTGCTGAACACTAAAGCCGATAATGGTTCCCCTCCTTTTAACAGCATCCTTTGTGTGGGCAGGTCCTTCAAACAAAGAAGACGGCACGTCGCCAAAACCTTGAGTTGCAGAAGTGTGAGGAAATCCTCAGCAAGCTGATCAAGTACCGCTTTAGCTGGCCCTTCAGGTGAGGGCAGGTGGCCTCCTCCATGGGCACAGGACTGTCCGCAGGCAGTGTGTAGGTGTGGGCTGGCCATGCTGCAGCCCTGCCGGATCCACTTGCTGGCTGTGAGACTGGGGTTTCAAAAGCAAGTTACAGATGGGAAGAAAGGGAGTGAAGCGGCTCCAGAAGAAACCACCATGCTCTCTCAGTCCTCTGCTGGACTGAAGACATGGGGCCCTTCTGAGGTGGTGTAAGAGAGGGTGGTAGGCTGTGGGCCGAAGAGGGGAGGCTGGGGTGGATGCTTTCTGCAGCCCCCAGGATTTTCAGGGCACTCTGTAGGCGGTGTGACTGAGAGAACGTGTCAGTCCCTGTGCCTGGGCCAGCTTTCTGGGCAGAAGGGCAAGCTGCCCTTCCCATCATCGTGCCGTGGCCGCCACAGGGCTGACGTGTCTAGCACTGTCAAGGTGCTGCTTGGGTTTGTTTATGGCACTGGGGGGGTGCAGGTCAGGGCTGCTGCTTGAGCAAAGGGGGTGGGGGTGATTCTCGCTCCTCTACAGCTCTCCACTGCGTGTGGCCAGGGCTGTCATTTTCCTCCTATCTTTGTGGCTCTTCGTTCGGCAGGGAGCCAGTGACCACGGAGGAAGCCGAAGATTACTTTGAGGTCATAAGCAACCCTATGGACTTCCAGACTATGCAGAGCAAGTGCTCTTGTGGCAATTACCGCTCGGTGCAGGAGTTCCTCTCCGACATCAAGCAGGTGTTCTCCAATGCCGAGCGCTACAACCAGAACGGGAGTCACGTACTGTCCTGCCTGGAGAAGACGGAACAGTGTTTGATTGACATGGTGCACAAGCACCTGCCTGGCCACACGTATGCACGCAGGAAACGCAAGAAGCTCTCTGCCAGGTGCCAGGGACTGGAGGAGCAGGAAGGGGACAGTGAGTCAGAGCCCCTTGAACATTCCCGGGGGCGGAAAAGGAAGAAATGAGGGATGGGGAGACTAGGGGAAGAGCCAGAGCTGGAGCAGGCCTTCTGGTGCTGCTGGGCAGCAGGATGGGTTGTCTGGAGGGAGTTGGGAAGCAGCAGGCACTTCTCTATTAATCCAGCCTTCCCTTTGGCCCGTTCTAGTTTTAATTTTTCTGCAATTTCCTCAAGTCTTTGGTCATTCATTGAGTTGAGCAGAGATGACTTACTGCTTCCTGCAAAATCCACAAAGCTCTTAATGAGTCTGTCCTGCTAGGAGGGGAAGGTGGGAGGGCAAGGGGAAGGCCTGGCCAAAGCCTGGCTGGGCAGGGGAGCACGAAGCCTACTCCAGCTCGGGTGCTGTCGGCTTTCTTGGGATGAGCTGCTTCCTCCCCTCCGCTAGCAGCCAGCGCCGGAGTGTGGTGGGACCTCTGCCGTCTGCTGCCTGTGATGTGAAACCAGCCTTGAGCTGGTGCAGGGAGGGATCATATTGCTTCACGGAAGGACTGGGTGTGATCAGGCCAATGGGCTGCTAGTTCTTGTATGTATATATTTATATGGTGTTAATTTTGAGCCCCCAACGAAGGGCTGCATAGGGCGAGCAAGCACTTACATTTATGGAGATACAGCTTTCACCAGCATCCTAACACAATTGGCTTCGAGGTGCTCTTGCTTTTCCCCCCTCTTTTTCTTCTTGGGGAGCGATCTCTGGAGGTTGCGCTCTGAAGAGGGTTCTTGTTCTTCACCCGGACATGGCAAAGAGGAGGCAGTTGGCTTCCCTGCTCACCTTGAACAGCACACAATCATGTAGCCCTTTGGATGAATGGAGTGCCAGAAGCATAATGGAGAGTGTGGTTTTCTGCACGCCCTGTAGGGAGCTCCAGGGCAAGGGGAGCAGCAGAAACATGTTCTGTGTAACTTTTTAAATTAATTTTCTAGTTAAAAGTGGCTTGTTTCTAGCTGTGATCTTGTACAAAGAACACCTGTAAGATACCGTTGTCTTGCTTTGGCACATGTACAGTTTATATGAAATTGTGTTTGCTTTATATTTCCCCCCTCTCTTAAAACTCATTTTCCTACCAGTAGCTGGAGTTACACCGGGGGACTTGATGGCAGGGGGATCTCCCAGTCCCCCTCTAGCCACACTCTCACCATGTTTTATAGTAATACCTTCCCTAGCTCACCTCCCTCGCACTCCCCCAGCACAGCGAGGACTGTCCCACACCAGCTGACCAGCCCAATCCTGCTGGGAGGCTGCTCTGCCGCAGCCCCCACAGTGGGTCCTGCCACCTGAGATACTGACTTTTCTCTACGAAAACAGTGTGTTTTTTCATCACCTCTCCCTCTCCATCATGACAGGTTTCGATCATACAATCAGGGCTTGAACTTTTTATTACAGAAGTCTTCAATTTGGAACAAACCAGCCACAGGGCTGCTCTATACTGGTTTTGTAACAGAAAAGCAAAAGCAGCTGTTGCAGCTCTTGTGATTTGAGAAGAAAAGAATCATCGATTAAAAAAATTGTGGCCTAGTTTTGTGAACTTTTTAGTTTTGGGGTTTTTTTAACAGGTATTCGTTTCAGTTCTGGACTGTCAATGGCTGCAGAGACTAGGCAGGTTTCCAGCTGCTTCCCTCTTCCCCTCTCCCCAGCCTTAGCTCCCTGCCCCACAGAATAGCACTGACGTTTGTATTTCGCACGTCCCCTTCAGAGGCTTTGTTTTGTCCTGTTCACAGAGGACATTTTCTGCAAGTCCTACACGGTGAAACCTTTGGAACTGTACGTTTTTTAAAAATAAATGTCATTTGGGGGGGGGGGGGGGGTTCTGCTAAGGGCTGTACTTGTAATAAATTGGAAACTTAAAAATAAACATTATGTACTTGTGTTTGTAAAACTGGCTTGCCATGAGTCCTTTGCAGGCGCCCTGTGTTCGTGTGGGACTGTCTGGGATGTTTTGCCTCTGCCTTCCCCAGAGCCCCCTCAGACATGATATCGCTGCCTTCCAGAGGGGAAATGGAGCTGCAGAGCAAGGGATCAAGGGAACACAGAGTCTGCGTCAGTTCAGCTCACGACTCTGGAGAACCATCTTCTAGGCCATGCTCTGCTCCGGTTCGGTTATATCAGCCCCTGGGCTGTGCCTTGGTTCCTGCTATCGCAGCCAGGTTGTGCCATGCCCTCTGTGGCTGGGCTGCTGTCACACATCACCTTCCCTAAGCTTTGCTGGCCACAAAATAGCATGCTGGTGTGGATACATGTGCTCAGAGCTGGCCCTGTTGATTGTCCTCCCCAGAGACAAGGGACAGGGCTGTGCTCTTCCTGCCCCTGGACAGGGGTAGGTCGCCAGGATGCAGGAGCAGTCCTTGGGCTGGCCACCCTTTTCCATCCCTTGTCTCCTGTAGGCTGCCAGCGTGACACTTGTCCTCCTGCCACAGCATGCAGGGTGGCACTGGGTAGCTCTCCTGAAAGGAATACAAGGGGGTGATGGGGGAGCTGAAATGTCTCTGCTCTTTCACCTCAGCGTTGCCTGGCTGGGTGGCCATCAAAACTGCTGCCTTTGTTTTGTTAATGCGTGTTTTGCAACTGCAGCCTTGTGGGCTGCAGTTCAGAGGTCAGCAAGGACCATTCCCGCTGTGTCTCTGAGAGCACGACTCCCAGTCCACCATCCTGGTCTCTAGCAGCCTAAGGGGGACACACTGGGCTCTGACATATTGAGCTTCAAAGGCAGCACGGGCTGGGGAGGTGATGGACAGGTGCTGATGCACAACCCCTCATCTGTGAAACAAGCATGCTGGCCAAAGTTTTTGTCTGCACTTCTGCCAGCGCTGCACTGCCAGGAGGGTGATAGGGTGATGGTTTCCTGGGTGTCTTCATTGTCCTCTTTGCTCAGGAGCTGAGCTGGGAGCGCTCCAGCCAGGTCCAGCTCTGCAGGGCAGAGGAAATCCCCTGATGGGTTTGAGGGCTTGAAGGCTCTCGGCGATGGACAGATGCTGCTTTTCCCCAGAGAAGCCTCATCCTCTCTCCACAGGAGGTGCTTCAGCTTGCTGGGCATGCAACAGGACCTGGGTGAATCAGAGTGTGACGCAAGCTGGGATGTTTCCAGGCCTCAGCATGGAGACCTCACACCAGCATCTGCTCCAAGACCTTTTCGGAGACTTGCTTTTTATAGCAGCCCCTGCATGGCATTAGTGTCCTGTGCAGGGGCTATAAATAGCTGTCCCCACGCCTGGCAGGCGAGTGCACGGGGCTGGCAGCCGTGGCCCTGCTGCCCGCTGGCACCGCAGGCTGGGGGACAGTCACCGGCCTGGCTGCGCCCGCCATCTCACTGGGGCTGGCCTGTGACAAACCCCAGTGGGGCACCTGTGTTTTCTGGAGTTCCAGCACAGCCTCAGGAGGAAGCCATGGGGGCACAGTGGGCAAGGAGCCTTGAGCTTGGCCCCCCCTCATGGCTTAATCATTAATATTAACCAATTAATAGTCTGGGTAACTTGGGATGTTGAGCACATTGCCAGAGCACAGCGACTTTCCTTCTGCTGCTTGAAACATGGAGGGAGCGTCCTGCCTTGCGAGGGGGATAACATCCACAGCTAAGCAAGTGCTGGGGGGCACTACGCTCAACTTCGCCGTGCTTAGCTGGACCAGGACCTTGGGGTGTCCTGAGCCCGCGCTCACCCAGTGGCAGCCCTGGCTCAGCCTCTGCAGCCGTCCCTCCTGCTGGCACTGGGGACAGACATCTGTGGCAGCAGTGCCCAAACGGGGGCTGCCCCTGCAGGGATGGGGCAGCGCTGAGCCCTGCTTGCCCCTTGCAGAGAGGCTTCTGCAGCTGCCCCAGCCCTGCTGGAGCTGGGTCTTTGGCTGCCTTTGGGGCTGCTCCAAGTAGGATGGAGAGCGGATGCAGGGATGATCTTGGGGTGGGGGGGATAGGGAGGAAGGCTGAGCCTCTCCAGCACAGGGTTGAAAGCAGCTGTGATATGGGGACAGCCTGTGTGCCCAGCACAGAGCCCTTCCAAGGGACAGCTCTGCTTTGGGACAGGCTCTGTGGAAAAGCTCTGTCTCCCCAGCAGGGCCAGCCATGCCCAGTGCTTTGGGTCTGACTGCCTCCAGTGGAGCCGGCTGGGCTGCCGGGGCTGATAGCGTGTGGTGGTCGGGTGCCGGTGGCCCCAGTGCTGCCCGACAGCTGGGGCCCAGCGGGACCGGTTATCTGGGTGAGCACTTGAGAGGCAGCGAGTTACTTGGCAAGTGCTGGGGTGCTCAAGGGCAGGCTGTCCCCGCGAGCCGGGACACACGCACACCCCAGCACCATTGCCATGCCACGTGTCTGGGCGTGCAAGCCAAAGGTGCACCGAGCTGGCTCAGAGCTCTGCGCTGCGGGGCTGCCTGCCTGCAGCCTGGGCGGGGGGTCCGGCACACAGACTGCATCCCGGCACAGGGACGTGGCCGTGCACCCCCTCCTGAGGCAGCCCCCCACTGCGCTGTGCCTGGCTCCCCGGGCTGGACTTTGGAGCCTGTCCCGCAGCCAATATTGACTCTCCTGCTCCAGGTCAGGGCCCTTTTATCTGCCCAAACAAACCCTCCCGTGGGAGCTGGGGGAGCCCATGAGGCTGCAGCCCCCCAGGGGTGGGGGCCAGGTGGGGTCCCCACCCTGGCACCACCACCAGCCCGGCCAGAGGCACGCCTGCCTCCCAGCACCCCAAATCAGGCGCAAGCCCCTTGGCATCCCCCCGCCAGCGCTGCACGGGCAGCGGGGGCTCCTTCGCACCTCGGCTGCCGCGCCGGCTCCCGGGGGAGGCGAAGGCTTTTCTCAGATCAGTCACTCGACTTCTCCCGCCGTCCCGGCACCCCCGGGGGCGGCAGGGGGTGGATGAAAGGCACTTCGCCACATCAATCACGGCAGCACAAAGCCCGGGTGCAGCTTGGCAGCGGGCGAGGGGCCGCCGAACCCAGCCCCTGCCGCCACGGCGGGCGAGGGGGGTGGTCTTGCACCGCTCCTTCGGCTGCAGCCCCGACATGGGGCTCTGAGATACAAGGGCTTTGCTGGGGCGGGGGCCGAGGGCTGTTGGTGCGGGCAGGCAATGGGTGGTAATTTGGGTGCTAAAAGGAGGGTCCATGGCTGGCTTGTTGCTCCCTAAGCAAGAGGGACGGGGGCCCCAGAGACCCTCGGTGGGGCCCAGCACTGCCCTAGCCTGCACCCTGGCTAATTAACGGGCAATTAGATGATGGACAAGTCTGAGCATCACCAGGGCTGCCTGTGTCTGTGCTACAGCGCCCTGCCTGCCACAGGTCCCATGCTGCCTGTGTCCTTGCCCACCGGGGGGCTGGGGCAGAGCCCATCTCTCCCCCCCGGCCCTGGGAACCCACGGCGCATCCCCGGGGGCGGCCAGGCAAACCAGCCCCACGAACCCTCTGCGGAGACGAGCTGCCCCCCCCCCCCCCCGCGAGGTGCCTTGGGGCAGGGTGGGCAGCGGCCCCCACCGCCGAGCCCCCGGCAGAGCCACCCTGCCCGGGAGGACGGTGCCACCCGCCACCGCTGCCTGCCTCGCACCCCGGCAAGCCCGCGGCGAGGACGGCCCCGACTCCCCCCGCCAGCCCCGGCGACACCAGCTGAGGCTTGAATTTCCCTCCGGACAATGGGGAAGGCGAGCTGGGATTGTAACCGGAGCGGGGGATAAATAAAGCTGCCCAGAAGTTTCCATTACCCGCATCTCGGGCTTCTGCGTGGGACATCAAAGCTGAGCCCTCTCCGCCCCAAGGTCCCGTGCCCCCAGCCCATCGCCCTGGCTCCGGGCCTGCCGTGCCCCGGGTGCCGGAGCCCCGAGCCCCCTCGCCTGGCACCGAGGCCCCGGCAGCCGATGGCGCCGACACAAATCACCTACGGAGCGCGGAGTGGAAAAGGTGATTCGTTAGCGTGACCGCGCAGGAAAACCCTCCTCCTCCTCGGCCGGGAGGCGGCGGGCGCCAGAACCGGCCCGGGGAAGCCCCGGGGGGAGCGGGACGCAGGGAGCCCCCCGGTACTCCGCTCCCGCCGCAGCCGGCGGCACCCCGGCACGGCCCGCGCCTCCTCCCGCCGCCGGCACGAGAGCCCCCGGGCCCGCGCGCACCCGCCACCGGGACCGCGGCCCCGGCCCACGGAGCTGGGGGGGCTCCCGTGGGGCTGCTCTCGAGCCCCTCGAATTCCTCCAAACAGCACCACGCTCGGTTGAAATAACACATCCAGGGTTTATTGTTTTTTTTTCCATTCCTCGCAGCTAATGATTAAAAAAAAAAAATCTAAAATAAATTACAGAATTAAATAAACATGGACTGGATTATTCCCCTCCCTGCCCCGTCCCCACCGCCCCCCCAAAGAAAGCGTTAGAAGAGTCACTGGATTTGGCAACAGCAACAACAACAAAACAACCTCTAGGAAAAAGCAGCTACTTGTCAGGGTCGAGCAGTGCCGGGGGGGGTCCCGCAGGCCTCGCCACCCCAAACCAGTGTGCGTCCCCCCTCCCGCTGCCGCTCCGCCTCTGCCTTCCCCCCCAGCTGCGTCCCCTCGCCCCTTACCCGTGAGGCCGGCTTCCCCCGGCGCGCCATCCCCAGGGAGGGGCAGCCCCTGCTCTAGACGTGCGTTGGGTTGTCCAGATACGGGTCCGTCTTGGTCATGTGCAGCATGACCGTGGGGGCTTTGTAGTGGCAGTGCACCCCGCCGCAGCTCACCCCGCTGCAGGGCTTGCCCCTCGTCCTCACGCCCAGCTTTCTGTTGCACAGGCTCTGCCAGGTCTGCAGCGTCTTGGAGCTCCACACCCACACCCCGCTGGTGATGCCCACCACCAGCGACATGAAAATCTTTAGCATAAAGACAGCCACGGTGGGCACCGAGGCCTCCAAGGAGCAGTTGGCGGCACGCCGGCTGGGGAGGTGCAGGCAGCCACGCTCCAGGGCCCTGAGGTTCCAGTAATCCACGTTCAGCCGTTCGTAGAAGTAGCAGACAATGACGCAGGTGGCCGGGACGGTGTAGAGGATAGAGAACACCCCGATCTTCACCATCAGCTTCTCCAGCTTCTCCGTGTTGGTGCCACCCGTCTTCATGATCTTCCGGATGTGGAAGAGGGCGACAAAACCCGTGAGGATGAAGGAGGTGCCGATGACCAGGTAGCAGGAGAGGGGAATGAGGACGAAGCCAGTCAGGGCGCTGACGTCCATGCTCCCCACGTAGCACAGCCCTGTGAGCTCGTCCCCTGCCACCTTCCTCATGGTGAGGATGACAATGGTCTTCATGGCCGGGATGCCCCAGGCAGCCATGTGGAAGTAGCTGCTGTGGGCCTCAATGGCCTCGTGTCCCCACTTCTTTCCGGCAGCCAGGAACCAGGTCAGAGTAAGGACAACCCACCAGAGAGAGCTGGCCATGCCAAAGTAGTAGAGGATGAGGAAGACAATGGTGCAGCCCGTGCTCTCCAGCCCCTCCTGGATGATGTAGAGCTCGCCGTTCTCCCGGTCGCAGGCAATGTTCTCAGCCCCTGCCACCGAGCGGATGATGAAGGCCACGGAGTAGACATTGTAGCACATGGAGAGGAAGATGATGGGCCTCTCGGGGTACTGGAAGCGGTGGGGGTCAAGCAGGAAGGTGAGGACGGTGAAGGCGGTGGAGACGAAGCAGAGGGTGGACCAGACGGCCATCCAGATGAAGGCAAAGTCCTTGTCCTCCCGGGACCAGTAGACGTCCACCCCGGGGGAGCACCTGGGTGCGCAAGAGAGGCTCTTCTCCACATACTGGAACTTCTCAGGGTTGTCGCAGGCCCCCAGGCTGTTGGGTCCCCGGCCGTCGGCAGCGCCCGGCGGCCAGGGCCGGGGGGCCACGGGCAGCATGCCCTGGCCCTTGTGGGGCTCAGCGGCCGAGGCATTCTCGGGGGCCTCCATGCAGAGGGCGTTGGGGTCGTTCTTGGTGGGCAGCTTGCCGCAGTCGAGCGACTCGGGCCAGCCGAAATTGAACTGCTCCATGATGGGGACGCACTTGTGGCGGGCCTGCTCGCACATGGGGCGGCAGGCGGGGATGCTGGCGCTCACTTGGTCGGTGCACATGGGCGCGTAGAGGGAGCAGAGGAAGAAGCGCAGGTGGACGTGGCAGCCGTACTCCACCAGCGGGGCGAACTCGTGCAGCTTCAGGGCGGCCTCGCGCTGGCTCTCGTGGCCCAGCAGGTTGGGCATGCGGGTCAGGTTGTACCCGATGCCCCGGCACATGGGGATGTCGACGGGCTGGCACCGCGCCGCCCGCCCCCGCGGCCCCTCCAGCCCCCCCAGCTCCAGCCCGCGCCCGGCCGCCGCCAGCTGCCACAGCACCGACAGGGCCAGCCGCAGCCGCAGCGCCGCCATCGCCCGGCCCCGGCCCCGGCCCCGGCCCCGCGGCTACAGCGCCGCCATCGCCCGGCCCCGCCGCCCCCGCGCCCCCGGGACGGCCGCTCGCTGCTGCGGCTGCTGCTGCGGCGGCTGCTGCGGCGGCGGCGCCGCGCCGGGGCAGCTCCCCCCGCCCGCGGCCCCGGCCCCGGCCCCGGCCCCGGCCCCGGCCCCGGCCCCGGCCCGCGCCGCCCCGCGCGCCATGCGGCGGCGGCCCCGCCGAGCCCCGCGCCGCCCCGCGCCCGCCGAGCCCCGGCAGCGCCGCGCCGCGCAGCGCCCGCCGGCCGGGACAGCCCCGCCACGCCACGCCCGCGGGACACGCCCCCGGGGCGGGGCCGGGGACACGCCTCTCCGGGGCGGGGCGGGGCGGGGCGGGGCGGGGGCGGGACCTGCAGGCGGAACCGGCACCGGGACCCGCACTGGGACCGGCGGCGGGACTGGCGGCGGGACCCGCAGCCCGCACGGAGACGCGCTCCGGGACCCGCAGCTGCACCCGGGACCGGGATCCGCAGCAGGACCGGCACCCGGCCCGAGGCCGGGACCGAGACCCGCAGCCACAGCGGGACCGCAGCGCCGGCGTCACCCGCCCCCGCACCCCTCGCGGGGGGCCCTCCCCCCGCCCCAGGCGTGGGGCACCCACGGGCGAACACCCCGACACAGCCCCCGCGGGGTTACCTCCCGCCCAGCCCCCACGGCTGTGGGGCACACGCACAGGCCCCACCTGACCCCACCGCCCTCGCCCCAGCCCTCACACGCCCGCACGCACCCTCATCGCGCCTACGCCCCACCTGCACTCCCACACAGCCTCGCACCCAGCCCTGCTGACGCACGCCCGGCGGGCACCCGCGCACGTGCGCGTACGCACGCGCAAACGCACAAACGCGTACGCACGCACGTGTGCGCACACGTGCGTGCACACACACGTACATGCATACGTACACGCACACCCCCAACACCTGGGCACGGGAACACACGTGCCCTCGCCGGTGCCCAAACCCACCAGGGCGCTGCCGGGGCCCAAACCTGCTCCCGGGGGCACCTGCGGTGTGGTGGCGTTTCGCGGGTGAGCGGCCGTGCACACCCAGGCGATGGTGCGCAGGGCACAGGCGGCTGCGGGGTGCAGATGCCAGCGCTCACTGACGCACAATAACCGCCGGGCTGGCACTGCCATGGTGGGTCGGGGCGAACCCTTGGGAACCCCCTTCCCTGCAGGCTGGTGGGGTGATGTGCCTCAGCTCGGGGACGGAAAGTGCCACTTTTGGTCCTTGGTGACACAAGTGACACATGGCCGAGCTGGGGCTGCCAGCCCCCGAAATCCAGTCCCACTCGCAGGATGACAGATCACCCGTGCTGGGGGCAAGGGGAGGCTGAGGGTGCCCGGCTGTAGCAGCCAAGGGCGCTCAGGCCAGCGTTAACAACATGCTGGGGGCTGGCAGCACCCCTGGGGACGGGCTTTGCTGCCCGCACCACCTTCACAGAATGCCACCGGCTGCCCGCCGTGTCCGGGAGCTGCCAATCCCACATTTGGCCCTGGGGTGCCAGCGCAGGGTGCTCCGTTCTATCCCCAAGACCACTTTGTGACTGGGGGACCAGCAGCTCAGCTGTCCTGGGGGCAATTCAGGCAGCGTCCTCAGGATGCCCTGCCGGGAGACCTGGCACTCGGTGTCTGTCCGTGCCGGCAGCGGGTGTGGGCACAGGCTGGCACCTGCGGGTCTGGGCGCCGCGTCGTTCCCAGGCATTCCCGCAGCCCTGCGATTTCTTTAGTAACAACATAACAACCTGTCAACACGGCTTCTAATCGCCAGCCGCATACTGACACCCCGGCCATACAATATTTAAACGTCCCCGATTCGGCACTATAAGGAAATTCCATGGGAGCTGCTTATCGGTTATTGTAACGGTGTGGGAGATAAGCCCTGTCTCCCTGGAATTTCCCTCTAGCATGGGGCGACTGCTCGCCCGGTCCTGAGGCCCTGAGAAAAGGGTTATTTGGGGTTATCTGGGGTGCTGGAGGGGGCTTTGTCCCCTTGGCCACCAGCTCCCAGGGGGGTGGGGAGGGTGTCCCAGAAAGCACCGTCGCATGTGCCCGGGTGACATGGAGCAGCAACCAGCTTCAGGGGGCTTCATGCCCTGGGTTAAGGCCTCGCTCCTCCTTGTGTGCTCTAAGGAACGGTTGCTTTGGGGGTATTTGGTGCTGCAGTGCAGGTTTGGGGGCAAATTGTCAACCATGGATGAGCTGGCAGCCACAGCTGTGTCTGCCGTGGCTGGGATGGAGGTGGCACCCGTGGGATGCTGGGACCTGTTCCTGGGGTCCCTCATCCCATCCAACCCCCAGCCCCATGATGTGTGTCCTGTGTGGGGTGAGGGACCCAAGGGTGGCACTGCCACCACTCCAGGGCACCCTAAAGCCCAGCTCCTGCCACCAAGGCTTCCCTTTAGGGAGCCATTTGCTAAGGAGAGCTTGGAAACATCACCTGGAAACACCCAAACAACTGAGAACCCAGCTCTGGCTGCCCAGCAAGGGTTCTGGGCGGGCAGCAGGCATGGCAGGGCCCACGAGCAGAGGGGCTGGATGGGACCCCGGGGTGCCAGCCCCACCATCCCGGCTCGCCCCCATGGGTGCCCTCGTACCTCCCAACCCTGCCACCTGGGCTGCAAAGGGTTAATGGGGGGGGGGGGGCGCAAACGCACAAATAAATGTCTTTTAATTTAATTTTGCTTTAATATGTAAAACTGTTGCTCTTGGCAGGAGGTGCCGCAGCTCAGCCAAGAGTAACACGTGGATTTTCAGAGTCAAGGGGCTCCTTTTAACATAGAGGAGCGGCCACCCCTCACCTCCGCCCTTCACACTGGGGCGGCACCCTGGGGTGCTCCTCCCCCACCCCAACACCCTCCCTGGGTGCTCCATGGGATGGCCAAGCCCTGCCCAAGCCTCAGGGACCTGCAGTGGGGACAGCAAAGGACCCATGGAGCCCTTCCCGGAGCTTCATACCACCTGCAGCGGTGGGTAGGGGGGCACCAAGGGGTGCCACCAGCACCCCAACCCTTCGCCAAGTCTTGCCCTTTCACACCACTGCCTGTGCATGCTTGGGAGCGACCTGCCCACCTGTGCCTGCACCCCTGGGGTACGCTGGGGCAGCCGGGGAGGGGACAGCACGATGCTCGCCACCAGGATGGGGACATCACGGCCATGCACAGAAGCCGAGATCCCAGCAGGTCTGGAAGCCTCGCAGTGAAAACAAGAACACCAGGTAGAGCAACACAGCAGATTTACGGCCTTGGAAGTGGCCCTGGGCTGGGAATCCAATATCAATAGCTGGAAGAAAGGGCTCACAGAGGCTGCACAGAAATCCTGCCCGGGAAGCGGCCAGCCCGGCGGAGTGGGGCTGTATCACAGGAGCCCGGGAGCCTGTGGTTCCTGGCAGCAGCTTTGCCCCATTTCCTTTCTTCCCGTCAACAGCGCTTGCAAACCTGTGCAAGAGCCTCAGCGAGGGGAGGGGGAAGGAGAGCAGAAGGGCCACGGGTGGAGAAAAATCCTTCGCTGCCACCCCGGGGTAGAGAGGCTGCAGCAATGCGCCTCTTGCCCAGCCACGGACGGGTCCTCCCTGGGTTACAGGGTTTGGGGACAGCCTTGGCACCAGCCATTGGGGATAGCCCCGGTGGGAGTCAGGGAGGGGGTGATGGAGCTGGGGAAAGGGTGATGGAACAGAGGAGGGAACGATGGAGCAGGGGAGGGGGCAATGGAGGTGGGGAGGGAGCAGTGGAGTACAGGAGGAGGTGATGGAGCTGGGGAGGGGGTGATGGAGCAGAGGAGGGAGTGATGGAGGCCAGGAGGGGGCGATGGATTTGGGGGGGAGGTGATGGAGCTGTGGAGGAGACCGTGGGTGCTGTCCTGTCGAGCCTTGGCCAGGGCTGGCGGGACTTGCTGCAGGGTGGTGAGGGGCCCCATGCCGGCTGTGCTGCCCTCGCCCCTGCGCCTCCCCAGCAGGTTCTGCCCTGCTGAGCCCACGGACCCTTGGTGGTCGCAGCTCCCCCCAGTGCCAGGTTCGCAGGCAGGGGCTAGGGCAGGGAGGGAAAGCCCAAAGAGCAAGGACAGGCCACCAGCCATGCCCAGGGGCAAACGTGGGCTCTGCAGCACCCCATGCTCTCCCTGCCAGCCTGGAGGGAGGGGGATGGCACAGCACCGCAGGGATCCGGGGGGATAATTTTCCCTTCCTGAAGAATTTCACAGGAATAGCTGGCGCGAAAGGCCAGCGGCTTCGATTTCAAAGGGATGCCGGTGCTGGGGCTGGATGGGCTGGCAAGCAGGTGGAGAGGTCCATCCTGGGAGCACCCCACGCCGGGCACCCCACAGGGCTGCAGGCTGGCACCCACCTGGCCAGAGGGGCAGCTGCCCCCTGCCCCGGCCACCACCTCCGTGGGGACACCCTCCCGTGTACCAGTAGGAGTGATCCTCAAGCCCAAACCCTTCCTACCACTGGGCACAGTCCTGTGTGATGCAGATGCACACGCATGTGTGCCAGACTGTGCACTCCATGGGGCAAGAGATGCTCTGTGCCCCACGGCCTCCGTGAGCAACCTGCCAGGTTCCCTATGTGGGCAGGCGGCAGCATGGTGGGAAGATGGGGATTTTGGGGGACAGTCCCCAAACGAGCAGATGGAGGAACGTGACACTGGAGGGAGGAGGTGGGTGAACACGCGGCACAGATCCTGCCCAGCCCCAGCCAGTGCCAATGGAAGGGAAAAGCCATTTCTCCCCTGATTCTGGCATTAATTATAGAAGCGAGAACCCTGGTGGGGGGGAATTACCAGCCTCACCCACTGTACACCCAGCTGCAGCTATTTTGGTGGCTTCATGGGGCTCTGCAGCGTGTGCCACTGGGCAGGCAACCCACTGCTGGAAGGGCACTGTGGGCACAGCAGCACCAGTGGCATCAGGCAAGGCAGGGAGCACTGAGCACCCCAGCCCCATGTCCTGGGGGGTTCTGCTGGCCCCCAGCCAGGCACTGACACCCCATCACTTGCTGCTGAGACAGCTGGCATGTGTCCCCTGAAGGACAGGACTGTCCCCTCCTTCTCTCACCCCGCTGCCATCTGTGCTCCCAGTGTCCTGGCTGGCACAGCATGGGCTGGCACACTGCCCAACCATGCCAAAGACTCTGCAGGGTCCCTGAGGGGCCGCAGACCCCCCACCCTGTCCTCCTATCCAGGTCAGGATCTGACCGATCCCCCCATCCCGGGGAAGGAAACCTCTTCCCAAAAGCCCCGGTGCCCCTCAGGGCAGTGAGATGACATCCCTTCCTGGCCCGCTGTCCCCGGCACAACCTGCCCGCTCACCGGCAGCAGCGCCCGCGCCTCTGCACCACTGCCAAGGGGGTTACAGAGACATTTCCTGCAGAAGCCGGGAGTTTTTTACCCCCTTTCCCCCGGGCGTGCAGTTTTGGTAACTCGAGGAGCCATGAAAGCCACTGCCTGTGTCTGCCTTCCCTGCCTGAAGGGGCAACTGTGCGGCCGCAGGCAGTGGAAGGTGCTGCAGGCGTGGGGGCGAGGTGATGGGGCCGCAGTGCGGGGGATGCTGTGCTCAACACACACACACCTCCCCACACACACACCACCACACACACCCCCTGCCATCTCATCGTCACCCCCTGGGGCCTCCACCCACCCAGTGGGGTCCCCCAGCCATCCCAGGGCAGTGGCAAGTAGCTGGTGACACCAGCGTCCCTGGACAACGCCATGTCCTGAGCTCCCCGGTCACCTCCTGGCCTTGGGTCTCCTGCGTGTGTTTGCAGCGACAACCCCAGCCCACGGTGCAAGGACACCATGGCCAGGGCTCAGGGACACAGGGTGACACGAATTCCCCCTTCAACCTGGCCACCCCTCAGCTGGGGAGCTGTGGGCACCCTGTGGCCACCACAAACTGGGGGTGGTATGGAGGGACAGTCTTGCTGCTGGCCAGCCCACCTCCCTGGCCATGGCCACAGGGTCCCTGGGCCATGACACCCCCGTCAATGCAGTGTTGACATGAAGCAGGCAGGGGACACATGGCGCAGGGCATATCCCCGCTGCCCCAGGAGCCCTGGGAGCCTGAGGGACCAGCACATGGATGGGGACCACGCACGGCTGTGGGCCTCGGGCAACAGGGCAGGAGAGCAGCGGGGTGCCCCAGGGGAGCCCCGGCTGGGAGCATGGTGGGGAGCTGGCTAGCAAGGGGACAAGAGGGGACATTGGGCAGTCCCCACCACCTCCTCCACAGTATTTTAGCTGGCGAGTGCGGCTGGCAATACAGCTGGCAGCACAACAGGCTGCTTACAACCTTCTGGGGGGGCCAGGACACATGTCCCTGGCCATGGGGACCCCCTCCCCATCAAAGGGGAAGGTGGACTGAGCCATGTCCTGCCCCCAGCCACCTCACTCACCCCTACAGACCCCTCTGGGGAGAGGACAGGACCCAGGGGAGCCTGGGTGGCAGGCATTCACTCTGAACCCTACTGATGGCAGCATCTGCAGGTTGCAGCAGCTGCCTGATGGAGGCAGGTGAAGGGCTGGAGCTCCCTCCCAGTTGGCTCAGCCCTGGGAAGAGCAGGTCATACAGCCACCAGACTGGGCCATGGGGTGACCGTCTGCCCCCAGCTGACCTTCAGTGCCCATCCCTGTTTCCCAGCAGCCCAAGGACAGGCAGAGGAGGTGCCTTGAGGCAGAGGAGGTGCCAGACAACATCCCAAGCCAGCACAGGAGCCCTTTCATCCCCAGCCCCACTTGCCCGCTGAAGTGAAGCTTCTTCCCCAGGACGCCCTATCCCACGGTGCCGGCGAGCCGCCCGCTGCTGGCAGGCAGGTGTCGGCACTGGGTCCCGGTGCAGGCACAGACACATACGGCCCTTTCTTCGCCCCTCGGCCCCGCGTGCGGCTCGGCGCTGGCAGGCAGGTCTGCGCCGCACAATGCGCCTCCTTGTTCGCCCCAGCCCAGGGCCGGCTTGCGGGGAATGGCAGGGAATCGCCTCCGTTTCCTGCTGGAGTTTTATTACATTCACCGTATAAATAAATAAATATGATCCAGAGGAGAAGGGGAGAACCACAGGGCAGCCTGGAGCCAGGCGGGACGTGGGCTGGGGCTGAGCCCTGCAGCACCCCAGGAGGGGGTAGGGGGGTCCCGGGATGCTCCACAGTGGCTGGGCCCCCCAGGATGTCCATGCTCCCCACGTCGGCACCAAGTCCCTCGTGTCTCTCCAATGAGCAGCTGAAATCCCAGCAAATGCAATCCAGGAGGCAGCTCCACAGCCCCGGGGCCGCTGCAAGCACCTGGCGAGGACCCTGGCCACCGGCACCGCTACCTGGCTGGAAGAGAAACCTTCTCCCAGGCAATTTGGGAAGCGTGGGAGTGCCCTCAAGCCCTGCCACCCCCAAGGCCAGCGCTGCACATGCTCATGGCCCAGCAGAAAGCTCCTGCATCCTCAGCCCACTCTTGCACACGGCTCACGTGTTGCTTTGCCACCTCTGAATGGTGCTGTGAGCCAAGCACATCTGCTGCACTGGTTCAAGCTGGTGTGGGCTCATGGGCAGGATGGTGGGGTACCTTGGTAGGGACACGCCAAAGCAACCCCCAGGAAGCAGGAGCACCCCTGCAGAGCCAAGCCCAAGCCCATGCTGTACTGCCCCAGGCGCGGAGACGGCTGCAAGGACTGGAACTTGCTGGTAATGGTTTTAACATACTATTGAATGGGCCAAACTGCCCATTTGGTTGCTAAGTCAAACCAAAGGTGTCTAGTGCGACCTCAAGGCCTGCAACCTCCCTTGGGTGCCCCATAACCACAGATGGCCTTTCGCTGGCCCCCCGCTTGCTGACAACGCCATTGGTGCTGTGGTCAAAGTCCTCCATGTGCTCACTGCAAGCTTCAGCACAGCCATGGTAGCTGGATGCAGACACCTTCCTCCAAGCTGCATGGACTCGTCAGGGTGGTCTGGGAACAATTTCAGCACTTCCAGTGCTTTTGGGTTGGATTTGTTTCAACTTCTCCAGGTTCGGACCAAGAGTAGTGAGCAGGCTGGAGCAGACCAGACTGAAGCTCTCCCATCTTTGCAGCCTCTAGTTGAGTATTTGTACATGCCTGAGATCTCGCTGTCCTCTTCCCTCTTACTGCACAGAGTTTGTCAGCGCTGGGAAACGCTGTGTTGCATTTCTTCTCTTCCCAGGCCCCAAATCAGTCCATGTTGAGGTCACTATCCTCTTTCTGATGGTTCTTCCCCAAGGTTAGGTCACTTCTTGCTCTTGACAAACCATCTGGTACCAGCATCTTCCTCCCTGACCTGGTTCCTCCTTGAGTACCTCTCTCATCTTTTCCTCTCCACATGGACCGTGCTATGAAACCATCATCTCTAACCTGGCCAGAGGAGCAGCTCCAGGGGGAAGTCCTTCAGCCATGTCTCTAATCTGCTTACCAGGGTGCCACCGTTGTGCAACAATTTCCATCGAAACCTCCATGTCCTGGCAGAGCCAGCTCAAGGGACACTGAATTTTAAGGACTTTGAGGCAACAGATTTTCTGTTCTGCTTGAGATGAACCCGGAGCCCTTCTGCCCCGCTGCCTCCCACCACCTGCAGGCTTTGGACTTCATGTCCAAACGGGTGTTTCCTGATCGGTCGCTCTGCTCCTCATCGTGCCCAGCTGGTCAGACGGGCTCTTACACCCCTGAGTGATCAGCAAACACCCCTCGCCTGCCTGGCACCCGCCTGCAGCCCCACACCTCACCCACAAACACTCCACTGGGAAGTCTGGACCCGATCCCAGTGGGACCCCTGGGGGAGACACGATTCAGGCATGGGCAATACAAAACAGTGAAGAATTAAACCCAAGATGACCCAAGTGTGTTCCAGACAAGCGAGGTGAGGTCCTCACCATCCCCTGCAGCCCCGCTTGGACCAGCCAAGGACCACCCCGACCCCCACGGCTGCCTGGGCACCCTGTCCCTCCAGGGCAGCACTGGTGGGTGCAGGCAGGCAGGGAGCCTGGGAGTGTGCATCCCACCGGGGAAGGACTTTGCTACTGGAATGGCACCAGCGCGACCTACTTCTAGCTTAAAAACATCCTAATATGCAAACATTTATGAAAATACTCAAGAATGCAAAGTTTAACCAAAAAATAGCAGCGCCATGGTGGGTAAGCCAGTTGCCTCCTTTTCTTTTCCAAAAAATATTTTCACAAGACGGGGCAGTGCCGCTTTAGGCACATCATGGCATCGAGAGCTCAAGACGGCAACTTGGAATGGAAACCCTCAGGTATGTCAAACAAAAATACTATTTACCGTTCACTTACTAATCCTGTTCTCCTCTGGGGGAAAAAAACACAAAGCTCCCATATTTATTTAGCAGAACTCAGCACTTTTGGGTTTTGCCGATGGCGCCTAAATATAGTTCGTGAGAAACAAATAATCTTTCAGGGATTTCTGCTCCCTCCACCTCTCCAACCACCTTTCTTTAAAGGTCAGGCAACTGCGGTGAAGGCTCTCACTCCAGCTGGCAACCCCTGGGTATGAGTCCTGAGCTAAGAAAAGGTGCTTTCTTGATGTGTCACCAAGTCTGTGAGGTGGGTCACCCACCCCCTGGGCTCCTCCAGCAGTGCTGGGGGTGGGCTGCGGGACAGCTCTGCTCTGTCCCCATTCCCAGCCCCAGCCAGTCCCTCTCCTGCCCCTGCAAATGGCACCGACCCTCCGGGCATGTGCCAGGTCACCTTTCGGTGAAGGCTTGCTCGCTGTTATTGGGGAGGTCAACATCTGCAGATGACATCTTGTCCCAGAGCAGTGCCAGACCACGTGTCCCAGCTCCCTGGGTGCTGGTGCATCTCCCCAAGCTGGAGTGAAATGCTTGCTGCTGCTGGACACAGTGAAGGCAGGAGAGCTGCTGCCCAGCCGGGACCACATCTCCACGGGAGGGAGGAGAATGGAGATGGCTACGGGGATGGGACAGGAGAGAAGAGGAAAGAACAAAAGGGTTAAAGACAGGGTGACCCCTCGCACTGCTGAAAGATTGTGGCAAAAGGAGTCCATCTAAGTATTTGCAGAGGATGAAAACTGAGCTGAGTCTCTTCTCCTGATGTTCAACCTGCGTGTTCCTGCCCTCTGCCTTGTCCTGGGGTACCCCTGAGTTATCTTTTTCCCCCTCTCCATCCCTAATCCTTTTGCCCTGTCCAATGGGCAAAGAACCCAGCGCTGGTGATGGCAGGCAGAACCAGCAGGCCCTAGCAGCCCTCGAAACTTCCAAAAACCAGGACTGGAAAACAAACATGCCTCCAGGGACACAGCAGAGACTGGCCTGAGGGAACGCCACATCCCATCGCACCGCTGTGGCTGCCTGCAAGTCACGCCAGCAGCACCGAGGGCAGAGGCCAACTGCCCTCTCGGATGGGTTCAAGCCACTCTGCACCCAGCTCATGGCTCCGAGGAAAGCCAGGTTTGCTGCAAACTCCCCAGGAGCAGCAATGAGGTGCCCAAGCGGGATTTTGGATATCTGCATGACAAGAGGGATGGCCTCGGGTGGCAAAAGGGCTGCTGCCCCAGCTTGTCCTCGCCGAGAGGCACGGCAGGGAGCTGTAGCACAGCAGCAAACCTGAGCCCAGCCCCGTGCTCCCTGGCCTAGTGGGTCCCCTGGCATCTTCCGAGCATCCCCAGCCCACGTGAGCCCCGCGGGGCTGCCAGCCCATCCCGTGGGAGCCAGGAAGGCAAGGCAGCGCTCTGCCTGTGGTGCTGCCCTGCCTCACACCAAACCCCCATCCCCCATCCACCCTGGGAGGGGACACTCCCCAAAACCATGGGGGTTTGGTGTAGACCATGTCCATGTCCTGCCCCACACTGTCCGGCAGAGCACGGACTCTGCCCTGGCAGGCGTGTAACGTCCCACACACCCTGGCAAAGCAAACTGTTCCCCCCCAGCCCCGCTCGCCTCCCCTCCCACCCTCTCTCCCCTCCTGGCCACTGCATTTTCTGCCCTCACTGCAAACTCTCCAGCACAGGAAAATGTGAGGCCATGGAAAACCAAGGTGGTTCCCGGCAGCCGGGCCACCTTCCTCCTCCTCAGCCCCTTCGTCTTGCAGATCACAGGTTGCCCAGCTCCTGGCATCTCCGGCGTCCCACCCCAGCTGGGCTGCCTGCTCCCCCCGCACCACAGCTCACCACCCCCTGGCAGGACCCTGAGTCCCCCAAGCTGCAGAGAGCCGGTTTTGGGGCTCGCTGAGGGTTTCATGGAGCAGCCAGAGCGCCAAGGGCGAGAACGCTCAGGAGCGAAAGCTCGGTGCTGCCAGAGAAGCCCCTGTGGCTTCCCCATCCACCCTTCCCTGTGTTGCTCCAAGCCCGGGTCCTACATAGGTACATCAGCTCCAGCCTTCGTGACCTCTGCTGTCAGGACCGGCCCCGCCAGCGAGCAGCATCCCTGGCGCACACGAGGCCAGGGAAGCGCCAGTGTCTCTCCCCTCCGGCCTCGCTGCGGGGAGCAGAGCTGGGAATCGCCCTTTCCCCACCACGCTGGGCAGCGCACCCAGCACTTCTCATTCCCCAGCTGGGTCAGGATCCCACCCTGAGCTTTCAGTCCTATTTTAAAGCAAATTTGGAGTCTCCTTTTGCCCACGTCCCTCCACCTTCTCCAGACACCCCCCATCTGCCAGGTACAGTTCCTGTCTGGCTTTACGCAAGAGGATGCTCCTTACTGGGGGAGAGGCAGGGGAGACACTGGGGTACACTGGACACAAGGTGTGCCTGGGAAGGGGGGACAGACCAGCAAGACCCTGGAAAAACAGCTCAAGTCTGATTTACCTTTTCCCAAAAGCTGGAAAAAAAGAAGTCCAGGAATATCAGAGAGCTCCCACTTCCCTGCCAGTGCTGGGGAGAGTGAGGGCAGCCCTGCTCTGTGGTAGGGGAACAGAACCCCAGCCATTTGGGGTGCCAGGCTGGGGGGCTGCCCCACAGACCGTGGCACAGGTCACCAACCAGGGTATGAGCTCCCCCCCGCCCGAAGCGCTCTCTCCCACTGTTGTCCCCCCCAGCTAAGGGACTGGTCCTCAGCATCTGGTTGACTCAGAGCAGGATCTTGTGTGCCTTAAACTCCCACACGGCAGAGGCGTAATGGGAACTCGTGAGGAAGGAGAGGTGCCAAGGGTCCGGCGTGGCATCAGCTGGGTCCAGCTCCAGCAGCTTTTCCGTGGCCTCTCTCCACAGCCTGACCCGAGTAATCCCCAGAGCAGGGACCTGCTCACATCTGCAGTGGGGACGGCCACCACACTGGAGAAGGACAAGCAGGGCCAGTTGAGGGGTTGGGGATGCTCGGTCTTGCACAAGCTGGACTCTTCCCAAGAGCATCTTTAACTGAGAGCTACATCATCCATAGGGAGCTCCCTTGGCCATGGTCCCTGCTCTGGATGGGGATGCTTATGTCAGCCGTCAGACAGCACTTGGCCCCAGGAGCCACAGCAAACAGACGTACGTTTGCCGAAACAACTGCTAATTGTTCCCGATCAGGGCCAGGTCTTGAATACTCATCAGTGCATGGCACCAGCCCTAATGCGTTTCACAGGATGGTGAGGAATGGTGGCAGCGGAGCAGGAGGAAGGCATCCCGCCGCCAGCGCCTGCCCTGCCGAGGCAGGGATTTGTATTTACGCTGCTTTCAGGGAAAAGGAAAACACACACTGGGCTCCTCCGGGCTTTCACAGCAGCTCCTTGAGGGATGGAGCAGGGATCCGGGCGTCCCGAGGGATCCCAGCACTCCCTCAAGCAGCAAGCGCAAGTGCCAGCGCAGGGGTCCCTTCTGTCCCAGCCCAGCCAGTCATCCCCCCTCTGCTGTGACCAGCTGCCTTTGGGCAGCCCCAAAAGCCAGCAGCTCCTGGAGCTGGGGCTGCGGGGAGGGCACAAGCTCAAGGGCAGCACCAGCCTGACCCAGCGATGGGATCTCCCTGGCCGGGCTGGGCTGAGAACACCCAAGCAAGGGCACCAGGGACTGCACGGCTGCTTGCTGCCACCCCACACCCCTGCATAGCTCAGAGGGTGCAGCCATCCAAAACCACCCAAATGTGTCAAACAACCAAAAAAAGAGCTTGCCTAGGCTGTGGATGCCCTTGGAGGAGCTCAGGCAAGAGGGACGCAGAGCTGTTTCACCAGGACCATGAAGGCTGAGCCAGACATCCAGCTCTGTGTGTGACACCATCCCCAGGAGCAGCTCTCTGCTCCTGCAGCTCACAGGGTTTTTCCCAAAGCCGGAGACAAAACCTTATGGGTTTTGCAAAGCCCAGAAAAGCAGCGGCACAGCGAGATGACGACATGGGGGTCCAGCTGCACCCAATGCCTCAAAATCCACCCAACAGAGAACAAGCTCCCAAAACCTCACAGATCCTGGAAACACCTCTGCCACCAAACACCGGCGTGAGCCGAGCAGCCAGTGCAGCACATGCGGGGTTCCCTGCGGCTGGGCCTCAACTCTGCCGGATGGGTTTGCATCTGGAAACACCAGCCCGGGCTGCCAGGAGCCCCCGGGGAGCCTCTGCTCTGCTGCGGGGGAAACCCCCTTAGTGACCACACTGCAAGGGGGGGACAGTGTACCCCAAATTGCCCCGTAAGCAATGGACGCCTCCTCCATCACCCGCAGCCGCTCGCACCAGGCACTGCTGGGCCGCTGCAGCCAGTGCTGCCGGCACGCTAGGGAAGAAAGGAATTTCTGTGTAAATCCCATTTACTGTCGGGTTTCTCACTTCCCCTCCAGCAGACAATCCCGGCCCTCAGCGCAGTGCTGCATGAAGGGGCTGTTTAATATATTTTTGGAAGAAGGGGGGAAAAAAAACCCCTCTCTGAAAAGAGCCTCTTTCAGCTAATAATGAAGTGAATATTATATTAAGAGTGAAAACATATTCAGGGTAACTTACAGAGGGAGACAGAAAACCTTTTCATAACACCCTGGCCACAAACACAACTGCCAATTAAACCAGCTTCGTTCGCTGGCCTGTGCCAACACAAATGAGGGGGCAGGGGAATGGAGCACGCTGGAGCCAGCGCATTCGGTGCCCGGTTGGGCTCGGCCATGGCTGGCGGCACCGAGGGGTTTCCGCTCTGCTGACTTTCAGAACCAGCTGTCAAAATAAAAAGGCACAAGTGCCCTGTCCCTGCACAGGGACACAGGGTGCCTGGCAGAGGCGAGGGGCTCCAGCACCACGGGGTCCTCGGTCCCTGCCCACGGCAACCCCTTCTGCCTCTCCTCTGGTCTGCATCGCCGCACTGCCACCAGCGGAGGGGACACGGCGGGTGGCAGGAGCCCCCCAGCACCCAGCCCAAGGGAGCAGCAGGATTGCTCCTGACCGCGGTGGACAGTGCTGAGCCACTCACCCAGGCAGAGCTGATGGGACCAGCCCAGGCTCAGCTGCCCCATGCATCACATGAAGGTTTACAAGGGGTGGAAGCTGCATCTCCCACCCCAACACCCTCTGCCAGGGGGAAGGAGACCTGCGACCAGCCCACAGGGAGCTCAGACTGTAACAGGAGGTGCCAAAACATGGAGCACTTTCCAGCGTTCCCATCCCCACTGACGGGTTCCCATGTGCCCTGGATGTCTCACCCTATCTTTCGTTCTGCCATCCCATGTGGTTTGGTTACCTGCTGGCAATCTCAGCCTACCCTCACTCCCAGCAGAGCACAGCCCATGTGCTTGAACACACAACCTCGTGGGGATATCAACACCCATCAACGCTCTCCAGGGTTTCCACATCAGTTGCCACTGGAGGGGACAGGCACCGAGTGGGGTCTCATTGCCCTTGCTGTGTCCCCTGGGGGCTCACCAGCATGGAGGAGGGCTGCAAGGGGGGGCAACAAGCTGGGAGACCTGACCCACAGGTGACACACAGGGGTTGTGATTCATACTTCACATAGGCTTTATCTTTGTCTTGCAGCCCAAGGAGCTGAATCGATGGGTTGAGGGTACACAACATCTCAGGTTTTGGTTAAACACCCACGCTAGGAAAACATCATATGATATCAGGTAATACTTTAATTGAGCAAATGTTCGGCAAAGCTTAGGAGCTGCAAGTTGACATTTGATAAACCCAAACTGGAAATACAAGACCACTTTCGAGCTGTAACCAAGCTTTGGAACAGATTCTCCAGGGAACATGCTGAAGATGTTTGTCAAACTATTGGGGGGGGGGGGGGGGGGGGGGGAGGCATTTTAGCCAAAAGTAAAGATTCCAGTAGCAAACTTCTCACAGGCCTGCATTTTTTGATTAGCCACATTAAGTGTGGTTCTCTGTAGAGATTTTGGTCTGCTTTGCTCAAGGACTTGTTCTGTTTCAATGCCAAGTCAAGATCCAAACACTTCTTTGATTTTGCCCAGAGGCTGAAAGTTTGTATGTCTTCCTTTAATTAAAAAAAAAAAAAAAAAAAAAAAAAATCAGGAAAGTAATTTTTGGCCATTATTTGGTAAAGAAAAATGGAGAAATGCACTTCATCAAAGTCTAGTTAACCATGGGAACTCTCTCATACAGCAGTAAACTGGCCATCAACCTGGAGAGGGACTCTAGGTCAAATGCAAGTTACCAGCCTGGGCTGGGCGACAGCTCAGGGAAGGGTGGTTAACCTTTCCTGCAGCATGCACCGCTGGCAGCAGGCAGCTGACAACAGAAGCAGGACTTTCAGAGACTTACAAAGCTCCTTACCATGCCACAGCAAGCCACCCCACCGACATATATTTCTACACTTCAGATTTAGCAGGCGTGACACCTTCCACAATGAGTTTTGTCCCTACAGTTTGGAGAGCAAAAGGTTCTGCCTTTGCAAGGTCATAGATGGACACGAAGGCGCCAAGTTTCCATTTGCAGATCCAGCCGCCCGTGCTCGCTCAACCCAAGCACCCAAAGGCCATCAGAGAAGTGCCAGTACACCCCATGTCAGAGCAGATGAAACTCCATGACCAGCACAGCTGTCTCCTGCTGGAAAACTTGGCCACATTTATGTCTTCAGACCTATCTTATCCCAACAGTCAGGAAGCACAAAGTTCTCCCCTTCTTGTAGGGAAGAGGCATCAACTTCCGATCAAAGGAAGTTATGGGAACAATTTGTACAGAAAAGAGACCAATATCCAGATTTAAAGCCCATCAGAAACAAACCCCTGAACCACTTGCCATTGGCAAAGCATTACGAGGGAGGCATTGCCATCTAGCGTCGACCCAGGAAACAGGACTCAGTAAGACATCCACCTCCCCTTACCACCAGCCCAACAGGGACTGACGGGGGGGGACAGTTTTAATACGCTCCTGGAAAAGAGCAACGCCAAGCAGATGGGACAAGGCTGTCCGTGACAGGGGGACAGCTGGGAAGCCCTGGCCGCAATGGCTGTGGAAGTCCAAACCCAAGAAGCTAGCCCCTGGACAAGCAAGAGCCCAGCCCAGGCTTGTGATCTTTTAATCAGAGCAGGCGATTTGAATTGCCAGCCCAGCTCAGTTAAGTCTCACCAACAACCTTCCATACAACACTTACTTTTCAGGTGCATTATCACTGCATGCTATTCATCAGGACAAAGCATTGCACTGTATGATTAAGAGAATTAGTATCATACAACTCCATTTCTTCCTTTCTGATCATCAGGAAGGCTCTTGGAGTCTTCTGGAAAAAAGCAGATGTGGGAAAAAACTAATCACTGGATTATTCCTAGGGGACAGATGAAAACCCCAAACCCTGCACTCCCTTTAGGTCTCTCTTCTTCAAACTAAGCAGCACAGCAAGATTTAACCTCCTCTCAGAGACCAAGCCATCCTTTCTCCAAAAGCACAGAGGACCAGAACAAGTAGACAAGCAGCAGGGTCCAGAAGTGTGCTCGCAATGTGCTGCCAACCCAAAGCTTTCCTAACCTTTCCCCCCCCCCCCTCCTCTTTGGGGCATCCTACAGAGAGGACATTTTATTTTAAGACACCATCAGTGCGTGGTGGTAAGGAATCCAAAAGCCATAAAGACTCTGGCAGAACAAGAACACTTCAGACATTTCTCCCCTGGCAAGCGGCCACCTTGGATCACACTGACCAGAGGCAACCCTCCCTGCCCAGCAAGTCAACAACAAGGCACTGAATCATGTTTAGAAGACATTATCCATGCTAGTCGAACACGGGCAGGACAAATACCATGAAAACATCGTTTCATGTTACCAAGTTCCTCCTCCTCCGTGACTTCTTGCTAGTTTCACATTTACCTGCCACTGTCTCACTAAGATGCATTTGATTTTGCATTTATTAAATCTCAGCCACACCACAAAGGCATATGTTCAAGAGATGCTGGGACTACACAGTGGATTTTGCTCCAAAAGGAAACCAACTTGATTGAAACTAGAGAAGTCAGCAACATTTGCAGGGGATAAAGATGGTATTAAGTAATTTGAAATTTAGTATCAACATTCACAGGAACATTCAGCCAAAACAAAGAGCATAACATGCTGTTGCCCAAGAAGGGAGCTAGCTATACAGCAACAAACCAGACCCTATTTCCAAATTCCAGCTCCTTACACTGAAAGGGAGACATTAGTCACTCTTGCACAATAAATTGGCACAAGTCCTGCCAGTGTTAGTCCTCAGGTCGGTTTATTTTCTCAGAACAAAAATATCAAACATAATTTTTGAAAGAACAACCTGTATAAACAATACAAAGCTTCCTGGCATCCTATTCCCATTTACAGATTCCCTAAAAGCAGCCCAGAACCTGCAAGAGGTAGGATGTCAGGAAAGAGTTTTCTTCAAATAGCGTGCAGGGGAGAAGAGAGGGAATGCCTTCCTCTCTCCTACAGCAGGACTTGGTTCTTCTGGAAACAGCCTCAGAATAATGCAAACAAAACCAACTTCAGGAAAACCAGGTTGTATATGAACACAGAACCTCCACTTCACACTCTCAAAACAAGACAGTGCTTTTGCCCCTTTTCCCAAAACGTAGATGCGATGCTGAGATCTCCATGTGCCCAGAGGTAGGTCTCCTTCCTGTCCAAGAACCACTCTCTTCATCAGCTGGCAAGGTCCTAGGATAACAAAATACCACGGTCAGTGTCCCACAGGGATCACCTGTACATTTTACTCCATTTTAGCATTAAATGGTCAATTGTTAAAAGCACACATCTACAGTGGCCCTGAAAGAAACACCCAGAATTTTGTGGATTAGCACCAGTTGGAACAGGCGCAGCGAAATCCCCGTAACATTCAACTTCCTCACATAGGACTTGGAGGAAACTGAGTATTAAGTGACAAGAGCTCAAAACTAGCAAGTCCACCTCAGAGAAACCCTGAGAACACCCTTCAGGCCACCTCCCTTCCTGTATGGGGTCATCCATGCTACCCAGCACTTGTGCTTTTCCAACCCTGTTCTGGGAAACCCAGTGCCTGTATACTTACTCTTTGCCTTTGGGAGATAGTGCTGTGTCTCCTAGAAGATTCACCATTCTCCTCATCTGAGATTTCTATTGCTTCTCACCGTATTTACTTGCTCCCATCTTCCCCCCCTTGCCCACAGCCCCTTCCTGTTTGTAGGGCATGACCACCAAGAGGCCTGGCCACACCACTGCGACACCGGCAATGGATCACAAAGTACTCCAGCATTTTGTTCTTTGTTAGCTCCCCTGCCCCACCGCTCTCACCTGCAGTTGGGTCCTCATCGGTCTTGGAGTCCTGGCACACACCGAGAAGGTGACAGATTCTGTACCCAGCAAAGCCTCTCTCTCTCATCTGCAGCCCCCACCCCATCCCTCTCCCTCTTTAGGGTCACAAGAGCTTCACTAGAAGGAAATCAGTATCTAGGCGTAGGGTCAGTTTTCTCTGGATATAAACCAGAACTGTTTCTAAGCTGTGATTCCCCCCCGCCTCTGTATTTCAAAGGGGAATCTCTTGGGTCACTGATCAGGACTTGGATCACCGGCCTCACCTTCTACATGGCTACACTGACCTTGCTGCCAAAAACTCACCTACTCCTTCAGTGTCTCTCCCAACCATGCTTCTCCTCTGCCTCTCCACCTGCAAACAGAACCAGCACCTTCTCCTCCCTGGCCCTTGCTAGCTGTTTGAATTGGTTTTCAAGTGCTGGTCTAACACCACAAGATCTGCGGTACACACAAGCATAACGTGGAGTTCCCTCTTGTTCCCAAAGCCATTAAGCACCTGGGATAACACACGCTCAGCACACATATTCATGCTGCTTTCTGATGTGCCTGTTCACGTATTTCAGCATCCTGCTGCTCACAATGTTGCTGCAGCTGGCACCTCTGAGATACTCAGAGGAATACTGATACAGAGGGTATTTCCCTGATTTGTCAGAGTGCAAATGGTACCAAAACACTGCTGAAAAGTCAGCCTCATCCCTCCATCATCCATAGGATGAACAGCAGAAGAAAAAGAAATAAATCAGAAAAATCACTCGAAGCCTTTCCACACAATAACCCATTATCTGTCTCCTACAGAACTTCTGAGGATCAAAGGAGGTACGTTCAAGAGATGCCCTATCTTCTCTCAGCTCAAGAATACCAGGAGCCCAAACCAATTTTTGACACTCTTTCAGCAGCTGTAGCCACTACAGCTTGCTCAGCCAGCTCAGCTGCAGTGGTGATCTCTGCAAATGTAAATCAAATTACTAGTAGCAAAATGGGGAAGCCCGCTCCTTAGAGGATATCAACTTACAGACTGCTAACCAGAAGGCAAAAAAAGCAGTAATTGTGAGGAAAACAGACACTTTACAGACTAAGGATGAGAAGATGAAGCATCACATGATGCTCAAAATCCACACCTCATTCATTATACATCCTTGAAAGGCACCGCAGGATCACAGGATAATTAGGGCTGCAAGGAACATCAGTAGGTCTCTAGTGCAAGCTCCTGCTCAGAGCAGGGTTAGCTATGAGGTCGACTAGATTACTCATCTTCCTCCAATGACCCTGAAGAAGCTGGGTTTTAGTTGGTCTGCATGCTCAGAGCCACACAAAACCCATGACTCAAATGCCACCCTGCCAGAAAACTATGAGTCTGAACCAGGACAAATGTGTCTCTCTCAAGGGCTGCCCCCAATTTAAAGTTTGGGATAATAAAAGCACAAAACAGTCAAGCAACTTTCAAGATTTCAAGAAACACATGAGTAAAGACTTCTACCCTAGCACAAACTAGGATCCACAGTAACAAGTCAGTGCAGGGTCACTGTCCTGGTTCACCCAGACTCATGAAATCCATAGCACAGTCTCATTTAACAGGCCACCTTTTATTGCCAAACCTTCCAAAACTGGGGATTAACAAGGTTCATTGTAAAACAAGATATTCACAGTCAGCTTCAGCACTGGCAGTGCTTTCTAGTATCTACCCTGACCAGGAGAAGGAGGAGAGGAAGTTTCTAAAGAAGGAAAACTACTGGAGGACACTACAGCTGATCTCTCCTCTTTGAAAATGAATCAGAGGTAGAAATGCTTAAATCATTTCTCCAGTTCACAGCATAAAGTTCTAGCAACTAGGACAAGGAAAGAAAGGTTTCCACAGCAGAAAAAAAATCATTATACTTGATGTGCTGTAGTGTTCTGCACGTTATTAGAGAAAAGCATCTTTGCTTCTGTTAAAATGCAACTGACTTCTACTCTGCTACTTGTCAGTCTGGTATTATCCCCACACAGCACTTCCTTTTATGTGTCCCTGATAGGCATACTTAAAAGATAATCACTTGATATTTCCACTGGCTGTTAGTTGTGGTTTGGGGTGCCTAGCTGGGTATAAAACCCACAGCTACTGAGACTTCTCGTGCACCATAAAAACAAAGAATCAAACTGTGAGTCTTCTGGTTTCATGACTGCTATTTGAAGTAATAAAGTCTTTACATGGAGCTAATTAAAAAAATACTCAAACTGAAACCCTAAAGCCATTTCAAGGAGTGTTTGATCAGTTCATCTCTTTCATTTCCACCTAATGGCTACACAATCAAAAGAGAAGTGGAGGGGAAACACACGGCCCTGAAGACGCAGAGAGCTGGATCGTGTTCAAAGTGTTTGCTGCTCCTGCACGTAGGAGAACAGCACGCTCTAACCAGGACTCTGCTCCAATATTTGTCTCCTTCCCTTAACAGCAGGTTGGCAGCAACTCAGCCACAAAAATGAGCAAGGCACACACTCACTTTGAAGTTCAGACAGAAGTCTGTTGGTACCAGCTATTTTAATTCATGCTTCAGAAAGATGAGGCAGTCGATCATCAATTTATAGTAAGCAACATGCCAGGTCACAGGTCATTTACAATCACAGTCACCTTTACTCTGCATTAAAGCCATAATTAACAGTTAATGTTTAACTAAGGCTTTAAAATTTGTTTAAGCTGCTTGCTTGCACGAAGAACTGTTGCTGCCTCTTCCCCAGCTCCCCCTTTCCTGCCTCCATCTCTAACAGGGCTGCAGGGAAGTATCATGTAGGCACCAAACACAGCAGATAAAATTTTTGTCAAAGCACGAGGAAACTGGAAAGTAAGAAGCATACACTTAAAGCATAGCTCCTGCCAGTTCAGCCCTCATTACACCCATGCTTTGAAGCAGCAGCTTCCAACAGCTTTGCACCAAGATAACCCTCAGCAAGAAGAGCGCTCCTCAAGAGAAGTAATCAAGTCATCGGCTTCGTGGAAGGCAGCCTGGAAGGCTGGCCTGGCTTTTACATCCCAGAGAAGTGCCTTTAAAGGACATTCAGAGAAACATAGCCTCCACATGTCTGTTATGGGAGACAGAATGCCTTTCTTTCAACACTTCTGTTCAAATCTAAATAGGATTCTCACTGACCATGGAGAAGAGAAAGGAAGGAAAGTTTTGACTTGGTAATCAGAAGGATACAGTACATCTCACACCACAGCTCCACATCAGCATGCTGGAAAAGTAGATGTTACGTGCACACATTTGGAGCATAGATCAGCAAAAGAGCTAAAACCTTCTTGAACAGCAATTGTCCAAGAAGTGCTCTTCACTCAAACCCTGACAAGTCCAAAAGGAACTGCCACTCTGGAATGACAGCCTGGAGAAAAACCACTGCTACCAGGAGGTGAACAAGCTCCTTCTGAAACACACCATGTGGACCCCACGAGAGGTTACTGACAGGCTGCAGCTCTCCTGAATGGCGAGAAGAAAGCCCAGCAACAGCTAGGGTGCTATCAGCTAGCTGATAACAAGATGTGCTGGGCAATCCATCCTGATACAAGAAGAAACAGCTATTTACAACGCCAGGCTATCATGGTTTTATCTGGACAATTATTAGAGGGAACATGATGTATCGCCACCCCAGGGAGCCTGTCTCTGAGCATGTGACATGCCATCAGAAAATTACCTAGTTAGGGTACCACTTATCTGCTATCTACGGAAGTGATTCTGCAGTCGGCCATACCCTCATTTCTCTCTCTAACATGTAGTTTGGGGATGTCCAGCTGTTAGTGCTTCAAGTGGAGTCACTTTTATAGCCAAGATGGCTGTGAAGCCTATCTTCAGAGTGCAGTAGCACACAAGCATGCAGACGCTCAGAGACTCCTCACATGTGAAGGCTTGAGCAGGCTCCGACTACCCCATCAGAGGTGCACCAGATGTCCAAATTCACAGATGAAGGTGCAAGGAGCAGATGTGCTACTCCTCATTTATATAACCAAGCTATATGAACTTCCATTGCCATCTGAAGATCTGTGCTTGTACACTTTTTTTCCTCAGGATGGTGGATTTTTTGTTTTTGCAAGTCAATTTGTCATGATCGTCAGCTCTGCAAAGGATCCACAGCAAGTTTCAAGCACTGCTTGTATGCTAGACAGACAGCTCAGTGGCAGGATGAATTCTCCAGAGATCTTTAACAAGTCTCGACTCCAAAGACCCTGAATGCTGATGACATGCACTACCATCCTGAACCTGAGGTGATGGAAGAAGGATCTGTCAAGTCTGCTCAGATCTGTGATAGGACAAGAATACCTAAAGAAAAAAGGAAAAACAGAAAGCAGAGCTCCTTTCCAAGCATTTCTAAAAAAAAAAAAAAAAAAAAAAATCCCTTAAAACAGCACCCAGACAAAGCAACAAAACAACTCGTTCAGAGAGCAAGAGGTCTCACAAGAGGGACAATTATGGGAAGGTGAAAGAAGGGATGAACTCTTCAACACACACTTCTGACTCAGAAAGAACTTCATCCAGCAAGTCTGGGCTGAAACTGATCCTTACAGCAGCTCCCAGTCCTTCAAGAACTCAGATAACTTTCATGTCAATAGTGCTCAGCATTCTGTCAAATCAACAAGTCCCTGATAAAGCAGGGTGGGTAGTGGGAGAGGCACATGAAGGTCATGTCTGCCCTTGCTGGAAATAAATCGCAGTTCTACAAACCAACTCACAGCAGTGCCAAGACACTCCCTGCCATCTTAAGCAAAAAGCCTTTCTGAAAGCAACATTCCCCGAATCTGAAGCCCTCATTAGTATCTCCTGCTTCTTGGTGCTGACAACCACAAACATTGTCTTTTTGCAAAGTGCTGTTGCCACTCTGTCGGACACAGCAATCAATGCCCTGGTGCTGTTTAAGCAGTGGTGTAGCCCCTGATCCCCTGTCAGCTGCTCTGTGTCACTGCTGATGGAAAGGACACCCCATTACGGGGCTGCACTTGGTGAATGATGCTTGGCAGCTCACAAGCAGAGGAGTATTTCTCAAAACCACAATGAACACTTTTGAGGGCACTTAGCACTTATTTTGTTAACCTCAGCTGTCTCGGTATCATCACAGCTACTACAATGCCCAGGTAGAGCATTTTAAACTCTTCCAAAGTTGTCAGTGTTTCACCACCCACGCTGTTGGAGTGGAAAGCTGGCCGGTCTCAAGACCCTGACCAGCACCAGCATGCTCTTGTAACCAGGAGAGCATCTCACCTGAAGCCTAGGGTATCAGGTCATTAGAAGTTTGCAGTTTCATTTGAACAAAGTGGAGACTGTGGAATAAGCAAAAAAAAAAAAAAAAAAAAAAACCCAAAACAAAAAAAAAAAAACCCCACCATACCTATGGAAGGCCCCCCCCCCCCCCCCAAAAAAAAAAATCAGCCACCACGGCATGGCTCACACCACCATCATCTGAAGTTGGTTTTTTTTTCCCCAACTATGTGTTGAAGTTACCTTCTGTGGTGCTCCAGCTCCCCTCTGCTCCAAATGCTGCTACAGGCTCTGACGCCTCTTCCCAGTGGCAGAGTCCTCAGTCCAGTGCCATGCTGAAGCAGTGAGACACAGGGACACCCACATTCAGTGACACTGACCCCAGTGTGGGTAGGATACACGGGTACACCAGCCAGGCCACAGCTGGTCCACGTCCACGTGCAGTGATTTAGATCATTGAGCGTGTCTGCTCAGGATGAGAGGTCACCGAAATAAGCAGGCAGTGAAAAACATCCTTCGCTCTTTGGAGGTGGCAGTGTCCTCCAAGGCCAAGAGGATATGAGATTCTTCATATAGGCATGGTTACAGTTCTCTACACTCAACACTCCTTTGAGAAACCGGACTAGAACAAGCACACAACAGTAAAGTATGGAAAAAGGCCCTTTGTTTTGCTGTATAAGGCACGATTTTTAAAATCCCCAGATTTAAGACTAAGAGAAATAGATAGGAACAAGATGCTGCTTCTGCTAGTTCAGAGAGGAAGTCTGGAGCACCCCAGATCAGCAGGACTGGCAGCCAGGCTTGCCAGTTCTGCCTGGGTTGGCAAGAGCCCCAGGAGAGCTGCTGACCACTGTCTGTAATGCTGCAAGAACCAAAAGCAGCACTGCAGACTTCCATGCTTCAGCTACCAGCACAACTAAGCTGTAACCTGATCCCAGGCATATGAGTCACAGGCACCTGCAGCAGACTCCCATCCGAAATCAGTTTGGTCCCTGCCTACTTGGGTATAGGTTTATCCAATTCGCCTTTTTAACCATCAAGGTAACAAAACATTTTGCCTTACACTTCATATAGCTTATCTCAACTGAAAGATGGGGAGTGGAGAAAGGAGACTTTCAAAATGGTACTTCAGAGAAAACCTTAAAATAACCACGTGTCTCCTTGCTGCTGGAAGTGAAGGCCAGTAACTCTGAATGCTCTGCAAAACTAAAACTTTCTTCATAAAGAAATTCACATCTTACACATAGACCATTCTCTTTAAACTCTACCTGCATGATAAACCAAGTATTATCATGGGAATTAAAATATCTTTTTCACTCTCTACTGATTTGTAACAGCAGCATATTTTATCTTCCATGTGCTGGCAAAAGCTCTGAGAAATAAAAGCCCACACAGGGGTATGCACTGGGGGCTCAGCCTGTCCTTTTGAGGGCAAGTGTGCTGGGTGGCCTCAGTGAGGCAGACAGGAGCTTGAGGAGAAATGCAGCCAGGAACCCACTGCTACTGCACCTGGGAGCTTCATGTTTGAGCACACAAAGGGGAGCCCTAGGCTTTAGACACTTGCTAAGTCTTAGAGAGGATGGCCCTGGGCTGGGCCCCAAGGCAGTCTTCTGATGAGGCTGGAGAACCATCACTTCACCAGTGCCTTGGAGGATGGGCACGGTAGGGCACTGAGACATTGCATGGGTCCCCCTCCTTTCCATCTCGCATCATCTTTTCATTTCTAAGCATGGGCCAGACCTCCCGGTCTGGGAAAAGCCACCCCTAGAGCATTCAAACCGGGGACCCACGTCCAGTACACCTGACTGGGCAGCATGCATGTCATGGCATCCCTAAGCAGAGGTGGTGCAGCCATTTCTCCACTGACAGTTTCTACAAGAGACCAGAGCCCACCAGTCTTCCAGAGAGGTATTACTGGTACTACCACAGGCATGAACTGTGGAACTCCTCTGAAAATAAGAAAGATGCTAGAAGAGAAGAGAGCTGGAGGGAAAACAAAAAAACCCCAATGCAACAACCTTATTAAAGCTTTTCTCCTTCCTCTGCTTAGCAAGGGGAATGCTTAATTAAGTCATCCTTCAAGCCTTCCCACTCACTCCAGCAATGCTCAGCATAAAACAGATATTTAACAATTTCCTTCGCAGCACAGGACATCTCAGTGGTACGATAATTTGCATATTCTAAAGGAGAAGTGAAATTGCCGGTTCTCTGTTGCTCAGCTTTACGCAGTGGGTAGGGACAGTATCAGCAGGAGGCACATTTTAGATCTGCTCAGTAATAAGGGAGAGCAGGAGGGGAAGGAGCAAGTTGCTGTTTGCTCAAAGTCTGGAGCCTTCCCAAGGCAGGAGTTTTGACTGTGTTATGCACATACTTCTCAGTTTATTTGCAAGTCTCTTTCAGCTTATTAGGTCAGTTTAACTGGCAACTGCTGCTGATTTTAAGCCCAATTATAGTCACTTCTACCTGGTGACACAGCCCCAGTTCTGCAGCCAATTCTCACCAATTAATGGCTTCAGAATTGCTAGACCCTGCTACTTGTAGCAATCTCGAGTTTGACCTCAGAGTCATAGTTTCCTGCCATAATTTCAGCATTGTTTGTTTTCACTGGAACACTTCCCTGTGTGCTCTCAACTACTGAGACCACTTCTCCTGTGTATTGAGCCGAGATACACATTAAACGCAAGCTTTCAACTTTGGCCCACCTATAATAAAAAAAAAAAAAAACCTCAGGGACTTATCTTTCTGGGATGGAACTATCACCAAGGACCCTCTACTAGAACCCAGACATTTCTAGGGAATTTGTCCCCACTCCTCATGATTAAGTTCTCTTATCATGAAGGACCACAGCAATACAATGAGAAGAAATTCCTTTTTTTTTTTTTCCTCCTGGGTCTTTCAAACAAGAACGAACAAGCAGCTCCAATAAGCCAGCAGTTCTTAGCCCATCTGTCCTGCACTTTAGGGGACACTGAGGAGGACTTTCAGCTATGCACATCCCAGGTACCCTGGCTTGACATGTCTGCACCACACAAAGTGTACAGAGGCAGGAAAATAACCCAAACCCAAAGAGGGGCAAGCATGACACCCAAGCCACTGTGTTTGCAAGGAACTGCAGAAGGATGGATTTAAGAAAGCATTCATGCTTCTATTTCTCCCTCTGAGTATTTCCGAATTCTCCAGGAAGCATAACAAGTAGTCTTCCATTTCACCAAAGAGAAGATTTATTCTGACCTGAAACTCCATTAAGAAGGAAGAAAGTGTGTTCTGAGCAAGATGTTGTTTGTGGCAATTAAAGAAACTAGACTCTGCAGTGAGGGGGATACAGAAATACCAGGCAGAATGAAGATACTCAAGTGTGTCTGGGTTTGAGCATCATTATGCGAAACATACAACACAGCCCTGGCTTATTCAGTACAAAGAAATGAAGCTTTTGTCCCTGTAACACAGCAACTGCTGCAGAACTTACCAAAAGGTATAGCAAACCCACCTGGGAAGGAGCTCTGAAGCAGGGGGATGGATGTAGCAGTGGTTCAGAAGGGAGAAAATGCCACAACTACAGCTCCAAATCATTTAGCTGGTAAGCTGGACAATGGGTCAGGTCAATGCTTAACAAGCACCTGCCAGCTGGTATATAGGAAAGTTTTCCGTAACTGTTGGGATTCCACTGGATCATTAAACATGAGCTAGAGGCAGCGTTCACAGGCCATCTACTCACTCAATGCCTAAGACAGAAAGGATGAAGCAGGCCTGCCAGACTGACCGAGTACAGCTTGTGCCCTAAACTGAACTTGTACAAAGTTGTCAGAAAACACCAAAGAATGTTCTGCCTCAAGTCTGACTAATTAGCAGTGCCTTTGATAGAGAGCAGGAGCTCCAGCTGGAACTGCTTTGCTCCTCTCTGAATACATAATGAAGTTTTTAAGCAAGATGCAGCAGCAACCAACCTCCAGCTAGCACAAGGCCCTGCCCTGCAAGAACCTCCTCCAGCAAGGGATTTTTCTTGCAATGAATTAACAGTAGATTCTTGTGTAGGTCTCCGTGATTTATGTTTGTCTGGAAGACTTATTTTATTTTTAATACTGTAACTAAAATCAACTTTGAAGAAGGTTAGAAGTCTTTTTGACTGACAGCTGTCAATCAGCTGGGTAAGGCAGGAGAATGGCAGGAAAGCACTGTACATGTGCATCAGTAGGAGTCAGTGGAGAAACTCTGACTGATGAACAGTTCAGCCCAATCTTTAAGCTTGCCTCCAGCAGAGGTTTCCCTTTTTCCCTTCCCCTTTGCACATCAGTCTCCACTAACTGAAGACATTGTTTCCCTTGCAACAACAGCTATGTGCCATTACACCAACTGTGTGGAAATCGGCATCTTTGCAAGCCGCTTTTTGCCAAACAAGAGGTCACACAACCTTACCAGTGGAGGACCTGTTTGATGACCCAGCAGATCACCACACTCATTCAGACTTCCCACCACAAAGCAGGGTCAACTGATGCACAGATTGACACAAGAAGCTTCCCAGGGCAGGCACCGCTATGTGCTACCATCAGACACAAGAGCCAAGTCCTACAGCCTTCCAAACTGCAAGTCTCTGAAATTCAGCAAGTGGAGAATCAGAGCCTCCTTGCCAAGTCCAGAGCCAGCCACGGACTTCCTGCACACATTGGCAAGACCGCTCATCAGTCTTAAATCCCCTTTCACAGCTACTTGCCTGGGGGTAGGTACCTGCTAACAGATGTGATCAGTCTCATACTGAACCCAGGGCAGAACAACTTGCGCTCTGAGGCAGTTTAGCAACATGCCCAGCTCAGACTGGGGTACAGGGGGCAGCAGGAGGGGTGAAGACTACAGCAGGGAGGCACATCCAGCCAGCAGGGGGTTGTGTCATTCTAGGAAGCAGCTGTTCAATCAAATCTCTTCCTCAAATACTACCTTAGCTTCCTCACAAGCACAGACAAAAGAGCCAATCTTAAAATACCAGACCTGCACCCTGCACTAGCACTGCTACTGATAGAAAGGCTGCCAATACTCATTTTCTACAAGTAGAAGAGGCACTGCCTGTATTGCATGAGAGAGAATGGCAGCAAACTCTGACAACCCTGAGCTGGTGATGCTTTCTGACAGAAGGCTGCTGTCATTTTCCACAGCTCTTTCCCTAGAGTTTACCCCGAGGCAAGAGACCAGCGAATATTTCCACTCCCTCTTACGCCCCCCCGAAGGTTTTGACAAAAAAAAAAAAAAAGAATGATCAAAGAGCCTTTGTGCATTTATAAACCCGTCAATTTTGCTAGAAGATTTAAGGCTTTAAAGAGTCCAAAACATCTATTTGAAATTTTCTATACAAACACGTTTTTTAATATTTAAAAAAACCCCAGAAATAAAATATTTAGATTTTTCTGAAGTGAGGCCTTCCAACAGCTCCAGACAGGAGCGCTGGAGGGAAGGAGGAAATCCAATTCTTAACTTTGACAGGAACAATTTTTTTTGTTTCTTTTAATTGGCAGAGAAACAAGACTACACAGCTATTTCTCCCCCTGGCTCTGACAAGGAATAGCTGGGATGAGCAGCACAGGAAACAACAAAACCAAACTTACTCAAGTGCTGCCAGTTTCAGGTTCCTGTCCCACGCCAGCTTGCCTCGCAGGAAAGATTCCCCAAGACAACAATGCAGCAGCGTTTCATCCCACCATCCTGCCTCTTTCCCTTCGCACACTCCCATTACCTTACATTTTGCCTCCAAAATCCTCCCACACAGAAGAGAAGTAGGTTCCCCACCTGAAAACAATTCAGACACAACAGGTTTTGGGAGACCTCAGCGGTTTTCACAACTTGATTACCTTTATTTCTGGTCAGCCAGAAGAAGAGTTGAGGGGTGCAAACATTCGGCAGCACATTTCTTTCTCCTTTTCCATGTAGTCCTTGTAGCAGCTGCAAAGTAGAGCACAGCATGGCATCACGGGCTGTGAACTGGCCGCCCAACCATCAGTGCCACAACCAGAAAGTACACATTATTTTTTCTATATCAATAAATTAGCCTAATGTAAGAGTGTGCTGGTAGCAAAGACACAGCTCCTCTAAGCCCTTCTTTCTGCCGTGCTAGGGAAGGAGAGCTGGAAACATTGTGCCTCAACCCCAGACCCTGGGTCTCTGCTTCACTGGTGACTGGTTAGCTAAGTAGATCATTTGACTTTTGGTAGCCAGATGCTTTCTACACCAGTTTTGCAAGCATATGACGATGCAGAGGAACCCCCACTTGCATCCTGTGGTCTAGTTTTGTGCGTCCTTGTTTGTGCCACTCCTTGTGCAAGCTCCTTCAGCATCTAGCAGGAGACATCATCCAAGTGCCCTACTCCAGGATATCTACCATTGACACCGAATCTGGGCAGAGGATAGGTAGGAGGCAGAAGGGATTTATGTCCAGACTAAGTGGATGACAGGGCAGATGCTTCCTCCTCCATTCTCACTTTCCCGCCAGCATCACATTAGCATGGCAAAAGCTTCCCAGACTGCTCCATTTTAATCACTGCTTCTCCAAGCACAGTGTCCTCTACACCCTATGCTCCCACCTCACCAGCCACGAGGTCTCACTGGTAAGGAATCCCTGAGCCAGAGGGTGACTCAGTTTGGGCACCGTCCCAGGGATCAATGGCTGCCCACATGGTCAGCTTTTCTGCATCTGCTACCATATAAGGTCAAAAGCAAAGGTTTTTGTTGCAACACACCAGAAACAGCGCAAGCGTGACATTGGCTAATGTGCTCTCAGCCCCCTATTATCCTAGGTCCAGAACCTCAAAGTGTTTCGCTCCATGAAATCCAGCACAGCAAATCTCTTCTGTTAAGTCTCAGACAGATGTTGCCATAACTGTCCACACCGAGTAGATCAGGGATGCCCACCTGTGGATGCCCACAGACTGTGGATGGCACACTCATGTGCCCACCACAGCAGGAAATCCAAGAGCCTTCCATTTGGAGGTGCAGATTCATGCCAGATATCAGAACAACCCCATTTTGTTCTGATTTGATGCAATGCAAGCCTTCCAATAGAATTGCCAAATACAGCAGCAGAATTTGCACCAACAAGACCACCACAGCTGGTATCAGACACGTGTTCCACAAAACCCTCACCCCGGATTCTGCCTGTTTTTCTCCAGTGAAGTGAATGCTGCCAAGAACCTGGTTCAGCTGTTAAACAGATGCTTTTCAAAGTTTTGTTTTAGACAGCAAAAGGTAGCTGTTGATTAACACACAACATTCCTTTTTGCAAAGTATAAATGTACTCAGTAAGGAAGTGAAAAGCCTCTAAGAACAAGATTTTGATTCATATTCCATTTCTGAAGCATTTGCAAGATCACATTACGAGTTTTCTCAGGCAAGGCAGTTTGGCAACATTACAGGATCTAGACTGAGGTGTGGCATAATTAACAACACCTGATAACGTTGTCTTCATCTGTTTTATACTAATTCCACTCTTTGTCATAGTAAAAGCAAAAAACCCACCAATTTTAACTGGCACTGAAGCAGAAACTCCCAGACAACAGTGGTTTAACGCGTACACAGCTTACTGACACACACATTAGCTGTACGTGCTGCTATCTCCAGAGTCAGAACCGACAGGCCTGCCCACTGCTTCCCCAAAGGCAGAATGCCTTGTTGCTTCCTGGCAGCACAACCTCAACATTATTAGCAAGATTTCTCTTCTACCTGCCAACATATTTTGAGTGAGTCTAAGGGAACACATGAAGCTTCTAGAATCAGGACTTCTAGCACTGTACCACAGGTCTTTGACACTACCCACATACCAAGCCTCCAAGAGCAGCTAGCTAGCCATCCAGATCTACTTTATAATGTGCTCACCTAGCAATTTAGTAGCTACATACCCAGAGGCAGATCAGGGTGAACAGAATTGGTTTATTTCAGATTTCCAGACCAGCAGCTAATATGGCCTTCAAGTTCTTTGTACTTCAGAATAACAGAACAAGTTTGAAGACTTGGCATTGTTCACAGACTATTAAAGATCACGTGGATATATAGGACACTGATGTGCAAGGACAGCCCTCTACCAAAACATTACCTGGTGAAATCACTCAGCCCACAAGACTGGCTCTTCCAGACACACCAACTACTCTAATAAGAGATGTTACTGCTCCCTACAAACCTTTTTGCAAAGGCCTAGCAGCGACACACAAAAGAAGAGGGTTCGTATTCAAGGGCTGCTTTGTGATCTCTGAAGCTGGGGACTGCATCGCCTTCTGTGTCTGTGAGCAGCGCCAGAAGGACAGCACACACTTTTGGGAACCAGCTAGTGCTTTTGCCAGTTTCAAAGGGAAGAACAGAATGAGGGCAGAGACTAGTGTTAGTCATGCCCTAGCCCCACCAAAACATGACTAAAGCTGGCAGGATTGTGCTGTACTCAGCCTGCAGGCAAAGGGAAAGTTTGCCTTCAGGATTGCTCACTTATTACCTCCAAGACAGAAAGAAATTCACTTTTAACAAACATTAGTATTTGTAGCATTGTACACTGAAGCACTTGCAGTGCAGAAGAGCTGCTGTAGTTAACCAACACATCTTAAATGGAATGAAAATCATACTTATTAATCCAGAACATTATCAGATTGAGCACTAGCCTACTGCATTTTCATTGGTTTTGAGGCATTTCAGCAGTCCATCTCCCTGCCTGGTCACCTACTCACACGGAGCATAACACGCATATCCCCCCAGAGAAACTGTACAGAAAGAGTGGGTGCTCTCAGCTTCTCACCTATCACATGTAACTGCTGTGTCTGCAAAATGTTTGAATCAGCTGTCCCCACACTAAGAGAAACCTTCTGCATTTTCCAAAGTCACTTACTAACCCAATTTTTGTGTTTTGTTTTTTTAAAACATTTTAAATATTTTCGAGCGGGTGTTCCAGCCTGTTTAAGCACTCTCTCTTCCACAGGGATGGAAAAAAGTTCTCTCACCTTGCCAACTTTTTCAGCTCATTGTTAATATCGTGGTTAAATGGCTGTATATGCTGAGCTCTGACCAGGAAATCCCGGGCTTTTTCATATTCTGTCATGCAGAGACAAGCCTGCCATTGAAAGAAGACAGATGCATTGCAAAATAAATATAGACTCACTGCCATTCTTCAGGACTCAAACATGTGCAACCACAAACATTTCTGAGACAGATCCAGGTAGCTCAGGAATCCCCCATGAAAAGATCTGTATGACAGATTTACAGAGCGCCAGATTTTCCAAAAGGTCAGATGCAGAGAAACCACCTCTACTGCTGCAGCAGCTTAGTAGGCCTGGCCCAGAATTTAGTGGTTCTCCTCAGTTTATTCGAGGCTCTCTCCACAGCCAGTCAGACCAGGATATTCCTTGATGTGGCTAGCAGAGGAATTTATTTTTGCCTACCTGGCCACACCTGAACAGCGCTTTGGCATTTCTTTGGTCAATCTCCAAGGCCTTCTCCCCATATGCCAAAGCTTGGGCAGGACGTTCCAGTTTCAGGTAAGTAAGCGAGAGATTCAGAAGCACCAGCAGCTTGGAAGCATCGATCTGACACTGCTCTGCCTCACTGGAAGGGCTGCGACCGAGGATGGAGAATGCCTGAGCAGACACGAGGGGAAAAAAAAAAAAAAAAAAAAAAAAAAAAAAGATAACTAGTGCACAACAAATCTGTTATGGAAGGTGAGAAATTCATCTCATCAGCCAGCTACACCCATGTTTCCATTTACCTAGGTCAGTTAATAATAACCAAAACTCTAAATATACTGCATGGCATTATCAGCGTGACTAGCCAGCTCAGCCATAAGACTACGGGCTTACAAACCTATCAAGGAACTTGAAAGCAGCAGAATAAAAATATTACACCCAGATTTTAAGGCCAAAGACAGAACAGAAATCCTACAGGGAGAAAGGCAATTTAAATTATTTTTCTTACAAAAAAATACCAAGAACGCTAAATGGAGGGAAGAAAAATCTCACAAAACCTCACTACTTCTGAAAAAAAAAAGAAAAAAAAAAAAAAAGGCAGATGCATTCCAGTTTGGGAACGACTGAGTATTTTCCTGCCCAGAAAGGTTGTGGAGTCTCCATCTTTGGAGGTGTTCAACACCTGAACGGTGTTACAGGAGAAGCTGCTACCCCTTTAACAACGGGGACAGTCCCAGGAAGCCTCCTGCTGTGGCTGACCTTCCTTCAGCAGGGGGCTGGACTAGACAACCTCCACAGGTTCCTACCAGCCTCAAGTACTGTGCGATTCCCACTTGCAAGGCTAAAAGTAGAGTGCCCAGGATGCCAGCAATACCTCTGTTTCCAGACCGCGGGGATTTTAGACTACTTCTCAAAGCATTAACCAGCACACTGCTGCAATACAAGGCCATGCTCTATTATAACATCTCCCAGCAGAAGCTGACCTGAAAGGCTCCAGTTCAGCAGTCAGACATGCAAACTGCTCAGGGCTCACACAGCCGCCAAGATGTACTCTTCTGCTTCAGCTAGAGCCCACAGGGAGCAAGCCTGAAGGAAAAGAGTTCTGCCTATTTCTGCCAACCCTTCTCCTCCTTCATTTACCATTGCCGCTCACACAAAAGCAGGTGTTTAAGAGCTGTTCTTAAATAACAAACTATGCCTGGAAAATATAATTATTTGATCTCAAAATTGTACTTGTTATGGTGAGCTAGCTCTTAATAATCACTGCTTTCACAGCTTTTCACAATGGAAAACACATTTTTTTTCTAAAGTCATACCCTTTTGTATCTGTCTTTGGCACCCTCAAAGTGCTGCTTACGGTAGAGGTAGTTGCCAAACTCTCTCTCCGTGTCTGCCACTTTCAACACCTTTTGTAGCGGAAATGTATCCTGCTGCTCCTGTATAAAGAAATACCTGAATTTCAGCTGAAACAAAAGAAAACAAGCAGAGAGCTCAGACAGGACAGACCTGCAGTCCCCTTCTATTGACAGAGCAGGAGCCAGGCCGTTGCAAAGGCTCCTGCAGTGTCCAGCCGGGCTACCACCACATGGCATCTCCGCTCACCAGGCTGAAACATGCCACTGTTCTTGTGCTGATAACTCCTGGTGAAGAGTGCTACCAACCAGGTCAGGAAGCTCACCAGGACCAAAGTGACTCCAGGGCAGGGAAAAAAAAGCAGGAATTTGTTCTTAAATCCTGCTCAACTCTCTCACCTGCTTAGCACAGAGCAGACAGTTAACACAAATGCTATTGCTGGCACAAAAGGTGAAGCTGATTGAAAGCCTCCATTGCTCTAATGGCTCAGCATCACCCATGGTGGCTGCCTCAGGCCAGCTCTGGGACCAGCCTGACACCCACGCAAGACATGAACCCAGCAAAACTAAAAAAACCCAACGATAATAAAAAAGATAAAAATCAAGGGACAGGTTTTCTCCTGGGTTTCCAAGTTTGAACCAGCTCACACAGAGAGGTCAGTTAGCCAGAAAGGGTGGGCACCAGCAAGAAGGGGAGTAAGCTCTCTTGCAACAAGTGTGGTTTGCTCGCAGGGCTATGTGCAAAGTGGCCCGTGCGGCAGCAGGAGGGAATGAGGAGGGCCTCCCCTGCCAGCACTGCTGCCTGTGCCCCACTCACTGACCCACAACCACAGCCCAAAACCCTTTACATGAAAAGGAGGAATTAACAGTAATACCGTAACTCACCAGGAAGGAAATCGAACAGTGAAGGAGCACTTGGGACAGCAGCCAAGAAGCAGAGACAAAGGGTGGGGGCTGAGGAAGGGGCACTTGAACACTGCAGACTGAACAGGATTTTTACAGACAGCTCATTACTGTTCCTTCAGAGAAATTCCTGGAAGCTGGTGCCCTCTAGTGAAACCATGAGGTTTCTTGTAAAGCTAAAAATAAATGGAAGTCATTCCACTGACTCCAGCACATGGGAGCAAACAAAGGCAGCACCCAGCTTCTCCCTCTGTACACGAGCGCAAACAGAGCAAGGCATGCAGGGGCAGCATTAGAGGGCATGTGTTTGTATCAGAGTGGAGCTAGCAGCCCAGGGTCTGGATAACTGCACCTGCAATCACGCTAAACATATGTAATACATGAGCAACAGCAACTGGAAGGAAAGACAACAAAGGTTTAGCCTCCAGATTTAGGTCTCAAACCTTGTTAAGGCAACTCACAGCAGTCAAGTCAAAGAATGTGTCAGATTCATCCGAGTCTAGGAAGTCCAGCACCTCCACTTCGAACATGACCGTGGCATTTGGGGGAATGAGAGGAGGACAGCCCTGCTGCCCATAGGCGTAATCTGGCATGAAGACAAATCTTGCTACCTCTCCCTTCTTCATCGTCAGCAGGCCAATTTCCAGGCCCCCCAGTGTAATGTCTGTCACAACAAGAAATGGAAGGTCACAAGAACCGCAAACCTGGAAACCCCTTCAGACTCCAAACAATGATTTCTCCTAAAGCCTGGAGGAAAAAATCCTTGGTAGCTCATATCTCAGCAACTACAATGGTCAACTGCCCCCTGTTACGGCTTATCAAGGTGGTCTGCTGTGGGACCAAGCACACAGTAAACAGCGACATCTCCTCTCAGGTGATTTAAAAACACCAAGACAAGCAGCTGCTTCAGGGCAGGCGGTGAGCACCCCGCTGCTCACTCCCACAGTCAAGAGGGGCAGAGGGTGATCAGTTCCAGATTGACCATCACCTGTGTGAAGCAGGAGGCTTCTGGACTCCATTAACAAGTTTTAAAGGTTTCAAATAACCTAAAGATACTAAACAGCGTTTAAACTGACATGTCTTAATGGGCTGGTCTTTATAACCCCAAGTCCTAGGACAAACTTTTTGGCTCAAACCTACCTTTTCCAAGTTTCATCAGCCCAGGAGACTTGCTGTAGCAGTTTGTGCAGAAGGGTTCATCCCAGTGTTCCAGGTAACCAGAGTACTTCACTGTGCAGCCCAAAGCGAGGAGTGGGGAGAAGAGAAAAGCAAGAGTTTGATTTCATATCCAGTAACAGTACCATTGGAAGCACACCACTGGGAGTTGGTTTTGCAACATCACCCTTTTATCTGCCTTTTTCCTTCCTTCTGCTGTAGAACAGCAGATTCAGCACAAACTACCTTGTCTTTATACCAAAAACCTGGTCACATCCAAGTAGCCAAGTGGTGTTGACTGCGTTTTTAACATCAGCACCAAATAGAACAGCTGCTTCACAGTCCTGATGCCTTTCTAATCAAGGGATGTGATTTTGTGTTCCTAAGGACTGGAATGGAACCTTCAGCTGTAGAAATTGAAATGCCCCTGACTACCTGCAGAAATACGCAATAAAGCCTTTCCCAATCAAAGCTGGAGCCCTAGAAAGAGAAACGAAGGGGGAAATGCATCCCTCCAAGCTCAGCTACCCCCCAGGTAGCTGTACGGGTAACTCCAATTCTCACTCTGTTAGAAAACCCACTGTAACGGGCTTCCCTTTACATGGCACCAGGCTCTTGCACTTCAGGAACCACTTTCAGCTTCAAACTTCTTCTCTGTACTGTGAGCACAGGTGGGACCTGGAAATCCTGCTCTTCTCAAGGTCAGGATGCCCTTTCATTTAATCTGTCAGCCACAAGAAGTTAAACAGAGTATCCCGAGTGCTAAAATACTGATAAGGGAGAACAGTCTCTGAAACAGAGAAACATAGTACTGTATAACAGAAGCACTTTTAAGTTCTTGTTCTGATCTCATGCTGAAGTACATAGCACTCAGATTTGCCACCCCATGAGCATCGCAACATTAGAGGCTCAGGGGATTTTTTACAACAGGTTGCCCTCTCCAATTCCCTCAGTGCATACTTCAGGCCCAGCCATGCAGATCAAAGCAAGGACCTTGCACTGAGACGTAAATGACATAGAGGAGCATGAGACCCTAACTTCAGTCCACCCTTCCAAGGATTTTAGGTTTTCTTAGTCCTGCTAACCACAGATTAAGTTTAACAATTGCCATTTTTAAAGAAAGCTGCTCAGGAGACGGCCAGTGGAGCCTGCAGGCTTGTACCCACAAAGTAGGGCACAACGTTCCTGCAGAGTGCACCAAAATCCCTGGGGAGCCAGGCTGCGAGCTCGCGCAGCGCTCACTGCAGGATGCCTGGCTGCTGGCACGGACCAGAGGACACACGGCCCCGGGGAAGGTGTGAAAGCCAGGCCGGGCCCTGTGACAGGGGGGTGCCCTGCCGCTGCTACGCAGCCTCCCTCAGCCCACGGGAGAAGCACGGGCACCTCGGCCCGCCCAGCACCACAGGCCCTGGAGCCCCAGCAGTACCTGCCACAGAGGCGGCCGGGGGCACGGCCGGCCCGGCGCCAGGGCGCAGCTCCTCCTTGCGCACCCCTCCATCGCCGCTCAGGTCCCGCAGGCCCCGAGCCCGCGCCAGGCACTGGAAGGGGGACACGGCCGGGGCCGGGGCCTGCCCCGCCAGGTGCGGCCTCCCCTCGGGCCCGGCCCAGGCCCGGCCCCGGGCCTCGCCAGCGGCCCCACCACCGCCCACCATCGCCCGGAGCGCTTCGCCTCGTCCCGCCCCTCGCCCTCGTCACCAATCACTGCCCACCACACGCTACGCCTTCAGCCAATCACGCTCCGAGGAGCGACCGCGTCCCAGCACGCTGCTTAAGAGCCACGCGCCGGCGCCTCTCGGCGAGGACACGCCTCTGCGCCGTTATCGGCCAATGGGCGATGGAGGCGTCACGGGCTACGCAGTGCACCCTGGGGGATGTAGTCCGCGCCGCCCTCGCCTGCGCCGCGCGGCGGGGCACGAGGCCTGTGCTGCCTCCCCCTCCCCCTCCCCCTCCTCCTTCTCCCTCTTCCCCCCCACCCCCCCCGGGCCTGGGTGCCGCTGTCTTGCACCGGCTGCCCGCCGTTCCCACCGGGCCTGCGGGGAAAAGCAGCCTCTTTCGGGCATCGTTTCCCTCAGGGAGACCCGGACGGTCCCACCAGGCGTCTCCTTGCAGGCCGGGGCTGTGTCCTCCCCTCGGGGTGCCGGCAGCAGCCCCAGCACCGCACCCACGGGCCGGGGCCCTGGGCCCGCTCCCCTGGGCTGAGCCTGTGGGCTGGGGGACCTCGGCTTGGGTGCTCCCGGGGCTGCAGGAAAGGCCCCTTTGAGGGAGGGACATCCGTGCGGCCTGTCCTCACCCGCCAGACCCCCTTGGGGAACAGGTGCTGCACCCTCCTGGTTTACTGCAGCCCAAAGACCCAACGCCTTCAGCATGAGGCTGAGGTGGGAGCCCCGGGCTAATCCTTTAACCTCTGTCTCCACTTCCCCCACCCCACAGCCTCTGGAGGGGTGCCCCAAGGCTGGACCCTCCTGGCTGAGAAGTCTTCCTCATCCCCAGCTTCCCTGGGCAACACTGAGAGCGAAGCCACGGGCTGGCTGCAAGTCAAGAACCAACAATAATTCCACGAGAAACCATTTTTTGCCCAGTCAGACAAAAACACGCATGTGCCTTGCCCCGTGCTGGAGGAGCGACACTTTGGGTTTCCTTCTGGTCTTTTCCAAAAGAACAAAAGGTTTTCACCAAACAAGAAAAAAATACCATTTCAACCAAAAAAGAGCTTTAGTTGATAAGAAAGTGTTTTGCTGGTAACATTTCCACTGACCCAAGCAGTGCGGATGAGTAAAAGCCCAGCGGGACTCGTGGAGACTGGCTGCTCAGGGAGGCAAACACCGCCAGCTCTTATCAAGACTCCTGCCCACACGGTCACATGATGTGCGTGCCCGTACCTGCGCGGCAGGGCGGTGGGCAGCCCTTCGCGGGGCTGTGTCACTGTCCTCAGAGCAGGAGAGGAGGACAAGAGGCTGCCTGGCCTCTCCCCGGTGAGCAGGGACATCCCCGGCGGGGCTGAGGCTGCAGGAGGGGAACAGCTCAGCTCCCCGTCCTGCCGAGGGGCCACCGGTCCCGCCACCTGCCTTGTCCACCCCTCCGACAGGGTGGAAATCTTCAGCTTGATCGGGAGAAGCTGAGTGACGTCCATTAGACTCGGTGCACCGGGACGAGCAGAGCCCAAGCCGGGGCCAGGAGGAAGCAGTGCAGGGCACGTGAGTGATGTAGCGAGCGGGAGGCTGTTATCTGGGTCTCCGGAAGGTGTTTCTGTGTGAGCAGAGGGAGCAGCTGAAGCTGGTTCCCTCATATGGAGTCCTACGGTGTCTGATGGGTCACAGGCTGACGTTCAACCTTTCCTTGATTCACCAAGCTCCTATAGCAATGTATGATAAAAGTTGAGCTCAGGTCGCAGCCTCCCCTGTCCCTGGAGAAATTACTGAGTCCCTGATTTATTTTCTTCAACTTCAGGTGATGTCTTTGACTTGCCCAGGATCTTGGCAGTTATATCCCACAGTGCCGGGAACAGCAGGGGAGGCAATGCTGCACAAACCTTATAGTTCAATAGGCTGGCCATGTGCAGCCCCAGGGCCGGTGGGAGAGGCAGGGATTTGGGTTCGTGTCTCTTGGGGGTGCTGGCCCGGAGTGTGGTGCACTGCGGGGACCAGAGACTGCAGTGCGTTTCAAGGGGGTGAGCTGCAGTCACAGCCCTGCACGCTATGCCTCAGCTTCCCAACCCTCGAATCAGTCGGATCCAGCCTCACAGGTGTGTACTGCATGGTGGTTGCCCTGTCTCCTAGATAAATGTGCTCTTTATGATTTCCTTCTGCTTTTGCTTAGATGTATCACTTGAGCTAATGCCAACGCCAGTCATGAGGATGTCCATGACTGAGACAGATCCCAAAGAGATCTGTAGGAATTCATACAGGCCAGGGTCAATATTGGAATTTTTTAGCAGAAAATCCCTCTCGGCTCTGTCTCCAGCCCTGACACACAGGCAGGTCTGCCCTGAGGTGGGCTGCAGTCTGACACACCTGCTAGGCAAAGGCCCCACATGGGAACAGCTTGGTGGTGACTTCTGACACCTTAGGCAGATCTAGCAGGTGTATCCAGGTGTGGTCTCACGTCTCCAGAGCCCAAACCCATCGTGGGTTAAAACAAGCATCTCAGACTTTGCGTGGAGCCTAATGATGAGTTTGCAACTGTCTGCGCTGCTGGCGGGGGCGGGTGGAGGTGTCTCTCTGTTTCGCTTTCCCTAGGTGCTGAGCTCTGTCTTCACTCACCTCTGCTTATCTTGCTCTTGGAACAGGGCTGATCTCCCACCCATGTTTCCCTGGCCAGGTCTGCCCAGGAAAGTGGCAAGATGGCTCGGAGGATGAGCATCGACGAGCTGGAGGACCAGCTCCTCTGTCCCATCTGCTTGGAGGTCTTCAAGGAGCCCCTGATGCTGCAGTGTGGGCATTCATACTGCAAGTCCTGCGTGGTGTCACTCTCTGGAGAGCTGGACGGGCAGTTCCTGTGCCCCGTGTGCCGCCAAACCGTGGACTGCAGTGCCTCGCCACCCAATGTCACGCTGGCCCGCGTCATCGAGGCGCTGCAGAGCCGGGGCGAGGCAGAGCCCACCCCAGAGTCCTGCCCAACGCACCACAACCCCCTCAGCCTCTTCTGCGAGGCCGATCAAGAGGTGATCTGCGGGCTGTGTGGCACCATTGGCGACCACCGCCAGCACAAGATCACCCCCATCTCTACCGCGTACTGCCGGATGAAGGTTGGCAGGCAGAGCCAGCTGGGGCTCCTGGTGGGGGTTAGGGCACCTGCAGTACGGGCTGGCCAAATGTCCCCTCTCCTTCAAGGGACAGGCTGGGAACGATGCCAGTGTGGGGAGCATGGTCCCACAGCACAGCCATATGTGGGGCAGGGTTCCTGGGCTGGGGGGCAGCTGTTTCCCAGGCTGAGCATGTCCCCATGTCCCCAGCTGAGAGGGCTCAGGGTTTCGGTGGCTGAACCGTGGTGGAGAGAGCCGGGGCTCAGGGAGTGTTGGCGGGGCCTTTCAAGACTGTTTCCAAATACCATCAAAAAGATTCTGGAGATAAAGGCTGAGGCGAGGTGCCACAGGAGAGCAGGGAGGCAGGGAAACCGGAGCCCCAGCCAGGCAGAGTAAACAGCTGGCGTCCCTTGCCCAGCATCACATGAAAGCCCCAGGAATGGAAAAGCACAGGGCCACCCGTCCCCTCTGCTCCTGGCACCGGGGAGATAAGAGCAGGAGGCACCAGAAATGCTGCTGCCCCAGCCAGGCTCTCGGCACGGGCACTGGGAGGGTGCCACCGGCCTGGTGCTGGCTTGTGGCTGCTCGCCACCTGCTCGCCCAGTGCAGAGCTGCCACAGGGTGTGAGATATGGAAGGCTGGGAATGGGAGCAGAGACATGGTGCTCCTGGCAAGAGTACTTGATCAGCAGCATCCAGATCAGGGCCATGCTCTGAGCGCTCTCCTGCCTCTGGCAACCCCAAATCCTCTAGATCAAGAGAGTAAAGATCAGCAGGACATGCAGGGCCCCAGAAAGCTTAGAGAAAGCTTAGGAGAACGTGGCTTCTCAGGGCCATGTGCTCCTCGAGTGGCTGACAAGCACTGCCTGCGATCAAGGAGGCTGCCACAGAGGTCCCTCCTACAGAGGTGCTGTCTTTTCAGGAGGAGCTGTCTATGCTGCTGACTGATGTCCACCAGTACAAGAGGAACCTGGATGAACACTTCAGCAAGCTCATCAACAACAAAAGCCGCATTGCAGTGAGTGCCATGTGCCAAGGGAGCCTGTGTCCCAGTCCTCTGTGTCCCACGCAGCCCCTGGAGCAACCTCTGCTCCTGGGTCTCCCCAGCTTGCCTCCTCTACTCCTCTACTTCTCTTCCCCCTTCCCTGGGATAGCAGACAGGGCTTATCTTCCACCCTGTTCCCTGAGGTTTGTGTTCTCCACGAAACATAGACCTGTTTTCGGAAAGGGTGACGTAGCCGACTCTGGTGGCACAGCCCTGTTTTCAGAAGGAGTGAAGTAACCCTCACTGAGTGTCCTGGCAGGAGCAGCAGTCAGAGCTGGTTTGACCGAATGTCCTTGGAGGTGGGGAGATAACAGGTGGAAAGGACCCCGCTCGGAGCAGGCTTCCCAGTCAGAGCAACGCCATTGGTTTCACATTGAGTTTATGCCTGGGTTAGCTGTGTGTCCGTTTCCCATGCAGCAGACGTCTCCAAGAGACCTCCTAGCATCCCTTCTGAGGCTAAAGCTTCCCAGTGGGGCTCCTCAGAAGGGCTCAACCCAAATGCAACTGGAGCTGCACTTTCTCCCCCTTAGCCCAGGACACAGGTTGTTCCCTGGGAGCAGAGGGATCCAGCAGCTCTTTCAAGGCTCTGACGAAGCTGGTTGGGACATCAGGAAATCAAAATCTAGGGAGAAGAGGTGTAAGACAGGGGTGCTGTCGTGGTGAGCTGCTGAGGACAGCAGGATGAAACAACACCTAGCCTGCTGTACAGAGCTGCTCTTTATTTGGAGAGCCAGTGGAGGGCAGCTGGGTGGGACACGTTGACATTGCTGGTGGCATCTCTGAAACCAAAAAGCAGGTGAAGGGGATAGAGCAAGGCAGCCCTGCACAGCTGCTTGCTGTCTCCCGGCAGAACGAGGCGGATGTCTTCAAGTGGGTGATCCGGAAGGAGTTCCAGGAGCTTCACAGGTACATCGATGAGGAGAAGGCCACCTTCCTGGAGAGCATCGAGGGGAAGGCAGCCCAGCTCATCACCTCCATTGAGTCCCAGGTCAAGCAGACATCAGATGCCCTGCAGAGGCTTAAGGAGATGCAGAGCTCTCTGGAGGCACTCAGCAACGAAAGCCAGCTTGATTTCATTCGGGTGAGTGCACTCGCTAGTGAAGGCAGTGACAGTCAGCCAGGCTCTCCAGCCCTCAGCTTGCTGCTCACAGCCCTGAGCCCTGCCCTGGGCAGTGGGAACCCTCACCAAGCATAGCTGGGACACCACAAGAAGCGAGATGTGGGTACCCTCTGTCCAGCCAGGGCTTCCCCCAATGGGAGAGACCTGCCCTCCATGAGAGGTGATGCCCTTAGCTGTCCCAGGAGAGGAGAGCCCTGGGCCTCCCCAGCCCCAGGTATGAGAGGAGCTGCCATTCTGTCAGGCTCCCACCACCGACTCTCTCTTTCTTTTGTGTTTTCCAGAAATATGGCTCCTCCCAGTTCAGGTGAGTGGTGGGACCCAGCAGCAAACAGCATCAATGGGGATGGCAGTGCCTCTGCACCAGGGCTAGAGGTCCCAGGCCAGTGGGCATCTCAGCATTGCTGGGGCAGCCTCGCATGGACAGCACTGTTGTGATGGATAGCCACAGCCAGAGCCACGTACTCAGCCCCAGAGGAGGGCAAGAGCAGCTGGTGAGACATCAGTGGCTCCAACACACAGGGCAGCCAGGTGAGAAGAGGTCACACACCGTCCTCGTCACCTGTGTCACAGCTGCCCGTGTCTTTTCAGGTCACAGCTCCCCAGCCTGCACCCTGGTGATGGCATCTTTAGCCCCGTGTCCTTCAAGCCGTGTTTCCACCAAGACGACATCAAGATGACTGTGTGGAAGCGCCTGCACCGCCGTGTCCTGCCAGGTACCGACCCACCCCCCTGGCAGCGCGCCGGGTGCCCTGGCTCACTGGCATGTGGGATAGGCTGCCCAGCCAGCGTCGCTCTGCCCCGGCCTCTGTCTTGCTCTCTGCTTGCGTGCATCTCACCCCCAGGAGAGCTCCTGGAGCAGTGGCTGGCTGTGTCTCATGCTGGTAGCAGCCTGCTCTGGCATAACCCTCCAGCTGCTTGAAGTTCAGCAGTGCCAGCTTGTCTGGCTGTGCCGCCCCCGGGGTTGCCTGGAGCAGGACCCCTGCCTGCTAGTGTGCGTAGAGCCCGCGTGCTTTCCTTCTAGCTCCAGAGACACTGAAGCTGGACCCAGTGACAGCGCATCCCCTCCTGGAGCTCTTCAAAGGTGACACGGTGGTGCAGTGTGGGCTCTACCAGCGCCGGGACAGCAACCCCAAGCGTTTTGACTCCAGCAACTGCATCCTCACCTGCAAGGGCTTCTCCTGTGGCCAGCACTACTGGGAGGTGATTGTGGGCACCAGGAACCACTGGCGCGTGGGCATCATCAAGGGCACAGTCAGCCGCAAAGGGAAGCTCAGCAAGTCTCCCGAGAATGGCGTGTGGCTCATCGGCCTGAAGGAAGGGAAGGTCTACGAGGCCTTCAGCACCCCGCGGGCCACCCTGCCGCTGACCACTCGGCCCCAGCGCATTGGCATCTACCTGCACTACGAGAAGGGCGAGCTGACCTTCTACAATGCCGACAACCCCGACGAGCTGAGCCCCATCTACACCTTCCAGGCGGAGTTCCAGGGCCAGCTCTACCCCATCATGGACCTGTGCTGGCCGGAGCGAGGGCCCTACTCCCCCCCCATCATCCTGCCTGTGCCCGCTGTGAGCCGGCACCCCCGGGCGCCATACAACCATCCTGCCCCAGAGGAACCCACGAAGCTGTAGCCTGGCCAGCGGGATGAGGCTGTGGCCGGGGAGGGCTGTGGCTGAGTCCCGAGGGCCCGCAGCAGAGGACAGTCAGGCTGCGTGCAGGGTTGGCCTCCCATGGAATCTGTGGTACTGCAAAGCTTCAGCAGCACAGGAGGCTCCTTCCCCTCTCCTCTAAGAGCATAAAATGTCAGCCTTGACCTGTGAATCCCCATCCCTAATCTAGGAGGCTGACCCAAAAGCTGGCCTGTGAAGACCTCCCTATGGAAAGGAGTGCCTGCCTGAAAAAGCGTGAGCCATGAGCGTCCGGGGTCTTTGTTGTCATGTCTTTCCTCTGAATAAATAGTTTGCGTCAAGCAAGCTAGTTGCTGGCTAACACCGGTACCGTCTCTGAGGAACCAACCCGCAGCCAGAGCTGAGCGGGCAGCCGCAGTGCTCTGCAGAAGCGCGAGGGACTGCCAGGAGGGGAAAATAGGGGCCAAAAAAGCAGCTGCAGAGAGCCGTTTGCCAGGCAGCAGAGGTCAGCCCCCGGTGGGAGGATGCCAGCCTGCCCAGGGCAGCGCCTCTTCCAGCTGCTCAGGGACGCGAGCTGGCGTGGGGAACCATGTTCACAGCCTGCCTGGGTGGGACACCGCGCCTGGGGCCGCGGGCTGAGGCAGTGTGAGGGGAACGGGGCCGAGCACCCGGACGCAGCGGGGAGCACAGCCTGACCAGCTCGGCCACCCTGCAGGCAGCCCGGCAGCAGCTCTCCGACGGCCCCTCCCTGGGCCCACGGTGAGCCGTTGTTCCCGCTGACCACAAAGAGTCACCTGGGACCCATTCCTAGGGCTCGTCACCAAAATTCACAACCAGCCCATGCCAACTGTGGAGAGGGCCCTCGCCCAGGGAAGTGGTTGAGTCCCCATCCCTGGAGGTGTTTCAAAGCCGTTTGGATGAGGTGCTTAGGGACATGGTGTAGTGGTGGTCTTGGTGGCGTTAGGTTTAGGGTTGGACTTGATGATCTTAAAGGTCTTTTCCAACCTATACGATTCTGTGATTCTAGGACACAAAATATACCATTACAAGGGTGAATATTTATTCCTGCGCATGAGGTGTCTCTGCCAAATTGGCGCACCCCAATGTGGCTTTACACGGGGTTCTTACACCCTTCAAACGCTCAGGTCCAACACAACCGGACTAATCACTAGCACGCACACCACCCGTTACCAATCACAGTAAAACCGTGCAAAGCAGCTCCAGTTTTGCAGTGTTCTTGCTGTTGTCTGTTGATGCAGGCGTGCCTGGAGTCCCTCTTGCTGGAGTTACTGATCTGTGACGCCGGAGGACGCTGGGAGGTTGCAAAGCCGTGTCAGAGGGGCTGGGACGCGGGCTGACCCGGGGAGCCTTCATCCCTCAGGGACAGCTCTCAGCTCCCAGGAGCCAAGTCCTGCTTTCCAGGGCCGGGCTGTCCTCTGCTTTGGCTTACTGCAGCACGACCAACACCAAAGCCTCCGGGACAAGGCCACCGCCCGCCGCGCCGCAGCCCGGCACGGGGACTCACGCACCAACAACGCCCCAGCCCCGGCAGCGGCTGCCCCGGCAGGCTGCGGGCGCTGCCCTGGCGCCGCACGCTGCTCTCCTCCCCGCTGCCGGGCGGGCCCGGCCGAGCCCTCACGCCCCGGGGGCGAGGGGGAGGGGGTGTGTGTGTCACCGGGCCCAGACCCGACCCCGCCCGGCCGCCCCTCCTCCCCAGCCCGGGAGCTCAGCCCGCCCCCCCGCCGGTGCCCTGCCTCCCCCGCCCGCCCCTGCCCGGCCCGCGGCCCTGGGGGCCGCCCCGTTCCCCGGCTCCGCCGCTCGCCCCCTGCCGGCCGGGAGGTCGCACCGCCGGAAGTGGCGGTGGCGCACGCGGCCGGGGCCGGGAACATGGCGCTCTACAGCGCGGCCGCCGCCGTCCTGGAGGGGCTGGAGCGCGGCGATGGCGGCGTGAAGACGCTGGTGTACAACAGCCGCTTCCCGGTGCGGGGGGCGCGGGGCCGGGGAGGGGCGGGGCGGGGAGCGGCGCGGCCGGGAGCGGCGCGGCCGCGGGGGGTCGGGCCCGAGGCGGGGCGGCCCGAGGCGGGGAGGCGCGGGGAGGGAGGCCCGGGGCGGGGGGCGGCGGCGGACGCGGGCCCCGGCCCCGGCCGCCCCTGACCGCCCCGCAGCACGTCCGGCAGCTGTACGCCCTGGTGTCCGAGACGCTCCGCTACTCCCCGGTGCTGGAGAAGCTGCTGGCCGGCGCCGCGCTGCTGCAGGCCGAGAAGAAGCTGCCGCCGCAGCTGGCGAAGGTAAGGGGGGCCGCGGGCGGCCCCTCGGCGGCGGGGCCCGGGGCGGCGGGGCCGGGCTCACCCACGTCCCCGCAGGTGCTGGTGTACGACCTGCTCTTCGGCAAGGGGCTGAAGTGCGGGGGCCGCTGGAAGGCGCTGGCCCGGCGGCACCGGGCCCGGCTGGAGGCCGAGCTGGCCCGCCTGAAGGTGCAGCGGAAGGTGAGCCGCAACGAGGACCTGCTGGCCCCGGCGCAGGCAGCGAGCCCCGGAGGTGAGTGGGCCTTGGGGCCGGGTGGTCTCCCTGTGCTGGCGGCAGCGGTGGGTTGTGTCTGACCCGACCGGCTCCCCCAGCCTCCCAGGTACCGCGCTACGTCCGAGTCAACACCCTGAAGACTTGTGTGGACGATGTGATTGACTTCTTCAAGCGCCAGGGCTACTCCTACCTGGGCAAGGCAGCCAGGTAAGCGTTTCTTTCTGCCATCCCACCTTATCTGGGACGTCAGCGAGCGCAGAGGGCTTGGGACGAGGTCCTGGGGGCTGGAGGGTTGTTGGTCTTGGTGCTTACAGTGTCCAGGTTGAGGTCTCCGTCAATCCCCGCTCTTACTTTCTGCCTCTCTGGGTGCTGCCTGGTGCCGAAGTGGAGAGGAGGTGTGGGGAGAAGGGGTTCTCAGCCTGGGCTCTAGTGTGGGTGTGGTGAAGCAGGACTGTGAGTTCACCCTCCCTGTGCCTCGTGACCAGTGTGGAGGAACTGAGGGCCCTCTCCGGGAAGAAATTCTTGTTGGATCTTCATCTCCCAGAGCTGCTGGTTTTCCCTCCGCAGACGGACTTCCATGACAACCTGCTGTACACTTCAGGACACATAATTCTGCAGGACAAGGTGGGGGAGCTGGGGAGCAGGAGGATGCAGGGGTGGGAAAACCACTGACATGGGTGGAGGGTGGGCCCCTTTCTCCATGCCAAGGGCTGGGCTTGGGCCGGCTTTGCTGCAGCACTTGAAGTCTAAGTAGAAATTGTGAATGCAGCCTCCAGCTGTGGGGGTCCCCCGTGGCTTTGGTTCCGTAGCCTGTAGGTAGGGGATGAATTGCTCTGAACTGAGCTGTAGAAACGCCCCGTAGGAGCATGGGGCCAGCAGCTGTGAGGAGCACGGGGCTGTGGGTCGGGCAGAGGCTTCCAGTGCTGGATGGCGGTGGTGGACTTGCCCATGTGTTGCTGTGGCTGCCTGTGACCTTGCAGCATCAGCCGTGCCCCGAGGAGGGGCCAGGGGTGCTTGCTGCCCGCACGTCTCATGGGGGTTTACCCTCTTGCAGGCCAGCTGCCTCCCTGCCTTCCTCCTTGGCCCTGCTGCTGGCTCCTATGTCATCGATGCCTGCGCTGCCCCTGGGAACAAGACCAGCCACCTGGCTGCCATCTTGAAGAACAAGGGGTGAGTGCAGGTTTGTGTGCTGGGGGCGAGGAAAGGGGTGCAGGTGGCCCTGGTCCCTCTGAGCCCACAGAGAGCACAAGAAGAAGGTGGCAGGAAGAGCTGCAGCCTGTCACCCTGCCCCACTAACTCAGGCTGATGCCTGTTTCCCCCTAGGTGGGCTGGTGGCTCTGATAGTGCTGGGCCATTGGAAGGGCCTGAGGGGATGTGAAGTCACGTAGGGGTTCACTTCTCAGCCCCTGACATCGCTCTCTGCCCAACACCGGCCCCGCTCAGTACTCCTGCCTGGGGGAGCAGCTCCTGAGCTCTGCCCGCCCAGCCGACGGATGGTGTTTGGGGCTGCTGGGGCAGCCTGCTGCCGTCAGCAGGGTTCCTGGGGCCGGGTGGGATATTCATGCCTCTCGGGTGCTGGGCTCTGCCTTCAGCCAGATCTTTGCCTTTGACGTGGACACCAAGCGCCTGGCTACCATGAACACCATGCTGATGCGGGCTGGGGTCACTGGCTTCCAGCTGGCCCAGCAGGACTTCCTCACCGTGGATCCTGGAGACCCCAAGTACAGCAAGGTGACCTATATCCTCCTCGACCCGTCCTGCAGTGGCTCAGGTAACGTGTGGGGCTCTGGCCGCCCCACCTGGAGCTGGGCCTCTGGGCATGTGGACCCCCGGGCGATGGCTGCTCTCCCTGCAGGGATGGTGAACCGGGTGCCGAGGGAGGAGGCTGCCCCGAGTGCCGAGCGGCTGCAGGCACTGGCTGGCTTCCAGCGCAAGGTCTTGAGCCATGCCCTGAGCTTCCCGGCTCTCCGGCGCCTGGTCTACTCCACCTGCTCGCTGCACCGGGAGGAGAACGAGGATGTGGTACACGCCGTGCTGCAGGAACGGGGCTTGGCCTTCAGGTGCGCCGGCCTCGGGGGGCACAGGGAGACGCAGCACAGGGTGCTGTGGGGCTTGGCACTGACCCTTGTCCTATGCCACAGGCTGGTGAACGCCTTCCCTTCCTGGCCCTGCCGAGGACTTGCTGCCTTCCCTGGTGCAGAGAGCTGCCTTCGCGCCTCTCCTGCAGACACCCTCACCCACGGCTTCTTTGTGGCTGTCCTGGAGCGGTGCGGGGAAGGGGCTGCTGCCCTCAGGTGAGAGGAGGGCCGGGGGGGACTGCCTGCCCCTAGCAGCTTTTGAGGGGGACCATGGCCGGGCTCAGGGCTGCTGGGGCACCCAGGTGTTGCCTTCCTGGCATGAGGAGGAGGGAGGATGGAGGGGTCTGGCTGTAGCAGGTGTGGGAGGAGAGGGCAGGAGCTGTGGTACTGTGGTGAGTGGGGCCTCGGGTGTGTGGCTCAGGCTGTTCGCTCTTGTCCGCAGCTCCCTGCCTGCAGCAGCTGAGGAGAACCTGCAGCATGGAGAGGGAAAGGAGCTAGGAGCAGCTCCCAAGAAGAGGAAGAGGAAAAAGCAGAGGGTGAAGGAGTGAAGTAATTTTTAGGACTGCACAGTGCCAGCTGGGGCTGGCAGGGAATGCTCCTCTGCTGCCTGAACAACAGCAGGGCCCCTGAACACAAGTAAAGCTTTATACCAGCTGCAGCCGTGATGGAATTCTGTAACACCCTGCTCCCCTGGGACCAAGTGCCAACCCCGGGGCCACCCTACTGCCAGGGAGGGGGAACTGCTCACCCAGGGCTGGCCCTCGCAGCCAGCCCCCAGCAGAAGGTTTCCCCCCAAAGCCAGACCTGGGCTGGGGCAGCCTTGGGAAGTCTGCAAACAGCACCAGTGTTCAGCACAACCCCCATTTCTGTACCCTGCAGGGCTGGAGTGCTCCAGCTGGATTAAGGGTGTTATTTTACCATGTTGTGTCGTCCTTCTCCTCCCCCCCGCCCAAATCCTTACCCCAGCCTGATACGGGGTTTCAGAAAAGCCTTTGACTGTAGCGACGAAACAGATTAGTTTCTCTCTCTTCACTGTTTTTTCCAACGTGTTTGTGCAGTCTTGCCCTGAAATTGCCACGGCTCACAGTGGAGGGAAAGTGGGGGGAAAGAGTGAAATAATAATAACAATCCTGTCCCTGGACCTGCCTTTGAACAGGGGGAGCCAAGGGCATGCAAGCCAGAGGGTGCTGGAAGGCAGCACCCTGTACTGCACCAGCAAGGTTGGGCCCTGCTCAGGCCCAGGAATCAAACACAGGCAAGGGGCAGATGTGAACACAGTCTTTTTATTTTAAACCAGGGACATAGAAGCAAGGAGAAAAATTGCACATTCACACTAAAATCCTTATCAGCCACACCAGGAATGATCCAAGTCTTCAGTTTGACTTAAAACCCAGCCTCCCCCCGGCCACGTACGGCAGCCCAGGCACAAGGGTCTCTCCCAGCAGGGTCTGTACAGCAGGGAAGGGATGCAGCCTGGCTCCTCACAGGGCTGGGCACTTGGGATGGACCTAAATTGGGCAGGTACCTGGGGGGGGCAGCACCAACAGCCAGTGCTCCCCAGGGTGCCTTCACCTCGTACCCTGCTCATCCCCATCTCCCTCTGCCACACAGGTCGTGATGGAGCTGACCTGGCCAAACCCCAGCTCCTTCACGCCCAGAGCCACTGTCCTGCCTTGTGCCACCACCACCCCGAGGGCTGGGGAGCTGGCGCTCTCCTGGCTCAGCACCCTGCCCAGGGTGGAGGAATCAGCAGGGGGAATGACCAGGGTCAGCCCTCGTATGCGCTGACCCCTTTTCAGCTGCTTTCTCAAACCCCAAGGCCACGTTTGCCCAGGCTGGCTCCTCCTGCACAGGTCTGCCCTGCTCTAACAGCCCACTGCACCACCTCGGCCATGCTGGTAGGGGAAGGCTAGAAAGCCCTGGTGGCAGGTGCCTGCCTGCACGTCCTCTGCCCTCCCTCGCTAAGGGGCTGCATCCCCTCTGCACCGCACAGAGCCCGGTCACCTGCCCTCCTTCCGCCTGCTGGAAGAGACGCCTTGTTCCTGGCAGACAAAACCACTCGTCACCGTAACGTGCAAGACCTCCTGCTCCTCATCCTCAGAGAGGATTTAAAAAAAAAAAAAAAAAAAGGTTTAGTCACATCCACATATATCACATTTTAAAATTAAGGAGATGTTACAGGCCAGGAGGAGCGTGCAGCAGCAGAGCCCACGGGACGTAGCTGCCTTTCCCCGGCACAGCTAGTTCCTGCGGGCAGAGCTGGGGCACGGGCCAGCTCCTCACCAGGCTGCGACGGCACAGCTAAACACTACGAACAGCGCTGCGGGGTCTGGCAACCTCACTGAACCAAGCTTGAAGGAATTCAAAGGCAATTTAGCTTAAATATAAAAATAAATTTTTATTTTGTTAAAAAATGTTTAAATATTTGTTTGTGATTTTTTTTTCTTTTTTTTTTTAATTTAGACTTCGGCAGACACACACACTCACACGGCTTGGAGAGTAAAAAACCCGGCAGCAAAGCACTCCTGGAAGTGGTGGGGAGCCTGTGGGCAGGGGTGCCCCTCCCTCACCCGGGGCAGGGTGGGGGGCAGCTCTCAGGTGACCCCCAGCTCCAGCAGTCTCTTCCCCTAGGAACTCCCAGGCAGGGGAAGAGCCCCGCTCCTGGCTGGCTGGGAACAGGGGAGGCAGCACCGTAGCTCCTAGGAGCTGGTAAAACCCAGAAGGATGGGGATGAGCTAAAAATAAAAAACAATTTGGATTTGGGGAGGGAGGGGGAACCCATCCACTCTGGACTCCTTCCCTTAGCGGCTCCAGAGCACCCGGAGGTGGAAGGGGCACCAGGAGAGAGGGGAAGGGAGGGGAGAGACTGCCAGGGCTGGAGCCCCCACACCTGGGGGTCCAAGCCCCATCCCCCCCACCCCAGCTGCCTGCCTTTCAGTCATGACGACAAAAGGACAACTCCCCCAGCGCGAGTAGCCACGCAGTGATGCTACTGTCAACACCCAATTAGCCAGGGCGCGTCCCCCACAAAGGGTCAGGCGCCCCCCAAAAAAAAACTCCAAACAGCAAATCCGGCATAACCAACATGCCGCCACGCACACGGTTCAGTTCTTCCTCCAAACTCGATTCAATGAGTGCATTGAAACGGGAGCACAAATAAAGCAAAACAGAGGGGCCTTTCACGAGCAGGGTGGGAGCCCACAGCCCAGCAGGGAGCAACGAGGGCCAGGGGGGCTGCTCGGTGGCCAGGAGAGGGGTGGAAGGACCCCCATCCCCACCCCACGCCTCCAGCCGAGGTCCCAGGCTACGGCGCATCCTCAGCTGGAGGTCTGATGGGAGACTAAGTCACAGCAAGGGGGTTGTCACCCAGCTGCAGAAGCCGGGCTGGTCACCTATGGCACCGAGATGCCCACACCAGGCTGGCACTAACCCCGGCTCGTGTTCTGCAGGGACGGTAATGAAGCAGAGCCCTCCGGAGGGAGCGTGTTCACCAGGCCACGGGATGAAACAACGGGGAAAGGTTTCGGGACCTGGCAAAGACGGCATCCCTCAGCAGCCTGGAACTGCAGCCGGCAGGAATGCAGCACGTCTCCAGCTGGGCTCTGAGCAGGGATGCGCGGCTCTGCCGGCTGCCGTGGGGCAGGGGGCTGACTGTCAGGGGGCTGGGGAGGAGGGCACGGGCACAGCTAGAAGAAGCAAATGGGGAAAAATTTACACACTATGGAACATGGCGAAATAAAGTGAGGGAGGAAACGCTGCAGATATGTACAGAGGTTCATCCAGCCTTGGCTGTGGAACTGTTCAAGTAAGAAGAGTTTGGTTTATCCCGACCCACCCTGGTCGCTGCCACCCAGCACGGTCTCCAGCTGGCATCAGAGACAGGGGCCTGGCCTCATCGCCACGGGTCCTGCCACAGGGACCGCTCTAGACCGGAGCCCCCCATGCACATGCAGGGGCTCCTTGCACAGGCCAGCGGTGGGGGCCCAGCAGCACCAGAGGTTACTTTTTGCGGGTGTGCTGTCTCCGTGCCTGCAGCCGCTGGCGAGCGCCAGTCTTGGATCCTGCCCCGATGGAAAAGGCGGGGGTGGACGAACCTGGAAGCAGAAAGGTTGCTCAGGTCTCTGCAGCCTCAGTCAGAGCTGGCACAGGGGGTAGCGTAATCCCCGGCTGGGGAAATGGGAGGTTTTGCATCCCCCGGAGCCCAGCAGATACCACCCGAGCTGGCTCCCAGAGCACAGCCTGGCCCTTCCGCCATCCACAGCCCCAGGGGACAACGCGACCCATCAGCTCCCCAAGGGCGAAGCACCAACTCCTTCCTTACCAAAGGAAGCACCGACTCCTCCGAAGCCCGAGGCAGGAGTGCTGGGCGTCCCAAAGGAAAGGCTGCTGCTTCCGCTCCCCACTGCTCCCGGGACGGGCGTGCTTTGCCCAAAGGTGGGCGCAGGAGTTCCTGGAAAGCAACACGCCACTATGAGCCAGGGTCAGCAAAGGAGGAAGAGCCCGGCCTTCGGGAGCCGGCAACACCCGCGGGCGGCACAGATCTCCCTCCGGGGCCTGAAGCACCACAGCCCCCTGGGACCAGCCTCTTCACCCGAGAAGCCCTTTTAATGCAATAAGTTGCTCTGTCATGGTAATCCCTGGGTTCTCCTGCCAGCAGGGCAGCACAGGAGGATTTGCAGGCCAGGGAGAAACAAAGCCCTCTGTCTTTCTACATCAAGTAGGTGCTCAGCATGTGGGTTTCAGCTCTGTGGGAGGTGAGACGGCCCAGCGAGGGTGCAAAGCGGTAGGGAAAACCTCAGAGAGCAAGCAAGAAGCTACTGCAATCGCTGGCTGGCAGTGTTTCCACTCGCCAAGAAGTTTCAGATTGCTTTTAAGCACTGGCAAGACCTTGGCTTCTGCAGGGCACCTGGCTGGGCTCAGCACTCACACGGAGCCAGGGTGCTGGTGCATTCAGAGGGGCCAAGGAGCAGAATTTAAGGATTCCCCTCCACCACCGAGGGCTGGGGACCTGGACAGCGAGTGACAGAAGCACCTTTCCTTCGCATGGCAAGGCTCTGCACAGCATGAGCACCAGCCCCTCTAGCGCTGCTGAGCCTGGGGAGCTCAGCAAGATCTGGCAGGAAAGCTGCTGCCTAAATCTAGCCCTGCCCTTCACCCCCCGAGACAGCCCGTCTGCCCCGACTCACCTCCAAACACAGGCTTGTTGTTGGGCGTGCTGGGGACAGTGAAGGCGAAGGGCGTGCTCTGATTCTGTGCACCCAGCGTGCCCTGCGTCAGGGAAGAGCCAAATGGTGTTGCTGCTGGGGCTGCCCCGCTCTGCCCAGCCCCGAAGCTGAATGCCACGGCAGGAGAGCCACTGCTCAGGGCAGGTGTGCCAATCCCAAAGGCACTGGCGGAGGGGCCCGGCTGGGCGGTCGCCCCAAAGGTGAAAGGAGAAGGGGTGGTGCCAAAGACAGCGGTGCCGGTGCTGCTGCTTGTGGTCTGGGTGGTGGAACCGAAGCTGGTGGTGGTGGAGGTGGCTGTCCCGAAAGAGAAGACTGATGTGGTGGTCCCGAACGCCGCCTGGGTGCTGCTGGTGCCGAAGGAGCCCTGGGCGCTAGTTGTGCCAAAGGCTGGCTGAGCACCGCTGCCAAATGCTGGCTGAGCAGCGGACTGGGCCGTGGGGGCTCCAAAACTGAACGGAGGGCCAAAGCTGACGGGGCCAGCAGCGGGCTTGCTGGCAGGCGGCTGGCTCTCTGCAGCACCGGTGCTGAAGGCAGGCTGACTCGCTGTACCGGGATATGGCAGTGGTGGCTTTGCGCTTGCGCTGAAGGAACTGCCAAAAGCTGAAACGGAGGAGCCAAATGTCAACGTTGCTTGACCTGTGGTGGCTGGGGTAGAAGAGGTCAGCGTGGTGCCCCCAAATATGCTAAAGCCCACAGTGGTGGTAGGAGCTGTCGAGTTTGAAGGTGCTTGGCCAAAGGCAGGGCCTCCTGTGACACTGGTGGTGGCAGTGACCGTGGCTGCAGGTGGCTTTCCGAACTGGAACACAGGCCCTGGGGTGGCAAAGCTGGTTTCTGTGCTGGGAGCTGAGCTGGCTGGGCCCCCGAACAGGAAGGGCTGCGACGTGCTGGTGGATGTAGCAGCAGTGATGGTCAGGCTGGTGGTGGGGCCGGTGGAGGCGGGTGGGTTGAGTCCAAAGCTGAAGACGGGTTTAATGGTGGCATCTGTGGAGGAACTCTGTGTGGTGGCAGTCGTAGCTGCGGTGGTGAAGATGACATTAGGGAGACCTGTGAATCCTGCCAGGGTAGTCGTGGAGGCTGCTGGCAGATCTGCGGCCGAGGCTGGCTGTGATGTCGGTTTGAAGGCGAAAGGAGAGGCTGTCGCTGGAGATGAAGCCGCAGTGACGCTGCCGAAGATAGGCTTGAACATGGTGGTGGTGGAGGATGTCGAGGAAGGGCCTGAGCTCGCAGACATGGTGACTGTGGCAGAGACAACAGCTGTACAGGGTGCTGCGCTCTCACTTTTCGGCAAAGCGCCAAAGATGGGTTTGAAGACAGGGGTCGTGGTGGGCACAGCAGCGGTCGTTGTGGGCACAGCAGTGGCTGCAGTCATTGCTGGCTGGCTGGCAGGAGGGGTGTTCAGCGCCCCGAAAAGGATGCTTGGCTTTGGGAAGGAGGGAGGCTTGCTGGGGGTCTGGCCCAGCTCCGTGAATGCAGGAGGTGCCAGGCTGCTGGGGGCCTGCACCCCCAAGGCAGGGGCGGCTGTAGGGGCAGGTGTGCTCAACACAGGCACAGGTTTGGTGTCAGCAGAGGTGGCAGGCAGAGAACTTGACTCCAGCGATACAGCAGGAACAGGCGGCTGCGCAGCTGATGAAGGCGGCTGGGATGCTACTGCAGCTCCAGTGGAGTCTGGAAAGGGGGAGAGAGCTTATTTAGGGACGGGGGGTCACCTACACAGACAGCCCTTCTGCCAGGCACCCACCCTGCTGCTGCAAAGGCTCCTGGAACAGCACCTGCCCATACCAGACAGACCCAGCCCTCCACGCTTACTGCAGCTCCCAACTGGACCACGGGCTCAGTGTCCCCAGACTTGCCCTCCCAAGACCTACCTGCCAGCTCTGCTGTCAGCAGAGCATTTGAACAGAGAGATTTGCTACCTGCCTCCCACAGAGGCAAGGCAGAGCTCCCACTGCGCCTGTCTTGTTCTGCCAAAGTCCTGCTCTGCCAACCCTCCTTCTCCTCCTCACCTGCTGGCGTGGGTGCAGCCTGGCTGCTCTGCATCTTCTTCAGGCTGTCCAGGAGAGAGTTGGTGCTGGCCAGGGCAGGAGCTGTTGAGGCAGGCGCAGGCCCTGGGGAGGTCACAGCGAATGCCAGCGGCCTGGACACAGGTGTAGTCTCTGCAGTGGTGCTGGGGACTGCATCTACTGGGAAGGAGCAAGAAATCAGGACCCACAACTCACTGTAGGGGACTACCCCTTAGCAGAGCTTCTCCAGCAGGTAGAGAAACTGCGTGAACATCCCACAGCTCCAGCCCTGGGAAACCTCACCCATCACCACTGGGACTCTGGAGCATGAGCCCTCCCGAGTCTGAAGGCACTAAGAGCATCCCCAGACCCGAGGACCAGGCAGGACTGGCCCAGGAGCTTCCCCAGCCTGCGCTACACAGACACCCCACTGCCCTATCAGCCTTGGCCCTGGGTTTCTACTCCTTGCTGTCCCCTCTGTGTTCCCAGTCTGCCCTTACCAGCCTTATCCTCCAAGACTTTGTTGAACCACTGCAACGCTGCCGCCTTCTCTGCGTCCAGGTCCTCTGATGTGATGGAGTAGCCCAGCTGAGGTGGTGGGGGCTGCCAAGAGAGAGCAGCAGCTTAGCTCCTTCTCAGGGAAGCCGGCAGAGCCTCTCTGAACATGTGGTGAAGGCTGGCCGTCGCAAGACCCGTGAAGCAGGTGGTTCTGCCACAGCACGCTACCGCGGAGCTCCGATCCCCATTCATTTTGGCCCCCGGCTTGGCGCTGAGGGCACGGCAGGCCTTCCCCAGGCCATTACCTGGTCCGGCAGCAGGCAGCACAATCACGCACAGCCCACCAGACACTGGGGCTGGGGATAGCGTCACTTCCCACTCGGCCAAGGACGGGGCCTCCTTCCTGAGGGCAGGCAGGTCAGTCTCCCCCCAGCCCTGCAGAAATTGCAGTGAGCACATTCTATCGCCAGAGGAGGGCAAAAGGGGCTGCGAGACAGCGACGTACCAGCGCCAGCTGGTCCCCCCGGCGAGACGGCAGCAACTGGATCTTCCGCTTGCGCTTCCCACTGCTCCCCGACGCGGACGGCGGGCTCAGGGAATTCTGCTTCTTCCGCACTGGCATCTCCACCGCTACAGAAGGAGACAAGTCAGGACCAGCTCCGGGCAGAGGAGACGTTTGGCTTGTACCAATGGGGTTGCGCCTTCCGACTCCTCTGTGTCTGACCCATCTCAGAGGGCAGAGCCAGGGGCACAGCTTTAAGCCGAAGACAAGGCTGTGATGCCTTGGAAGATCAGCTGGCCGTAACACATTCCGGGGCAGTTACAAGAGCCTGCTGGGGCTCTGCAGGGCAGCAGCCCCTTCCCACCTCCACTGACGGTCCTTGCACACTGCCTACCCGAACCACAAACTACAAAAACTGCGTAAGCCACATCCAGCGCTGTGCCATGGGACCCTATCTGCGATGGGCACAAAGGATTTCCTCTCCATTTTAGTTGAGGAAGCACTGGAATAAGCTCAGCCTGGAATTTTATCAAGGTGCTACTTGTACCACAGCAGATCTTGCCCCAAGGCTGACACCTGGACCCATGCTGGCTCGCGGGCTGGTATTTCCCCTTGCAAGCCAGCTCCCAGGCATCTGCTAGCACAGCAACACTGTCAGCACCCCTTGCTTATCACCTGGAAATCCCTTTAGGGCAGTCGCTGAGGCCAGCAGAAGTGCCAACTACCTTGGGACCAGCACATTCCTAGTTTCCAGGTGACATATCAAGCCAATCCCACCTGCAGACCTCAGCTACCTCCTGGCCCGCTGCTTCGAGCCCATCCAACCCGGGCACAGAGCTGAGGCCCACCTACGCTCACCTTTCTCTGTCTGCAGCTCCTTGTCCGATTTCACTGGAGTGGAAGCATTGGAGCGATGCAACTCCTCTTCCCTGCGCAAGTGGGAGAGAGCCAGTTAGGGTCAACCCCAGGCTTGGCCCCGTCCCCAGGGAGCAGGATGAGACCGAACACGCTAAGGACTCCCACCAGCATCCCTGGTGTGTTTCTTTGCCTCTGTCAAACAACAGACCTCAGGACAACAGTCTCGCCCTCACCACACCAGCCTGAAAGCAGCTCCAGGTAGAGGAGCTCCAGGTAGAGGAGCTGCTCCCCTCCTCGGGACCCCAGCTCCGTCGGGCTGCCAAGCCTGTGCACCCTCCACAGGACAAGTCAGCCTCAGGGCAGCAGCCGGGGTACTGGATGGGAGCTGCTGCCCCTCACAGGTCCCTGGCTTGGACCCACCCAGGGTGGGTGGTTGTGTTGGTTTTACTTCTGACATAAGCTCAGGTCCTTCTCTCAGCTGGGAGAGAGGAAAACAAGGGCCTGCGCTCCGAGGCAGGTGCTAAAATACAACCCTACTGTAGCTCCCATTAATTGATTTTGAGGAGATGGCAAAAATCAGGGCCTGTCTCTTCCCAACATTTCGGCAACCAGCAACCCAGGCCACACCAATGCCACAAGGCAACGTCACCTCTGCGGCAATCTGAGCCCTTAGATCTCTAACCCGGCCTGGGAGCAGGGCAGGGATGGTGCAGCTCAGCGCTGCCGCCGGGACCACAGCGTAACAAGGCAGCAGGGACACCAATCGACACAACAAGGGGGTTTCCACACCTTCCATACCACACCCAGCAGCCACATCTCAGAAAGGGGCCTGGACTGTCCCAGCTCCCATGGAGAGTGGGACTCAGGCACCGGGATGGCTGGGAAGGCGACTGCTCTCTTCCTGGCTGGCATCGATGAGCGGGCGCTCACCGGGCGAGCAGCTAGTTACCTGGCTTTCTTGAGAGGCCACTCTGGCGTCTGGGAGCGGGAGGACGCTGGGCTGGACAGCGGGGACACGCTCACACCACTTCTCTTCCACAGCTGGAACACAGAGAGAGATCAGCAGTAACTCAGTATGGGGGCTGGCAGGGAGCACAGCCTCCCATCCTCCTGCTCGCCCGCAGATTAAATCCCATCTCCCAGGGCCGTGGCTAACAAGCCCAGAGCCTCTCTTGCTTCAAGACCGCTTAACTCCCCTCCACATTCTGTGGAGCGCGAAGTCTGGCCACCCCAAACTGAATCCGCTCTGGGAACAAGCGGCCTCCAGGCCCGTTACAGCCTGGCCGAGAGAACGGGGAGGGAGGACACTTGATGCTGGCTCTTGCCTTCGTGTAGCACAGGCAGAGGCTGCCCGACTGCCTCAGACGCCCTCATCTGTGCGGGGCTGCTCTGGCAGGAGCAGGCCACCTCCTCACCAGGAGCTCAGAGTGGACGGATCCCACCTCAAGGATTTTAGACTCGCCCCAGCCAGAGGAAACCTTTCCCTACCAATATATCCTGGAGGAAACCCTTCCCCACACAGACCGCAGAGCTCCATTAGCCATGGCTATGTCCCACCATCACATCTGCAAGCCTGACCCAGGATGTAAGCAGTGTTTTATTATAGCTCAGCAGCTGCTGAGGGGACCTGGGCCAAAGTGGGAGTGCACGGCTCCAATACTTGCTGACTCCAGCTGAAAAAGTGGCAGTGCAGCAAAGTTATTTTCTTTTTTTCCTTTCACCTGGATCTATCCACCCTAGCAGACTGGCCAAAGCTGAGGAGGGAGGGGAAAAAAACCGCCTCCTTCTTGCTTCGGTGTAAAACAAGCACTGCAGCAGGACAGCTCAGCCTGGGGACTCCCCCAGCAGCGTGCACCGAAGGACAAGTAACACCGCTGCCTGCTGCTGCCGGCCCAGCAGCCTGCCTGACCCACAAGGAGATGAAACTGCCTGGCTGAGCACTGGAGACTCCCCACAGTGCTCGCTGCCAGGCACCCAGCAACATTGCTCTCTTCTTATGAGCCATGGATTTGAGCTACACAGGGCGATCCCAGAGGAGGGTCGAGCCACTCTGCGCTGGGCTCCGGCGCTGCCTTTGGCAGGGTGTTTCCTACCTGTGAGAGGCCCCGGCTGGAGCTGTAGGAGCTGGCGATGGCATTGCGTATGGAGCTGGGGATCCCGCCAGCGTACGTATTGTTGAGGGAGCTCATGGAAGAGGTGCGTGACCTCTTGTTTGAGCAGTCATCTGGGCAGTGCGAGACAAGGCCCCTCTTCAGAGAGCCAGGCCTAGAGAAGGTTAAAGAACATTGTATGAGCTCCCCACCACTCTGCCCACACATCCTTTAAATGCAGGGCAGGTGGAGGAAAGCAACCCTGCTCTTTCTCACAGCACAGGGCTTGGAAAGAGGCCTCAGCAGTGGCACAGCCCTTATGGCCACTGGCCTGCACTCAGCGTGACAGGCTGAAGGCACAGCCACAGCCTCTCTTGCTCTCCCCTGAAGCTGGGCTCCGCAAGCAAAAGCCAAGCACCTTTTCCAGAGCCTGCAGGCTTTCAGACTCTCCTCCCAGCTCACTGCAGTTGCTTTTGGCCTGATGGGCACTTACTTGGGTATGAGAGAGGCGGGGGCACCGTTGGCTACCAGCGGCTCAAACGCTGACTGCCCACTTCCACTGCTATCGTGGCGCCTGCAGGAGAGAGGTAGTGTGAGAGAGAGGTAGAGGAAGCCTGTGGCAGTGTGGAGGCAGCAGAGACAGGGGATGCCCTCCCAGCCTCGGGAGAAGAACCCTACAAGGAGGGTTCAGCACTGAGAAAGTGCAAACCTTGCTTTTTTCTCGTCACCCAATACCGAAGGACAGAGGTTTTCCCCATCCACATCCTGCTGCGGATCTTCTCTCCACCTGGTCCTGTCCTCACTGACTCTCACCCCAAGCTGCCTCCTCCCAATCACCAGCAGCTCCACCAGCTGCCTGCTGGGCAGAGTACTTTTGATGTAACGAAATCTTTGCTCAAATCCATTATTCTAAGCCAAAACATTTCAGAAAGTCTCAGCAGCTCATTACTGGAATGGACCTGAGCTCCAAAACTCAGATCTCCTACCTCTTCCTAGCCAGTGCCCTGGACTGTTTGAGTCAGAAACCGAATCCCCCTTCCCACAATAATTCAGTAAAGATCTGAAGCCTGAAAGTCCTAAAGCAAACCCTGCTGCAAAGCAGAGCTGGAGGTGTACGATCAGCCCTGTCAGTTAGTCCAAGCGCTTCCCTCGAGCTCAAGCACGCTGACCCCATTGCACAGGCGATCCAGCACTCTCCAGCTGACGCAGGCTCCTTTCTGCCCTCAAAGGTCGCAGGATTTTCTGCCTACAAGCATTCTTCATGCTTGCCAGGCTTTAATGCCTTCAAAATTGGCTTTCGTGGCAGAGCTGGGTATTGGCATGTTAAAAAAATAGAATAAATAAAAAACCCAAGCTGATCCTGTCTGCGCACCCATCCTGTTGTCGTCCTGCTCAGCTCTTGTGGGGCTCAGATTCACCAAGCCGAGGTAAAGGTTCAAAGATAGAGGGAAATCCAGTGATGGAGGAGAGGACGGCATGCCCTGCCACAGCAGGAAGGCAGCTGGCAGCTCCCTGCAAACAGCCGCTCATCCCACTGCACTCTCAAGGCCACGTCTAGCAGCAGCCCCAGCGCAGCACACAGGGCAAAGTGCCTGGGGACTGCCCAAACCGCTCTTCCGTGGTCTCTCAGCTCCCCTGCTCAAGCCCAGGCAGGCAGCCCCAGCACGCGAGGGGCAGAGGGGCACAAGGCGAACGGCCTCCACGTACGCAAGTGGGGAGGAGGGGAGAACGGCGAGGCAGCGCTGTGCCTGGGCAGTTAGAAAGGTTCCGGCAGACCTTGGCACCCAGGATTTACGCCTTGTCCTTCCCAGAGCACTGGCAAAGACACGCACCCTCATTTCTTCGAGCTCAGAGCTGGAAATTGCTGACCTTGACTAACAAAAGCAGAAGATAGTCTCTCTCGTTTACCCTTGTGTTTTTACCTCCTTTTTGCTAGCTACAGCACACAAAGGAAGCACGCAGATCTTTTAAAGCGTGATGCTTCCACCCGGGGCTGTAAGACTTGGGGATCCTGTCTCTCCTGGAAGCCTGGGGGTGACTGAAGAATAGAGACAATGACCCTACAGCAGATACCAGCATTTCCCACCACGTTTTCCCAGTCTGCAAACCCCCGTGATGACAGAAGCCACTTCCCTGGCAGGGAGCCCTGCCAGGCTTCCCCAAACCACATCCCAGCCTCTTCTAACCCCAGCAACGCAAGGAACGCTTGACCCACAAGCTTGCCCAGACAAAAACCTAAACCACATCCCTTTGATCTCAAGGACAAAACGAAGTCTCGGAGGACTTTCCGACACAGCCCAAAGGGCTGGGTGATGGGGTGTGCTTCCTCTCTGCGGTTCACTTCTCACAGCACTTTCCCAACCCAGACTCCTGGTCACACCGGGCCTGGCGCACTCTTGGGACGCACCCCATTTGTCACCACTGAAGCGCTAGCCCCGTTTACAACCTTCCCAACACACTGGCAGCAATCTGGACTGCTAGCTTATTACCTTCTCTTGCTCTCCTGATCACTCCCAAAAGCCTGGCTCTCCTCCTCCTCCTCCTCCTCTACAGCCCTCTTCCTGCTCTCCTTGATGGCATTCAGCACAGTCTCTTTTGCACATGGGTCCAGGCTGCTGTTGGCCGGGAAGGCCACGGGCGAGATCAGCTGCTCCAGGCTGCGAGGCAAAGCAAAGGCAAGGTGTTAGGCAAGTTGGGATCCCCAGAGCGAGATTCCCCCACCCAGTGCCCCAGCTGCCCCCACGGAAGCGGGGAGAGGGCTCTCCCACGAAGCTTCTCCAGATCTGGATCACACAATCCTTCCCCGCAGCACAGCAACACTGGGGACGGGGACGGAGCGGCCACCGCCAGGCCGGGAGGAGAGGGCTCTCCCCAGGGGACTGCTCCGGGCAGCACAGCCGGCTGAGGGCCCCGTAACCCGTTTCCCCTCCCCGTTCCGTCCCATCAAGGCTAAGTTCCTTCGGCGCTGCCCACGCGTGAGGCGAGGCCGCAGCGGGGCCCGGTCCCCACTCCCGTACTCACGCTGGGGAGCGGGCCAGGCCGGCGGCCGGCCGGGCGATCCTCACGGTGACGGGGCTGCGGAGCGGGCCGGCCCGGCGAGCCCAGGGCGCGCTCCTGGGCGAGCAGCCCTCCCAGCGGGCGGCGGGCAGGCCGACCGGCACGGCGCTTCGGGCCTGCGGCAGCGGGTATCGGCGGCGCGGGGCCTGCGGCGGGCAGCACGGGGCGGCCGGCGGGGCCCTGCGGGGACAGAGGGGTCAGCGCCGCCGGGGCGCGGGGCTCCCCTCCCGCCGCCGCCCTCCCGCCCGCCCTGCCCCCTGCTTACCCGAGGCCGAGGCGGCGCGGCGGGGCCCTCGCGGGCCGGCCCGAGGCGGCGGCCGGGCCCCCGTTGGCGGCGGCTTTGCCGGGCGGGCGCGGCGCGGGCGGGCCGGGCCGCATCGCGCACCAGGCCCCCGCCGCGCCCAGCGCCGCCGCGCCCAGCAGCGCGCCCCGCAGCAGCAGGCAGGCCAGCGCCAGGGCCAGCGCCAGGGCCAGCGCCAGCGCCAGGGCCAGCGCCGCCGCGCCCCGCCGCCCCCAGCGCCCCGCGCCCGGCCCGGCCCCCGCCATCGCCGCCGCGCCGCGCCGAGCCGAGCCGAGCCGCCCGCCAGCCGCGGCCGCCCGGCATGCACTGCGCGGGGCGGGGCGGGGCTTGCCCCGTGCTTGGGCGGGGCTTGCCGGGGCGGGCGGGGCCAGCCCCGCCCGGCGCGGCCGCCTGCCCCGCGCCCCCGGGCCCGGCCGCCGCGTCCCTGCCCCAGCCGCGGTGTCCCCGGGCCAGCCCCTCTGTGCGGCCCCACCCTGACCCGTGTGCGGCCCCGGCCCTGTCCCCCCGTCCCGAGCAGCGACCCCGTCTTCATCCACATGTCTCTGTCCCAGCCCACGTGCCCGCGTCCCCACCCCGACCCTCGGGTCTCCCCCACCCCGACCCCTGTGTCCTCCTGTCCCCAGTCCCCCCCCGTCCCCACCCGGACCACCACGTCCCACCCACCCAGACTCCCGTTTCCCCATCCCCACTCCAAAACTTGTGTCCTCGTTGCCATCCCAGTCCCCCTCTCCCCCATGTCCCGATCCCTGTGTCCCCGTCCCTATCCTGTCCCCTGCAGCCCCCCCGCACCCTTCCAGCCTCTGCGTTCCCCCGTCCCAGCCTCCACGGTCACCCGCGTGTCCCCACACGCCCCCATCCCGACCCCATCCCTCACCACGTGTGACCCAACGATGCAGGCACCCGTGGGCAGACAGCCCCGCTGCGGCACCTGCCTGTCCCCGGCCACCACCGCGTGCAGGGGCGGCTCCCTGCGTGGCCAGCCCCTGTCCCCCTGCCCCGGCTGAAGGGTGCCACCACCACCAGCCTGCTCTGTGGGGCAGGGCTGGGGACGAGCCACCCCGCGGGGTGCTGGGGACCGTGGGAAGGCCGCTCTGGCTGGCTGCGCCACTGGGTCCCCGGGGACATGGGTACCCAGGGGGGCACTGCCTGCCCCGCTGCCTGCCAGCAGCTTCTGCAGCCCTGCTGTGTCCTGCAGAGCAGGGACCACGGCACGGATGATGGCACGGACCGTGCAGACCACGGCTGCGGGGACAGACCACGGCTGCGGGGACAGGCTGCCGCGGGCCTTTGTGCAGCCCAGGGGGGCCGGATGGCCCTGGCCAGGGCTGGGGGAGGCTGGGTGCTGCCCAGGGCGTGAGGGCACCCTGGCAGTGTGACGTCCTGCTGCAGCGTCACGCCTGGGAGGGGACGTTCCCCATAGCATCTCCCCGTCCACGGTCCCCACGGGCAACCCAGCAGCAGGACCCCCATGCCATGGCCCTGCCACGGTGACCATGCAGCGCAGCCAGGGAGGGCAGGCTGGTCTGCATGGCCCCCCCACTGCAACGTCACCCCCCGCCCCCAGGAAGGGACAAGGTCCTGGTCCCCTCCCAAGGAACAAAAGAGGTGATGTGCAGGGTGGCCCTGGGGACAGAGCTGGGAGGGGGACATCATTGCCATGACATCACTCAAGTCACCTTGACAGCATCTCCCCAAGTTATTTTTTGGGGGTGGCGCTGAGCACACCCATCATGGCAGAGCCCCAGGGCCCCCATGGTGACACAGGTCCCCTGCCACCCACCCCGGAGCCGGCAGGGCTGGGCTGAAGGCTTTATTGAAAAATCGAAAACACACGACGTAGTAATTATTATTATACAATGACAAAAAAAATCAACCCAACCTGCAGTGGAGGGGCACCTGTCATCCCCGTCACCAGCCGCCAGCACTGGGGACTGCACGGGGGACACTTCTCCCCACCAGTGCCTGGCTGAGATACAAAAAGGAGAATCGGTTTGGCTGAGAGTGGTGCCACTCTCCAGGTCCCCGAGCCCCCACCACCACTGTGACTCCCTTGCCGCCGCCCCCCGGCCCCGACCCGGCCTGGAGGCCTGAGGTAGTTGGGGGTACCCCACGCAGGCAAGACCCCACCCCCAAAAGAGCGAGGAGGGTTTTGGGGCTCCCTGTATCCTGCAGGAACGGGATGGTTGGTATTGCATCCGGAAGGGAGCTGGCGTGGGTGGGGGTACGGCCGTGGTGGGGCATGGGGAGGCAGTGGGAGCCCCAGGGGGGGAAGCCCCAAGGTCCCCAAGGACCCCCCGGCACGCTGGGGGCACGGAGCAGGTGTGTTGGCAGCAGGGCTGGCTGGGGGACGTGGAGACACCGGGTCCCTGCATGGTGGACGGTTGCGCTCTCCTGCGCGTAGGGGGTGGCAGCCCTGAGGCCATGGTGATGGCCTGGCCGGGCAGGGGGACGCAGGCGGGTCCCACTGCTTCGAGTGCCAGCCAAGGGCTGGCGGACATCAGTGGGAAAGCACCTGGTGACAGCCCAGCCACTCTGAGCGATGCCACCACTTCCTAAAGGGAGAAAGGCCAAATCCTACGCCCCCAGCACCCCGAGGGGGCTGGTCTGGCTGACTCCCCCCAAGGAAGCGGCAGCTGCCTGAAGGCAGGGTGCAGGCAGCAGTGCTGCCAGGCTGGGAAGGACACCCTGGCCCTGCAAGGGGCACCAGCAGGACCATGGGGGAGGCCGTGTGGGACAGGGACATTGCTGCGCAGTTTGATGCCACCGTCCCTGCCCCAGTGAGACGAGCTGGGGGGCCCGGAGCTGGGAGACACCCCCCTGTCCTCCGAGCCCCCTGCTCCAAGGCACAAAGGTTCCCCGGCTGGTGCCAGCCCCAAGGCTGCCCCTGCCCACGGCAATGCCGGCACCGACCCCCTGAGCACCGAAGAGGTGGCGAGGACACAAGGGTGGCACCAGCCCAGAGTGAGCAGGCATAGGGAGCTGCTTGCTCTGGCTTCAGCGTGCTCTGGTTTTGGGGCACCCCGGCTGCCCCCCAAACCCTCTGTGCTGCTGCCCTAGAGCCACCCCCCGTCCCCAGGAGCTGGTGGCTTGTGCGGTGGCACCACAGTTGCCCAAACCCGTGCCCAGCACCTTGCGGAGGGTTTATTGCTGGCATGAACACAGTGATCTGTCGGGGCAGGGCAGCCCAGCTCGGGAAGAGGGGGGAGGGTAGGGGCGCATTCTGGGGACCCGGGATGGGCGGGCAGGAGCTTATGGCAGCGTCCCTCCTGCTGCCAACCCCAGTCCTGCCTCACTGCCGGCTGCTCCCGGCACTGCTGCCGGCACCCTGGTCTCACCGGCCGGGTTGTCCCACGGGAACACTCCCCCCCACCCTGCAGCGGCCAAAGGCACTCGGTGCCCCCGCCAGAGGGGGAGCATACCTAGCACCAAGCCCAACAGCACCCCAAAAGCTGGCTCCTGACCCGGTGGCACCCCTGGGGCCCTTGGCACCACGGCAGGCTCCTTAACAGGGTGGGGATGTTCGCGCCGAGCCAGGGACCTGGTTAAGGCTGGAGAAGCAGTGAGAGGCGAAAGAAACCTGACCGCTCTCGCTCAGCCAGAGCCGGCTCAAAGAGTTCTGAAAATCTGTGCAAAAACAAAACTAAAGGGTTAAAGACACCCCCCCCCCGAGACCCCCCCCAACCCCAAGCAGCTCTAATAAATACACGTGCGGTTTGCAGCTGGCGTCAGGCCGGCAAGCCCTCGCTCCCGGCCCCGGAGTCTCGCCAGGCGGCTCTTGGTGCTCCGGCGCTGGAGGCGGCTCTTGGTGCGGGGGATGTGGAGAACATGTGCTTCGGGGTGGCTTTTGCACCGGTTTATTGTAGATCTTCCCAAAAGGCTGCACCGAGCTGGGTCCCAGCCCGCTGTGGGGGTGTCCCCTGCGGGCTGCTTCCGCCACAGGTGTTAATCCGCAGCTGGAGGAGGAGAGAAGGTAAGGGGGAGCAGAGCAACACAGTGCCCCCCAGCATCCCTCCACCCCATCCCTTTGGGACCCCAGGGCTTTGCAGGATGGTAGAGCCCCAGCAGCACCCGAGCACCCTGTCCAGGGACGATGCTGGTCCCACAGGCTCTTGCACAGGTCAGGGTCCCCGTGGCTTTGCCCACGTGTGCTGACTATCCCTGGGCTCTGCTTGTGCCAGCCGGAGTGAAACCCATGCCCGCTCGCTGCCTGGACTGCAGGCAGGTCTTCCCCATCCTACCCCGCTCCTTTCCTGAGCAGCTTCCCAGCCGGAGCAGGACTGGGATCCACTCACCGTCCTCCTCCCAGCCCTCCGCCACTCCTGCCAGCTCGTAGTGCTTCTTGCGCAGCTCCCCCAGCTTCTGCCGCTCCTTCTGCAGCTGGTTTTCCAGCTCCAGCACCCGCACCTGAAGGACATCAAGCACACCATGGCCACCCTGCACCCCAGCATGGCACCGAGGTGCTCCAGCTGGTACAGAGCCGTGCGGGGCTGGGCACCTCCCTTTCACACCCCGATATCAAGCCCAGAGACCACTGAGGTACATCCCGTGAGTGTTCTCATGCCAAACGGTCCTGGGGAGGGGACCGAGCCCAGGTGGGCGCTGCCTGTGCAGGCAGGTGAAGGCAGAGCAACCTGCGCGGGCATGCCAGGAAGGGGAATTCCCTGGGGATGCCCCGTGCCAGGTGGAGGTGGGTGCTGTGGGGCAGCCCGACGGGCACGCAGGAGCAGGGAGAGGCCTTGGGCTGTTGTGCCATGATGGGGACAGCGCCGGGGGAGGCTCGAGGGCACCAACTGCCTGCGGCTCCTGGGCAAACCCGGCTGTTGCCTTTACGCCTTAGGCTCTCCCTGTGAGCTGGAGGTGCCTGGGGCCAGGCAGCCGGGCAGGGTGCCCCCACCCACCTCTCCTCCAGCCTGGGCAGCCTCTCGTTAGCCCAAATGAGGCACCAGCAGGTGTGTTTCCCAAAGCATGGGGGAAGCTCCTACCTGTGAGTCCATCTCCTGACGCTTGATCTGGGTGAGTGTCATGCTGGAGAAGTCCATGCTGTCTGTGGAGAAAGACACCACCAGCCCCCCCTCAAGCTCCGCTCCCCAGCTCGGACCCCCCTGGCAGCTCCCACGCCACTGACAGAGTCTGCCACCACGGGATACGCAGGCAGCGAGGGGCAGCTGCAGGCAGAGACCACTGGGGCACGGCCAACTGAAGATGGCGGGCGTGAAAAGCAGAGGCTTCAGGGCAGGTCCATGCCCCTGCAGCCCCATGCTTACCTTTCTCCTCCACCTGTGACTTCCCGGCCTTGGTGGAGGCCACCACGCCGGCCGTGGCCTGGTTGACGCCCCGGGAGGCTTGTTGGAGCTTGCAAAGGTTGGCACTGTCTTTGTCTGCCTTCACCTGCCGGGGCAGTGAGGAGGGGTGTGCTTACGCCCCACTGAGTGAGCAGAAGACCAGCCCCGCGTTTTGGGGTAACCATGTGGCACCCCAGGGTCACCCCAAACCATGGCCAGGGGAGCAGCCTCGCTGCTGCCTGCTCAGGGATGGAGCATCTCCCAGAGCGGAGTGCAGGCAGCAGCGGGGGGAGCTGCCGGGCAATGCAGGCAGCGGCGGGGGAGCCTCCCCGGACGGCGGGCTCCTACCTTGGAAGCTGCCACCAGCTGGGCGGTGCTGGCTGCGATCTCCCGGGAACAGACCATCAGCTCCTCAAACGTCCCCTTGCCTTGCACCACCAAGTCGGCAGCATCGCTGTGGGAGGGCAGAGTGGCTGAAGCATCCTCCCGCCACCCCTGTCCCCTCCCTGTGGGGACAGCAGGACCCTGCCATCCTCTCCCCGCTCCGGTGAGGGTGGCACTTACACCATGACAGTGGCACCCCAGCCCACAGCCTTGGAGGCGGAGATGAGACCCTCGGTCCAGCGGGAATTCTTGGCATAAAACTCCTTGGGGGATGCCGCGCCCTGCCGTTGAGAAAGGCATGGTCACGCGCTGGGGACAGGGGGATGGCAGGCCTGGGACCCCCAAACCCCAGCTCTCGGGGGAATGGAGTAAGTCAGGGTTTCATTTAGGATGTGCATGGGAGCTGGAGAGACACCGAACCTGGGGGGTCACAGGGTCCCCTACGAGGGAAGGGAGATCAGGGACCTCCATGACACCCCAGGGCCCGCAGCCAGGGTGAGACCCCAGGGCTGGGGCAGGAGCTCCTGGCAGCCGGTGTCGATGCCCCGACGGGCCAAGGCTCGGAGCAGCACGTCCCCAGCAAGTGCACGGTGACCCCTGGCTGGCCAAGCACCTGCTGCCCCGTGCCCTGCCCACATCCCTGCCCCTGGCTCACCCGTCCGCTCTCCACGATCTCTCTCTGGAGGTCCTTGGAAGCCAGGACCAGGACATGGATGGCCTGCATGAGGCCCGTGCAGGAGCCCAGGATCCTGCGAGACAAACCCCACTGAGCCCCACTTGTGGGGCAGGGAGACCCCACTGAGCCGTGGGGCAGCTGCTCTGCCTGTGGGACTGGGCCCCATCCTGCCTGCCCAGCTCTTTCCAGCGCCCCAGCCATCGCTCACCTCTCGTTCACTTCCAGTTTGACCCCAGTGTCACCAGCCCGCGCCTTGCTCAGCATCTCCTGGTAGAGGGAGGAGAGGCTGTGCTGAACCCCGCGCACCATCCTGGCCTTGTGCCGGTGGTCCCAGCAGGCACGGCACCCATGGGTGCCTCACGGCATGCGGCAACCCTCACCTCGATGCGAGCAGCCGCTGTTTCGATGGCTGCCGCTGTTGCTGCCATCTCCTTGTCCACCAGGTCACCCAGCTCCTCCTGCTTGATGTCCAGCCCTTTGGGCCGCAGCTCCTGGGGATGGGACGAAAGGGACCGTCCAGGGGTGGCACAGCCCCTCCGACGGTGCCCGCCACGGCCTGACCCCATCCCACCAGCCCTCCTGGGGCACCCACCTCCCCGATGGCGCTGATCCGGCCCAGGCAGGTCATCACCAGGCTGCAGTTGGCGCCTTCCACTGTCCCCGGGTCTTGCAGGGCGCTGAGGTAGCTCACGGCCTCGCTACCGCACTGCTTGCACATCTCCAGCAGACCTGCGTGGGCAGCACGAGAGGCTGAGGGTGCCGCATGCGGGGACAGAGACGTCCAGCCCCTGCCCGCCCCAGAATTCTACCTGGCTCGGCCCCTGCCCGCCCCAGCATCCTGCCCGCCCTGGCCCCTGCCCGCCCCAAAATCCTGCCCACCGCACCTTTCTACTTGCCCCAGCATCCTGCCCACCTGGTCCCCTGCCCGCCCCAGTCCCTGCCCGCCCCGCTGGGCAGCACTCACGGTCGGCGGGCTCCATGGGGGCCACGTGGGAGGTAGCGCTGCCCTGCAGCAGGGTGTCGCTGACGAGGTGGGCGAAGAGGGCCAGGCAGGGCAGCAGGGAGCCCACAGCTGCGGCGGGAGAGCGGGCACGTGCCTCAGCCCCAGCGGGCGCTGCCCACCCGGCCCACGAGTGCTGGAGCTGCCCCTTGCCCCCAGCCCAGCCCCTGCCCGGGGCTGCCGGCTCTCACCTGCGCGATTGGAAAGGTATTTGCCATGTGCGTCTCGAAGCCGCTCCACGCACTCGGAGGCTGCCAGCGTCCTGGATAGGAGGCAATCTGCAGGCAGACAGCAGGCAGGACTCAAATGCGGGGCATCCCTGGGTGTGGCACAGCTGCTCGCCGCCGCTGGCACGGCCCAGAGGACAGCAGGGAGGGGGCTTTGCGTGGCAGCGGGTTGGGATAATGCCAAACCGGGGAACTCGCCTGCCGAGCCAGTGCAGCCGATGTGAGCGGGATCCTCCAGGCGACTGAGGGCATCCTGCACCATCCGCTCTGCCTCCCGCGCGGTGCCCTGCAGCAGGGCAAACTGCTCCTCGGCCAGGCGCTGCCGCAGTGCCTGCTCCCCGCTCTCCTGCCGAGCCGGTGCAGGTGTCACGGCCCCCACCGTGCCGGCTGGGAATCACCCCCGCACCGCACCGCTGCCTCCAGCTCTGCTGAACCCCTGCAGCTCGGCAGGGAGGGGGATGCCGGGATGCGCCATGCCAGCGGTGCCCCCAGGGTACCTTGTCTCTCAGCTGGGTCTGCAACGTCTCCAGCTCCATCTTGCTGCTCTCCTGCTCGCGGCTGAGCGTGTCCTGCAGCTGCTGCAGCTCTGCCCGCAGGGCGGCCATCTCCTCCCCGTGCCGCTCCGCTGCCTGGCTCAGGCTGTCCCTCTCCTGCTCCAGGCCGGCGATCCGGGTGCTCTGCTCCGCTCCCACCTGGGTGGGCATGAAACAACGGTCAGGGCTGTGCCGAGGGTGAGCCCTCGTTTGGGGACTTGTTCATGGTCCAGGCTTGGGCCACCCTGACCGTCCCTGCTTGGTGCATTGCAGCCCATGCAGGTCGCAGCCCTGCATCACCCACTGGCCGGCAGCACCCTTGCAGCACTGATGGACTTGCCTGGGGCCAGCCGAGGCTCCCTGGGGAGTTCTTTCACTTTTATCAGTGAAAATTCACTTTTATTATGACTATCAGCATCCCAATGGAGGAGTGGATGAAGGGTGCTGGCTGCTAGCCCTGGCTCTGCCCCATCCCCATCCTGCTGCAGCGTTTCTGCCCACCCTGGGGAGCAGCAGCTCCACTTTCCTGCCAGCTTCTGCTTTCTGCAATGAGCCTGGAAACCCCTGCTGTCCTCCACAGCTTTGCAGGCATGAAATACCCTCTGCCACGGCAGCAAGTCCACGCAAAGGCTTGCGATGTGATGACACGCTCCCTGCCTGGGTTTTACAGCGAGCAGATTTGCCCTGCCCGACCCTGCTCTTGCAGGGATTTTGTTCAACCATCACTGCTGCTGGAGGCTATTGCTCCGCCTGCTCTTGCACCCAGGAGTGTTAAACCCCCTGGTATGATCATTAAACCCATCTACATGTGAGGGGGAAGAAGACAGGGAGCTGGTTATCAGGCCAACGGTGGGTAATGCCTCCTGGATAGGCAACACCTTCTGCCCAAGCACCGTGACAGCAGGCAGACCTCCCCTTCACCCGGGCTGCCTGTCCCGGGGCAGTGGGGGGGTTGGCGGGGGCTACCCATGGGCTCTCACCTGTGTGCTGGACTCCAGGGTGCCCTGGAGGACCTGCAGCTCCTGTCTGCTGGCTGCCAGCTCCCGCTTCAGCGTGTCCAGCACCTCTGCCTGCTCCTGAGACTGCGGGCAAGAAGAGAGGTTGCCAGCACTGGTGCCCCATGGAGCAGCCCCCTGCCCATCCCTGGCGTGTCCCCCCATCCCTACTCACCTTCCTCTGAGCCTGCTCGCTCACCCGCTGGAAGGAGTCCTCCAGCTCCTTCTTCTCCCGCTCCACGTCCCCCTGGGCCTGCCTGGCCGCCGTCACCTGCTTGGTCACCTCCGCATTCTGGTGACAGCAGAGGGAGCTCAGCGACCCCCGGCGTTGGGGGGCATGGCTGGGAAAGGGGATGCCAGGGGGGTTTCAGGGAGCCCACCTTCCGCAGCAGGTCGGCGTGGCTCTGCACCAGCTCGCTGTACTTCTCCTTCAGCTTGCTGTAGCGCTGCTCGTTGGCCTGCGCCCGCCCTGCCACGCACACAGGGATGCCGGGTTGAGCACCTGGGACCCTCACCCCGGGGCTCACCCCCACCCCAAGCTGGGTGCCGGCTCTCCCCGCTCACTTTCAATCTCCGTCAGGCTCCTCTGCGCCTTCTCGGTGTCCTCCCGCTGCTTCTTCAACTCCTCCAGCTCTGCGCGCAGGAACTCGCTCTCGTCCTGCGCCTGCTGCTTCAGGTGCCGCTGCTCGGCCAGCTCGGCCTCCAGCTCGCTGGCGCGACCGCGCAGCTGCACCGCGCCCCGTGCGCTCTGCAGGGACGGCAGGCGGGCAGCTCTCAGCGCCGTTCGGTGGCTGCTGGCACTGTCTGATGCCCGCTGGTCCCGTCCCGCGGCCACCCCGGGTAGCATCCCACAGAGCCCCAAATGCAGCAGGGTGAAGCACTGAGGATGCTGGGCAGTGGGGGTGATCCTGGCCCCCCCGGCAGGGACGCACCCCCACACACACACCTGGGGACCTCCCATATGGGCAGGGGTGACTGCACCAGGGATGCAGAAGCCATGAGGGACAGGGCAGGACAGACAGACAGGGTCACCGCCTTGCCCATGCGGGGACACAGCCACCACCCCAGCAGCCCCGTTCCCAGTGCGAGCCGCTGGGTCTCATCCTGCCCCTGGACTGCCACATGGGTGCTCACTGCGTGACACTATGGTTGTCACCCACCTCGGCCTTGAAGTTCTCCAGCTCCTCCTTCAGGGCTGCAATCTCCCCATAAAGCTGCTCAATTAACCGGTCCCTGGAAAGGAGAGACACCGGGTACATTCTCAGTGCCACCAGCCGCGCCGGTACCATGGGGACGCATCCTGGGATGGGAGGCATCCCCTGGGCCACCGCAGCTGCTGTGCTGTCCGCAGCAGCCTGGCAGGCGGCTGTGGTGCCGTGCCGAGGAGGGAGCTCCCGGTCTGATCCTGGCTGCCTCCACAGCATCACTGGGACTGCTCACTTGTCATCCTTGTTCATCCCATTCTGGCTGTTGAAATTGAAGGGGTCACTGCTGAAAGAGCTGCCGAAGATGTCGTCAAACTTATTGTCAAACAGGCTCTGCGGGGAGAGCAGCGTGGCCCTGTGGTGAACCATCACCATTCGGGAACCCTTGTCCCCTTCATGTCCTCGGCAGCACCACCGAGCCAGCCCACATGCTGGCAGGGCTGCTGCCTGCTCGTGCTGCCTGGGCACCAGGGCTGGATCCCCCCACTGCTCCCAGGGCGTTGAATGTGTTGAACATGTTGAATATGGAGCATCTCTGGTCCGTCCCCACCTAACTCCCGGTGGTGGGGGGAAGATGCCCAAAGCCATGTCACCATACGCCCCTTCCCTTCCTGAAACGCTCAGCGCCTGGAGACAACCCTTGGTGGAGAGGGGAGTGAAGACCTAACGCAAGCACGTAGAGCTGAGGGGCGATGCTGGGAAGCCAAACATCTCCAGCCAGCCATCACTGGAGGGCACCAAACCATTAAGAGAAGCACCGTGAGATGAATTCAGCCTGGCTCAGACCTAGCAGCACCCACATGGCACACCCTGCACCCACATGGCCCCCTGCAGTGATGCTCCCCAGCGCCTGAGGCCACCGCCATTGTCTCAGTCTCGACCATGGCATGGTTTTGGATAAATAATCCTGGTTTTGGAACCGAAGGGAACCCGCCATCCTCTCTGCAGCCCAAGGGGCACAGGCAGCATTGCAGCAGCTCACCTGCGAGGCCGTGTCCATCTCCACCAGGTCTGTGATGGGCTCGCTGTCGGGTGAGGATGCCTCGGCGGGGATGACCACCACGGGGCTGATGTGCTCTGACAGCGCCGAGGCACGCAGGAAATTGGGGGGGTTCTGGGGAGGGAGGGGAGCATGGCTGGGTGGGGGAGGACCGGCACTGACACAGGGCTTTGGGCACGGTTGGTCAAAATCCTGCCCTGGCGCTGAGCTGGCCGTGCCCGGACCCGTGGGAATGGCACCAGGACCCACAGGGATGGAGCCAGGGATGGATCCCAGAAAGGGCTAAGGGTTGGTGCAAGAGGGGATCCCCAGCCTGCCCTGGAGGGGCAGCTCCATCCCACAGGATCCCACCCAGGGAAGGAGGCAAGGATGAGCCTCAGGCCCCACGAGCCCCACATTGCCACTGGCACCGGGAAGCCATCAGGCGACCTTTTTTGGGCACTCTCTCAGAGCCACTGGCCCCATTGCTGCTCCTGGCCATGGGGACAGCGAGCGTGGGGACCAGGGACGACGGGATCTCACCTCCGGCAGCTGCGGGATCTGAATCAGCCGCTTGAAGTACTGCAGGTTGCTGGAGCGGTAGAAGAGGTCCTTCAGCCTGCAAGGGGCAGGGAATGGTTAGGCATGGCTCTTGCCCAACCCAGACACCCCAGCCCAAATGTGGGTAGCTCCAAGCCCTCGCCTGGCTCCAGGAGGGTGTCATTGGGCCACTGTGCTGCACCCGAGGGGACAGTGGTGTGTGCTGCCACCAAACCCACGGCTGCTCCTGGGAAGACCCCATCACCAGCCTCCCACCTCTGGCAAAAACTGGCTGCTGGAGGCTTTCTCCCATAAACCCAGGACCTGATGAGCAGAGAGAAGGACCTGATACTTGAGCAACCTGATCTAGTGGAAGATGTCCCTCTTAGTTGGACTAGATGATCTTCAAAGGTCCCTTCCAAGCCCAACCACTCTGTGAGTCTATGAAACCATGAACTGCAGCAGGATGGCTGCACTGGGTCGCACTGAGGTACAGCCACCTCTGTACTGTCCTCACCATGGCCAAAGCTTGAAGGGACAGCTGAGGAACATCACCATTGCTCCCACTATGGCCCCAGCCATCAGTGGATTGGGGGCTTCCTGCCTGGAGGCCACATCTGCACCATCACCTTCAGCTCCCCGCAGGAGCATCTCCCCCAGGAGCAGGGCTACCTCCCTTCAGGATTTCCAGTTTTGGGGAGGAGCGGCAGTGCCCGGCTGCACCACTCGTGGCTCCCCTCCCTTCCAGCCACCCTGGCATCCCAGTCGGTATGTCGGCGCTGTTGATGCCTGCCCCAAGGTCTCTGCCCTGGGTGGTCAGAGCCCACAGACAGCCCCGCTATCTGCTGATGCCCGTTCCTGGTGTTTTTCCCATGGGTGCTGGTTTGCAGTTTGTGACCTTAAATCGAGCTGTCCCTCAGTGCTGTGACATCCTCTCCCTGCTCTCGGAGGCCAGTTTTCATTTCAACTACCCTAAATAATCATGTACCAGAGGCCACGGCACTTCACTGCTCACTCTTTTTCAATCTCATTTAAAATACGGTGAGAGGACTGGTTCCAGCACCATGGCTGGGGGATTACCCTGAGACATTAACTCGTACAAAACCCGACCATTTGTGTCCTCTCCTTTGTGCAGTTCCTAATCCAGGGGAGACCTGCCCTCACATCTCATAGGATCATGGACTCGCAGGATGGTTTGGGTTGGAAGGGACCTTCAAAGAACATCTGTTCCAACTCCCTGCCATGGGCAGGGACATCTTCCACTAGATCAGGTTGCTCAAAGCCCCGTCCAACCTGACCTTGAACACTTCCAGGGATGGGGCATCCACAGCTTCAGTGGGCAACCTGTGCCAGTGCCTCACCACCCTCATCGTAAAACATTTCTTCTTATGTCCAGCCTGACCCCACCCTCGTTCAGATTAAAACCGTTGTCTTGTGCTGGGGACCCCAGAGCTGGACGCAGTGCTCCAGGGGGGGTCTCGGGAGAGGGGAGCAGAGGGGGAGCATCCCCTCCCTCGACCTGCTGGCCATGCTGCTGGTGATGCAGCCCAGGAGATGCTTGGACTTATGGGCTGCAGGCCCACATTGCCGGCTCATGTCCCATTTGTCACCCACCAGTATCCCCCAGTCCTTCTCTGCAGGGCTGCTCTCCCTCCCTCTCTCCCTCCCTCCCTTCCTCCCTCCCTCCGTCCGTCCCCCAGTCTGTGCTGGTACTGGGGATTGCCCTGACCCAGGTGCAGGACCTTGCCCTTGGCCTGGTTGAACTTCATGAGGTTCACATGGACCCACTCCTCCAGCCTGTCCAGGTCCCTCTGGGTGCCACCCCTTCCCTCCAGCGTATCGACTGCACCACTCAGCTTGGTGTCATCTGCATTTCTCAGGGTAGTTCCATTTTTTTCCCAGAACTTTTGGAAATAAATATGTTTGCTCCCACTGCACATCACCCTGCAGCAGCTCATGGCCTCTCACGAACCCAACACCCACCTCCCGCATGCAGAAGCACCCACCCCTTTTTTCATGAAGTCCCTCTCCCACTCCTCGTTTCCCTGCTGTGCCAAGCGCTAGGTCAGCCCCTCCGCTGCCTCCCTCTCCCCGGAGCCCTTCTTATCAACCAGCACCGTAACACTTCTCAGCCCCTGGGCACTGGCCACAGCCACCCTCATGTCCAAGGTCTCGGGTAACTGGGTGACCATGACTTGGTTCTGTCTCTCTCCTCCTACACCTTTTATCTGCTGCTTTTAAAATCTCTCTTATTGATATCTTAACCTGGGACAGACACAGGTGCCTTTACCCTTTCCTTTTCTACCCGTGTCCCCGCAGGGATGGCTTTTCCCACCCAAGAGCCACCTCTGCTCCACTGCACCACCCAGCAGCATCCCTGGCACCCAGGCTCTCTGCAAGGCTCTTCAGGGACCCTTCCTCATCTTTGCAACACCCAAAGGTTTCGTCCTTTGACTACCCATTTTAACAAGCTCCCCTGGCTTTGTGCAACCGGCATTTTTTTTTTTAAATTCAAGAGAATTGGGGGGAAAATATCTTTTCCCTGTCCCTCGCCCCCAGTGCCATGACCGTGAGTTCCCCCCCCCCAGGGCACGTGCAGATCCTCCCTCCCGCAGCAGCATCTCCAACCGCCTCCATGTGCTGCATGCACTGTCCTACCCCATTGCTCCTACCAACACAACCCTCTCCTGATGGAGCCAACGGACCCACTGCAAGCAGAGAACGCTGCTAAGGGTGCTGAGCACCCTGCTCACCCAACACCCAGCCTGGGGCATCCCTGGGGTGTCCCCACTGGCACGCCCCCACACTTGGCTTCTCAGCCCATGCCCAGATTTTCACCTCAGCACATCAACTGCAAATTGCATTTAAAACTGCAATTAAAGGGTTTGAGGGTTTTAAGTCATTGAACGTGCTGTCAGTGGCTGAACACCTCCTTAGAATTAGTAACACCGTTATCTGGTAATTCAATAGCTGTGGATTAGCCAAGCAGAGTGGCTGTCCTGGAGGAAGCTCCGGGGAAAGCTGAGAGGTCAAAGCGGGCTGGATTTTGGAGCCCCCAGCAAGAACAACTCCTGCATTTCCTCCGTCTCCATCGCTCGGCTGCTGAGCCCCAGCACAGGGGCTCCAGCGTCCCTCCGCGCTCCCTCTGCCCTGGGAGCACCCCTGGAGCATCGCCAGCAGCAGGGAGAGCCAGCACCCCGGCTCTGGGCACTTACTTTCTGAACTGCTCCAGGAAGCGATCCCGGTGGCCCTGCAGCGTATCTGCTGGCAGACCTGGAAGAAGAGGCAAGTAGAAACATCACTGGGTGTCTCCACGCCGGGAAGGAGCACAGATCGGGGGACAACCCATTGGCACAGCCACGTGGGGATGGGTCTTTCCCAGAGATGGTCGCCCTCCTCCCGGGGTCTGAACGCTCTGGGCTCAGCGTCCTGCTGCAGGAGGGGATCACATCCTCCCCAAGACAACCCCAGGGCAGGGAAGGGCAGCGAGCTGGTGTTCAGGCAGCTGCCACCATAATTCGAGGTCCTGGGGGATGTGGGTTTTGCAGCCGGTGCCTGTCCAAAGCTGGAGGGGCTCCTGGTGGGCACCGTCCCTGTGGCCGAGGGGTGTTCGGCAGGGCAAGCTCCTGGGACAGCTTGGTCCCCCATCACTTGCACCTCCTTGTCCCTTGCCCTGGTGACTCTCTCCACTGCCCCAAAAAGGCTGGGAAGGAGATGGGGGTGAACAGCCCAGCCTGAGCAGGGTGGTGACCCCCGGTGTCCCCCTCTGTGGCACCCCCCTGCCTGAGGCGGCGGCGCTGGGGACACTCACAGGAGTGGAGCTTGAAGAGCAGCTTGACAGTGTAGTCGTAGAGGTGGCTGCAATCCAGGATCACCTGGATGAGTGGGGCCAGGCGGCACTGCCCTGCGGCTGTCACCGACACCGAGCGTGACATGTCCAGGGAGCTGAACACTGCAGGGAAGGAGCGTAGGATCAGGCTCTGGCAGCACCGCAGGGTGCCACGCCATGTCGGCCGTGTCCGCAAACGTCACCCAGAGCAAGAGACCCATTGGCCTTGGGGATTCAGCCTGCTGCTGCACAGCCGTTTGCTGGCTCAGCGGGAGGGGAAATTCCCACCCGGGACTCCCCCGCAGGCATGGGAACAATTCAGCCTGGCACCATGGGCTGGAGGTGCCCGGTCCTGAGCCCCAGCCAGGTTCCCAGGCAGAGCTCCCAGCTCCCCAAGGGCACGCAGCCCCTGCGCTCTGCCTGTCGCTGCTGTCCCGCTGGCATTCGGGTGTGCCAGGGAGATGCTCCAGAAACAGCTGGGAGCACCTGACAGCACCTCACATCCATGATCCTCTGCCCACGTCACGTCACATTGCATCTTGTGCCGGGGCTGCAGATGTGCCCCGCGACACCGGGCCATGAAGGTATATCTGCTGCGGTGGGGACAGGCCAGCCTGGGGCATGGGATGCTGGGCCGCCGGAGATGTGTCCGGTGACTGTCTTCACGGCCTAGCCTTGTGGGTCTCCCACAAGCTGTGGGATGCCTGCCCTCGAAGCGTGCTGGTGCAGCAGGCAGCCTAGCAGGGTGGTCAGAGAAGACATTGGCTTCATCTCCTCCCATCCAGGGACTCCATCTCCTTCCATCCGGCGTCTCCCCTCTGACAGGCAGAAGAGCGAGAGCTCCCGGGAGCGCTCCGGGGACAGGGCTGCGCCGCACGGATGAGCCCCCTGGCACCGGCACCATCCCGCTGTGCCAGCGTGCGGCCATGAGACGAGGGTGCTGCTCCAGTTCTGTCGAAAAACAGCCCTGTCCCGCCAGCACCCACAGCCTGGTGCACACAGCAGATGAAGGCTTCTCCCAGAATTGCTTTAATTTACCCCAAACTTCATCCTGCTCGACTGTGCAGAAGTCCATGACAGTTCTGAGGGTTGAGCCTGGCTTGTTTTTACCCCTCCACGTGCTTGCGCAGGAAGGCAGGAGGAAGGCAGGGTGCCCCCACGCCTCCCCCAGCTCCAGCACCGCTGCAAACACCCACGGCAGCTTGTGTTCACCACTAATAAAAACCAAAACCGTCGCAAGCCCATGAGTAAGACGAGAAGAAATTCAGCCCAGGGAGGCTGCTGAGGCAGGAGAGCCCAAAGTCTGGGCAGTGGAAGCGATGTATGTCGTGGGGAGCAGGGTAGGGTGATGCGGCCAGCCCCACGGCACTGCCGGAGGGCTGCCACGAGGCAGCATGGCACGCAGGGACTTCAGCTAATAATAATTCGGGTGAAGTGCCCAGAAAAGAGATGAGCTGCGAAGACCTCAGACAGCATCCCTCCCAGAGGCTCCCCTCAACTTAGGTCAGCCCTCGTGGACCCCCCACCCCGACCGCCGGCAGGGCAGCGCAGGGGCTCACCCATCTGGAAGAGGTTCAGCTCACACTCCAGGTAGTCAAACATCTCCACTGTCAGCTGAAAACTAGGAAAAAGGGATGAGGATGGCTGGGGAGCATCCCCATGGCCACCCATGGGCCTCAACCTGTGCCAGGTGCCACCCCAGAGGGATGAGCGGGTGCTTCAGCATGGATGCATGAGCCTTGCCCAGGGGCTCTGCCTGCTCCCGGCACCCGTGGCAGGGGTGGGGGGAAGGTGCAAGGTCCCATCCCCGGCTCGGTCCTGCTGCCAGTGAGGTTGGGCAGCGCCATGCCACACTGCCTGCATCTGTCCCCCTCCCTCGCCCCCTCCCCGTGCCCCATGCTCACAAATTATTGACGTCGTTCTCCCCTGCTTCGTCAAGCTGCCGGTCAGACATCTGGAGATTGCCGGGGAAGCGGGGATTCTGCGTGGGGAAACAGGAGTCGGGAAAGGGTTTTGGAGGATCTCCTGCTCCAGCCACAGCTCTGGGAGCACCAGGGCTGCTGATCCAGCTGGTGGCCTTGGTGCAAGAGACTAATGCACCGAGGAGTGATGCCGGGGGGGAACGAGCTCTGCTGAGCCCCGGGTGACCACAGCATCCCCAATCCATGCTGCCCATATTCTCCCCTGCAAGAAAAGGCAATTCTCCCTGGGCTTAGAAACCCACCGAGCGGGGAGGAGATGGGGCCGCCCGCTCGTGCACGGCATCACTGAGAGCTGGAGGGGAAGGAGCTGATATCTGCTCTGGGGGGCAAAACCTCTTCATGCTGCCCAGATGTTTTGGGGAAGGTCACATCATGGCTCCAAACCAAATTGGGGTGATGGACACAGCCTGGCTTCAGAAAACACCTCTTTCCAGCAGAGCTCAGAAAGGAAGGAAACACTGCGGGTACCAAACCTGCCCCAGCCAGTTACTGTAAGGATGAGGGCGCTCGAAGCCACGCAGGGCTTCCAAGCCCACCATGACTTCCCATTCTCCTCTTGGCAGCATGCCGTTACCTTAATGCCACAAGCATATTCTATTCTATTCTATTCTATTCTATTCTATTCTATTCTATTCTATTCTATTCTATTCTATTGCATCTGCCTAAATAATAAGCTCCATCGATGGGAGCACGGCTTCCCGAGGCACAAGAGGGCACTTCTCCCTTTCTATAACACATGCTCCCCGTCAGCCCTGGCAGCCGGCACAGCATGGAGCAGACCCAGAGCTGGCGCACCCTCTCCGAGGCCAGCCCAAAGAAGGGACCTGCCCAGCAGCACTGCTCCAGAGGCTGGAAACAAGCTCCTGATGATGGGGAAAAAACCCAACCTGGGATGGTCCCCTGGGATTCCCCTAGGATGCTCCCGTGCCCAGGAGCACCCATGGCCCAAGAGCCCAAAGGGGAGAGAAAAAATGGATTTTGGTGACTGGCATTGATTATTTCAGGCTGGGGACAGCACTGGGTGGGACAGGAAGGGACACCGGCTGGGACTGGACCTGCAGCATTCCGTGTGTAGCGATGTTTATCAAGTGGGGCAGGCGAGGGAGAGCAGAAACCCTGGGAACACTGAGGCAGCTGGGGACCAAGGGGTTTGTTCTGTGCTACCTCGTCTTGATCTCCTGATAAATCTCAGGTGAGATTTATGGTCTGCGATGAACTGGGTGTTCATAAAGAAACCTCAAATCTGTGACTGTTGAAAGTTCTGCTGAGAACTCGGGTTGTGCACGCTCAGCGGTGCTTAGATTAAGTTAATCATTATTTCCCCAACATTCTTAAATTTCCAGGCTGACTTGTTGCTTCCACTCCACTTTTCCTGCCCATACAAAAACCTTATTTAAGAAAGCACTAGAGCGCCTTACATCCAAGCTTCAGTCCCGATCAAAGGCACGTTTCTATACACATCTATTTCATTTCTCCTTTGCTGACCGTGGCAAATAATCCTCCATGCTCGCACGCCTGTCAGAGCAGGCGTTGCTCATCGTCCTCCACACACCAACAGGGACACCTCACCAGCCCAAACCCCCGGCATCCCTCCCTGCATTCCTGGTGATGCAGAAAAGCCAGGCTCTGCTGCAAGGTTTTCCGGGGGATTTACACCTCTGTAAAATCCGGGGGATTTACACCTCTGGCCCCTGCCCTGCCTGCACTGCCTCCTGCCTGTCCCTGCTGCCTGGGCTTACTTTAGCCCTTGCCGATCTTGCCAGGGCAGTGCTGGGGATGGGCAGGAGCTGCTCCTATGGTGTGGCACGGCACGGCCCCCACAAGGCCTCCCCACTCCAGAACCCCATGGCCTCTTCCACCTCCGCCCATCTAGGATACCTGGGAGGGAACATGCACCCCAAAGCTGGGTGTCTCTTACTGCTTCTTGTAGCCCCCCAACTTCCAGCCCAGCCCAGGTGCCTCCAAGGAGCCCTGATCCACCATGAAACCGTCCATCTCTGAGGCACTGGTCCTTGGGCCACTTTTGGTCCAGGCTAATGATGGATCCTGGCAGCATGGGACATGTTTCATGGAGGCAGCAGGACAGCCATGACGGAGGAGAGAACCCGTGGGGGTGACAGCACCAGGACAATTCTGCCAGCTCCTGTCCTGCCCCATAATGTTGCCACCACTTTCATCCCAGTGCCCCATCACCTGCCTCTTGCTGCAGCCATGGGGATGGGGACAGGATGATGCTCACCTTCGTGTGAAACTCCATCTTGGTTCTCAGCAGTTTGAGGTAGATGCTGCAGAGCTGCCCGTAGCCCTCGCTCAGGTGGCCCTGGTGACACCAAAAAGCTGTTGAGACCTGGGGCAGGCTGTGAAAAAGCGTTCTCCCCTTGCAGCATGAGAGACCCCTCCCTTATCTCCCCCAAAACCACAGCCAAAACCCTCCTCGCTGACACCCCATCTTGCAGGCTGACTTGCAGCCAACGTGCCAAACTGATTTGGTCAGGACCTTCTCATCACCTTCTCTGCAGATTTCAGCGCTGCTTTTGATCACCAGAGCCAAGTTCTACTGGGTTTTGCCATAAAATAGGAAGAAGGCATCTGATTTTTGTGGAAGAGGATACCGAACACAACCGGCAAACACAGCCAGGGGAGGTCACGGCCACCACGGCTCAGCCACAGCTGAGCATCTGCTCAGCCCTTGGAGCCTGGCTCCTCCTGGGCGAGACCACCGACCACCCCCCAGCCCAACCGGGGCGCTGGGTGCTGCTGAGGGACCCCCGGGGTGTCCCCACTGCAGTGGCTGGTGGGGTCGGTCACTTACCCACATCCTGCTCATGTCGCTCAGCTCGTTCTTGTATCTCATGGAGTCTTTCAGGACCTGGAGGAATGACGATGAAAATAAGTAGGCAGCATGGGCAGCAGGCAGAGCACCAGGGCAAGGCGTGCCATACTTGGAGCCAGCAACTGGGGTAAGGAATGAGAGGTCTGGATGCGTTTACGACCCGCAGCCTGCCGGCAGTCTCATCACCCCCAGCCCCAGGGTGCCTCAGCTTCCCCAGCTGCACGCGGGGCAGGAAGATCCTTGCTGATGGCTCCTGCACCGATGCTGATGCCCCCGTGCCGAGCAGTTTCCTCTGGCACCGGTGCCGCAGTCGGCACTGGGGGTTGTAGCGCACAGGGGTTGTGGGCAGAGCAGCGCTGGGAAGGCTCTGGAAAAGGAGCGGGGAGGGGGCCTTGTGCCAGCCCCCGCTGAGGACTGACCCCCCAGGAGGGCACCGACCCACCAGAATCTCCCACTGCCCCGTGCAGCCCCATGGGGGAAAGGATTTAGCCCCGGGGAGGCTGCTGAGCCGAGCCTGCAGCACTCACGTTCGCGTGGCCATCCCGGAGGAGTTTGTGGAAGACGTGGCAGAACTTCCAGCAGAGCACAGCGTTGCCCGACAGTGGCAGCCGGTTCACCACCGACCAGAAGGTCTGTGCCCCCTTCTCGTGGTGCGTGCCCAGGATGCATGGTGGCGGTCCGTCAAGGAAACGCTCCTCTCCCCCTCAGCAGTGATGGACAGCGGCCACCCCAAAGCCGGCTGGTACCCACAAAGCCGAGGGGAGCCAGGCCACTGCAGGGAGCTGATAAGCTGCCAAGCCTGGGCACATGCTGTCCCCAAGAGTGGCACATGCCGTCCCCTCTCCTCCAGCCCCACACCACCGCTCCAGGAGCACTGTGTCATGCTTGGGGCTGGGGCTGGGGCTGTGCCTCTGCCGAGCCTTCCCAGCTGCCCTGCTGGGGATCCGCTTTTAGTGGCAGCATGCTCACAAGCACCTTTGGGGATTCAGCATCCTCACCCCAGGATAGGCAGCCTGCTGCAGGCATCCGCCCTCCTGCCCTCCCACGGGATGGCAGCGCCAGGAGCACAAGGCTGGGCGCCCACCGGCAAGCAAAGGCTGCAGCAGCAGGAGCAGGGATCCCGTGCTGTGCCAGAAAAACCCCAACCATCAGCAAGAGCCCCCCAGGGTCCCATCCAGCCCTCCTCAGCACCCCAGCAGCCGGCTTGCGGCACTGGCCCAGCTGCGCCAGCACCTCTCCCCATGCACCGCCTCGCCGCTGCCGCTTTTCCGGGTGGCCCCGGCCCCGCTCCCATGCTCGCTTGTCCTGCAGCCAACTTTGGAAAGGATATTTCTGGCGTGTTTCTCCTTGACAGCCACTTCCTGCGCATTAATAGCCTTATTGATGCTGACAGTCTGCAAAAGAGAAGCGGTGGAAGGGGGGGTGAGATGGGAAGGGTTCAGGCTCCCCCCTCGGTCCCCCCCACCCGCTGGGACCCCCCGGCTCTGCCGGCACCTGTCGGTGGCTGGGTCCCATCCAGGTCCCCAGACCCTGCTCGTGCCAGCTGGATGCTGCCCGTTGCCGGATGCCTTTCTGGGATGTGGTTGGCGCTGGCCAGGTTCAGCTGCTGCCAGGACTCATTTACTCGGCATAATAACGATGCAATTAAAGCAGAGACCACAAAGGACACTCTCCTGCCCTCGGGGTGGTGGGACGGGCAGAGGGAAGGCAAATCCCTCCCCTGCCCTTGGATCACTGGCAGCAGCCGGTGGCTGCTGGGGGGGACCGAGCGGAGATGGTGTTTCGGGGGGCATGGGGAATCCGGCAGCGGGATGCCGAGACCACCACGCGCTGCAGAGCAGAGCAGGACCTGGGCTGCCTGTGCTGTCTGGCAGCAAAGGACAGGTCCCAGGTTAATTGGCACCAAAGCAGAGCGGCTCTGCAACCACTGGTGTTCTGCTCCAGCCCACCCGCCCCGTGGCCAGACACGGCCCCGGCTGCGGGATTAGAGGGGCAGGAGACGGACCTGCTGCCCACAGTGCAGGCAGCTGCCCCGGCTGGCACCCGCTGCCACCTCCCCACCCCGCTGCCGACTGGCACATCTCAGCTTGGCCACAGGCGCATCCAGACACGGCACAACCTGTCCCCACTGCCCAGCGCTCCCCGCCCGATCTGATCCTGCCAGGAGCCGGCACAACCCTCCCATGGGGCAGGCAGCGCTGCAGGCAGCCTCTCCCCAGCACAACCCTGCCCACAGGCTGCCCTTTTGCTCTCTGCCAGGAAAGGCAAAACTTGCAAAGCAGATGTCGGCGACCTTGGGAAGCCCACACTGAGGAGCCTGGGCAGAGCTAGCGCTCCATTTAGCCTCCAGAGAGGCAGCGGCAGCTGCTGGAAGCGTTTGCTGGGCAGGATTTTTAACCCTGCCCCATTTCGGCCCCTCAGCAAGCTGTGCTGGCAGCGGGGGGACACTGCGGCTGATCCTACATGGGAGCACAGTGACGCCGGTGTGGGGCTGCCCTCTCCCCAGGCTCCCGCGTTGCTCGCGGCGGCGCCGAGCGCTCGCCTGGCACCTGCTCCATGAGGATCCCGCTGCCGAGGGACGACACCGGCTGGCTCAGCACTGCCAGAAGTAGCTAATTACTGGTATAAACCAATTACAGCAGCGGGATTAATCCCAGCGCCTTCCCCACTGCAATCCTTCTTGCACCCCTGCTTCCTCACCCTCTCTGAGGTGGCCCTGCTATGGCTTCATCACGACCAACCCTGATGACTCTGTGCTGAGCAGGGCTGGGGGGGCCCACGGGCACCAGCCACAGGCACCCCACGCACAGCTGGGCACGGCCCAAACCTCCCAGCGCTGAGCCTGACCCATCTCCCCAGAAAGTCCCTCTGCCACCAAAGCATCCGCCGGCCAGACCGGGGACAACGTGCTGAAGGGCTGAGACAGCTTCTGCTCTCACCCACAGTTGCCAACTGTATCCCCATCCCAGGGCCGAGCACCCCCTTAGCTGAAACATGGGGTCTGGGTCCTGACGTCCCAGTATGAACCAGTTCTGCCACGGGGACACTGCTGCTCACTTCGGCTGTGCTGGCTGCTCTCAAGCGGGGCTGGTCCATGCGGCCCTGTGGTGTTTGCAGCCCCATCCCTACAGCGCTGGCTCTGCCGGGGCCCACAGCGGGTCTCCAGCTGCACCGAGCTGTTTACCATGCTCACCACCAGGTCCCTGCTTACTGGTGATCATGGAGGTGACCAGTAAGGACCATGGAGGCGACCGTGGAGGTCACCAGCAAGACGCAGGAGGCTCATTTTGGAGTGGCAGGGGACCCAGATCGCCAGCTGCAGGCACAAGCATCCCGGTCCAGCAGTGGGCTGGACATGGACCAGAACTTGCATCTTAGCTTGGTTTTAAGGAGAGCTGAAAGAAACACTGGTGGTGGAAAAACTTGACCCCGATGGGCGTCCCTTCCTGAGGGGCTGGACGGAGGTGAGCAGGTTCCTAATGGAGGAGGACCAAGGGTGGGAGCCACCTCTGCAGATCTGCCCGGCTGTGCGGCCACAGCCCGTGCCATTTACGAAAACATAAAATAAAATTCAGCATTAAAAAATTCCCAACAAAATCCTCTGGAAGGCGCGCCTCTGCCAGTGGTGGAAGCCTGGAACGTGATGCCCACATCCCAACAGCCATCAGTGACACGTGCCATGGATCCAGCTCCAGGTGCGGCTTGTCCTCATCTGAAATCCCAGCCTGCAGCCACGACAGCACAGGCAGGCAGGATGGTCATGACGGGCCACCCGGCATGGCAAGGAGTGCCAGGATCGGCGTTTAAACACGTCCCGCCTTGAAATGGGAGTCCTGGACCACAAGTAACAAGCCAAGCACAAAGCCAGAGCCAGCGAGTGGAAGCTTGTAGCCAGAGGCAGGATGGAGGCACCACTCCCCCGAAGCCGGTGGCTTCATCGTGGCACGTGTCTACTCCCCTGCCCTTGAAAGACCGGACGGGGGTGGTCTCCGGAGGGAAGAGGTGCCGGGGGCCACCACGTCCCTGGGAACGCTGGAAACGGAGCTCCCAGTTTAAGTGCTGTTTCCTGCCAGCTTTTCCTGGTAAAGCAAGGACACGTTTTTCCAACCAGAGAGGCGTCCAGTGACCCCCCAGAGTGGGGAGACATGGTGGGGGGATGACGGGGCTCCGGCAGCCCCTGGCTCCAGGTGGTGGCCTGCAGGACCCTCCATTCTCAAGCTCCCTGCTCTGAAGCACACGTGATGTCCGTGTGGACGGCAGAAAGGTCTTCCTAGGAAAAGCCGGATCCCACGTTTCTGTCCTTGCAGGTGCCACAGGCACCCCACTTCCCCGCTGCATCCACTGGGAGGGCAGGGCAGGCGTCCCATCCCAGGAGCCGCTTGGAGCAGGCACCGGGGCTCAGGAGATGCCCAAACCGCTGCTCCACTGGCCAGCAGCTCCAGCAGCACCTGTGCAAGCAAACCACAGGAGTGCAGGCAGCAGCGAGGGACGAAGGCTGCGAGTGTCACCTCCAAGGGACGAGCGGGGTCGGGGAGGGAGACAGCGGTGTATGCTCTGTCCATGAGTTTTGGCTGCGAAACTGGGTGAAGAAGGAGAGAAATTTGGGGCTGCCTTGAAAGAAAGCTCAGACCTCTTTGCCACGGAGACGGTCTTTCACCCCGACCCACAGGTGCTGCTTCCCAACACCATCCAGAACCTACAGCTGATGGTATTTTAATTTTAATTTAATTACGAGCTTCTACACCACAAGGGCTGTTTCCCACCTGCCAGGCCACGAGCGCATCCTTGGCAGCGCCGCTGGCCTGGCTCCGGTTTCTTGCTGACGGAAGGATGTCAGCCCCCGGTCCCCGTACCCACATGGACGCCCAAGGGGCTCCTCTCCCGCTGCTGCTCCCCCCCCAGCACTGGGAGCAGGGCAGGGACTATGGCGGCTGTGGGGCAGCCGAGCCCTTCCTCCAGCCCCACACCCCTCCCCGCCGCCGGGAAAGGAAACCCTGGTGTTTCCTCTTGTGCAACGCTGCTGAGGCAGTGGGGCTGGGAGGGAAGCAAGAGGAGAGGCCGGCGGGGCCCCATTTGCACAACGAGAGCTGCAAGGGGGTGACGCTGTCACGCCAGCCTCCCACCGGCAGGGCCGTGGGGCTGGGGTGTGGGGCAGACCTCAGCAGAGCAGCACCCGGGGCAGGGCTGGGCCATGGGTGCTCTGCCGAGGCTGGGCGAGCTGCACTGGTGATGCCGCAAGCACCGGTAACGCTGCAAGCACCGTTAGCGTTTCAAACGTCTCTCAAGTGGGGCAAGGAAACCCCACCGCCACAAGCACCAAAAGGCTCGGGGCGTTTGGGAAGGAGCAGAGTCAGGTAATACAAACCAGGGACTGTCCAACCTAATAGCTCTGCCCCAGACCACTGGGACCTGCCCGAGCGCCTTTTCTTCCCTCCGCAGCACCTAGGGGGTCCCCAGAAACCCCTGCAAGGTCTTGTGCCCGTGGCTTGACATGCTGCCACAGCCCTGTTCCGGGGGAATTTAACACCATTCCCGCGGGACTCTGGGAATCCCGCTGGCAGTGAGCGCTGCTGGCCCTTGGGGTGACCTGCACCATGTCCCACGGGACCCCCGTGACCCCTGACTCAGCCCAGCTCCTCTCACAAGGAGATGCGATGCCAGAGCCAAGCCACCGACAGCTCCACATCGGCGGCTCACATCAACTAAAACACCTCTCCGGGTGTGCAACCGCAGGCTCCAGCTGGAGGGACAGAGGAGCCCAAAACTGCACGGAGGGACCTGGGACAGTGACAGAGGCTTTCTGAGCACTGAGAAACACTTCTCGCTTTCACATGCACATATTCACACCCTCATCCCTCTTCCAGATCTCCCCAAATTACGCCCTCAGCCTCCTCTGCATTGCAAATCTCCCATTCGGCCGAAGAGCCGAGCTCCGCTCAGGAGCCGCACAGCACCTTCCCGCTTCTCCTTTCATTTCCAAAAGGAAATGAGTGTTGATTAAAGAATCCAGAGCTATTGCAAATTATTTTGAGAAACTGAGTAAGTCGCAGTGCAAATCCTCTTAGTAATGCTCCCTCATTTCTCCTTAATTCCTTTCTATAAATGGAGAGCTGGGATGGAGCATACCTCTGGAAAACCGCTCGCAATCAAGCCCTGCAGACGCAGCGGCTCTGGGGGAAGTGAGTGAGGAGGGAGACCTGACTACTACAAGCCTGGGAAAAAACCACCTATGAGCTTAATTAAAATGCAAATCCCAGCCTAGCAAAGCTTCGCTCTGGACCCGGAGGTGTGCAGGACACGAGGGTGTGGGCAGGCTTTTTGGAGGGTGCATGTCTCTCTTTAAACATCGCTCACCAACAGCAGCTAAAACCAAATCACAGCCTCGCCAGGGCTCAGGAAAGGTTTTTCTCCAGCAAAATCCCAAAGCAAAGCTGGCTGGATAACGCTGGGGGTGCTTAACGCCCCACTGGGACCAGTGAGACCTCCCGAGGAGAGCCGGGGGGGCCGTGGCCCCCCTCCGTGGGGCTGCCGGGCGCCTGTGGCGTTTGACAGCAGCGGCAGGAGCAGGCAACAAGCCCGGCTTTGTGCCCGCCGGCAGCCGGAGGGAAAGGAAGGCAGCGAGGCAGGGCTGGCAGGGCTGGCCGGCTGTGCGGGGCCAGGTGCTGTGCCTCGTACACGCACGGATGTATTTCTGTGTATAGGGTAAGAGGATGCTCAGCACAAATGGGGTAACTTGTAGTCTTCCTGCTCAGTCCTAAATGCTCCCTTTGAACAGGAAGTGAGAGGAGACATTAAAAAATACCTTCCCATCATTTAATCCTATTTGGCTGCCTCCACTGCTGGATCCATGAGTTTAGAAAGAAAGCGCTCCTCTCCCGCCCAGCTACGCACCGGAGCCGCTCCAGGGATGAAGTGCCTTGATCCAGGGCTGTGTGAGCAATTCCCTGAAGGTGCTGCCACTCTTCTCGCCTCCTGCTCCCACCAGCCAAGAAATAATCCTCAAAATGGCACAAGTATCAGATTTCCCTTCACTTGGGCCGTCAAAATAACCACGTTTTCCCCAAAGCAATGCTGGTCTCCAGCGTTAGAGACCCCAAAACCTCGCTGCATCTGCCGGGGTTTGCTCCCAGCTGCGGCGGCTCAAGATGTACCTCTCTAGGAGGAGATACTGATGCCACCAGCTCGGATGCCAGCAGGAGAAGGAGGACCAAGGTGTACCAGAGAGAGCCCTAAATCCCAAGGGACACCTGCATGGGGGCCTCGGGGGGGGTGTTTGGGGACACCTTGCCCCACACCCTTGCGCTGCTGCCCACCCGCCGCCCCGTGGCACATGGGACACCCCAAACCAGAGTCACCAGGGAGACGGCCACGCTGGAAGCCGATGGCATTGCCATGAGGACCTTCTTGGCAGAGACCTGCCCTGGCCACCACACCCTGTAGCATCGCTGCCTCCAGGTCTGCTCTCCTGAAGTGGGGAGGATGATGACTTCAGATCAATGTCACGCTTGGTCTACCCACTGTCAGCGCTCTCCGCTGCATGGTGAAGCCTGATGTGAGCGTTATAGAGGAGCTCTTCCAGCACACACGGGGCTTCCAGGGGAGAAACCACCTGAGCCAGGCCAGGGAAGGGAGATGTGGTGTTCAGAGGTCTCCACACCACAAGGAGACATGAGAGGATGGCAGCTGCCATCCGACTGCCACCAAGGCCTTTGCCTCGTGAGCTGTAGTACCGTTATCACGGTAGAAAAATGAAAATAAGTTGAAGGATACAAATTTTGAGTGTATCTGAACAGACCACCCCTCTAGCTCCCAGCTCCTCCCAAGGGCAGCAAGGTGGCATCAAAGCAGAGGTTGGGATCCACAGGGTGAGGCACCCATGAGCTGCCTGTGCAAGGACTTAACTCACCGCTCCTCCTGGCCTTTCCAAAGCCTCCAGCGAAAATAATGAGTTCAACACCATCATGAGAGCTGGGGCAGAACGAGACGGCACAATCTGATCCCTCCTCCACTTTCCAGGCAAGCAAAGGGAAAGAATGAAGACAACCACCCAACCGACTTGTGGTGGGTCCCAAGGACTCGAATGAGACATCCGATGCCAGGAGGGGAGAGCCGGGCTGGTCACCTGGAAGGGTTTGGTTCCACCGATGCCAGAGACAAGAGCTTGCTATGTTGAACACATCACTGCCCACTATTGGGGACCAGCACCCAAAGAATTGGGCCACTGGATTTCTCCAGTGCCATAAACAATTTATGCAGATTAACAACTTGTCTGTATTCCTTAAACTGGATTTAAAAAACACATGTCCTTTTCCAACACACAGATAAACCTTTGGAAAAAAAACAGGATAGCAAGAAAACTGATTTTGGGGAGAACAGCTGGCAAAAAGTGAGGCTACAGAAGAAGCCAAACCTCACCAACGACCATCAGGGGAGTTGACGCAGTAAAACTCGGATTCCTTTGAAGCCTCCAGCTGAAATAACAGTCAAAAGAGAAGCCAGCCAAGGCTGCAGAAGAACTTGGGGTGTGCTTTGGTCACCTCCAGCACAGGCCCCGGCTCCCACTGCCGGGCACTTCCAACCTGCTGCAGCCGGAGGCCCTGGCACCAGACCCCAGCACGAGCGGATGGATCCGAGGAGAGGCAGAAAACCAGGAGGCTTCCCCGGACCCCTGCACCCCTCCGCAGCTCCTCCCCACAAAAAACACTCCTTACTCTTCTCACTTAATTATTGATATGGGCACTCCGTCACTCATGCTCCACGTTGCCCAGCCAGCTCGGCCATGGCCAGAGCCTTTCCCGTGAGCTGCCCCGTTAGCCAGGCTTTTAATTTTAAGTGGGGATTTTATGTGAAGATAATCTCTTCCAGCAGCGGTGATTTCTATCTGGGGAGGCAGGATGGCTGTGTTTTCCAGGGTCAGTGGTTCAGGAAGGTCCTCCACTGCCTTCAAATAGTCCTGAAATGTTCCCAGTAGTCCTGACCGGAGTCATCTTCTTCCCAGCAAATGCAAATATTTAGGCATTTTTTGGAACAGGAGGAAATAAAGGAGCGAGGCTGGAGGACGCGGGGAGCAGACACCAGGAGCACATCTCCGGATGTGCATTTCGGTGATCAGCTGCCATCCCAGGACCGACCTTTCCTTGGGAAGTTTTACCCCAGCGGGAACACCCGGGGTGCGTATCACCCTAGCAGGATGCTCCTGAATTCTGCGGAGCCGGGACGCCCCGGGGATGCAGAGCCTGGTGGTGTCAAGTTAGTGTTGGTCAAATCCTTCCTTGCTATGCCTCCTGCCAAGCAGCAGCTCCCGCGAGCAGATCGGGGTGTCCCTCGCCCGTCACCCCTCCAGGATGTCTGGATCCCGCAACGGAGCTGAGAACAGCCAGGGCCGTACGGGCTCCACGCTGCACCCAAGGGACCTTCCCCATCCCTAACCCGGCTCTGCCGGAGCACCGTGAAAAGCAAAACCCCTCTTCCCAGGTGAGCAGTGCAGGGGAGGAACATACCTCCCCGCAGGAACGGACCCTAAAACCCCACTTTTCAGCCCAAACTTGTTTCCATCCCTAATGCCCGGGTGAGGGGCTGCCCCCCGGGCCGAAGCGGCCGTGACAGCAGCACCGCGCATGGGGACACGGGCATGTGGGGACACGGACAGTCGTGGCATCACCTGAACCCAGCCGAGTCAAAGATCGGGGGAAAGCAAGTTAAAACGGGTGGGAGGGAGCAAACCCCGACCCAGGCTGCAGCAGCACGGGGGGGATGATCAGCTTTAACCGCGAGGATGAGCCCCCCGATAACCGAAGGAGGCGGCGCACGGCTCCCGCTGCCACCCCGAATCCATCCCCGGTTCCTCCTCAATTTACACCAGGAGACACCCATGTCTGGGGGCTTGCAAACACCCGAAACTTCCCCGGGAAGGAGTTTCGCTGCGTCCAAACCCTTACTCCAGGAATAAACCTGGATGCCGCGCTCTGCCCCCCCCCCCCCCCGCGGTGCTGGGGGGGTCCCGGGGCGGGCCCCCGGGGGATCCCCGGCGGGGTGCGGCGATCCTCGGGGCCGCGCCACTTACCACCTTGCCCAGCTCCATGGCGGAGGGGCGGCCGCGGCCGGGGCTCCGGGCCCCGCGGGCGCCGGGTGCGGGCTCAGCGCGGCGCGGCGGTGCCCGTGGCGGCGGTGCCCATGGCGGCGGCCCCGCGGGGCGGCGGCGCTGGAAGGTTCTGCCGGGCGGCGGCGGCGGCGGCGGCGGCGGAGCGGCGCGGAGCGGGGCGGGGGGCGCGCACCCGCGCGCGGCGCGCTCCCGCGAGGGGCGGCCCAGCCGCGCTGGGGAGGGGGAGGAAGCGGGGGGCGGCCGCGCCGCGCCGCCGGAATAACAAAGGAGCCTGGCGGGGGCGCGCGTGGGGGTGGGCGCGCGTGGGGGGCCGGCACGCCACCGCCCACGCTCAACCGCCCACCCGGGAGCGCCCCGCCGCGGCGCCCGCCCGCAGCCCGCGGGGCGGTTCGGGGCAGAGGCGAGCGGTGGCGGAGGGGATGCCCGGTGGCAGGGCGGGCGGTGGGCTCCGCACCCCCCGGGGCAGCCTGCCTGAACCCCTGCCCCGTCCCCTGCCCCACCGCCAGACCCCTTGCCCCGTCCCCTGCCCCACCGCCAGACCCCTTGCCCCATCCCCTGCCCCACCGCCTGCCCCCTGCTCCATCCTCTGCCCCATCCCCTCTCTCACCAGCACCCTTCTGCTCCTTCCCCCGCCCCACTGCCTGCCCCCCGCTCCATCCCCTGCCCCACCGCCTGTCCCCCTCTGCCCCATCTCTGTGCCTGGGGGGGGAAGCTACCGAGGGTCTGGCCGGTGACCCGCCCAAGGGTTTCCCTTGCGCAGGAGCCCACTCGGCTGTCGCAATCTCGGTTCCAACAACAAAAGCAATTAAACTGGCGTGGTAAATGAGTCCCCCGACCTCAGGCCACCATTCTGGGGCAGGCACAGCACGCTGACTGCCTGCGTTGCCCGCGCTCCGAGCAGGGATTGCCGCCCCGCTGTGGGACAGGCAAACACCCAGGCAGGAGTATTTTGTTTTTCCCAGCTCCTACTGGTGCTCAAGAAGCATTTTAGCATCTTCCAACAGGAGGCACGAAAGAAACCCAAACAATTCTTCTATCGTTCTGCAACCCCAAAGCAGGGAGGAGGAAAAGCATCGCAGCTGCCCCTCGGCTGAAGGTGGAGGAGAAGCTTCACAGCCCTAAGAAAAAAATGCTGCTGCGGTGCTGGCCCTGGCCGAACACGCTAATCCCCCAGGATTACTATAGTCTAGTCGTGGCTCAGCCACTTACTCTGGCATGGTGACTTGGCCACTCTTAACACGGTAACGGGATCCCACATCCCTGCGGGGACTCATGGGGACAGAGCGCCGCCACCCCCGTGCCCTGCCAGCACCCAGCTCCACACCCACCCACCCCGCCCAGTTAATCCCTGCCCTGGAGGGGGCAGCTTTTAGGGCCAAGACCCAGGTCGTGTTTTCCTCAGGTGGCTGTTAAAGCCTCCGCTGCGATTCCTGGGACAGACGGATGGATGGACAGCAGCACAGCAGGTACACAGCTCATTGTTTTTTTGCTGGGCCAAATGTGTTTTGCTGGACCAGATGGTTTTAAGCAGCAGCCAAATTCCCCTGGGAGCAGAGTCTGGGCCCTGCTCTGAGCCTGGGGGTGGGCACGAGGCAGCGCTCCGGGTGCGGGTACCTGCCCCGATCACAGGTACCTGCTCCTATCGTGGGTACCTGCCCCCATCACGGATGTCTGCCCCTGTCACGGGTACCTGCCCCATCATGGGTACCTGTCCCTATCGTGGATACCTGCCCTGCCCCATCACAGGTACCTGCCCCATCATGAACACCTGCCCCTGTCATGGATACCTGCCCCTATCGTGGACATCTGCCCCTATCACGCCAGGCATGACGGGGCTCGACAGCCCCTACCACGACAGGCATGACACCACGTGTGTGTGGCGGGAATGGTCTCTGCCGCGCTGGCCATGGGAGGCGTGGCACCAACCCCGACATCCCCGGGACAGGGCGCCCAGGCCCCGAAAGCAGAGGGGACAAACCCAGAATCGAGCACTGTGGCTGGGAAGGGGCAATGGGGTTTTTGCCCTCCCCACGGCGAAGCCCCTCGGCAAGCGATTCCCAGCCGTGCTCTCGGCATGAGAAGATGGAGCTTGGGTCCTTGCTGCACAGCCCAGCCCCCAGCCTGGTGTTCCCCCTGGCTTAATGGGATCCTGGAATTAATTAATTCACCCTTGTCTGGGTTTAGCATTGCTCTGAACCCAACGCTGCAACCGCTGCTGCCTTGCTGTCCCGGGATGTCCTGCAGATGCCATCTGCGCTTCCCAGAGCACCGTCTCCAGAGGCACCAAAAAGCGTCAGCCTCCAGAGGCCACAGCCCTGCAATTAGCACTTGGCCATCAGGTTTTAATGCCTCATGTGCATGAAGAGACCTTAAGGCAGGTATGCAAAGAGCAAGGCACAGTCAAAAACAAAGAGCATCCTCTGGAGCAAAACCCAATCCCCCCTCACCACATGCATAGGATGGATGTGACTTTTCCTACGATGCCACCTGCGTATATAGCTTGTAAAATAATATGCAGGATCCACCTTTTAGCCATATTTACTGGCAACACCTTCTAATACCATCGAAACCTGTGTGCAGCCATGCTAAGCTGCCCACCTCCCGTGTACAGGCTTTGTGCTCCCAACATCCCTCCTTAATCCCACAAATTAAGTCAGCTCATCATCATTAACCTTATTTCTCAAAATCAAGCTTTCACACAAGCGCACCCCCGAACCAAACATCTCAGCTGGTGCTAAAGCCAGTTCAGAGAGAAGATGGTTATTGCCGTTATCGATGGTCTCCTACGGATCCTGCAGAGCTGGGATATGCAAGTGTCTGGCTGCCGCGGCACGGCCCCGGCCGCTGTGTGGTTCCTCATGGCTGAGCCGCTCCAGCCGGCAAAGCCCAGATTTTGGAGGCCACCAGAAAGCACATGGGGAAAAGGGAGAGAGCTCCAAGTCCACCTGGCTTCACAGCAAGGGGGGGTCTTCAGCTAGAGGGCAAAAATAAGAGCCAAGGCAGCTCTAGAAGAAAATCTGAAAATTAATTTCAAGGCAATTTCGGGAGGGTCCCTGAAGCAAAGGGAAACCCAAATTCCCCAGCGGCAAGCAAAGCTGCACTCCCCAAGCTGAAAGCACCGAGCAGAGCGTGCGGATGGCTCAGGAGGGGCCAGCGTGACCCGTGGGGACAAATCCCACCACTACAGGGATGCATCGGGGTGAAAGGAATTTCCTTCTTGCTTTACTGAGCCCAGGGGCATTCCCTGCTGTGGTTCACCGCATCGCCGGCACACAAGAGCCGCTCCTGCACTGCACGATGCTCCCAGGTTATTCCCAGGGGCTCCCGTAAAGATGCCGAGGCGCTGACCTGCTGCTCTTTGCAGCTGCAGGAGCATCAGCTCTGCTTCCAGTTTCCTTCAACTGCTATAGATACAAATATATATATATATAATACTTAACTCACTCGCACAAATCCACCGAAGGCTGTTCAATAAGTGAACTTGCTCTAAATCTCCGTGCCACTGTGGCAGGAGCTGGGGGGGGTATATAGAGCATCCCAATTGGGTGTGCAAACCCACGCTTCATCCCAGGCTCCAGCAACCCTCTCCAGGGCTGCACCCCATCCCAGCAATTTGGGATGAGCTTGCAGAGGACCAGCCCTAGCAAGCCTCTCCGGAGCAGATGCGCTCCAGTTGGGATGGAGGGAATTACCTCGCGAATGAAGGCAGTGGGGGGGATGCGCTGAAGGTGCTGCTGAAAGACCGCAGGGCATCAAAGGCGCTGCCTCTGCCAACCCCTCCAGCTCGGGGGGTAGGAAGGGACCTTTCCCAGCAGGGAAGACGGAGGGCAAAGCAAGGGCTGCTTCCCTGGAGAAACAGGGGGGGAGGCAGCCCCATGCTTCAGCCTGTCCCTTGAGTGCCTTCATCATCCTCCTGGCTGATCAGGAGAGGTGGACAGCCCCCTCCTCTCCCCCCCGGCTGTATTTAACCTCCTCTGGTGCTTCACTCCGAGACTCTTTACACCACCCTGGAAACACCCTCCATCCTCTTGCAGCTCCTGCGAGTGGGACGGTACGTGCGTGTCGGACCACGATGGATGAAGGAGGAGAGATGTTCAGTATCTTCCCCGAGCCCACCAGAGGCTCTGCGAGCAGCTTTTAAACTCTATTTTGGCAACCAGCTCCCACTAAAATGAAGGGAATTAGGGCTAAAATGTCTCAGCAAATGTGGCCTTTTGTCATTACAGCCAGCTTGACGAGGTTCGTTGGGTAATGATCTAGAAGGCATTTTCTTTTATTGGTTTTACATTCCCTACTTCTATTTGAGTGAATCTCCGCCTGAGCTGACGCTTGGGGCAGGATGGAGCGGAAAGCCCGGGACGCTCTGCTCCGTGAAGCATTTACGTCTCTCTCAAAGGTCTCCTGCCTCTTTTTTCCCCCCTACTGTTCATTTTACCAGGTCTAAAAATACTTTGAAGCCTTTTAAACCCTCTTCCCCTGCAGCCGCCTCCCTCCTTGATGACTAATAATATCTGTTGCTCCCTCTCGATCTCTCTGTATTTCCCAAGTTCTTCCCCGAGGGAAGGAACCAAACAGGAGCTGTGCTCTCAAACCACCCCTTGGATTCACAGTCTCTTAAATTCATTTTCCTCGGGGAATGCCATTTTTTCCCAGCTGCCCAGTGTAGGAGCAGTTTAAACCCACCTCCCCACAGCAGCTCTCTTAGCTCACGATAAACTAGTCCTGCCCCATGGCTTAACCATGCAAGATGCTGCTGGAGCATCTTTCCAGCACAGGATCTCCAGGATCCCGGGGTTTTCAGAGCTCTAGGTAAAAAGCAGAAGAGCAGGTTCCTTGGGAAAACCACTGAGCACTTAGAAAACTATTTATTTTCTATTTTGCAGGTTCCAGCTCTTTTCAGCATCTCTCCAGATCTGGAGCACTCGCTTGGGGGGTGTGCCTTCAAGGACTCATTAGACTGGGTTTAGTGTCTGGTCCATGGAGCTGGGTGAGCATCACTGGCTGTGCAAGGAGTTTGGTTTTTTAGGAGAAGGGAGTGAATGCCGGGCACCAGGCTGTATTTGTAATAGTGTGACTTAGAGGAAAAACCCACCATGCCATCACCATTTGTGGCAATGGCTTTTTTTCCACTAAGCTGGGAGGTTAGAGCATCGTAACAGAACAGCTTTCCTGACCGATCCCCTGTGCTGCTCCACGTCCTTCCAAAACAGAGCCGAGACCTGCCTCGGGCACCCTCCCCACGGCCAGCATCACGCCACAGGTTATTTGGGATACAGGGATGGAGCAGCCGCATCGGCAGAAGCTGAAGGTGTCATGAGTGTCTCTGGATTCAGACACCGCAATACGGCCAAACCCCTCTGGGCTGATGCCACACCACCGCGATTTTCAGAAAGGATCCAGCAATGAACAACCTTCAGAAAACCCTCACACTCATTAACACTGATGATGTAAAAAAATATGCCCCAAATTGTCAGAGTCCTGGTGAACCAGCTGCTTTTCCGTACCAAATCTACACTCGCACGGGAGGCAGATTTAAAGGGTGTTTGGGTGCTCCGATACTTCTGGAAATCCCCCCGGCTGACTAATGCCCAAATATCTTTGCAAATCTTGATTTAGGAAAAATATCCGCTCTGGAGCAGTGCTTAAAAAGCTCAAGGCCGTTTTCAAATCCTTGTAATGCTGCAGTTTCCTGGGCATGTGAAAGCGAGAGGAAAAAGCAGATCAGTCTGAAGCGGGCATGGGTCCAGGGCTGGCGGCTGCACCAAAGGCTTGTGCCGGCATGGAGCAGGCAGCGCGGGCAGGAGCAGGCAGCCCAGGGCTGCCGGCGAGGAGGTAATTTCAGTGGGTACTGAGCTCCCCCAGCTCCTCACCATGGGCTGGACCAGCACGGGCAGTTGGGGAGAGCCGCCCTTCCATGTTGCCCCAAGTAGAAGATAAATGAAGAGCTCCCGGGGTGCAGAACCATGCAATCCCCGTGGGACCGACGGGCACGGGCGAAGCCAGCACCGCTGCCAGCCCCAGGCCAGGGTGCGGGCAGGAAGCCCAGCTCCATTATCCCTCCTGCCTTTACAGGAAGCCGCTTTGTTGTGTTGTCAATATACAGATTTTCTTAAAAAAAAATAAAAAGTAAGCTGGGGTTCATGCTGTCATTATTGATCGTTTGTTATTTTTAGCTCCTTGTTCAATCTATGGCTGTTGGTGTTACAGCAACTGCACAAGCCTCATGTAACATCACTCAGTGCCTGTGGACGGGGCTGCTCCAAGGTTAGCAGGAGCTCAGCAAGCAGCTCTGCAAAGCCAACGGAATTAAAAATGCAAGAGGGAAAGAGACACAGGATAAGCAGCATCCTCCCCGCTTGCTGCTTCACCCTCCTGCTGATGTTGCAAGAAGCCAGGCAGATCCTTCCATCCAAACCTGGAGCAGAAGAAACTCCCGTTCCCCACCTGGCGTGGAGGGCTAGGAAGCCATAGAAAGGATGACACCAAGCTGAGTGGTGCAGTCGATACGCTGGAGGGAAGGGGTGGCACCCAGAGGGACCTGGACAGGCTGGAGGAGTGGGTCCACGTGAACCTCATGAAGTTCAACCAGGCCAAGGGCAAGGTCCTGCACCTGGGTCAGGGCAATCCCCAGTACCAGCACAGACTGGGGGATGGAGGGATGGATGGAGGGATGGATGGAGAGCACCCTGTGGAGAAGGACTGGGGGATAGTGGTGGGTGACAAATGGGACATGAGCTGGCAATGTGGGCCTGCAGCCAAGCATCTCCTGGGCTGCATCACCAGCAACATGGCCAGCAGGTCGAGGGAGGGGATGCTCCCCCTCTGCTCCCCTCTCCCAAGACCCCCCTGGAGCACTGTGTCCAGCTCTGGGGTCCCCAGCACAAGACAGACATGGACCTGGTAGAGCGGGTCCAGAGGAGGCCACCAAAATGGTCCGAGGGCTGGGACACCTCTGCTATGGAGAAAGGCTGACAGAGTTGGGGTTGTGCAGCCTGGAGAAGAGACAGCTCCGGGGAGACCTTACTGCGGCTGCTCAGTACTTAAAGGGGGCTTGTAGGAAAGAGGGAGAGAGACTTTTGACCAGGGCCTGCAGTGACAGGACAAGGGGTCTGAACGAGGGTGGGGTCAGGTTGGACATAGGGAAGAAATGTTTTACGATGAGGGTGGTGAGACACTGGCACAGGTTGCCCACTGAAGCTGTGGATGCCCCATCCCTGGAAGTGTTCAAGGTCAGGCTGGACGGGGCTTTGAGCAACCTGATCTAGTGGAAGATGTCCCTGCCCATGGCAGGGGGGTTGGACTGGGTCATCTTTGAAGATGATCTTCCTTGCAACCCAAACCATCCTGTGAGTCCATGATCCTATGATGGATGGGGAAGGCACCACCTGAAGCCCTCGATCAAAAAGGACAGCCTTCAGTAGCCACGTAAGTGAACCATGGCAGTGGGATGTAAACCTGCACGCTTAACCTCAGCTAATATGTACATGACCATGCAGATCTCTTCTGTGTCCCCTGCGGCCCCATTTGTACATGCAGGTTATCTGGAAACCCTTCTCAACTCCAGCTGAGGCCCGGCCTTCCTTTACACATGCACAATGCACCGCTGTAGTTAGTCGCTTCCTTCTTGTAAGCCTTAACGCCGACACCACTGAGATAAGCAAAACACCCAGAAAAAGGAAACAGGGTTAGCAAATGTCACAACTGCACTACTGAACCGTCAGCACTGTGCTCACTGCTCCCATTTTTGCCACCTCGCTCCTCCCTGGGCTGCCAGCGCCCAGAGCTCCTCTGTCACCCACCTCCTTGCAAGCCCCAGAGATCTATGGGGATAAATGCCCGCAGTATCTATCCCCATCAACGGGGCTGTTTACCCCCATCAATGGCCCCCAACTTTGTCCACACTTCTCCACTTTGCAGCCCCTCCGTGTCTGGATCAGTGCTGTCAATGATTCAGAAGGTGGTTGATGGAACACGGCTCCCACCAATTTCCTTTTGAAGCCCTTAAGTTCTGCCCTGGAGGCTTCATGCATGGGGAGCTGGTGGCTTCACGTGGAGCACGGCTGGTGCCTGTGGGGCCGGAGACAAAGCCATGCCAAAATACCTTCAGCATCTGCCCTCGGGTGCCTTCCTCCTTCTCCCAAAGCGCACTGAGCCCCCTCCCTTCGGTAGCCTCCAAACCTCTGCCTTAGGTGATCTTCGAATTGTCCCATCAGAGGAATAATTTTAATTCTATGCTTTTGTTTGTCCCTTGAATTGAAACCCGCAGACAGACCCAGTGGCAACGCCACGCACGTGATGCTTCAGCTCAATGCCCAGCCAAGACTTGCACACCCACCGCCCAGGACCTTCTCACACCTCCTGAACTTTATTTCCACACAAACCCAAAAGACAGGGGAGAAGGGGGCTGAGCAGATGCTCCCAGCACATTTGCAATGCGTACACACACTTCAGCACCTACAACAAGCCCTAAATGTTAACAGCTTCAGCACATCTACATAACGAACGAGGAACAAACTTGTCTGAAATGAAACCACCTGATGCAATAGGTTGGGAAATGCCACAGCAAATGTTTTCCCTGTGGCTGGACCCCACCCTCTGGGGCCAGATGCTGCCAGACCCCTGCCAGACCCTGCCTGCAGTCTGCAAAGCAGTGCTGGAGGGACACAGAGGGCAGCGGCAAAAATATTTATAGGAAATAGGCAACGTATTTACAGCCCCGGGAAAGTTTCCAGCTCTGAGTATATTCATATTCAAGTGCCGCGCGGTTGCAGGGAGAGATTGGAGCAAAGCGGACGATGCCGGCTCGCAGCAATGCCGCCTCCTCCTCTGAGCACTCCCGGAGGTTTTTCCACTTTCTTTGGCATTGCAGGTCACTTCCCAGCTCTCTCACCCCCCAGCCCGGCCGCCGAGACCTCTGCCCACCTCCCCATCTCCTGGAGAGCCGCTTCCCAGAAGCGCTGGCAAAGGGGCAGGGGGCTCGTCTCCCTCCCACCAGACCCGGCGGGATCAAGGTGCCCATTTCAGTCTGGAGGGAAAACGGCAGAGCAAACGAACTGATGTCCAAATGACAGATAAAAATGACATTTTTGATTCACCGCTCAGCATCCCCCCGCATGCGGCAGGTGACCAGTGCCAGGATGATACTCTGTGGCTGAAACTGCTCCCCTCTCCCCCAGCACGGACAGAGCTCACTCCCGGTGTCCAAATCTCTGACACTGGGAAGGTTTGGCCTTAATAATTAATAAATATTGTTTTACTAAATACATAGGTTCTAAGCCTACGCATATTTAATAAATACCTAAGCCTAAGGCAACAGAAGGCTGTCAGCACTGGAGCAGGATGGAGCTCCTGTGCATCCCTCTGGGATCTCCCAGGACTTTAGAAATGAGCGTCCAGCTTTGTTAAGCCACCAGCACGGTCCCCAAGCCCCGGTCCCCAGCAGACCTCCCCGGCACCCAGGCCACCACGCGCTGCTGGCTGTAAGCGGAGCTCAGCACCCAGCGACGGGGTGTCCGTTCCCCGTGCGGAGGAGCAGGATGGGACAGAGGAGGAACAAGGGATGTTCTCCGATGGATGTATAACTGGAAAATAAACCAGCCCCGCTCTGGTATGTGAGCTCCAAGCTTTCCTTGTGCTCTTTTAAAAGTACGAGCAGGCCACGCTCCCTGTGTTCGACACCTCTCCTGTGTCTGCAGATGCTCCCACCGCAGGTGATGCTCCCCACAAGGAGCTCCGTGACTTTGCCGGGCTGTGAGCATCTGGCATGCCGCCTGCTTGCTGGGTGTGGAACGCGCCTGGGGAGCACATGGAGCCAGAGCAGGGATCTCTGCTGGGACACGGGGTGGAGCCCGAGGTGGAAAAAAACCCAGCGTATAAAGGAAACTGTGTTTCATGTGTTATTGCTGCCTGTCTGACGCTTACCAACAGGGGAATCGCAGGCACGATTCCGTGCTGTGAAATCCCTTCCCGAGATCTAAATATTAGTTTTTACTCATTTTCCTTGTTCAAAAACAAACACTGCTGGCTGGAGTGCATGCCAGCACACCCTTCAGCTTACCCAGCCCAAGCAGAAAGGGTTGCACTGTCCCAGTCCTGCCAGCCCCGGCACTGTGGCTGGAGAGTAACCGAGAGCATAAAACCCAGCTCTGGGTGTGGAAAACACGCCTGTGCCTCCTGGCAGGACGGGGAAAATGGATGAGAGGCACTTGGACTGGGCACAGACAGTGAGAGGCGGCTCCGTCGGGAGCCCCTCCAGCAGCAGGAGGCGATGCCCCCGCGCTGGGAGCCACTGGTGCCCCACGGCTCACCCACGTGTGATCCCACAGGGACACGGGCCGGGCTCAGGGGGCTGCACCCACCACCCCACACCCTGCCTCCTCCAGCCCCGCGAGCGGGATGGAGTTAGCAGGGATGCAGTACTTGTCCCTATGGCTACGGGAGGCAGGAGAGCCCTGGACACAGCCCTGCCCGCACACCGCCGCCCTGCCTGCACACTGCAGCTGCAGGCAGCAGCACAGCCCCAGCCCAGTGCAGGACAGGGAGGCAGGGCAGCTGAAGGGCTCTGCACCCCGAGGATGTCCCTGCCAGAGTTAAACAGGGCAGAGGGAAAGGCAGCCCCAGCATCTCCACGTTGTTTCAGGAAATCAGAACGTATAATCTGAGAGGGAAATCTCTGCTCTCAAAAGCAAATCACAGCATCCGGAGCATGCATGGTGCTATCACTGCCAACCGCCTCCTGCCTGCCCGATGCTGGGCATGCATCGCTGGCAGAGGGGCACATAGGACACCAAAACAATGAGGTATCGGCTCCGAGAGACAAAATGTGTGCTCCTGGCTACGTATCGACAGCTGAGCTGGAACTGAAGCGCAAGCAGGCACCTTTTCCCAAACCATCAGTCACCCCCCTCTGTGATACAGCACTCACGTCGGCAAACGAGACACGTGCAGCAACTCAATCCCGCTCTCCCAGCGATGGCAATAAGGGGTTGTGCTGGTTTTGGCTGGGATAGAGTTAATATCCAGCTGGTGCAGCGAAGTCCTAAAGTTTTCTAAGTACTTAAAATCAAACATCCTACTAAACACACCCGATTTCATTCTTTTTCAGCAATTCAGCAGTTGTCAGACACTGCCAGACCAGCCCTGCACAGGGGACTATGGTCCTCACTGCCCCCAGGGCATCCTCCTGCAAGGGATATGCTCTGCTGGAAGGTGACAGGGCTGGCCGGCGTGACGTGGGGACAAGGGCTCCCGTGTGACCAGCGTGATGCGGGGACAAGGGCTCCCGTGAAAGCTGGTGGGTGACAGCCAGCCTCTTGGACACAAAAGCCACAGGGATCAGACTCGTCTGGGCAAAGGAGGATGGATGGCTGGGCGAGGCACCAGCCCGAGGACCAAGGGAGGCGCACCCAGCGCTTCTGCAGAGAAAAACCTTCATGTCCCTAAGGCATTCCGGGAATCAGGACTTTTTTTCACATTTTTGGTTAAATAAAGACGATTGTGCTAGAAATCTACTGACTGATATTATCAGAAACAACCCAAAGAGCCCTGAACACAGCCCTGCTGCCATGGCCAGTCCCCTGTGCTGTACCCAAGTGCTCACCAGTGAGGCACAGAGAGACAGAAATCTGCTTGGTGAGAACTGGTGAGAATTTGCATGATGCTGCTACCTGGGAGAACAGCATATTGCAACTAAACACCAGGACGAGGAAAAAATGCAGGTGAGAAGTAGACATTCCTGTACAGGAGCACCCAGGCTGCCGGGACCACCCGGGCATCGCTGCTGCGGTGCTGTAGTTACGTGGGGCAGCCACGTGGAAGGAGCTGAGCACCGGTCCTTCTTACCCTGTAGGGCTGGAAAAGACGGAAATACCTAGGATAAGAAGAATAAGCTCTTGCCATGGCCACACATGCTGCTCACAGGATGCTGGTTATTTCACTGAGCAGTAAACATGCTGCTTCTCTTTGCAGGCTGGAAAGGAACAGTCCCTTGGAGGTGCTGGTATCAGATACCCAAAATTTGCTTATCATCAGAAGAAAGGAGCTGGCAGACTTCATCCCCTCTGATAGGAATCAGCAGTTCTTAGCATTTCCACAATGTCCAAAATTCCTTTTTCCTGCTGATGGGAAGAGAAGCTGGATACCTAGACAGTAATTGCTCCCAGAGCTGGTGAATGTGGCAGAAAGGGAGGAAAAAGGGTTAAAATGATAAACGGTGTAACGGACACAGCCTGGCTAATTGCCGTTTCCACGTGATGGCTGATTAGAAGAAAGAATTGGTTCAGATTTGACCTCAGATGAATTTTTCCCAGGTACAGGAATTTTTCCCAATGCGGTACGGACCATTCCCAGCAGCCATCGGTGTCCTGTCAGCCCACCCCAGCTGACGCAGCCCTGCCTGAACGATGCTTGCACACAAAAGGGACTGGGGAGGCCAGCAGACAAGTGGCAGCAGGGACCCGAAACGGTTCCTGTGTGATAAAAACTCTTGGAGGGGGAGATTGCAGCCATAGCATGCCCAAAAATGGTATCCAAGTATTAAGGGATTAATGGGGAAGTCTAGAGGCGATATAGGTAATTATACCTCTCTCCCGTGGGAGAGAGGATCGGACTCGCTGGGATGCCCAGGGGAGCCTGTGCCAGCCCTCAGGCAGTGGCAGGGCAGCTCCTGTGCCCCTGCCCTGGCTTTGCACTGCAGCCAAAATCCCAGCTAATTTTAAGGGGCTGAAAACCACAGGTTTTGTTTAACAAACTGTCCTCTCCTTTTTGCTACCATTTATTCGCGGCCGTGCAGCAGACAAAGCTTCGCTTCCCTCCCAGTGGGCAGAAATCGCTGAACATTTTGTCTGAGCTCTTTGCTCACCACCCAGCAGCTTTAGCAAATACCTGATCGCTTATCCACCCCCCGAACATTATTAATTTCTGCAGCTTCATCCAACACCACCAGCACACAGGGATCTCTTCTGCCAAACCAGCCGCGCCAAGGCACAAAATCTGGGGGTTACAGAAAATACCGGCAGGGGTGAGAGACCTCATTCCCTGGGAAAGCCATCTCGCGGAGGCTCAACGGCTGGTGTGAGGGCACTGGGAATAAGGCAAAGGAGAAAGAACACCCAGTCTGAGTGGAAAAAATGCAGGACATGGTTCCCAGCTCGGCACTTGCGGCAGTGGAACTCTTCAAAATTGGACATCTCAGCTAAAAAAATAATAAAACTGGAATGCATAAGCAGAGAGCAGCCCTATTTCTAGCTGCGACTCCTCCCTGTGTGCTTGGCCTCCCAGACGACTCAGAAACTCAAGGCGCTTCTTTCCGAGCTATAAAAAGAGCTGGAGCAGGACTGCAATAGCCAGGAAGACAAACAAGAGGGGAGCGTGTCCTCCCGTCAAGGCCAAGAGCATCTCACCAGGAGAGGAGCGAAGCCAGGAGATGGTCTTGCTCAACTCACCTCCTCAGCTAACGTCACCTTTTGAGGTGCCCACAAGGAGGGAGGGCTGTGGGGCATGTCAGAAACTCCAGGCTGGATCCCACCCACCAAAACTTTGGCTGTGTCACGTCCCAAGTCACCCCACCGCCTCTCACCCCTCCTGCGCAAGGAGGAGTAGTGAAGTAGTAGGAGTAGTGAAGCTTCATGCCATGCTGCGTGTGACCCCCTCACCCGTCACCCCGACATAAGCCTGGGTCACTGGAGCAATGAGATGCTCTGTGCTTGGGGGGAGGCACGGGTACATCCACGGACATCTGTGGCAGGTACCGCAGTGAGCAGAGCTGCGGCACAAAGCCTTTCCTGGGACCACGGGGAGGAATGAGCTGCACCAAAACGCAGCTCCCTGCTCCCCAGACGGGCTGCTAAAGGGGTTAAAAACCTTGCCTGACACCCGCTCCACATGTCCCAGCAGGACAGTATGGACCATGCAAGTTCCAGGTAACAGAATGAGACCATAAAATTCAGCAAATACAGAAATACCTACCTTTGCCCTCTCCAGACAAGTGTTTACCTCCACAGAAGCAGTCAAACCTTGCTGACTCTGTTGGAACATTTAATTCCCATTTGTGAAGTGCACAAAACCTTTCTGGCTGGGAAAACACAAGGTCTCCACCAGGTCATGGACCGGGAATGGCTCCACCAGAAGAGATGATTTCTTCAATGACTTCATTGACTTATTCAATGCAGAAGTCATCATCTCTTCTGGTGGAGCCATTCCTAGTCTACATTGACTTGTTCAACACAGAAGTCAAAGTCTTCTGCTGCCTCCACTTCAGCATTGCCTTAAGACAATCTTCACACACCACTAATCGGTGGCGTGGGATTTTTGTTGTGAGCAGTTGTGAGGGCTGTAGAGCTGGACTGGGCAGCCCAAAAGGAGCAACCTGAAGATGGCACACTTGGTGCACGCAGTAACCGTGGCTCAGGAGGAAAGGAACAACCATGATGCCCACAGACCAGCAAGGGTGAGGGCCAGCACCAGCGTGACCTGCTGGCAAGCCCACTGAGATGCAGAAGTGCTGATCAGTGCTTCATTCAATGGATTGCAGAGATTGCATTTAGTCCACACCTGGATGACCAGTGACCTTCACCAGGTGGGGGACCTGAGGGCCACATCTTGCTTGTGCAGAAGATGCAAATCGCTCTTTGCAACCATACCCAGAGCTTTCCCCCGCCCAGACACCCAATCCCAGGTGAGCACGCTTGGTTGGAGCTGTAATCTCAGGACATGCATCACTGGGTCGGAGAGGTCTACTGCTGAGGTCTCAGCACTCATGCCATCACCTCTTTTCTGGGCTCGCAGGAGGAGGAGGAGGGACAATTCCTGGGTGTCCCTTATGTCCAGGCACAAGCACCCCATTTGTGCTTACAAAACCCTGTATTCTTGTTCACTTCCGTGTGAACACAATGACTGGAAAACACTATTTTCCAGCGAGCATCTGCTAAATAAAATAAAAAGCGATGCCACGCACTCTCTAGAGAGCACCGGGCTGCTCACATGGAATAAAAGAGACAAATGGTAACAATAAATAGCAAGTCTCCAGCCCAGCCCTGGCGAGAGAAGCCTCTTCTCCCAAAGCGTCCCTTTGTTTGCTGCAACTTGCCTCTTTTCTGCACGGTAAATACTTAACTTGCCCTCCTCAGCAGCAGCGCCTCAGCTGTCAGCCCAGCTCCGGCAGCACCGCGGTGCTGGCCGAGGGGCTGCACCGTCCCACGCAGGAATTGGGTCACCTGGCAAAGCGGTGAATGTGGTGGAAAGCCGGGCGGTGAACACCAGACCACAGGAGACCCCCAAGGAACAGAAACCTAGATGCCAACAGCCTCTGATGGAGCATTTGGGGCAGCAAGACCAAAAAGCCACCTGGGAAGGACACAGGCTGATGCTGTTAAATTGGGATTTACTGCAATCACATTAAGCTGGCTATCAGTCAGACTAGCTAAAAATAGCATGTAAAATTATGAAAGTCCTGGAATAAAGTAACCACAGCTTCAGCAATCTGATCTGCAAGCATGCTTAGCAGAGTTTTGTTAGTTTGCTCAACAGCCAAGAAACAATGAATCTTCTCCACCTCATCACTCAAAGGATGGTAGATCTGGGCAACTGAAGTCAACCTCACAACCTGAGTTTCACGACAAAGCCATACAAAAAGCCTGGTAACCTCACTATGAGCTGCATAAAGCTGAACGAGCTCTAGAGGTACCTGATTTCTCAGTAACACAGTTTTTGCAGCCACCGCACTGATGCTTTTTGCGTTGGTGGGAACAGAGAATGCAATGGCATCTGCTTGTCCAAGAGCCAAAATGGCACGGCTGGCTAAAGGCAGGGCAAGAAGGGATCAGCAAGCGTGCGCAAACCCCATGGGAGGGCACAGGCTCCAAGACACAGCTGATGGACATACCCACCTCAAAGCCTGCAGTGGGGACTGGGACCACCTGGGAGCACCTCTGTGCTGGACTGAAGATGTTGTTGGAAGCTATGGCCAGGACCATACCCTGCAGCAGCCGCAAGGCTAAGCCTGTCCTGGTGGTACAATACCAACCACGACCACAACCAACCTACACTACGCGCTCTCCATCAGTGTGAGACTTGTCAAGCTGCAGAAATGTCCCACCAAAGAAGGGACTGAAATTCTGCGGTTACAAAGGAAGCTCTGTGGGCTAAGACACAGTTTTAATCTGAACAAGGGTAGTGTTAGGCTGAACATAGGGAAGAAATGTTTTACGATGAGGGTGGTGAGACACTGGCACAGGTTGCCCATTGAAGCTGTGGATGCCCCATCCCTGGAAGTGTTCAAGGTCAGGCTGGATGGGGCTTTGAGCAACCTGGTCTAGTGGAAGATGTCCCTGCCCATGGCAGGGGGGTTGGACTGGGTCATCTTTGAAGGTCCCGGTCCCTTCCAACCCAAACCACTCTGAGTCCATGATAAAATATTAAATGTCTGCATACACCTTTGAGCAAGTGACTTCACCTTTTGCATGTAGACCAGGGATCATTTACCTTCCACCGTGATTAGCCCGGAACAGCACACAATGTATAATTAGTCCAGCCGTGGGCTGGGACTTGCATATCCGGGCTAAAATACCGGCTGCGCTGCTGGTTTCTGCTGTCACCCGGGGAACAGTCAGTCCCCAGGAAGTTTTCTTATTTAGTGACTGTGCAAAATAAATCAGCCAAGCTGGTGGCAGAGATTAGGGCCAGGATCCGGCCCTTCCTCCAGCCCTCATGCTGCTGTGTGACCCCGCCGGCTGCTGGCCCTGTGTCCCCACTGCCCCAGCGTGGGTCAGCCTCGGGTGAAAGCGGAGAGGGACCGAATCCCTGCAGGACAGAGGGGTTTTAAGTCGATTCTCCACAATCCGTGCCAGCACCCAGCCCACCAGGGCTGAGCCACGGGGCTGCCCGCAAAGCCTCCTCTCCTGCCTGCACCAGGGTGTCCCTGGGGCAGTCCTCACCAGCCCTTCCCAGCATTGCTTGCTGTGTGCTGAGTATGTTTTTTTAAACATAAGTATCAATATTCTTAATTAAAAATAACTTTTTAATAAGAAAAAGAACTTTTTTAAAATTAAAGTGTCGGGTTTGTGCAAGAACAAGCCTGCAAAGATGTGGCAACCTCTGGCTCTAACCACTGCCCCTGTTCTTGCTTGCTTTGAGTTACAAATACATCCAGTTTTCTGGCTCAGAAATACGTGTGCCTGAGGACCCAGGCATCTGTCAAGCTCAGGATCTATGCAAAGGCTGGGGCAGTCATTTTAGCCCACCAGCCAGAAGAGCAAATGAGTTACACAGCCAGAGGTGGGCAATGGGATGAGCACGGGCATGGCATTTGGTGCCGGGGCTCATGCCTCTGTTACTGCGTGCCGGACGGTGCTGGAACAGGCGATGCTCAGCATTGCACCCATGGGACGATGCACTGGGAGCTGCAACGGGCACCTTCTCCCCATCCTCGGTTTCTCAATCTTCAAGCAAAATTGTCCCTCCTGCAGCTTCAGCCCCTTCACTTTGGTCTCTTCAGAGGTTTTTTTGCCCTGGAAGAGCAAAGCTGGGACAAGCCACCCCCTCCTCGTGACAGGTGCCCACTTCCCACCTGCCCTTCCCCACCATTTTCCATGGGCTCAAGGGTCACTGCCAGTGCTGGTGGAGGGGACCACACTCAGTCCAGAGTCCTCTGATGGGGAATTTGGTAAAAATAATCCGCCTGGCTGGCTGCTTCTCCCCAGCTTTGCAGGAGGATGGAGTTAAACAGGCTGAAGTTCAGACGGCAAGAGCCCCTGCGCTCATTAGCGCAGGACACGCTTGGTGGGGAGCCCTCTCCTAACTGCAGAGCCACTCAATTACAACCACCCCAGCTCACGTCGTTCATGCTGATCTGTATTTTAAAGATCAGATTTTAAAGAGCCTCCTGTGACCATCAGGGCAGCACGTGCTGAACAAGGGCAAATGGGTTTTGGGGCAGCAATGTCCCCCAGCCCTTGGCATCCCTGCCTTCCTGCTCAGCCTCCGGCGTGATTTGCAGCAAGGTCCCCCCTTGTTACCCACCTTGTCCAAAAACATCACGTCCCCGTCTGGAGCAGCCCCCTGGACTCAGTGGCAGATGTCCCCCACATTCAGCACCAAACCTATTTATCCTGAGGCTTGGCCACTTCTGGAGTTCATCACCACATTAAAAAACTCAGTTATTTCTGCACATATTTTAAAAAAACCCAAACCCCTCCAACCCAGATTGCACTAAAGAGAAAAGCAGCCCCTAATCTGGTAAAAGACATACTATTTTCTTTCTCTGGGGATGGAAATAAGTTCCTAAGAGGGACTCGCTGAAAAGAGATGAGATGACTAATTTCTTCGCTGCTGAAGCTGTATTCAATCCCAAGCACCTCTAATTCCGATTAAAAGACAGGAGACCGAAAGCATGGGGGTTCACACAGCACAAAGCACAGGAGCTCATTTTCCTGGAGATGAAAGAGCTGTGAATTAATCCCCTGTATCACCTACTCCCCCAGGATGGGCTCAGCTGCCTTCAGCCCTCGCTCCCCACAGCCAGGAGCTATTTTTTCCTGTTCTTGCTAGTGTCAATATGTTTCTTTAAATATCTTTTCAGAGAGGCTATATATATAGCCCCACTCTGGTGCTTTGAAAGGAGCCTCATTTCCTGTGTAAGAACTGAAGTTCTTGGCAAAGCTGCTGGCGGCTGCAGCATCCGAACCACAAAAATTGGTTTTTTCAGTAGTAAAATGGTATTTCCTCCACGGCTGTGAGTCGTACCGAGCTGGGTCTGTTCTGAAACCAACAGGGCTGCTGTGGATGGGAGATACGGTGCCATATTCCCAATTATGTAAATGATGGGGGAAAGGGATTAATTGCATTAATAGCAGTGGTTGGGCCCATTGCAGGGACCAGGATGGGCACAAAGCTGCTTTCCACCTGCATTTGGCTGGGAAAAATTTTGGTTCCCACATCAAAAGGATTTACTAACTTTGTGCCCGATACGTTTCTCCTTCTTCCGCACTGTCTCTACACGCCTGGTTTTTGAGAGGGCTCCTCCAGCAGCAGAGCAGGAAAGAAAACAGCTTTCCAGCCCCTGCGAAATGGTGGTGGGATGCCTCATGGGTGCTCAGGACCTTAAAAACCTTTCTGAGGAGATGTGGCATCAGCTGTGTTCAGCATGCTGCATCTCCCCGCTGGCAACGTGCTGCATCCCCCACCGGGAAGCCCTGAGCTGCAGGGTTTGACACCCCTCTGCACCACGTCAGGGACCTCTTATGATAGGAGCAGTGATGCAGACAGATCAGCAATCACCTTCTGCTGCAAATATGTCTTTCCAGGGTAACTTCTGAGTCATAAATTGCTTTTATTGCTGGTCCAGCAGCAACACACAGTCCTAAGGACCCAGTGTGCAAACATGCAAGAGAAGGTGGTGGCTGCGGGCAACCCAAGCGGTCCACGTTTCTCTTTGCTACTCAGCGACTTTCTCAGAAAAAAACTGCAGTCAAAGAAGATAAATGCAAGTTTTTTAGATTTTCTGGAGAAATTTTAAACAAGAAGTGTCTTCTCCCAACACTCACCACTATCAGGATGGATCACCCTTGTCATTGTGCCCAGTGGACAAGTGCACAGGGACCCTGACGGGCACGTAACCTTGGGACAAAGCAGCACCACGTCTCCTGGCACAAAGCCCCAGCAGACACAAGCTCTGGGGGACAAGCATGAAACTTCTGTCCCCCCTCCACAGCCCCAGGCCCTGTCTCCACCAGCACTGCATGGATGTCCTCATCACTGGGACCCAGTACTGCCTCTGGACCAGGCAGTCTGCAGTGGTGCGGGGCATGATGGCACATGATGAAGCGTGGCTGGGGCACTGGAGCAATGCTCAGGACAGGGGGAAATATAGGAGAGTTATGTTGTCATCTTTGCAGCCCAGAAGATGACACGCAATCACAATTTACTGTTTTCCTTCCGCCCAGAACTCACAGGGGCAGGAACAAGGGCTGGAGCTCAGTGCACATCCTGCTGGGACTCCCAGGACACTTCCCCCGTCTTCACTTTCTGAGCACATTTGCCCCTCTCCAGCGTTCAGTTTCCCAAAAGAGAGAAGGGGCTGGTGCAGGAGCAGCTGAGCAGAATCACGCTGGGTCAGGAAGGAGACCTTCCCACACCTTCAGCTTTCCAGGGGCCAGCTAGTGCTTGGGGATGCCATGCACCACCTCCATGAGTCTGCAATTCTGCCTGCACTGATGCCGAGCAGCGCCGGGCCTCGCTGGCCATGTCCCTGCTGGAAACAAAGGGAAATTCCCCATGGCAGTCCACGAGTGAAGAAGCAGCACAGCCTGGCATTTCACCCCAGTGTGCATCCTCCGTGCCCCGCAGAAGTCTTGCATCCTTCTGACTCTGTTTTCATCCTCAAGACCTTGGGTTATCCAATTGCCGAACATCTGGTCTTTGCCAAACCAGCCCTTGGCTGGTCAGCACAGAATGACATTTGCTCCTCGGCACCATCATGGCACACGGATGTCTGCTGTGGACAACTGCGGCGAGGAGAAGGGGAGGGAGACCCAAGGAGGGAAGATCCCAATGCACTAACCTAAATGAGGAGGTCTTCAGACCTTCCCTGCAGAGCTCCAACACCAGGACATGCTCCTCAATACAACCAGGAGAACTCACAGGGGATGCAAACATCAGACTCAGACACCATGTGGAATACAAACATTTATCTCAACAGATGGCAGAATTTTAACTTTTGGTGGTTTTTCTCCTCTCTTGGTGACCTTTGCTCTGTCCAAGGATTTATTCTACTGACGTTGAGGCAACGAGCAGCAGTGAATCACAGCAAGTGAAACAAAAGGGAGACAGTCGTTGCAACACTTGTCCCCTCCACGGCAGTGATGCACCCCCTACAGCCGTGCATCTGCAGGACAGCAGAACTGCAGGATTTGGTGTCCTTGTTGCTCAACGTCCTGTGAAAACTATCAGCAATGATGGGAAAAGAAAAGGGGAGCCCTTGGGTGTGCGTCAAAACCAGATGCCCAATCTCCATGGTTCTCACTGAGCGGCTCCTGCCCAGCAGGCAGCAAAGACACGCACAGCTGCACAACGGCAGGGACACCGTGTTTCGCCATGTCCTCAGGTTTCTCACATTTGCATCACCAGGAAAACCGAGACACTTGACCAACCGTGGGAGAAAAAAAGAGGCCACCGGGAAATTTACTGCCATTTGTCCCCAAGCCAACAGAGGGATGTTGTCAGGGCAGAGATGTTGTGCAACATGATGAGCACCGCGAAAGCACCCCACCACCAGAATGTCCCACCACCACGAGAGCGTCCAACCACCAGAATGTCCCACCACCAACAGTGTCCCACCACCAGACCTTCCCATCGTCAGAATGGCCCACCACCAGAGCGTCCCACGATCACCAGAGCTTTGTAGGGTGCTCTTGTTTTTCCAAGCTGAGTCTCAAACCACGTAAATCAGGTGGTGCAAAACCCAAGCAGGTGTTATTCAGGCTCACCAAAGGCCCATTTTGACACACTTTCTGCCTGTTTGGGCTCTTTTAGCCCAGAACAGTCTTTCTGGTGAGTGTGCTGCTGTCACAAGACAGGCAGGTTTGGAGGCGGGGAGGGAATGAGCCTGTACATGCAGAAACATGGGTAAAATCTTCATTTTAAAGGCCATTTAACAGATTAAACTTTTCTTAAGAAAAGTCACTTTCAAAAAAAAACAACCCTAAAAAACCCCAAAACCCACAAAGTTTCTATAAAAAAACCTCAGAAAGAAGAAGTTTGACAAAAACTGTGGATGACCAACATGTGGAAGATCTGAGGGGTGCCTGGCAAGTTCCCTAAACTGGAGAGAAAGAGAGAATTATGCAAAAAAAAAGGTGTGGGGGGGAAGGACTAAAAAGGGAAATTGCACTGAGCTGAACACACAGAAGAATGAAAAGCCAGGCAGGCACTGAGCTCCTAAAAACACATGCTGTGTCATTTGTCTGCAAATTGGAAAGGAAGATTAAATCCAGCTAGTACAGATGTGGCAGGCAGCGTGAGGGCTTGCGGTGCTGCCGGCACGGTGTTGGGTGCCGTGTGTGCCGCTCCTCCAGCTGAGTCCGCCGCCCTCTCCGGGTCTGCCCTTCCTGGGGGAGCGGCGGCTCTCGGGGAGCACGTGGGAGCTTTGGGGATCCCACGGGGTCGTTTGCTGACACACGGGACCAGCAGGCAACTGCATGCACGAACTAGTCCCAGTTCCACCTCTAGTGCTATAAATAATTGATTTTTGAGGTAACTTGAGCAAGGAAGGTAAGACGACTCCCTGTGCATAATCTCACACCCAACCTTAAATCCTGATGTTTCTCTTTCTGCAAAACAACCCCCTCAGAGCTGATCCTTGGTCTTTATTTTCATTACCAAGCCATCACCCATGTGCCCTTTCCCACTCTGGTCTCGTCCAGGTCCTGCCCACCCCCCCCCGCACCGCTCCCAGAGCGGCCGATCCTGCTGGCTGCCACCTCTGCCCCTCTCCTGCCTCAGTTTCCCTTCCTCTCCCATGGCAGGTCAGGATGGCACTGCTTTGCCTTTACTTTCCGTCCCTGGACACAGGGCAGGGGCGAGCTGTCCCCAGCTCCTCCTGCTGCCATCCATCCCTCTTCACCCTCCCTGTGGCGTGCCTGGGCATCTGCCCAGCTGCTTCCAAGCATGTCCTTTCCCCAAATGGCCAGCTTTTTACCCCAGAGCACCCCTGCTGCCCCCCCAGCTCTGCTGCCACCTTCCCCTCTGCGCAGGACATCAAGCTGTCACTTAAAACACAGGTGAAGGGCAGAAAGGCCCCCTCCAGACACTCTGGATGCTGCTGCGGAGCAAACTATGGCCGCTTTTCAACACGTTGGTGCCTCTTCCCCAGAGCTGCCCGCGGGGGCAGTCCCTGTCCCGTGCCCTGCCCGTGCCAGGTGTCCCCGAGCGGCACGGGAGGCCTCGGGGGGGGTAACACCCAACGGGGCGACTGACCCCGCTCGCCACAGAGCTGCCCCGCGTCCCCTCCAGCCAACGGGGGCAGAGGCTGTCGTGTCCTGAGGGCACAAGATGGAGGCCAGGGTGGAGAGGGCACTGGCCTGGGCACGACGCCTGGCTCCGGCTGGGCTTGGAGGCCAAATCCCACCAGCAACCCAAGCCAGCCAGCAAGTGTCCCCCGGCCGGAGCCGTGTTTGTCCCCTGCCCCACAGCCAAGGCCAGAGGTGACGCCCCCGGCCCCCCGCCAGCAGCCGCAGCCCCAGCTGGGACAGCCGCTGGCGGGAGGGGGCCAGGCTGAGCAGGCCGCTGCTGGGCCCAGGCCGCCAGTGCCCCTGCACTCCACTGTCCCCAGGCACACTGCCCGCCGCGCTCTTCCCTCACCGCCCCACCGGGGACCCCGTCCGCTGCCCCCCATGGCAACCCACCGCCCTCCCGGTGGGGCCGGGCTGGCTCCACCCACCCAGAACAGCCCCGCCCACTCAAGCACTCTCCACCTACCTGGAGCAGCCCCGCCCACTGGAGCCAACTCAGCTCACCTGGGCCGGCCCCACCCAGTCAAGCCCCGCCCACCCAGTCAAGCCCCGCCCAGTTGTGCTAACACCAAACTACTGGCCAACCCGAGCTAGCCCCGCCCCCCCGCGGCTCACATGGGCTGCCCCCGCCCATTCGAGTACGCCACGCCCACCTGCAATAGCCCCGCCCACGTGGGCCAGCCCCGCCCGATTGAACCGACTCCAGCTACCTGGCCGGCTCCGCCCCTCCGGCCGCCCCGCCCCCCGGGCCGCCCCCGCCCCCTCGGGCGGCATCCCCCCCCCCCGGTCGGCATCACCCGCCGGGCCGGCCCTGCCCTGCGGCCCCGCCCCGTACCTGGGCACGCTCGAAACTCTCCCGCTCCGCCTCCAGGCCGCCGCCGCCCGCCCGCCGGCTCAGCACCTTGGGCAGCGGGTTGGACACCTGCTTCATGGAGCTGCTCACGCGGTCCATGGCCCCGCCGCGCCCGCCGCCGCTCCGGCCCCGCCGCGCCGCGCCCTCGCCACCGCTCCGCTCCGGCGCCGCCGCTGGCTGGACCCCGCGCCATTGGCCCGCCCACCTGCCACTCACGCGTGGGCACGCCCCGCCGGCACCGCCTCCACACGGCGGCTCCGCCCACAATCCCGCCCCTTCGCTCTCATTGGTCGGTCCCACTGCCACTCGGGAGGAGCCCCCGGGAAGGCCGGCCCCGAGCCGGCTCAGGCAGCCAGCTCACGTGACCGCCGCCGAGCTCACTGGTCTGGTCGGACGCCACTCAACGCCAGCTCCCGCCCCTCCGCGAGAGTCCCGCCCTCTGCCCCGCCTTTAGGGCCCGCCCTCTTAGCACCGCCCACCTCAGCCGTGTGGTCACGCCTCCGTGCCATCGCCCTGTGATGACTGGCCTCCGCGCCTGCCTCTCACACCTCGCCGGCCCTCCCCGCGCCTCGCCCGTGCGCGGCGTGGCGCCCCCTGGCGGGGCTGAGGGGCCCGGGGCTGGGGCCGGAGCCGGGGCTCGGGCCCCCTTGTGAGGCCGCTCGGGCCCGGGCCCGGGCCCGGCCGGGAAGGGCTCCGCGGTGCCCGGCCCAGCCCCGGGGCAGAGCGAGCTCCCCGGGGCTAGGGAGACCCGGTGCCGAAGGGTTCTGAGCTGCGGCAGGAGCGGGAGCGGGCGCGGGCGGGTAGGCCTGGGGGGGTCCCACAGGCCCGGGCGTGCGGCCCGCACGGCTCCCGCTGCGCTGAGGCCCTGCCCCGGGCTCCCGGCCTGGCCCGGCCCCACAGCGGGATGCGGCGTCTGGTCTCCCCCGCAGCTTGGCCCAAAATATAAGCAGGCCGCGGGGGAGCACGAAGGCGTGTGGCCCTGCCGGCTCCCCGCGGGGGTTGCGGGGAGCCCTCGGCGTGCGGGTCTCCTGCACACCGTCTCCCTCCCTCTGCTCTGTCGCAGGCTCGGGTCAGCCCCTGGGTCAGCCCCTCCAAGCCCTGTGTGCTGGCTGGGCTGAGCTGCGCTCCCGGTATCCCGCTGAACGGCATTTGTCAGGCTTTGCTCAGCGTATGGGATGGATTCGGGGCTTCGTAGTCCTGCCTGGGGCCAGGGGGAGGTCGGGAGAAGGCATCCCGGGGGTGTCGGCGTGGAGAGGGCGACCGCAGCCTGCAGGAAGGTTGTGTGGGCCTTTGCCTTTTGTGTCACCCAAGCTGTGGATGGGGAGCTCTGGAGGGGTGTGTGCTCGGGCAGGAGGCAGCTGCAGGCACAACTGGCAGAGCAGAGCAAGGAGAATAGGTCATTTCTCTGGTAGCATTGGCAGAGGGGCAAAAAAAATGGTTACAGGTGTCTGAAAAACAAGGAAAGAGAAGCAGAGGTTTTCACTTCCCCTGAACAGCTGGCAGATTGAGGACTGAGATGCTCTTCTGCATAACCTGGTCCGGCTCATGTCTCTGGTCCCCTCGCTCATCAGAGACTTGTGCTGGGCTGGTCTTTGCTCCCTCTGATCTTTGCTCTCTCTCAGCCCAGCGAATTGCTGGACCCTGGCTGGCTCCTGTGGTTTTGACCAGGAATCCCATCCCACTCTGGAGGTGAATTTCCCACTGGGACCTTTGCCAGAACTTGAACATCTCCACAAAATTTGGACAAATCAGCATTTTTGCAAGGAGACTGAAACGCTCTAAGGCTGCTCCCCAGTTAATCCCTACTGATGGCAAGGGGGCTGTTCTGGGGTCATGCCAGCTGGGTTCCTGAATCCTTAAAAGCAGGTCACACAAAATCAGTGTCTTTGCTTCAGGTGGGGAGTAGCGGTGCAAAACCATCCTGTCTGCAGCTGCCAGGGGTGATGGGGCAATCTAGGAACAACTGTTTAGGATGTGGGTTGTCAGGAGCTCTTGTGCAAGCAATTCTCTCTGCGTAACTCACTTTTGTGGCTTATTTTTCAGCTGAAACAATTGCCACACAAGCAGCCTCCTGTAGCTGCCCAGTGGGATGTGTGAACAGGCTGTTTGCATGATAGACCTTACCCGACTGTGTCTTGGATATCACATTCACAGCTGATCGGAAATGGCCTAGACTGTGCAGCAAGGCCATCTCCCACCCCACCTTGTCTCGACTCCCTGTCTGCCTTCTCCCTAATGTACTTTCTGGAAACCTGCCTCCTTCCTTGGGGCTGGTCCCAAAGGAGGTTTAATGGGTTTAATTCGGCCACTATTGCAGTGAGGTGATTAATAATTGAAGAAATGAAGTCATTGCCAAATAGAGATGAAGGAAAGAAAGAACAGAGGAGGACATTTGACAAAGGACAGCAAGGTCCTTGTGATCTGCCTACTTCTCCCACCCCTCCGCCTGGCTAAAAGCATCCTGTTCCTGCATGACCTCTCCAGCATGCAGCCTGCACCTGGGAGGGCTGGACCTCAGCCCCAAGGGGAGGGACCACGAGGCTTCTGTTATCTGCTCCCTCTTACTGAAGAGCAGAGTCACATCTTCTTCTTCCATGGCCAGGGCTGAGTGCCCATTTTGGGACCTGGGCTGGCCAACTGGGAGACTCCTGCCTGGGCAGGAGCAGAGGAAGGCGGCTGGATGCGAGCCAGAACGGGCTGTTTCTACCGGCTGCTCCTGCCTCCTCCAAGACAGGAGCTGTAACAGGATGGAGCCTGGATCTGGCCCACGGGCAGCTGGTCAGACCACCCTGGGATGGCCCAATCCACCCAGTGGCTCTGCTGGATTGTGCTTTGGGGCTCTGGCCCACGCTTGGCTGCTCTGCAGGGATTTGGGAGGCTCCCTTCTGGTGGGACCACATGCTTCATTTTCAGGATGCTCTTCAGGGATTTGGGGGGCTGCTTTCTGGTGGGAGAGGGCGTCTTGCTTTTAGGCAGGTTGAGAGATGCTCGGGAAGTGGGGAAAGCACCGGGCTGTTCCTATGTGGGGTCTGTTCCTCTGGCTCAGGTTCCATGGGGAGATGATGGAGAAAGGCTAGGGTGCAGGGCAGAGGAGAGGTGGGTTGGGCACCACTCCTCTCACCCAGCAGGTCCTTTTCAGAAGCCATGGCTGGGTTTCATCTGCTTTGTTGCTCCGTGCTCCTCTTGCTCCTGTCTAAGAGGCTGAAGTGCAGCCTGGAGGCAAAGGGTGATGGGAGAGCCTGTCATGGGGGTGTCTGGCCTGTCCGGGGACAGAAACTGGCTTCTGCAGTGCCACCCACCCCAGTGCAGCTGCTTTCACATTTCTGGGACAGAAGACCTTGGTAGATGGCCTGGGCTGTGGACCATGGTCACCTTCCTTGCTTTCAGTATCTACCTGGGTTGTCTGCACCCAGGTATCTTCTGCAGGATGGAGACCAGGGGTCTGCTGGGACATGGAGAGGATGGTGTGTCCCCTCTCTTCTTCCCTTCGGGCAGCCTACTGCTCAGCAGCGTGTGACATCCATCAAGCGCTGGCTCAGGCTGGGCAGGGGGGACCAGAGCTGGTCCTCCCTGCTCCGTAGGGCAGCCTCCCCTTGCTGCTCATATGCTCTGAGGGTCCCGCCCGTAACAGCCCTAAAGGGCTGCTCCCTCTTCGCCAGGACATTGCTTCTCAGCTTGGTCTCAACCCAAAGGACCTGCAAGCAAAGGGAAAGAAGAAGTGGCAGGAGAGGGGCCAGAAGGGACTGCAGGGGCTGAGGACCCTGACCAGGGCTGAGGGATGCTCTTTTCCCAGGGGTGGGGGCTAGAGGCTCGCTTTCCAACCCCCCTCCCCAGCCAGAGCCGGGAGAGTCCCAGGGTGCTGGTGCAACACTCCTCACGCTCCCATGGCCTGGCCCAGGCTCAGGGAGAGCACAGATTCCCCTTGTTTCAGCAAGAAAATAGAGGCACAGAGAGCACCACAGTCCTTCCTCTGTTATCCAGCTGGCTGCGCCGGAGCAGGCGGGCACAGGGCTCTGTGCAAAGATCCTGCTCTCTTTTCCCCGCCGGAGGTGAGCTCCCAAATGCACCCCCTTCAGACACCCCAAGGCACAGTCTCCTGAGCCCACCCGAGCAGACGAGCCGTCCCTGGAGGGCACATCTTCTGGAAAGCCACACAAGGGAAGGGCAGTGGCCGTGACAAGCCTTCCACAAATGCAATCCTGCAACCACAAATACAACCCTGCCCTGGTGACAGGGCTGTTTGCTCAGACCCTGGGACAAAAACATCTTATGAGCCAAAGTGCTCACCTGGTGCAGGGAGAGGGCAGGGTCTCGGGTGCAGGGTGGTGGCCCAGACCCAGCAGGAGGGTCCCTGGTAGAGCAAAGAGCACTTGGGGCAGCGCAGTGCACCAGGAAGAGCCTGCGTGTGTGTGTGTTTTCATCTTTTGATCCTGTTTTTTGAATGCTTTGGGCAAACCAGATGCTGCTGCTGAGTCCTTGTCTGCTCGTGCTATCAAAGAGCCCCTGGGCTGCTATGTGGGGCGGTGGGTGGTGAAGGGAAGGGACAGTCCTGGTGCGGGAGGGCCAGCTCCCACCCGGGAGGGCGGCCAAGGCAGAGCAGCTACTTGAAGGGGATCAGGGAGAGAGTCTTGGAGAGGACTGCTTAGCTAAGGAGCGTGAGGGTCCATGGGGCCCTCACTTCTGTCCTGGGTGAGGTCTCCTGCTTGCCCAGCTTTTACAAGGAGGGATTTACATCCCCAAAACATCACCAGGTGTATTCTCTGCGCTAAAGCCTCAGCAACTACCTCCACTTGTCCAAGAATTCAGAAGCAAAGCTGAGCGTGGTTTCCAGCTGGATCTACAGGAGAGGACCCAAACCCAGCCTTGGGTGGTGGTTCTGCAGGGGTGGCTGCCTAGGTGAGAAGCTTGCTCCGGAGCAGGGCCTGGAGGTGGGAATTGTTTGCCATCTGCTGGAGAGCTTCCCCATTGCACGGGCAGCAGGTCCAGCTGGAGAATTGCACCGAGCCCAACCCGCAACCCTGGGGGTGACCACCTCGAGCTGGCTGCTTGTGCCAGGAGCAGGTGGTGGGAAAGGCTGGTCTCTTCCAAGACAGGACATGGCAAGCTTGCTTTGCTTCTGTGTTATGAGGCAGCCTTTGGCTGCCAGAACGTGAGAAAAGGTTTTCTGTGTATGACTTGGGGTGTGCAGGGTTGTGTGTAGGACCCCTGTGCTTGCTGCAGAAGAGCGTGGGTAGTGAATGAGGCAGGGGCTGCAGGGAGGCGTGGGCTGTAGATCTGGAGAGCCAGTCTATCCCTGTCTTCCCTTTGTGATGTGGGCATAACCCAACATTCACCAGTGCTCTGTGGAGCATTGTCTTTGTTTTCTAGATTCCTGAAATCAACGGTCTGGCTTGCAGACGCCACATGTACCTCCAGCTGAAGACAACAGGAGGCAGGCTTTGCAAGTACAAAGTACCGCGTAATGCCAAGTGCTCAGAAATGTCAGGTCATGGTGTCTCAAAGCTAACACCCGAATGTTTTTCTCTTAGTTTCTCTGAACCTCAGCTGCCATAGCTAAAACAGTCACACGGTGCTATAGCTGCTGGGCAAACCCTGCTCAGCCCCAGGCAGGTTGGTGCTCGGTGCTGAGGGCGTCTTCAGGGAAACAAAGGTAGATATGCGTGGCTGTAATTTGGCAAAGACAGCCTGCGTCTGTCCTTGGAAGTACTACCAAATTTCTGTGAGGGCCACATCCTGACATGGCAGCCGGCCACCTCCCGCTCTTCAGGCTCTTGGTCCAAAAGTGAGGCTTTTCTAGGTGCCCCAAATTTGTCTTGGAAAATTGCACAAACTGCAGCAATATATTTCTGCCTTGCTGTGTGCTTAGAAACTGTTGGTGTCTTTCTGCTGACATTTACCAAAAATATTCATCTGGAGGCATATCCTGATATATACGTTTCAGTCCAGGGATTTCAATACAATTTCACAAGCTACTCTACAGGACCTTACAGTCCTGTAGGACCAGTTGTCCTGGGGAATCAAACATGAACAGTCCCAGAGGATGTAGACTAAGGGTCCATCTAGCCCAGCCTTAGTATCTCCAGATGTGGCCACAATAGACCCTTGAAGAGAAAGGCAAATATCTGTGCTGCCTCCCTCGAGTGCACTCCCAGCCTCCAACCATTCTCATTTTACAAATCTTCTTGAGCTTATTGCTTTGAAATCCAAGCCCTGACTCAGACACATGGAAATTTCCTTGTCATCACCATGTCCCTTGGCAAGGAGCTCCTTATATGAAGAGTTGCTTCTTTCTGTTCGTTTTGAACCTGGCTCTTGCCAGCTTCATTTGATGGTCCATGGTTCTTGCTCTGGGAGAGACAGCAAATAATCACTATTTGACCCTCTTTCTAGGCCACTCACCATTTTGCAGACTTCAACTCCCATGCTGGAAAGTCTTGATATCTCTGGAAAATACTTCTTCTCATCTGAGATCCTGCTTGTCTTTCTTGGAGCCGCACCACCCTGTGATCGCTGACTTCCCCCAGTCATTCTCTTTCTGTTTCCAGCTGACTTGCTCCCAGTTAAAACCAGAGTTTCCCACCTTAGTGATCTGGCAGCTGCCAGGGGCACTGTGATAATGTGATCCCCCAGACATGACTCCAACCTAAGAGTCGGTGTGGTGGAGCAGGCTGCCTTCCCAGCTAAGAAAAGACCTCCTGCATCCCAAATCTGTTCCAGTGATGGATCCAAAGATACCATGTGTGGTTTCTATCGAAAGCTGAAACACACCATAAGGCAGAGGTTTTAGAGACTCCATAAATAGCTACTATTTAGGATGTATGATATGGAGGAGGTTTTAGAAATCAAAATATTTAGAGATTTGCATTATTTGTCTTGGCAGGAAGGAGCAGCCAAGACTGAAATACGAAATCTTCCTTCAAGGAAGGAACCGAGTTGAGGAAAACAGTGAATAGGGGGAATAACAGAGGTGTCAAAACCTCCAAGAATTCCTTTTGCGATGAATGGAAGCAGGAAACACAGCCCAGTATATCTGAAAGAAGAAAGAATTCATTGAAAATGTCTAGGCACATTTATATTCCTGATAGAAAATATTGATTTTTCAGAATGAATCTTGACATTTCCATCAAACCCATATTTGAATATTGCAAGAACATCCAGAACATTCAGCTAAAAGCAGCTCCAAGCTGGGCTGTGTTGGTGTGAGCCTGCATCAGCAAGGATGTCTCCAGCTCATTCCTCAGCCTGTTCTCCTCCTCTCAGTTTTATTCTGGTCCCTGTGTGGAGATGTGTAACAGGAACGTTAAGATTGGTCAGAACGGGGAATGTGTGCAAGTGTTGGGTCTGCAAGCACTGGTAGAAATGGCAGAAGCAGGGCTACCAGAATGGTAGACCTTGGTGGCACCTGGGTTAGCAGGTCATCAATGCATCATGATCATCTCGTATCTTCTCATCTCAGTCTGATCTCAGTCTCGTCTCTCCATGTGGTTTCCCAGCCTGCCGCTTGGCCAGATCCGTCTCCAAGCCTGTTTCTAGCACCCCCAGCCTCAATCTGCCGTCTGTTGCCTCAGGCAGGGGTGTCAGTCTTGGTCTGCTATCTCAGGCACGTCAAGCTGTCACGTCTCTTGTCTCAGGCAGCACGTCCGTCAGTCATGTGTGGCCAACCCCATGGGGACAGGGGTGTGCAAGGGGGCCTGCAGTCCAGGCAGCTCCTGCCCGTACACCCTCCTCCCTGCCCAGGAGCCCAACTTCACCCGCACCTTCCCCAGCATCCCTGAGCAGCAACTTGGAAAAAAGGGTGCCAAGAGCTCCCGGAGGTGGGGGAAGCACGGGTGCAGGGTGAGGGGAGTCGCTTATGGCTAGGCTGGAGGCGCAGCACGGCTGAATTGGGCATAGGGATGAAGGGGAGCTGCCTATGTCTTTGCCCTAGATGTCCTGGGAGCACAAATGGACACACACTGCTGGAAGAGGGAGGCAGAGGGAGTGCAGAGGTGCTGTGGATTTGGGATCATGGCTCAGCACACACCTTCCTTCCAGGCTGGCCCTGTTGCTGGTGGTGCTACCATCTCGTGCCAGGTGTGCTGCAGCCTGCCTGGCCCCTTCCTGGCAGCTCCCCAGGACAGCCACTCTCCCGAGGCTCCCTGCTAGATTAAGCTAGATACGTCAGGCAAGAAGAGCAACTCCTAACCGCTCATGGACTGCTGATGGACCAGCAGCAGGCTGACATCTTCCTAGCCCCACTCTGTACAGCATGTGGGGGTGAGTGGATCCAGCCCAGGACATTGGTGGTGGGACCTCGTGCCTCTGGAGGTGCAAGGCTTCATCCTAGCATCTGAATGGGCTCTGGAGCACAGGACAAAGGGGATTATAGAGCAGTCAGGCTCCCAGATGAATCCTGAGATCCTTGGCTGTTCAGGGCGGGGTACCATGAGTCCTTCTCTGCCACAGGCGGGTAAAGACTCATCCTTGATTCGGGCTGTCTTGATTCACTCTCGCTCTGGGAGTTTAATCCCTCAGCATGATTTGGGGTGGCAGCAATCCCATCAATGGGGAAAGAGAGATGCAGAGAAACAAAAGATGTGCCAAGGCCTTTACTGCTGCAAAGCTGGGCACTGAGCTATGATGGCTGCAGAGGAACTGTGGGCTGTGGGCTGAATGGGGGCTGCCTTTTTGCTGTGTGATGGGAGATGCCTGTCCCTGCTAAGGAAGCATCTTTCCAAAAGCCCCACTGGCAGCATGTGCCTTGGGGTCCCAGGGCTCTGCAGGCAGACCCTCCCTGGCTGCCCACTCCAGGCTTGTACGGGCTTCCTGCCTCCACGGCAGCAAGGCACCCACGTGTGGTCTCACCCTGGCTCAGTTTTGCTCATGCTTAGTAACACAGTGTTTTAGTGAAACAAAAGGCTCTGTGTAAAACAAATCCTGCAATGCCACCTAGCCCACACTTGCTAACAAGTTGGGCTCAGTTTTTTCAAAGAGTTCGGTCTACTGAGACGTGATGGTGGTGTGTGTCATGCCCTGGAGCACTTGGGAGCCCTAGGCCTTGAATCAGCTCTCCTTCTGCCGGTCCAGGGAATCTCCTAATTTCCCTTCTAGTTCCTCCTCTGGGTTCCTACAAGGCCACCACTTTGGGCAGTGGTTTCTTTTTTTGTAATCATCCTCCTCCACAGAGGAGCTAGGTCCCTTTCTTCACTGGACCATCATGAAAGGCAGCCCGCTCATGTGGCTTTCCCACTGTGGCTGCGGTTGTCCAGTGCCCAGACACATTCAGTAGCACCATGAAGACCTCGCTCTTCCTCCAGTCTCCTGAGACTTCATCCACAAGCCTTTGCCTGGAAGTCAGCAGAGCCTTTCTGTAGGGATGTAGCATTTCCAACAGGAGTTTCTCTGCCAGCACAGTGACACCATTCCTGTCCCAAACAATATGAGCTAAACCAGCAAATCTCTTCTGTATGTGTCTGTGGCTGCTGGGACAATGACAAAGCAACATCAGGAGGATGTTGATTCTACACTGCTGGAACCAAATAATCATCTAAGCCAACTCTGCTGTGCCAACATGGTCATGAGCTTCTAAAGCTCTTTGTAAACATTAATGGCCGATTCTCATGTCCATGGGTAACATAGTGCTATTTTAGCTGTCACTGGTATTTATGAAACTGCAATGTAGCGACAGAACCAGTTTCCTGATGACTTGCTGCAAGCGATGGTCAAGAACAGGAGAGGAGCCCACACCTGGGGTGGCACGGTGCTCTACCCTCTGCTCTGCATGCTCACGTACTGATGGCCCTCTGGGTCCCGTGGAGAAAGCCCTTGGCTCCTTGGGGCAGTGCTGCAAGCGGGGCAGGGCACAGCTGCTGGGCGGGCAGCGGGGAGGGCTGCCTGACTCACAGACTCTCCCTGCTCCTGTCGCTGTGGGAGAAGTGCATTGTCCCCAGTTTGTCTGTGGTGCAGATACTCTAGGAAACACGAGTGCGTGGCAGCCACGGTCATTCTCCATTCATTGCCGTCATGTGACTTCTAGGCAAGAGGTCTATCTACTGATCTTCTGAATGGTTACTTCTAGGTTGTCTACAGAGTCCTTTAGTCAGGGGAAAGGAAAAGAGAGATCATATCCTGTTCTCTATAATTTCATGGAATCATATCATTATATAATATGCCACATCAGGGCACTACTCTCATTGGGCTCCAGGCACTTCCCTCCACAGGACTGCGCAGCACCCTTGACACAGCACTTTTTCCATTGTGTCATGTCGTGTAGCAATGTTTCCGGCATGTTTCCATCCTCGGTTACTGTCTCCCTCTATAAAGGGGGCTGAACCCAGGGATCCCACGGCAGGCACAGCAAGGGGCTCTCTGCAGCAGTGTAGCCTGACACCTACAATTTATCTCCACCCAACAGGAGCATGAAGACCTCCGCAGCTGCCCTTGCTGTACTGTTTGTGGCTGTCCTCTGCTACCAGGTCTCCTCTTCTCCAAGTGAGTCCAAGCTCACCTGTCCGAGGAGCTCTCTCCTCTTTCTTTCTGCCCTATAAGGTCTAGTAATGCTTGGCAGCTCTTCCTTCCGTGCATCTGCTGTGGGAAAGGAGAGGCGCGTCTGGCTACTCTTTGGCTTCCTGAGAGAAGGATGGCTGTGGTGGGAGCCCGTGGTGGGAGCAGCACCTCCTCCAGTGGGGACCTTCTGGTCTTCTGACCCTGCTTCTCCCCACTGGCACTTTGCCTGGTCTGGTTTAATCAGAAAACTTAACTTCTCTTCCAGCTTCTGTCAACTTTTCTGGTCCCTGCTGCATCCAGTACAGCCCCAAACCGTTTCCCTCGAGCCGCGTGGTGATGTATGAGCGCACAGGCAGCCACTGCTCCCAGCCAGCCGTGATGTGAGTAGATCTCCTGCCCAAATCCTGGGGGACCCTGCTCCACTGAAGGGTGGCAGCACCAGAAAACCCCACATCTCACCCCATCCTGTGGCAAGGGAAAACACCAGGCTGGGCTCTCCTGTGTTAGGAGAACAGCCTGGAAACATCTCAGAGGCCAATCCCACATCCCAGGCAGCCAGTTTGTGGACCTCCCTATTAGACTTGAGCCAAAAGAGCTTCTGGTGGTCACCACCCTCATCCCCAGAGAGCAGGACCCAGGCAGGATGGTGTCCCGGCTGGAGTAGGCATGCTGGGGATGAAGTGGCTTAAGTGGCAGAGAGCAAGACAGTAATGACATTAATGACATTAATGACAATGTAATGACATTAAGCCAACCCCCTACCCCATATTTCCCTGGGGCTGTTCTGCAGCTATAGAGGTGTCTGGTTTGGTGGGGTTCACCAGTGGCAAGGAGCAGGTGGTCTCTCCTCTCCTCTCCTCTCCTCTCCTCTCCTCTCCTCTCCTCTCCTCTCCTCTCCTCTCCTCTCCTCTCCTCTCCTCTCCTCTCCTCTCCTCTCCTCTCCTCTCCTCTCCTCTCCTCTCCTCTCCTCTCCTCTCCTCTCCTCTCCTCTCCTCTCCTCTCCTCTCCTCTCCTCTCCTCTCCTCTCCTCTCCTCTCAACTGGATTTCCTTTTGCAGATTTATCACAGTCGCTGGCAAGATGGTCTGTGGCAAACCTGATGATAAGTGGGTCCAGGACATCGTGAATCGCCAAAAGGACAAGGCAGACAGTGGATGAGCAACGCCCTGCTCCCTCCAAGCATCACCTCTGTGACGACCTTCTCTCATGGGCACCTCTGAGACACCTCCCTTTTTTCTTATTGCCTGTGAATTTGGCAGACTATTTAATACAGTGTTTAGCTCTTTTATTTAAGTTTATGCAAAGGCATTTCTAATTTATTTGGCATTTTCAGTGAAACTTTTAATTCTAATTTGTACTGATTGTGTTGAAGTTATTTTGTGTAATAAAAAGGAGCAAAATCTGCAGCTTGTCCCACTGGCTCTCGGGATGCTTCACAGAGGCTGTGCTGGGCAGCAGTGGCTGGGAGGGGGTCCAGGCTGACACAGGAGGTCTGCGGGGCGGCGGGGCGGCTGCACACCCCCCAGCACAGGGTGGAGTGGTGCTCATCCTGCCTGCTCCCGGCAGGGCTCTGGCAGCTGCCTGTGCCTCCTACCCCTTGCCTGCCAGCTGTGCTTGAGCCTGCCCCGGTCGATACCCAGGCTTGCGGCTCTCTGCAGCGGGTGGGTGTCACGGGGGATGTTGCGGCGTGAGCGGCGGCGTGGTAAGGCGCGGGGGTCACCGAGCTTGGCCAGCGCCTTCAGGCAGCTTGTGAGCAGGCAGCGGGCAGGCAATGCCGGGGCTCCCGCTGCAACGAGGGGCCGCTTGGCTCAGCAAACACGAGAGACGACCCCGTCTCCTCTGCCGTCCGAGTGCCTGGGGTTACCTATGGGCACGGATTATTTCTGGTACTTCCTAATTTGTCCCGCTCTCCTGGCAGGGTTTTCCTTTCGCTTCGACCCGCTGGGGCCGGAGGAAGCCCCAGCCTTTAGGGCCGGCTGCAGCTGTCGGCCAGCGCCACGCTCCTCCCCCAGCCGGTGCGGAGGCTCCCGCGGCCGGTGCCGCACGGCAGCGAGGCCGGCTTCTCCTCCGGGCTTTCATGGCACTGCCGGTGCCGCCTTGCTGTGAGGCTACCGCAACCGCGCCTGCCTGCGAGCCTGCCTTTGCTGGTTGACCCTGCGGGTAAGGAAGTGCCTGGCGAGGCCGCCCGGCCGCAGAGGCCACCATGGCCCTGGTGGGTGCCCTGGAGCGGCTGCAGGAGGAGGCCATCTGCCCCATCTGCCTGGAGTACATGAGCGAGCCCGTCAGCATCGACTGCGGGCACAACTTCTGCCGGGGCTGCATCGCCAAGCACTGCCAGGAGAAGGGTCTCTGGGCCGACGGGCCCTTCTCTTGCCCACAGTGCCGGGCCTCCTGCCACCGCAGTGGCTTCCGACCCAACAGGCAGCTGGCCAACATTGTGGAGAGCATCCGGCAGCTGGGGCTGCGGGGCGGCCCAGGCACGGAGACGGAGCTGGGGACCCCGCTCTGCGCCCAGCACGACGAGCGCCTCAAGCTCTTCTGCGAGGAGGACGAGGAGGCCATCTGTGTGGTGTGCCGGGAGTCCCTGCACCACCGCTCGCACACCGTCTACCCCATCGAGGAGGCCGCACAGGTGTACAAGGTAGGGGAGGTTGGGGCACCGGGGGTCCCTGTCCTGCCCTGATGCACCCTGGGCACGCCGGTGCCAGAGGGATTGGCCACCAGGACCCCGCCGCCCCTCTCCCAACAGCCCTGGCAGCACCGCCAGGAAAGCAGAGGAGAAGGTGGCAGAGACGGCTACACCCACCCAGCCGCTCTCCTGCTGGCAAGAGGCTGGACCCGCTGGCTCCCAAATTATGAAGGCACCCAGGCTCACCCCTGTCATCTGGGTGCACGGAGGCAGCCTGGCTCCCTGCCCCTCCGCAACCCCCCCAGAGAAGGGGTGGTGGTGGGTTGCCCTGGGGACGTTTTGCCTTGGTGGAAGGGTGCACCCAAACCCCATGTCCCAGTGGTGCTCCCGGCGGCACGCTGCCAGCTGCCCCGTGCCCCGGCATTGTGGCGAGCAGTCACTTTGTTCTCCAAAACCTAAACAGTGAGAAAAATATGGGTAAAACCTGAGGGGCACGGAGAGGGTTAACACCGCGAGCAGAGTGAAGAGCACAGCTGCTGAGTTTGGGTGCCAGGGCTGGCACCGCCTGGCGCGGGGTCACTGTCCCCTGCTTGCCCGCTGGCACCAGCGGTCCCAGGGCAGAGGGGGCCCGGCCGAACTGCAGTGCTTAGTGGGTGCTGCTGGGGCGAGCTGAGCCCCTTTCTTCTCTGTTCAGGTAAAACTCCAGAAATCCCTGGAGCATCTTTTGAAGGAAGTGGAGGACATGAAGAAGCGTGAGTCAGCGGAAAGGATGAAAACCCAGGAGTGCAAGGCAGGTGCCTGGCTTAATTCTTAAAGAATCAGCTTCAGAGATATCTCAGCAATTATGATCTTGTCTGGGGCCGTGAATTAGGCATAGTCCTCAGGATGGGACATGTCCCCATGTCCTGCTGTTGTATGGAGGACTGGTGCTGGAAACCAGGCTCAGTGACCGTGTGCGGCTCTATAAAGAAACTAAAAAGGTTTGCAAAGAAATACCTTGCAAAGAGCAGCACACCAGCTCCACCGAAACCACAGGGGCTTGTGTGCCAGTTAAACAAATAGACACTGAATATTTTTTATTTGCCTTTTGTTTTACAACATGTGCTTGAGTTACAAGGCAGGTGTGAGCCATACGGTGAGCTCTGCTTCACAGCAATAGGAACTAGAAGTGTTTTCATTAAAAAAAGAGAAGCTGAATTACTGCACCTCTGCCTGATTCCAGGCAGTCCCGGGGAGATACGATGCCAGCAAAACAGCTGCATTTCATGTCCCTCCGGGGTGGAAGCTGGAAAGTGAAAGTAACGGCAGAAAGGGAAACGAAACTGCTGGACCGAGTTATCCAGTCCTGAGCTAGAGCTGATGATTAATCAGCTTTGGCAGGGAAAACTGGTTTCTCCTGACTCCCCTAGTTGTTTGCTCAGTTGTTTGCTAGTTGTTACCCACAGCCCGGCCAAGCGGGTGGCAGGTTTTTGGGGTGCCCCTGCGTGCCCATCGTCCCCCTCGGGGCCGGGATGAGGCCGGGGATGGAGGTTGTGAAAGAGCCATGTCACTCTCCCCCCGCCTGCCTGAGTCAGGGCTCCAGGGCCGCGGCTCAGCTGCCTCCAGCTTCCTCCCGGCCCGGCGGCTGGTTGCGCCTTTTTAGTAAAAAGGAAAAAATGTCCTTTGCGAGCGGTGGGGGGGAAGTGGCTGTGACTGTCCTGGCTTATCAAGCCTTCGTGACTCAGGTGCAAGAAATCATGTGCGTGGATAGAAATATAAATGCAGTTCAGTTTCCTTTCATTTATCTTCTGCATTTTGAGGTTTCATGGTCCTAGCTAACCGCTACGTGTTTTCCTGATGCTTCAGATTTCGAGCAAAGTGCCAATTTTTGGGCTCACGCAAAAAACCCTAAAGCACTGACAGACCCTGCCTGTTGCTGGCTGTCGTGAGAGCTCTCAGACACCTGGGGAGTCCTCCCTGCCCCCCCCTTTCCATCCCTCCCCAGTCCCGGGGCTTCTTCCACCTTTTTCCCATTGCTGTGGGTTTTTCCAGACATGGAGTATTTCCTCCAGGCTGCCAGAGCAGCGGGTTAGCCTGAATCTAGCTGGAGGGATGAGTTGTACCACGTCTAACAAAGACCTACCCTGACACCTGATGGCATCTCCCTGCAGCCCAGCAGCCCCTCCTCCAGTCCCCCGTGCTGCACCGAGGCATCATTAGACATCTGAGGTCCAGCTGAGCAGAAATGCCCAGGGCAAAGTCCCGCTGCTGGTAAACTGAGGATGTCAAGTGGGAGCTCAGGCGAGGTGAAAGCACAGCAGTTAGCCTCTGGCTGTTTTTTTTAAATAAATGCACTTATTAAAAATATACGGTGGTTTCCCAAGGCCTGATGCCGGGTTTGGATGCCAGAGAATCTGGCTCTCTCTCAGCTGCCTGGCTAATGTTGCCTTGCTTCACCCTGTGTATCTTCTTATCGCAAGGAGACGGTGAAGAAAAAGCGGGAGAGGATTGTGAGCGAGTTCGGGAAGCTGCATCGGCTGCTGGCTGACGAGGAGAAGCTGCTGCTCCAGAAGCTGGAGGAGGAGGAGAAGCGGATTCTGCTGATGATCAATGAAAACCTGGCCAGGCTGGTGGAGCAGAAGTCCTTGCTGGAGGAGCTGATCCTGGAGATAAAGGAAAAGACCCAGCAGCCAGCCGACAGGCTGCTCAAGGTCAGGCTATGCCACCAGCCCCACTAACTCAGCCCTGATGCCTTTGCCGTCTGGGCGGGTGGCCGGGACCAGGCTGGCTGGTGGGCGCGAGGCTCTGGAGTCCCACACCCAGAATGGTTTTTCTCTTCTCCTTCTAGGACATGAAAAGCATCCTGAGCAGGTAGGTACCCATGCTCGTTCCTCCTACCGTCCTGGCTGCCTCCAGGCTCTGAGACGTTCGTGTCTGCTCCATGCCAGCCACCCCCTGTCCTCCCTGCCCAGCGTCTGCTTTGGTCCTCCCTGGGGCTGACAAAGGAAGGATTGAGACCAGCAGGGGCTGGAGAAAAGAATCCATCCTCTTCTTCCAGGGCCCCAGAGCCAAGGTCTTGCCTGGCCTTGTGGTGTGTGAGATGCGTCCCCTCCTAAGGGACATGCTGCCCAGCTGGCCTTGCTCCTTCCTTCCCAGGGACTGCCGCTCCCCGCATCATTTAGCTCTGGTCCCATCGGGCTTGCTGATAAGCAAGCGGTTATCCCTAGTGCTCTTCACAGCCAAAGAGCTCAAGGGAAGAGATGCATCTGTGAAGCCGACAGAAAGGCATTAACCGCCCCTCAGCAGGAGACTGGCTGTGCTGTGAGCTCTGGGTACAGCCCATGGGCATCGCTCTCCCTTCAGGTGCGAGGGGGTAAAGTTCCAGTCCCCCAAGGCTGTGTCCGTGACCCTGAAGGAAAACTACAGCATCCCTGAACGCTGCCTGGGCATGAGGGACATGCTGAAGAAGTTCAAAGGTAAGGGGGCTGCTTTTGTGCCAGCTCCTGGAACATTTGGGGTCTGGTCCCCACCCCCCCCCCCCAACCTTGGGGCACGGGGAGACTTTTTCAACAAGCTTTGTCCAGCTGGTCCCAGTTTGTGTACTGATGAGTTCAGGCTGGTTTCATGGTGGGGAGACCTTCCTCGTTCTGGTCTTGGATGGGTTGTGAGGTGACCCTGAATCCTAGGAGCTCACTCAGGAGTTTCAGGCTCTGTGTTGCCCATGAACTCTTGCTTTCAGTGTTGGCTGTTTCTGAAGCTGTGCTGGGGGCTGCGGAGCCACCCTCGTTCTGTTCCTGCTCTGCAGTCAGATGCCAAATATTTTAATGTGGTTTATGGTTAGCATGATTTTCTGTATTGCACTTCCCCACTGCTGGGCAGTGCTGAGAGCTGTGCAAAACCATGGGCAGAAGCAAATAAATGTGGGAGGTAGGAAGATCTGGAAGAGCCCAGCATCCAGGTCACAGGCACCCGCTCGTGCCTGCACCTGCAGACCCCTGAAGCCCTGTCTGTCCTTCCACCCTTCTCTCGCTCCAGTGGACGTGACTCTGGACCCTGAAACGGCACACCCTGAGCTCACCCTGTCTGAGGACCGCAAGAGCGTACGGCGCGGGAGCAAGAAGCTGCTTCTGTCCCTCTTCGACAACCCCAAGAGGTTCGGCACTGCTCCGGTGGTGCTGGGGAGTCAGGTCTTCTTCTCAGGCCGCTGCTACTGGGAGGTGCAGGTGGGAGACAAGCCTGAGTGGGGCTTGGGGCTGTGCAGGGAGTCTGCCAGCCGGAAAGGCAACGTCCTCTTCTCCCCAAACAACGGCTACTGGGTGCTGTGGCTGCAAAACGGGGGCAACTATGAGGCTCTCACCTCGCCCGTGTCCCCTCTGACCCTGAGTGTGAGACCCCGGCGCATTGGGATCTTCCTGGACTATGAAGCAGGAGAAATCTCCTTTTACAATGTGAGCGACCGCTCCCACATTTACACCTTCACTGACAAGTTTTCGGGGAACCTCCGGCCTCTCTTCTTCCTGGGTGCCTTTTTGGGGGGCAGAAATGCAGAGCCCTTGGTGATCTCCTGGGTCAGGGACACGCAGGGGACTGGGTGCATTGTCCTGTGACAGCGGCTGCCCTGGCTTCTCACCGGCGGGCAGAGACCTGGGAGCCTGACTGGCTCCTCCCGTGAGCGGTGCAGCACCGGGGAAATAGCTGTGTGCCTTGGCGAGCATCACGGCAGAGTCCCTGCGTGCTCCTGGCTGCCGGGGGTGACCCGCCATGTGTGACAGCCACCGTGTGCCATGCCTGTGCTGGGAAGGGTGCTTTGAAGCGGGGACATGCCATAACCCGCTGTGCTGCCAATGGGAGCCCACTGATCACCACTGCCCTGCTGCTCATCTCACGGGCTGCTGGAGAAGGGTGCACGCCCAGCCTGCTGTGTAGTGCTGATTTTGGTGTGAACTGTACTGCAACAAGGCAATAAAGGGTTGATTTGGGGAGCCTTGTGTGGTTAACAGTGTGGTTTTGTGGTGCGTCCATCTCTGCTCATTAGCCCCAGCTAATCTGCAACATCTCAGAGGGCAAAGGGTGCTGCTGGACCTGGTCCTCTCCGGCTCAGAGAGGGTCCTCGAGAGATGCCGCTGTGGCATCTGTGGGACACCGCAGCAAGCCAGGCACCTCCCAGGCAGGGATTTGGTAGCGGCAGCTGCCTGTGTAGCTGGCCACACTTCAGCCTCACGGTGCTGGGGCCTGGGGTGGAGGCAAGGGGACATCTGTATGGGTGTGGGTGCTGCACTGCCTGGTGGCTCCTGGGCTGCTCTCTCTTGTCCCCTGGAAGGGAGATCACCTGCAGTTTGGTAGGCCCAGCCCCTCTGCCTCCCCTCACAAGCCCCGTGGGTGGGAAATCTCCAAGCGTGGGAAGCTGTGCATTGCACACCCCAGGATGGGGACACTTCAGGGGCTGCAAAACCCAGGGAAAGAAAAATAACCCAGCCTCTGCTGATGTCTCCAAAGGTCACCTTAGGTCTCTCCATCCCCTGGGACATCCCTTCTCCTCCAGGCTGTACTGCTGCCCCAGGCTCTTGCCTCAAGCAGTCTGCCAGCGTGTTGCTGGAGGAAAAGCTCTCAGGTCCTTAAGCTCAGCTGTGGCATCAGCCAGTCCTACTCATCTAAACCAAAGTGCCTGTGGTCCATAGGGCCAGGAGGCAGGAGACGCTGCCCTGGGGGCAGACGGGGCAGAGGCTATGCCAGCAGCTGTGGACTGCCAGCTGGAGCAGCTGGGGAACGTGCCCTTCAGACAAAAATAATGAAGCTGCTTAATTTCAAGACCGATTCAATTCAACTAAAATGAGATTTGATAAAGCACGGCCTTAAATGCTCAGCACAATTTCTCCGGGGATGTCCTCAATGGTGCTTTACGAATCTCCTAGTGAAAAATGACCCGAAATAGCAGTTCCTCTCAGCTGAGTTTTGTAGCATTTTGGGGAGTCCCACCCTCCTCCCTTCAGCTGCAGGCTCTTTCTTTTGGAGGCTGCATGGCAGAGAGAAGAGGCCAGCTAGAAGAGCCCAGTTCCAGCTTTGCCATGTCCCAGGAAGGAGGGTCTTGGTGGGCTCTGCAGCTCATGACCTCCATGGAGATCTTACAGAGGGAGTTTATGGAGCCTGAGAAGATAAGAAAGGACATGAACTTTGAGGTCTTGGCAGAGGGCTGGAAGCGGAGGCAGTTGTGGGGGTGAGTGATGAGGACAGCCAGGGAAACCTGTTGTGCAGGGTGACAGTTGGGAAGGGACCAGGCTAAATGTCACTGAACCAGGGGCAGGAGGAGGTGGTGGGATGGAAACTGTCCAGAAAGCAAGAACAATCTGACCATGGCAAGGTGACAGACGAGCGGCACTTGCTGTGGCGCTGGAGTGACGAAGAGTGTTTCCAGAAGGGGCAGGAGGAAGTGCAACAGTTCAGAGATCTTGCAAAGAGGGGGAAGAAATGAATGAGCAGAAAGGATGTGAACTCACCCAATGCAGCATCCGAAGTGTTCCTAGAAATCATGAATCTGCCTCACCCAGGAAGGAGAGTAAAGGTTAAAGGCATGAGATAGCTCTAAGTATCCTATAAAATTTTCTGTCTGGTGGACTCTGCAACACCTGCAACTAAGAAACTGCTTGGGGCAGATACCATTCTGCCCTGAGATGCCCAGACTGGTTGGCAATGGGCAGCTAGAGAAAAGCCAGGAGCACTGGGACCTGGCTTTTAGAGCTCCCTGCTGACTTAAAGCTAAAGCTGTTCCTAAAGCTATTTGCAAGCAGGTTTTCTGTTTAAGTCATGACAAGTCGAGCTTGCCCCTGTCCTCGGTGGAAATACATTTATTGCCTGGCTCTGGCCTCCACACAGATCCTGCCCAGCAAGGACCAGGTCCTGCTCAGACCACCCGGCCCAGCCGTGAGGGATGGCTGCACGGCACAGCGCAGTCAGACCCGAGCACGTGGGTCTTCCCACAAGCGCTCCTGCTCCCCAGCTCCAAGCAAGCTGGTGACCCTCCCATGGCATCATAAGGTTATTTATTACCTGTATGTGCCAGGCTAATCACAGTCACACCATTTCCATTTGATTTCCATATGCTGAAGGAAGATGGGCGTATACATATGCATATACATATATTTTGCAGGTACATTTTGTGTTGAGACAGTCTCTTGCTGTGGTGGGTCCCAGGACTGATCTGCTCAAGGTGTCTGGTTTTACTGAAGGCAGTAAACCACGTCAGGATACCACGTCTGGCAGAGCAGCCATGGGTTGGGGTTGGGTGATCAGGGAGCTGTTTTTTTGAGCAATTGGTAGATTAATGTCACATTTTTAGGCTTTAGCTCCTGGGGCAGCTTGGGAACCCAGAGGCGCTGACTGTGTCCCCTGTTAAGATTCTCCACAACAAAAATTACAGACCTGCAGTTTTAGAAATGTGTTTTCTCAACAAACGTTAACATTTTTCTTTCTGTTCTACTGTAGTGGAAAATGTTTCATCATCTTAGGGGGATGTGAGTAGTCATCTGTGTCTTTTTAAGAACTGAGCAGAAATGTTCTTTTGGGTCTTCATGGCCACTTCTGCCTTCTGTTGGCCATTACAGGGAAGGTGATAGAGAGGTGCCATTTCTAGCATAACACTTCTGTGTCTTCCTCAGCCCTGGAAGTCTGGGATATATTGCTACTTTAGGAAAACATTACTTTTGTATGCAGCATGCAAAACCATCCACTTTTACATGCCTTTTTTGGGTGCTGGCCCCTCAGAAGAGACATGCTCCCCCATCTTGGTGTCTCTGGGAAGAGCCGTTTTGGGTGGAGGACGGACCCTCCCCTCCCTGCAGCGAGCCGGGTTGAGCCGGGGTGAGCCAGGGCCCCAGTCCCTGGGATGGTGAGGAAGGCACAGACCTGGCACTTCTGAGCACATGGGCATTTTGCCTTCAGGGAGTCTAATTCCTCTCTGAACAAGGGAGATGTAAAAGCCGTCAGACCATGAACCTTGATTGCCATCAGTCTGTATCTCCATCAGCACAGCACAGCTCCTCCTTCTGTGCAATGCCGGACTCCGACCTCCAACTCCCCTGGCTGTCGTTATACCTCAAAATGCCTACAGACACACCAGGGTGATATAAACAACAAATACATAGAGATGTGCATGTATATTATAATAATGAAGTTATTCTTATCATTGTAATGATTTTATCTTTGTTCACAGCTAGGCTTTCCCAGGGTGTTCATTAAAAATATTTACTTTTATATACATTGCACAAAATGTTCAGTAAATACCACACTCTGGTTTCAGGATGAGTCTCTCTTTTAGCAGTTTACAAATTCTGAAACCCTTTACACCATTACTCTTGTCTTGGTCTGAATCCAGAGGAAACCCCCTGCAAGCTACCCTCCTCTTGGGTCCCAGCCTCCCCTTTCTCTTCATCTGCTGCCTCTGGCTTAGTGCCCTCTGCTTCTTGCATTCGCCTGCCCCATCTCCAGCGGGTGCTTCCTGAGCACCCCACGAGGCTGTTTCTGGGAGGGATGAGCATCGTGATTAGCCCCTGATACCCGTGCATGAGCACCGCGGTATCCCGGGGCTTCTCCAAGGCCTGCACGGTGTGAGGGTTTTCTTGTACCACTCAGCTCTAGCACCAGGATCAGCCTCAAAGAGCTGCATCAACATATATAGCAAATACATCCCCTGCTCTGGGCAGGGTAATCCCTGGCTGCAGATTTGAGCTAATGGCAAGATGGGTACTGCAGCCCCTGCCTGCCCGTCCCTGCTCCAGGCCACCTTCCTGCACTCCTCCTCTTCCTCCTTTGCAAAATGTGGCGGCTTTGAAGATCACCAGGGATGCTTTCTCCATGCGCACACTGCTGCTTGCAGGCCTTGGAGGCAGCTGCCAGCTTGCTGAAAGCTGCTGGCTGCCTTTCCCTTGCTCGTGCGGGCTTCGTTCACACCTCTGTGCCCGGGGGTGTGGAATAACGAGCGCGTTGTATTCCTCACATGCACTTTGAGGGCTCCTCTGAGCTGTCACACGTAGGTGGGTGTAAGATCAAGAAAGACATGAGCAATTCAGGACTCCCTGCGGGTCCCAGAATAGTGGTGAGGAGTTAGCTGAGGTACCCAGGGTAGGTGTCTGCTGTGGGTGGCTTGAATGTGACCCGGGTTGTTAAGGACGTTGGCGCATGGGCTTGTTTGCAACAGGCTCAAACAGTGCACGGGCTGGATGGTGCTCCCCGGATGACCCTGCACTGTGTGTCCTTTGACAAGAAACCCCAAGGCTGAGGGACTGTTCCCAGTGCTACAGGGACAGATGAGGCTTCTACCCAAGAGGGACTGTGGAGGCTCAAGCCATTTTGGGATGACCCTGTTGCAGGTCTCCCCCCTTCTGTCCCCTGCTCCTGCTGTTCCCTGGAGTGAGGGCAGCTCTGGACACTCAGCTTTGTGCAAATGTCAGTCCTCAGGGTGAAGCTACCGCACTCCGGCAATCAGATATGGGGCTGGCTAGTACTCAACGGCCAAGGTGTCCTCACCTCCAGCGTGGCTGCGATGAGCCCTGCTCCCGGAGCTGGCCCTGGGGCATGCAGTGCCCAGGGAGTCAGGGCTGTGACCAAAGCCACTGCCCTCACATGCAGGAGCAGCTCCTTGTCACCAAGGCACAGCCACCTTCGTGGTGATGCCCACCTTAACCACCCAGCAATGGGCTCCCTCCCAGCAGCTCCTTGGGGAAGGGGGCTCGGGTCCTGCTCGCTGGCACAGCTCTCCATTTCACTCCCCCTTCCTCCTCGGATGCTATTTGAAGCTGGGTACAGTCAGCGCTGTGAGCAGGATGACTGATGGGGTGCACGCCGCTCCGTGGGCTGAGGAGCTGGGGGCTGAAGTTCCTGAAGTGACAAGGCTCCTGACATAACCGATACGCTCCTTCCCCCCCAAATGCACCCACACCCCCTGGTCCCTTCCAGCCCCACCAGAGGCTCCTCTGGCTGCATGGCTCCCACCCAGCCTCTGCCCCCTGTCTTCTCATCTTCACCCCTTCCCCAGGAGCCCCCTTCCTGCCTTGCTACCCCTTGTCTCACGGATGTTCTGTCCTCCCAAATTCAGTATGTAAATGCTGTGGGGTGAGCTGAGTCTCTGACCTGAGCCTTTTTCCTTGGGCTGCCCTCTAGGCACCAGAGGTCCAGGCAGGAGGAATCTCATTGTTCATCCAACAGTGCATGTCCAGAGCTGGTCAGGGCAATCTAAATGACATCAGTGGTGTGAGCTCCATCTCTTTCAGCTCCGGTGGGAGACCAGCCCCAGGGCTGCAGTGGAGATGTCTCCTTGCAGGGGCAGATCCTGCCCTGGGGCTGGGGTCTGGCAGGGCGATTGCAGGGGGACACTGCATCTCCAGACAGGCATCTCTGGACAGGAATCTCCAGAGATGGGCAGGTTTTGGAGGCAAGGAGATAAAGCACCTTTTCTTGTAAGAGGGACACATCTGCTAAGCCTCATGTCCCAGCTAAATGAGAGTTTAATGAAATAGTTCTAAAAATCTCGTAGTGATACATATTTTTTCCATTCTCTGCTCTGGGAATAGCTGATCCATTTTAGCTGCAGCTCTCAGAAAACTTTCTCTGAAACAGCCAGCATGTTAAATTCCAGCCCCTAAAGGTAACATTTTAATTGACCATAATGGGGCCAGCGATGGAATTTAACTAGGTGCCAGTAGTCATAATGAGCAGTGATTAAATACCTTATAAAAAGAGTGAGCCAAGCTACCTGAATGTAATCTATGCCCTTCTCACACCTCCTCCTCCAGGGTTTTTCTCTTCTTATTTCGCAAAACAGCACGTTTGGATAGGGAAAGCTTGTGGGGTTTTGACAGCATAGAAAAAGGAATAAAGAACATGTTGCCACTATTATAATTTCAGCTATTGTCATCACAAAGAATTGTAATAGAGGCAAAGACAGAAAGTTCTTACAAAAATATTTATTTCTCAACATTTGAATTAAATATTGTATCAAAAATACAATTAATTAAACACAGAAAATATAACCTGAGCATCAGTCTTCATTTAAAAAAATATATCTATTAAATAATATTCTTATTTGTCTGGAGTGGAGTCATTGCATGTGATCCCTCCCCTATAAAAAATTAAATAGCGAAACACTAGTCAGATTCTGGAACATTTTCAATTTCCTAACTAGCTTTAAATGGCATTGAAGCATTTCCAACGGAGCCCACAGCTGGCCATGGCTTGCTCGTCCTGGCAGCCAGGGGACGCAGGGCGGCAGGGTCTGTCCCAGGACCTCAGTTCAGCTCCAGCTCGTTCATGTACTGCTGGACCCAGTCCTGCTCAGGGTTGGCACAGACTTGGCGGCCCTTCTTCGTGATAAACCTGTGGGGTGCAAAGAGGTAAGTTTTCAGTGGGAGAGCAATGCGTGGAGGGGGACCCTGCCCCAAACCCAGCCTCTCCTGAGGATCAGCAGAATCCGGGCATGCAGCATATCATGCCCATCACGTCGGCAGCGGTGGAGCGAGCCCCCTGTGTGCTGAGCCTATGGAGCATCACCTGGCACCTCTTGGCCCCCAACCCTCCTGTCCCCGGGGCCAACCTCCCTCCCCTGTCTTTTGAAAAGGGGTCTTTCCTTCTCTGGATCCTCAGCCCAAAGGGAGAGCCCACCACCACCCTGGAGGAGAGGACTTACACGACGGCCGGCTGGGAGCACAGGCTGTTGGTCTCATAGTACTCCACCACGAAGCTGCGGGGCAGCTGCCGGGAGGTGTAAGTGAAGCAGCAGGAGGTCGGTGGGTCGGAGCCAACTGTGAAGGGCAAAGACAGTCATCAGCAGTGGCAAGGGATGGGGAGCAGGGGCAGAGAGCTGGGGCTGCTGACCCCCGGGTCTGGGGAGTGGGGAGGACGTGGAGGAGAAAGAGAAAAGACAAGGTCTTTTTTCTTCTTCCTTTGATTCTTTCTCTTCGGGGTTCACCCCGAGCTGGTGCTGGCACAGTCCGTATTGTGCTTTGAGCTATGCCTTTCCCATGGCAGGAGAGGCCCAATGGCTCTGGAGCACCTGCCAGAGGGTGGTCAGACACCAGAAGGGACCCAGGGGTGGAAGGCCTGGCAGAAGGGACCATGTCCCAGCAGCAACATCCCTCTTGTCCCCATTTAGAGAGGAGGGGGAGAGTCCTGACTTACTCGGTGCAGAGGAGGTCTGGTAGCAGAAGGCGGCAATGAGAATGGCGAGGGCAGCCACAGAGACCTTCATGTCAGCTGAGAAGTGGTGGCCGGAGCTGAAGCAGGCAAGTGGAGCTTGAAAGCCTCTTTTCTGTCTGATGCTGAGACAGTCAGCAACTCCCTAATTTATGGGGTGAGGAGGTCCATGCAGCAGCTTGCGTAGGCATGGTGGAATTTCCCCCAGAGAAGAGGCTGCTCGTGGTGTAGTCTTGTGGTGGAACAGAGCAGCAGCCCCAGCCCCGGAAAGGCGAAGCTCCTGTCTCGATTCAGAGCCTCTCCAGTGACACAGGATATGAAACAGTCACCATTGCTATTTCTGCTTCTTTCATGCATGTCCCTTAGTAAGAAGTTCCCCTGCGGAGGTTCCTGCATTTGTCAACAGCCCCCTATTACCCAACCTGCCCGAGCAGCTTGGAGGCGAGAGTGCATCTTTCCAAGAGCTGTGCAAATGGGCTGAAGAGCATGGATGGGATGAGGCCAGTTGGGGAAAAGGGGGCTGAGGTCTCCTCTACCCTGGACTGTTTCCCTCCCACATCTGCATAGCCTGTGCTGCCCCAGTAGCAGGAGATGGGAGCCATCACCAGTTGGCTCCATGTCCTGTATATGCTTCACATAGTCTGAGGGGACTCAGGGCACGTCCTGCAGCCCTGACAGCACTGCAGGCACCAGCACAAGTAGTGGTGGTCATGAAACAAGAGTCCCAGAAGCTGAAGCACTTGAGTTTCCTCCTCAGTTTAAGGGAAGGAAGAGCTGAGATGGGGCGTTATTTCCTGGAGGTGCCTGCTGCACTTCAGGTTCTATAAGGAGACCCTAAATGACCAATTCAGGTTAGACACTTAAATTTCTGTGGCTACTGATAAGTGAGGCCTATCATTGCTGGGCAAGGATATGCAGAGCGCCAAAAGAAGATGGAGACTTTGACTGTGACCGTGAAGATGAGGCAGGAGGGGCTCCAGGAGCAGGGTGAGGAAGAGTACCCTCCTTCTAAAGACCAGGAGCAGGTTAACTGGAGGACAAGGGCAGAAACTGGGATTTCTGGCAAGAAAAGAGTATCTGATCTCAGCAGAAAAGATACAATTGTAATGACCATAGACAAGGAGGAATGACCACGTTGTATGGGAGAGAGTAAGAGCTCACAGCTCTCCAAGGGCTGGGCAAGGGCTGTGACCAGGGATGGCTCACTGGGAAGAAGTCACCAGCCTCCACATGGACTGCCATGGAGGTCTACCAAACACCTCTCTGTCCCAGAGGAGGAGAGGGAAGGCCTAGGAGGGAGGTGATGGATGCTCTGGGAAGAGCTGAGGGCTGTCCATCCATAACAAGGTGTTCCTAGAAGGACATATCTTCCCAACAGGGAAGCAGACGCGTTTCTGGGAAATGTCTCCATTTCATTATTTTCAAGACATCACCGAGTGCTGATGTCTTGGCAGATGCTGCCTGAAAGTCAATGGAAGGACTATAACGTAAAGCGGAGCAACCCAGCTGCACCACCAGCACCTTTGCACCCCTACCGCAGCTCTGGGCACTGACTCACCGTGTTTCTATTAAAGGCTCCCGGCTATTGACCCAGGCGACTTCTGTTAATAACCTGGTGTTTTCCAAATATCACTCCAGCGCCGCATGGTGTGCACAGCCCTCCGCCAGCCGTGGGCTGCCCTGCCTCCCCTTCTACCAGCCGCGGCAGGTTAGCTCCATGCAGGCAGAGAGGGGTCCGGAGGACAGCGTGGTCCTGGACTTGCACAGAAGTCCCAGAGGTGGCCCACCCTCAAGGAGGCTCCTGCTGGGAGCCGTGGCTGGGGAGGGCAGATCTACCCCATGGAGCAATGGTGGTGCTTGCCAAGCTGAGCATCACCTCCTTTCTGGCCACATCATGGCCAAGCTGGTCCCCTCTCCCTCCTTGCCTTTGCTGTCTGCAGAGAGAGGCACCTTGCAGGCTCACCCGTCAGTTCAGACACCACTCCCCCCTCCACTTGTCAGCTTGCCTGTCCACAAATATCCAGGGAGGATGAGGAGAGAGCCTGCCTCCGCAGGCAGGGCGCCCAGCCAGGCAGGAGGTGGGAACCCGGCATTCAGCTGGACGCCAGCTGGACCAGAAATCGGCTCTGAGCTAGCGTCAGCTTACTTGGCTGCTCTGTCTGGTTGCTCAGGGAGTATAACTTGTAGATGTGTGTAAGAGCGTGGTTTGCCTCTGAGCTGTTCCCTGTGATTGTACCTTCAAGCATTCATGGGTCATGTCTTGAGATCTGCCACCTACAGCCATCTGGTTCTGTCCTGCTCCCAAGGCACACGATGTGGGTAGGGCAGGCAGGCGAAATGCCATTTATGGTGCAGAAATGTTCTGATAAAAAACAAGTTTCATTAAAACAGAAGAATTAGTTGGAAATCTGCATTGATTATTCAAATGTTTTCAATGAGATACTTTTCCTTTTCAGGCAGCTGAAAACCTCCGTGCCTTTATACCTTTGTTGGCAAGCAGATGCCAAATTATTTTGGACTGTTAGGAACCACTTTTTAATTAATTAAAAAAAAATTCCTTAGTTTAGCTGAGTCACTTAGTTTAGCCTAGATAATGTGTGTTACAGGGGCCAGGTAAGGGCCGAAACTTTTCTACTGCTGAAAGCAAAAAATAACCCCAAAGTCAGGGTGTTTGCTTCCTAGGGGTCTGGTTTTTCCTTAGAAATCTGACTAAAGTCCCCACTCTGCCAGCTCTTTGCAGGCTGGATAGAGGTGGGAGGCTATAGCCATATCAGTGATGCCCTGGGATGTTGCAACATGCTCCTAAAAGTGTTTCCTTACCCACACCCCCGCATTCCAGTCATAATGAAATGAGAAAGTAATTTCTTGTAGCTCTTCCCCCTTTTAGAAAGAGAGGATGCTGCGTGTCTCAGATGAAGGACATCTAACCCGGGAGGTGCTCTGAGATGGAGAGATGGCCACGGAAGAGCGGCTAAAGTGGGCTGGAGCATCTCAGGGGGAGTTAGGTTCATAGCACAGTAAAATAGTGGTGTAAGTTGGAAGTTTTCCCACCGTGGCTCCAGGTGGTTTCAGGATTCATGACCCAGCCTGTGGTCTACCCTTGCCCCCACCGCTGGCAGGCAGTGCTTGGGGTGAGCAGGACAGGCCATCCGAAGCAGTCTGGCTGATGTTGCACCAATTTACATAGAGGGATAGAGCTTTTCTGCAAGCCCCCAAAAAATCCCAGGAGAAAGTGCTAAGTAAAGCAAATGCCCAAAATAAATTTGGTGATAGCAGAAATAGGGAAATTCTTGATCTTGAATGAAAGGGGAACCCTGAAAAAAATGGTGAGACTGACTGACGTAAGTTGCTATTTATAGCAGGTTTTAATGCTGAGGAGTCAGGATTCGCTCGGAAAAGGAAGTACTAAAAAATGTCCTGAGTTCAGAAACTGCCTCTAGGACAAGCTCCTCTTCCACCTGCAGCAGGCTCCATCCTGCCCTGCTCAGAGCTCGGGCACCAGTGACTCTCCATCAGTGTCCAGAAATTTCACCCCCATCATTCTTCACATTTCTGGAGAAATGTTGGAATTTTTGAGATGACGCCATATCCCGGAACTGGCTCCAGTGGGAACCTGTGCCTGTGGGAGTGACTGGAAACCATCTGTCTCCACTGCGCCGGGTGAAGGGGAGAGCACGGCCATCCCGGCCGGGCGGTGTGACTGAGCGCTGGCCACCGCTGGCTGTGTTGCACAAAAGACCCCTTTGTGTTTCCCCAAAATCATGTCACGCCAGGAAGATGTTCGTAGCTGATAAGAAAAATGTATCTTGCTAAAAGTTCAATCTTCCTCCAGCAAGGGCATTTTCTGAAAAAAATACCCTGGGGAATACTATTGCTTTCTAATGGCTGATGCTTCAAATTTTTCCTGGCTTTTCTTTTGAAACAAAGCAAACCAAAGACAATTAAGTGTACCGTATTTCAAAGTAAATTGAAGCGAAATAAAAAAGCCTCCTTGCTACACACCCCTCTCCATCCTTGGCATGAAAGGAAAAGAAAGAAACAGGCAAATCTCATTTTAGCAATTTTTGAGCCTTAGGGAAGTGGCTGTGGGGCTCTGCTTCTGGCTCGCCCCGACTGCTGTTTCCAGGGGCTGGCGCACGCCCGACTCACACCCCTCAGCATCCCTCAAACCCTGCAAATGCCTGGGAGGACCAGACAAAGTGTTTCTGCTGCGGCTGCGTCCTCTGCCCTGGAGGACAGCCCACCTCACTCAGATCTTTGGTGAATCCTCCAGAAAGAGCAAGGAAGACCAGGCTGAAAATTGAGAGCTCTGCTAGGGTGAAAAACAAAACCAGTTTATAAATGAACCGACTGGGCCTTGTGTGCTCATCATAACCAAGCAAAAGGGAAAAGAAGCAAGCCACAAATCGATGGTTTTCATTTTCATTAGCGCTCCTGGAGCCCAGCTCTCCGGGAGGTTTGGGTGGGCTTGCTGCAGGTGGCCCGCAGAGCGCAGGGTGGCCGGCTGCACCCCATGGGTGCTTCGGGTATGGCCAAGCATCACGACCTTCCCCTGCTCACAGTGGGGGCTGAGAGCAGGGTTAACCTTTAAACTTGTGTCAGGGCCATTGCTGCAGCTGGGGGACGACTTCCTTCTGAAGACCCCATATCCACCAGTGCCTGCTTGGTCCCTCTCTTTGGAGGGGGATGCTGGCAGGGATGTGTCTGGTGTCGGTCCCCCCCCAGCACTGACGGGGGGTAGGAAACCCCACGGGAGGTGTGAGCCCCCACTCCCACAGCGAGGTGCGAGCTTTCCAGCTGCGGCGGTCACGCACGGAGACTGGCAGTGGAGCTCGGATGTTTACTAGCCTCACAATTTATTTTGGGCTCACTGCAAGGCTGCAAACCACTTCCCATGTGTGGGGGCTGTTTGTAGGTTAGGGCCCTCTGCAGCGTCTCTCTGAAGCGCAGGTCCCATCCTGCTCCCTGTGATGCTGAGGCTTTTGCTACCCCAGATGGGCTTGTGCCCTTCAAAAGGGCCATTGTCCAGCCGGCCCGGCCAGCACGGGCTCTGCCTGGCACCCGCATCCCCTGGGGGAGAAGGGAGGGCTCGGGGAGCTCCGGCACCGCTCGCGGCCTGCCACAGCTCCGCAGCCTCCCCACGCGGCCTCCTGCATCCCTCGGGGACCGTGCAGAGAGGTGCAGCTGCAGGAGGGACTTGCTGGGGACGGCTTGTGAGTGGGAGCGAAGGGGAGCTGGACTTGGTCAGAGACAAGGCTATGACCCCCGGGGCACAGCACCTCTGCCCCAGGCAAAACTACCAGCATCTCCCAAACAGAGCACCCCACACCCCAGAGCTCGCATCCACTTGTGGGCTTATGGGCAAGAGGATCAAATGGCTAGCAGGAGTGACAGGGACAGAATAATATCCCTTTATGTGCTCCAAGGTCCTTCTGATGGTGCTAAGGTGCCAGGGCTGGGATGGTGCAGCCCCCACGGGCGAGCTGTACCCCCAGGGGAAGGCAGACAAGGCTTCCCCATCAGCCTGGGGACAGCCCTCACCATCGCCCATAAGCAAAGTACCCCGCATCCCTCTGCCCCAGGGGTTTGTGCTTTGTGACCTGTGGCTCTTGGCGAGGGCAGGATTCCGGAGGGGGCTTGAAGGAGTCCCAAGGCCTCTGGGCTAATCCTTGTCACCATCTATCCCAGGGGATGAAGACTCAGCACCCACTATAACATCCTTCCCTACGGTCTTCCTCTTTGAATAATTTTAGCTTTCTTTTTCTACCCTGCCTGCACCCAAACAAATCTCATGCCCCAGTCTGGGTGAGGCTAAAATGATAAAAAGTGGCTCATTTCCGGGAATAATAAAGGAAGCTCGAGAGAGGTCAGCTTATAAATACTTAAACTGCAGGAACTGTGACAGCAGAGGGCTCTGGGATTTGACAGAGAAGCGAAAACCAGTGTACAGAAACAGAAAACTGAAAACAGAAGCTGGCCTCAGAGGCCAGCGAGGGTGAAGTGCTCTTGGGGCAGCCTCGCAGGAGCATGCAGCCGGGGTTGCAGCCGGGGCTGCAGCCGGGGTTGCAGCCGGTGACTCAAAGCCGGAGTCCTGTGGCAGGGGGTCAGCAGTGCAGAGGAGCGGCTGGGGAGGGAGAGGTGCCCCCTTCCAGGAGGCTTCTCGGTACTCCAGGGGAAACATCACAGCTGACAAAGGACAGTTTTGTAAGCGCTAATCAGTTTGTGCCGATGACGCAATCAGGCAACCGCAGCTGCAGCAGCTCTTTGCAGACCCTCCTCCTCCAGCTCTGTCAAATTCATTAGCAGTAAATGATGGCTCCTTTCCTTCCACAGACCATCTCAGGGCTTCCAGATGGAGGACAGAGCTGCCTGATGCAGATCACATCACACCCCCATCACATCTCCCCACCACCCTTGGGTGCTCCGCGCGGCAAGCGAGATGGCACCGCGTGGGCCACCAGCCCTCTGGCTTGCTCCTTGCAGGTGGCAGGCTGGAGAGCAGAAGCTGTGAAGTTCCCATGAGCAAAGCTGTCTCTGGCTGGTGTTAGCCACAAAGCTGTCTTTCTGCAGCCACAACCTTTCTCACCCAGCAATGCAGTGCCGGCAGCTGGCATTTGTCATTTCCCCATGCACACGCTAGCATATGAGTTGCAAGCACATAGGAACATAAAACTCCCACTGTTGGTTTCGGCATAATTTATTTTCATGGCAAAAAGCCATAACTTGGTTTTGCTTTGCAGCAATTCAACCAAAAGCTGGAGCCACTTCTTGTTCTGCCATGCACCTCTGCCCAGAGCTGCTCAGCCTTACCCAGGGAAAGCAGAGCTGGTCCTGCCAGGGCTTGCTATGAATCCGGCAAAATCCAACACCTTCCCCGATACCCATGTCAGGACTTACAGAGTCTTTGGCCCCAATAAAAGCACACCCTCAGCCACTCTGGTATTGCCTCTGCCCAGCTGCAGGGTGAGCCTGCAGCCTGCCACAGCCGACAGCACCAGTGTCCTGGGTTGTAACGCAGGATGAGACCATGCAGGGAAGCAGGAGTGCAAAAGAGATTCTCCCTGGGGGGGTAAGTATGCAGAGGAGCAGATCATCACCTATGTCAGGGGCCTTGAACCTTCTTTCTGTCTCTGCCAGAGATGAGCTGATTTGTGAAGGACGGTGTCTCCACTGCTCTCACTTGCAGCTCCAGGGTAGCCAAGCAGGGGATTTGTACTTCTGGGGATGAAAATCCAGGCTCTGGAGCCCACCCACAGGCCTGAGCATCCTCTCTGCAGCGGAGGGAGGCTCCGACTCCAGCTGCACCCCAAGGCTGTGGCAGGACGTCAGGAAGTCCCGGGTCACCCCTCTCCCTGCAGAGCTGCTGCTCTGCCCTGCTCCCCAGGCAGGGGCTGCCCTGAGCCACGGCACCGCGCTGCCACCGCTCCAGCACCGGGGACCTGCCAAGGCTTGAAAGTCTTTCCCATGCCAGGCAGGTTCTCCACCACGCATTTCTCACCTTTTTGGCCAGAAAATCCATCTTGGACTTAAGGGAGCTTTTGGAGGGAGTGGTTCAGGCTGGCAAAATGTCTCAGGTGTGGCAAACTGCCTCTTCCAGCAAACTCCTGGGTCCTCTGGGGGCTGAGGTTGGGGGTGGCAAAAGACCCTCCTGCCTGCAAAGACCCTCCAAAGCAGGGTAAGATCCTGCAATTTGATTTCTTTGTGGAGGCCTGTGGCTGTGAAGGTGACTGTGAGTAGTCTGCAAAGATGAGATGGCCGGCTTGGTGGATGAGGGCAGAGCAGTGTATGTTGTTCATTTTGACTTTAGTAAGGCTCCCATAACATCCTCATAGGCAAACTGATGAAGTATGGATTAGATACATGGCAGTGAGAGGGACTGAGAGCTGGCTGAACGGCTGGGCTTGGAGGGTTGTGATCCATGGTACAAAGTCCATAGCTGGACTTTGTACCATGGATCACAACCCTCCAAGGTACTGAACCCTCCAAGGAGCTGGCTGAACGGCTGGGCTTGGAGGGTTGTGATCCATGGTACAAAGTCCATAGCTGGACTTTGTACCTCCACAGTACCTTTGGAGGCAGGTTGCCAGTGGGGAACTCCAGGGATCGATACTGGGGCCAGTGCTGTTTAATATCTTAATGACCTGCACGATGGGACAAAGTGCACCCTCAGCAAGTTTGAAGATAACACAAAGCTGGGAGGAACGGCTGACACACCAGAGGGATGTGTTGCCATCCAGAGGGACCTTGTCAGGCTGGAGAAATGGGCTGACAAAAACCTCATGAAGTTCAACAAGTAGAGGTGGAAAGTCCTGCTCCTGGGGAGGAACACCCCCAGGCACCAGGATACGCTGGTGCTGACCAGCTGGAAAGCAATTTGGCATAAAAGCACCCGGGGCTCCTGGTGGACACCGAGCTGGACATGAGCAGCGATGTGCCCTTGCCACAAAGAAGGCCAACAGGCTCCCGGGCCGCATTAGAAGGAGCATTGCCAGCAGGTCAAGGGAGGTGACCCTTCCCCTCTGCTCAGCACTGGTGAGGCCACTCCTGGTGGAGAGACATATGTCTCTCCCAGTATGAGAGACATATGGACATACTGGAGAGAGTCCAGTGAAGGGCCACGAAGATGATTAAGGGACAGGACCATCTCTCCTAGGAGGAGAGGCTGAGAGTGCTGGGACTGTTCATCCTGGAGAAGAGATGGCTGAGGGGGATCTTATCAACACGTGTGTGGGGAGCAAAGTAGATGGAGTCCAACTTGTCAGTGGTGGCCAGTGGCAGGGCAAGAGGCAACAGGAAATTCTATTTAAAGACCAGATAAAACTTTATTACTGAACACTGAAACAGGTTGCCCAGAGAGGTTGTGGAGTCTCCGTCCCTGGAGATATTCAAAGCCCATGTGGACATGGTCCTGGGCAGCCGTCCCAGCTGATCCTCTTTTGAGCAGGGGCTGGACTGGATGATCTCCAGGTGTGCCTCCAGCCTCAGCTCCTCGCTGGTCCACATTAAGACAAGCACTGCGGGACTGGTGGGGGCAGAGTGCTCTGGGTAGCACAGAGCCCGCAGTCCAGCCACCTCTCAACTTCATGTGCTGCAGTTCAGCAACCCTTGATAAATACTCAACACATAACAGCACGAGCATGCTTTGGAGCCTGCCTGTTATTTTTTTTCCAGAGTTGCATAATCTTAGGCAAGCATTGTGTCTTTTGCTATACCGACTCACAGGGAAAATCCCTCCTGTAGTTCAGATAAATAGTTCTCCTCTTTCTGGCCATGCCACTTGGCACATTTTAGTTTCCTTTTGATTTGATGAAATCGAAAATGAGCACTGAGTCAGAGCTCAACATACTTGGCTTCAATGTGAACCATATCCCATTCTTTCTGACTTTTTTTTTTTCCCTAATTCCCTTTGGCTGTTTCACTTTCGTGACATCCTCTGTGATCATTCTGGAATTTCCACTCAGGCTTCTCCCGGCTGCCTCCAGGACTCCTTATTAAAAGGGAGCTGAATCCAGCTGCTGCAGTCTGAGCCGCATCTGCCAAAGCTTCTGGTCCTGCTCCGACTGCCCTAACCCAACAGGAAGATGAAGGTTTCTGCAGCTGTTTTTGCTCTTCTCCTCATTGCAGCCTCTTGCTCCCAAACTTTCTCTGGCCCAGGTGAGTCCTGCTTTTTCATTTGTGAAGGAAGAACAGATCTGAGCCTTCATTACAATTTCTCCATTGAGCTCCGCTGGCAGATAACTGGGAATTTTTCAGCATTTGTACCACTCTCCACTCTGCACTCAAATCAGCTACATGTAGGAACCCCAGAATTAGAAAATCATCCATCCATCCATCCATCTGCCAGCCATCCTGGGCTCAGACTACTTATTCCTGGTTATAGTTTAGGGACTTCAGTCTCTGCCCTGGGCTGGGGGAGGTGGGGAAATGAAGCTCTGAGCAATGACTGGGTGGGAATCTTCCCCCAGTACCTGACAATACTGTTCCTGGCATTGGACCAGATGATCCCCAATGTTGGTTTCAACCTTAATTATCCTCTAATTCCTCACTCCCTTCCCCGCCAGCATGGCTCCCTGAGCTGATGGGCTGGCTGCTCCCAACGCACAGCCCAGCACATGCTCACGTTGTTTCTCCTTGCCTCTTTCAGTTGGACCCGACTTCCCAATCTGCTGCTTCTCTTACACACACCAGAAGCTCCCGCGGAAGCTCATCCTGCGTTATTACAGCACCAGCACCAGTTGCACCCTGCCGGCCATCGTGTAAGTACCAGTGCTGACTCCTGGGTGCAGACGAGCTGGGGCAGTGGGGGGACAGCTGCTGTGGGCTGTGCGTGTGTGGCTCTGCAGGGTGGCTGTGGGCACGGGGGTCTGTAGGAACAGAACAGGGTGAGGGGAACCCCAAGGGAAAAGGGCTTGCACAGGGACTGCCAGGGATGCTCTTGTGGGGACGCCCAGGGATGTTCCTGCAGGAGGTGAGGAGGCAGTGTGGGAAAATGGAGGGGAATAGGGGAAATCACAGCCAGCCGCTGGTTTCAGATCAGCTTAGGGCACAGGGGAGAACCTCTTGCAACGCCCCAAAGCTGGGATCCAGGCTCTCCTGGGATGCAGGTCTGAGCAGACATCTAATATGTCTCATCCCTGTTCCACAGGTTCATCACAAAGAAAGGCCGTCAGGTCTGTGCCAATCCCAGTGACACCTGGGTTCAAAGTTACCTGCAAAACTTGAAGCAGAACTGAGCAAAGCAAGATGGCAAGCATAGCTGCTATCATGCATGAGTTGCATTATCCTGAGCTCCTGCGATGGAGCAGGACACTGGGGCAACAGGAGCTGCAGAAGCCCACGTCATCTGCAGGCGGCTCCAAGGGGCTGCTGGAAGGGCACCACGAGACACCTCGTGTTGGGGTGCTGCTACTTGCCCTTGGCTTGCACAGACCAGTCTGCAACCTCATCCCTCTGCCCTGACACTTCCACCTGTGGCCTGGGAAGGCCCATGGGACTGCACCTCTATTGTTCTTATATTATTTTAAATTATTTAAGAAATTATTATATGGGATAGGCAGTAATTTCTTCTGTGGATAATAATGCTATTTATGGGAGGGTGGCTCAGAGTCTCAGTGTTGGATGATGGGTGGCCCTGGCTTACACATGTGAAATCATGATTCTGGAGAATAAAGAATTTGGGCAAAACCTCTGCGTTGTTCCCTTTATGTGCCTCTGTGTGGTGTTCACTGGCACAAAGACAGAACCTCACCCTGAGCCTATCTGCACACTCTATATGGCATGTGATGATGGGAAGTGGTTTGAGGCATAACCATAAAGTTTCCATACTGCAGACATATGAATATCCTCCAATACCTCATTCCCCCACCACATACACCCCTGCCTCCCACATCCTCTACAGAATTAAACATGTTTGTATGCACATATGAGCCTTTTACATACATGAATATGCTCCCCACACACCCCAGGCATGTCTATATGCTTGCTTGCTTGCCGCTCCCAGCCCCACATATCACACCCCAAACTGGTCCCTGGGCACGCTGTGTGTGCAATGGGGTGGTGATGGGACACATAGCTGTAAGGGGCAAAATCCTGTCAGACGCCTTGGGGTGAGGAGCAGGGAGAGCAGCTCATGGTCGGGTGGGAGGAAGCAGAAGGCATGGAGCTGCTGTGGTACTGGGGCTGTCCTGGGAGCTGGCAGGTACCCGGGACTCATGAGCTGCTCGTCCGCCCTCATGCCGAGGATGCTGGGGTGCAGAGCAGGACCAGCTCCCTGCCTGAACCCACCCCTGCTAGCCATTTCTGCTAGCTACGCAGCAGTGTTTCCCAGCACAGAGCCCGCAGGCACCCACATGCACGCTGTCAGCGGCCCCGTGGCATCCCTGCTCACACGTATCTGTTCCTCCACATCTCTGCCTGCCAGCCCCTCTGTGCAGCAGGGTCCTGCCGAGCCCAGCAGTGCTTCCTGGAGAGGGGTAGGAACCCCAGCTTTCTTTCTGACCACCGCAATGGGGTTTGTTCCTCACTTTCCCACCTGTAAAACAAAGGGAAGGGTTCAGCTATGCTGCAGGGGTAAAACAGCCACCAGCAAACCTTCTGCAGTCATTCCCAGGATGCAGCTTTGCATGGGAACATGAATGGGAGGGAGCAGGTCTCAAGGGTAAAAGCACAGCGCTGGGCACAGCTTGCCCATTGCAATCATGCTCAGCGCTCCTCTGCTTCTGCACACTGAGAATAAATGCTCCCAACAGCAAGGTCACCCAGAGCTGGTCTGGCCTTGCCTCTATCCTGTTCCAGTTGGTATTTCTTCTTCCTAATGCAAAAAAAAGCCTTTCTCATAGTTTCATTTTTGCTGCAGCTATATATCAGACTTGGCAACCCTGAGGCTGGGAAAGCACCTCCACATTGTCTTGTGATTTCCCTCTAGTCTTGTGTTTTCCAGGCTGGAAAGCTGGCTGCAGGCAGGAGGGCTCATGGGGCACCCAAGGAGCAGCATCCTAGTGAAGGGCAGACCCAGCCCAGGCACCATGTTGTTTCCCAGGAGATGGTGCTGGTGATGGGGGACCATGTGGAGGGCTCCTCTCCAACTCCATGGGGATGGCTCCTGACCACTCTGCTGGGGGGATGATTTGGAAAAGGCACAGGCTCTCGCTCACCCCTGTCAAGGTCCCCATGCTCCCCTGAAACAGCAGGGTCCTAGCAGAGAGGGTCAGGTCCAAGCAGGGACGAGGTAGATCAATATGTTTGCAAAAGTCTTGTCCCACTCTATGGCCAGGGCTTCCCATTTTGGGGGAGAGACAAAATCTGCAGAGAGGTGTATCCTGAGCAGGGCTTCCCCACTGTGCCGTGAAACACAGGAGCAGAGAGTGGCCATTGCATGGTGGGGTGGATGGACAGGAGCTGCTGCCCACGGGTGGGCAAGCGAGGAGCCCGGGAAGGGGGTGCTGGGGGTCTCCTCTGCCCCTGAGGGCATCCCGATCCCCCCACACACGTGCTGCACACTCAGTCACCTCTTGTGCTGAGAAGCCAAGTTTGGTGCTGCAGAGGAACTGCAGGAGCCCAAAATAGTCCCTGATCTGGGGCTCTGTGCGCTGCAAGGACAGATGTCATGGAGAAAGGGAAGGCTGGGGGGCGTCTGAGGTTTGCCCCAGGCCTGGGGTGCAGGGGACGGGCTGCAGAGGCAGGAGGACTCGGCGCTGCAGCCGGCTCTTCTCCGGACAGTCCCTGGCCAGGAGCCCAGGTGCGTGTAGGAATTTCCCTCTCCAGCCCCTCTGGTTTTAGTTTCCTTCCTGAAGCTCCAGGAGCAGCAGCCAAGCCAGTCTGCTCCAGGAGCCCTGCTCCCCTCTATCGCAGACCCATCTCCCCTGGCACGAGCCAGGCACCGTGAGGGCAGGTCCCTCTGCGTGGGGACTGTGGCAGCCCAGCCCGGGGCTCCTGTGCCTGCCTGCGCTGCCTGGCTGTCCATGCTGGCCCATGGGGATGGGGCTGGTGGGGGGGCAGCACCATGGTGGGCATCTGTAAGAGCAAAGGAGAAATCGTAGCCCCAGGGGTCAAATGTGCAGGGAGCAGCCTGCCCACACCCGCTCCCCTGCTGCCAGCTCTGGGCAGGGGAGGGCAGCCAGGAGGGGACACTTGGACAAGCTGGGAGAGCTGCTGGGAAAGAATCCAGGGGATGCATCAGCTGCTCTCAATGGTCCTGTCTTGAGGCTTGGGGCAGAACCAGCCCTTTCTTGCCTGCTGCACAGAAATCTGCAAGAGATGGCTCGGCTATAGATCAGTCCCTGGCCCTGACACCCTTTTCCACGTCAACTCTGACAGCCCAACACTCCCTTTTGTGCAGGTTTCTTTGCTCTGCAAACAGTTCAGGGACATCTGTGCTGCAAAATGGGGTGTGAATTGGGATGGGCTCCACCGTGAAACTGCATGTGGGACACGGGGCACAGACAAGCATGGAGCCAGGTATCAAGACTCAAGATGCAAGTCAGGACTCAGCAACGCCAAGTGGTTCACCAGCCAGATCTGAGCCAAAGGAATGAGAGTCCAGCGGAGAGGCAAGGGAAGAGTTCAGCTCCCCAGTTGCCTGCTGGAAAGTGACCATCGCTCAGCCATCAGGCTTCTCGTGTGCTTACAGAGGTGGACAAAAGCCAAGGCCAGCTGCTCCTGTGGGGCCTGGCAGGTTGACTCTGCTGGACCCCATGAACCACAGGCTTTTCCTTCACTGCCTGCTGTGGCAGAAGGCACCCAGAAGGTCAGAAGACCCTCATGGTGCCATGGGCAGAGCACCTGATAGCCCAGTTCTCTCTGGTCTGTTTGAGAGCATGAACCCTGTGGCTGTCCCAGTGAAGCTGGGAGAAGCCCTTGGAAGGGAGGTGAACCATGCAGACCTTCAGACCCAATGGCTGCATTGTCTCCCTGCTGGCCCCTGTTCCTAACCCAAATCTGTAGCTGCCCCCTCCATCAGCCCCTGCAGGGCAGTTCTCACCTCCTCTTGCTCTCGGCCGTTCTTCTCAACACGAGGAGTGCAGTTGTGGTTATTTCTAGCCGACGTTGCTGAAGCACCTGCTATATTAAGGGATGTACGTCCTGACACAGCCTCTCTCTGCAGCTCTTTGATAGCTGATGGTTTGAACTTGGCCTCATGGCTCAGCCTCTTTGAGTTCTGTCTTTCTAACCTACACTGGCCATGCTCTGGCAGCTCCACATCACTCAAGAAGCCTTTCTCCTAAACCCACCCATTTATACATCCCATCACTGGTGCTTCCCTGTGGAAAGCGGGATCTGGATGGATTAGTGCTAAGAACAAACATGGTCTGTATGTCTGCTTAGCTCCTGATGGGAACATGAAGGTCTCTCTGGTTGAACCTTGTTGCTCTCCTTGTTGCTGCCCTCTGCTCCCAATCCTGCTCTGCTCCAGGTGAATCCACCTCTGTCTTTGGGTTGGTTTTTCCACTCCTGGAGGAAGAGGGCTCATGATGGTGACCTGTAATGCCTGAGGAACAGGCATGACCTGCTCTGACTCCTTGGTCTGAAGCGTGGCCTGCTGGGTGTGTTTATTCTCTGCTGGTCGTACACATCCACATTGTGTCCCCTCCTGGTCATATGGATTCAGTCCTGCACCCCAAATCTCTTCCAGCCATCCCTGACACAGCTCTGTCACAGCATGATATCACACGCACTTGGCAGAAGCCTTCCAGGAAAGACGTGAAGGACTATTTCTAAACCACCAGCAGGTGCCAACCAGCTGTTGTGTGGGTATAGGCCCTTGCCCATGCAGGAAGCCTTTGGCTCGGCCCCACAAATCTTTCTCCCTCTTGGGACCAAGAGTGGGACTTGTTGGGGTGTTATCTGGGATTGGCCATCACTCAGTCCTGGCAAGGAGAGATGCTTTCCAGTTGCAAGGAGATGGCTGAGAAGGACCTGCCCACACTGACGCTGGCATGAGCCCAGTGGAGGGAGGATGAGAGGCTGTTCCTGGTATCCTGTGGGGTGCAGCCGCCCCAGCGCGGCTGAGAAACTGCTCCCAGGAGAGGTGTTTGGTGTGCAGCAGAGAAATACCCAGAAGGTACCTGCCCCAGGAGACACCAACTACACGCTCTGCAGTGGCCACCTGGGTCTGTGGTCCTTCTCTCTGCCTGCGGGAGCCAGCAGCAAGTTGAGGCAGAGCCAGGAGTCTGGCCCAGGGACCTTCTCTGGTTTCTCAGCACCTCCCCTTGGCTGGCTGCCTCCACACCAGACAATGGTCACAAAAAGGACATTCCCCAGCCCTGGTGTGACTCAGTGCAGCTCTCCAGTGGTGCATCCCTTCCCCACCACAAATGTTTCCTCGTCCTCCCCACTTCCCAGCTTCATCACCAGTAAGAAACACCAGATCTGCACTGAGCCTTGATGCCATCTGCACTGAGCCTTGATGCCATCTGGATGAAGACATTTGTGAACTTTTTGGGGACACACTGAGATGGCCACCCCTGCCCAAGTCCCCCAGTGCTCTACCTCTGGCCCCTGGGAGCCCAGGGTCAGCCCCAGCTTCTTCCACTCCTCTTGCAAAGGAATGATTTTGGTGTCATGAACCGCTCACCTCTTGCTTGTCATGGTCCTGTGGGCAGGAAAGTGGGATCTGTGGCCCCAACGGGGAGTGCTGGCCCCATCAGCCCACTTCACCCAGCCTGACTCTGCAAAGGCAAGCTCGTGCCTCAGTTTCCCCATCTGTAAATGAGGGATAGCAATGCTTAAAAGCTTTCCGTGAAGTGCTCAAGGAGCCACTGTATGAAAGCAAACCAACATGAGCACTGTTTGATTATTCTCATGTTCAGGAAGACCTGGCTGATTTTATATCCCTTCCCTGCTTCCCTCCACTGCTGGGCTGTGTCCCAGGGTCCCCCTTGCCGCCTGCCACAGCAGGCTGTGCCAGAGCTGCTTCGCAGGGATGCAAACCAGACCCTTGTACTTCTCCCCTCCCGCTGAGCTACGTGCCCAGCCTGCAGAGCATTTGGGCTCCTTTGAGAGCTACTCTGGGGCATCCCTCTTCCCCCTTGAGGGAAGGGGCATTTCAGGTGTGCTGTTCATTAGCAATTTTCACCCTTATTCTGTACGCATGGTTTCATGCTGTCTTTAAGGAATAAAGCCTTCTGCTTATAATGCTTGCAGTGAGCTTGGACATTGATGGACATCCTCCCTGATGCACAGGCTCCCCCTTCCCATCCACCCCAGCAGAGTGATCCTTTTGGAACCCCCAAACCCTGCTCTGCATAGCTCAGCTCCCTGGATGTGCAGGGGAAGGTGTGGGGACCCAGCCATGAGCCTGCTGTGAGCCCCAGTTTGGGATGGAGCTGGGCCCTGGCTCCCTGTGGAGCACGTTGTCCCCCATCTCCTCCTGACAGGTCTTTGTTCACTCTGCAAGGCTGCTGTCAGGGTGGGCTGTGGGGTAGCACCCCTGGGCCCCAGCCCCTGTGCCTGTAAATCCCACTGACCTGACAGGGCTCTTCCCATCCCAGACCTAAGTGCTGGGATCCCTTCTTTTGCTGCGTCCTCCCTCTCCCTCCTCTGCCCCTGTCCTCTGCTCCCCACCTCCCAGCTCCCTGCCTCTTTTCTCTCTGCAATCTCCTTCATGCCCCACTGCCCTCTGCACCCCAGGGTGCCCTGCACCTGCCTCTCAGCACCCACCTCCACTCCCCTACGCCTTGCCTCCCCATCCCCAGGGACAGCCAGCCTCTTCTGCGTGGGGCTGTGCCGCCTTGTGCCCCATCACCAAGGATCTGGGACCCCCTCCATCCCTGGGACCCTTGGGACCCCCTCCATCCCTCAGCACCCGGGCAGCACGCAGGCAGGTGCCCTGCCAGGATGCAGGGACAAGATCAGTTCAGGTTGTGGCACCAGGTCTTGGTGCAGAGACATCTCGGGTCTCCATCTGCTGCCTGCTCTCGCTGGGAGGATGCTCTGCCAGCTCAGCCTGGCAGAGCAGGGTCCACCAGGGCTGCAAAGGCCCCTTGCTGACCCTGGCCTCATGGCTGGGGCAGTCCACTCCTCTGTGGGGACCCTCATCCTGGGCACTGAGAGCCTTCCCTGTGCCCCTGGGCTCTGCGAGGTTTCTGCACCCCTTCCCTGCACTGATGCAGGCAGCTGCTGCTGGGAATACCGTCCCAGGCTGCGGAGAGCCCCAGGAGCGGCGGGTGAGAGCTGTGGCCTCGGATCCTGCCAGAAACAGAGACTTTGAGGCAGTTAATAAGGAACTGCAATAGGAAATGCTGGTTAATAAACAGAGAGACGTGTGGAGAGGTGGTGATGAGCAAGGGGAGAACAGGAGACAACCTGAACATTTGCAGACCGCTGTGGCACCAATGGGCTTGGGGGTGTTTTACGGACACTTTATCTCACACTGGTTTGCTTGCCCCTAATTATGTGGGATCATTTATTGCTAGCAATGAGGGGGGCCTGAGAAATTACTCCCAGGGGTGATAAGTAGCTCATTTCATGGTGGAAAATGCACTAGGAAGTGAAGATTTGATATGCACAAGCTGACAGGTGCGGATACTCTTGGCCAAGGGGCAATACAAAAGCTTCTGAGCTTTTGCTTCAGAGGGCTCTGACGAAGGCAGCCCAGAGAGCAAAGGTTCCTGTCCCCTCCCGCAGAGCTTCAGCAGCAGGGAGGTCAGACCTGGCAGTTTCATTCTCTACCCACAAAGATATCAGCTAGTTTTAAATGCAAACCATAGGCTGAGAAAGTGCTTTTGTCAGTTTTACTTGGTGCAAGAGATCTCTTGTGCTTTTTTAAACCAAATTCAGGTTTCCTTCCCAAAGCAGCTGAAGAACAGCAGATAATTGGTGTCTGTCTTTTGCAGTAAAACACTAACAGAGCGTACCCAGAGCTGAGCACAGCTCAGGCTGCATTCCCAGGGGAGCCTGTGCTGGGGACGTGGTCCTGGCTGGCCAGCCCCTGAGCCACCCTCCTTCGAGCCCACTGCAGACATGCCGCTGCACCCCCGCCCCGTGATTTCCAGACATCCCTTTGCCAAACCCACAGTGGCAAATCCAGTGGGTCCAGCTCCACCAGCTCCTGGCCTTGGCTACCGATATGATGGGGGGAACAGGCTGGGGGAGAGGTCTGGCTCTGCAGCAGTGCGGAGGCTGGGAGGGAACAGCCTGGGAGGTGCTGGAGTCGTGACGGGGCTGCTGCTGCTGTGGTGCTGGGAGCAGGGAGGCGGTGCAGAAGGGAAGGTTTTTAGGGCTAAGGAGGCTGAGGCATTTCCAGCTGGGAAGTTGGGGTTCTTCCCTGCCTCTCCCAAAATGGTTGTAATGGGGTCCTATCGGACCCGTTTTCCCAGGCAGGAGGGGAACAACCTCTTCCAGAGCTGACACAGAGAGAAAAAAATCTTTATTCTTTGGCACCAGCAAGAGGCAGCATTTTGAGAACAAGGCTGAACAGTGAGGTTCCACAATGAGCATCCTGTAAGTAACCAGCATACCACTTCCTCCACTAAGGAGACAGACCTTACTCACAGCATCTACCGTTCCATGGCAAAATTAATCCAGCTAACTTGGAAGTCAGCCTGGGTTTACGTGACAGCACTCATACCTAATTTTGACAGACCACTTCCCACAAATAGCTCTGGGGATAAAATCCCCCTCCCATTCTAGCAGTGGAGGCACAAGGAGGTGACAGTTTAGCCACATGTCGCACAGCAGGCTACACCAAGTCGGGTGTGCAAGGCCAGGAGGTCCCCAGCATCACAGCTGCCCATAAGGGTGACTAAATTATCATGGATAAATGACACCTTTGCAAGACTAAAAGAACTTCAGGGGTCTCAAGGTGGCTCAGCAGGCCCTGGCGCTCAGCAGCAGGATTTCTAGGTCTGTGCCAAGACTCTGCTGGATGGTCTTGCAGGACTTCTCCAAGGCAGAGACCTCTCAGCTCCCAGCACTCACTGCAGCTCCAGGGCGTTCACGTATTCCTTCACCCACCTGGCATCAGGGTTAGCACAGACCTCCCGATCCTTCCTCGTGATGAACCTGTCAAGTCAGGCAGGGAAGTGTTACAGCCCCGGAGGGGGGAAAGGGACACGAGGGCCTCAGGTCACCTCCTAGGCACACGCTGACCTGCCCTGTGATCAGGGCTAGCTCCTAAGGGATCATCTCCCCTCCAGTCTCCCATCCTACAAAGCCCCAAGCATCACGGGGCTGCACAGCCTGCTAAAACCCAGAGGGCAGGGAGAGATCAAGGTCCCCTGGGAGAACCCCCCCATGCTCAGATGTTCCTGGCCACGTTCAGTGCAGAGGTGAGCCTGGATGCAGCGCATGGGTGGATGGCATATCAGGTGCAAGTCTTGCAGGTGGCACATTATGTGCGTTGGGCTCATCACCACTGGGAGGTCCTGCTAGCTACACAGGGACCTCGTTCCCACACCTTATTCCCAGCACCAGGGACCCATGCACATGGGACCCATGGTGGCAGCCCCTTTCCCTTACTTCAGGTATGGTTCCTCACACTACCATGCTCTTGGCCCTGTTGGACATGAAGCAAAGAGCCCAAAGTCTGGCAGAGCCTTTCCTCAGAGCCCAGAGCGGGAGCCGGTACTTACACAACTGCTGGCTGTGAGCACTTGCTGCTGGTGTAGAAGTAATCCTTCACATGACTCTGGGGCAGCTTTCGTAAAGTGTAGCTGAAGCAGCACACAGTTGTGTCAGCGCCAACTGGAAGAGATCATGAAAGCCAGCATGAGTCTATCACTCAATAAACTGCACATTCCCCAGCCGAGAGCATGGGCAACCATCCCCTTAATCAGCTGTGGAGCCTTCTTCTCTTCCTATTTCCCCAGAAAGTCAGCAAGAAATTGCTGTGTACACCAAAGCTTAATTAAAGTCATTGCTAGGATTGCTTGTTAAATGTTTTGCACTCACTTCAAATGAGAAAAAATCCCTTCAGTCACCCTGGGACCACTCCTAAAGCCCAGCAACAAAATCAGAGGAGGTGAAACATGAAAACTTTGATGCTTACCAGTAAAATTCATCCCTAAGATAAAAGGATGCTAGAAAGGAAGACCAGTCCCAGGAAAGCAGGAGAAGCTATTCACACAGGTTTCCAACCTTTGCAACTAACTTTGTAGCTTCAAAATTACTGCCAGTCAGAGCAAAAGTCCACCCCAAGAGAGCAGAGAGACATGCTGTACTCACTTGGAGCAGGAGAGGCCTGAGAAAAGAGGGCAGCAACGAGGATGATGGAGAGGCATGCTGCAGAGATGTTCATTATGGACAGAGATGAGCTGCAAGGGCAGAGGCAGGACCAGAGCAGATTCCTCCTGTGTCTGATGTGAGGTGCTGGCTCAGTCCTTGCTTTTTATAGGGATGGTGGCCAGTCCCGTCAGTCAGATTTCAAGGCTAACACTTGGAGTTTCCAAAGCGTAACAGAGCTGATGTCACCGCACCTTTGCCTCAGAAATGCTGAAAAAAAGGAAGCAGCAGGTCTAGGAAATACCAGAATAGCCTTTATGTGAGGTGAGGTAAGTCTGAGCAAATCGGCACCCGCATGAGAGCTATACTGACCAAGACAGGATATGAAACCACCCTTGAGCAGCAGGTTCACAGTTAGATTTACCAACGTGACAGCAGTACTCATCAAACTCATCTCAGCATCCTCCCTGAAGGACCAGGAGGACCTCAACTCAGCCTCCTTTTCGAGGACTCAGGCCTTGAGGACAAAGGTGCTCAGACCCTCAAAATGGCTTGGGGACAGTGCAGGTCCAGCTGGGCGGTCCTTGCTCCCGTGGTGGGTCTGGGACATGCACAAGGTGGATGCAGTACGGGCAGCATGGGCAGCAGGCACGCTCTGAGCTCCGCTGCCTGTGCAGGCAGCAAGGATGGCTGGCACCCTGGATACTGGTTGTAGATCTGGGCTGGCAGTCTTTGCACCATGAAACACAAAATCCTCAATGATGTGCTTCCAGTATGGAGTTCAGGACCTCCAAACCCCTCCTAACACACCCCAACATCAGACAGTAAGGGGAGTGCTTGCCTGGGAAGCCCGACTCGATAGTCTGACTCTGCAAATACCATCTTCTCCCAGAGACACGGGGCAAACACAAGTGCCAGCATGGGTTTGGTACAAGGTGGGATGCAGAACACAGAGCAGGAGGTTCCCCTGCCCAAGGAGTGGAGAGGGACCAGCTCTCGTGCAAACGCGGCACCCCATCCCCTTGTGCACACTCACAGTCATGGGGCTCATGACGTGGTCTGCCTAGAGCCCCCAGGCACTGCCCTTGCTATGAGGCGATGGGTTCCCCAGGATGCCCCAGGGAGCATTTCCCCTTTTTTCTCCTCCCTCTTCTCTGCAACAGGCACCAAGTTTGCCAGCTCACAGCCTGTGGTTTCTCCGGGTATTTTCACGCCTGGCTCTCAGTGACAACTGCCATTCACGAGGCACCGCGAGCTCATGTCCCCGGGATTTCCTCGCTCCCCCACAGCCCCTGTAGTGCAGCGGGGACTGCAGGGCAGTGCCGCTGTGCTCCCACTCTCCTTCTCTCCCACCGCGCTGCATGGGTCTGCGTGGGGCCCTTGGAGACCTCCTTGTGTCTGGGTGCATTGGGGCTGCTTCCCCACAGTGTCCCCTTCACCCCAATGTCCCCCCAGGTGGGCAGCGGTGCTACAGGAGGGTCCCTCTTGCTCTGCCAGCCCAGGGCTGTGCCAGGGACCCTGCTGGGATGGACAAAAGCCCGCGGCTTTCCCAAATCATCCTCCCAGGAGCCATCCCCGTGGGGCTGGGAGGTGGTGGTGTCCTGGGGACCCTGAGGACTCTTGCCTTCAAAAGCATGTGAAAGACCTGGAGCTGAACCGAGTGACTGGCACCACAGGGTTGTCACAAACATGCAGCGGTGTCATTTTGGGCAGCACAGCAACACCCGAGCAGGTACTCGGGCTTTGCAAAGGACAAAAGCTCAGCTGGAATTTGCCAAGGGAAATCCCACTCTCAGAGATGGGGAGAGGGATTATTTATTGCTACTCCTGTATTGCATGTATTCCAGTATTGTAATTAGCCTATTGTTCTGGCTAATATCTGTATGTATTGCTCATGCCCCAGATCCACGTAGGGGCGCACAGCAAGGCCATGTGTCTCAGCCTCCTCTCCTTGCTACAACAGCAATTGCACTTTGTACTGAGCCCTGACCTCTCCCTGCTGCCCCAAGGCTGATCCTGGAGCTGGGACTTCTCTTTCGAAGGAGCAGTGCCTATAGAAAGTAATTTTTACATCCCCACCACCTGCCTCACCACATGGCCCCACACACTCCTGGGCTCCAACATGCAGCGCCTGGGCCGCATCTCTTCCTTGTTGCTTTCGATGGGGTGGCAATCACTCATCTCCTCTTCCTCTGCCATCACAGATGGAGACTATCCTGCTATGGGACATGCAAGCGAACTTGTTGTGATGTGCCTAGGTCTTCTGGCAGAGGAAGGAACTGTTACTGTCTATGACAAAATATCTGACAGGTCCAGATAGAGATCTAAGAAACCACAGAGTGATACTGACGTTCCCCCAACCGCAAGGCTGCCAGAGCTCACACTCTGTTAGAGCTTGTAGAGGCAACCGAAACCATGACATCTGCATATCTTTCTGAAAGTGCAGGGTGGCTGTGCCTCAGCCCAGCACAACTCCCTCTTCCCCGCCACCTGGCATGCCCAAGGGATGGCATAATCCCGTATGACCATTGCACAGACCAGCCTTGCCCCTTACTCAGGGGTTTTGGCCCTGTGCAGGTTTTTGGAGGTATATTCTGTGGCCCTGACCATCACAGCAGAGATGCCTGAGTGTTGCAAAGATGCCAGACCATTCATCGTGGCTCCACCCTTGCTCCAGGTCAGCTCTCGTGGGAGGGTAACACTCCTCCCGGCTCTCCTCCCCATCCTACTCTGCACTCCTCCGAAGGTACCCGCTGCCTCCCTTTGCCCTCTCCTGCTCGCTGCAGTGCAGCTCCTCAGGGAAAGGTGGTGGCAAAGGCAGCAGCCAGCAGCAGCATCCACCAGGCATTGCAGAGAAACCTGGGCAGAGACCAGGGCACCATGGGGACAGGGGAGCTGGGTGCTAGATGTCCCACTGCGGCCCCAGACCATGTCACAGAAGGGCTGCAGGGAGGACCCTGGGGACCACGCTGGGGTTTGGCCTCAGATGGAGAGGGGAGCTGCACTGGCCATTTTAGGGAGCTGCATGGGACAAGGCAAGCCACAAGGAGGTTTCCCCAGTGCACTCTGTATGCACTGACCCCTGCAAATCAGAGAGATTTTCTCTCTGTCCATTTACTTCCTCTCCCAGCCACACACGAGCATACAAGGAGCACCGGGCCCTCTGCCGTCTTCTGTGGGAAATGTTCCCGGAGGCCTCTCATCCATCCCCATCTCAGTCACGGCTCATCCATCTGCTGAGGAGCCCTGCAGTGCTTCCTCCTGCCTGCCCGAGCCCACGGGTGGGGCTCTCCTGCCGGCACCGAGCCTGGGGCAGGCAGGGCTGCTGCCGGCACCGAGCCTGGGGCAGGCAGGGCTGCTGCCGGCACGGAGCCTGGGGCAGGCAGGGCTGCTGCCGGCACCGAGCCTGGGGCAGGCAGGGCTGCTGCCGGCACGGAGCCTGGGGCAGGCAGGGCTGCTGCCGGCACCGAGCCTGGGGCAGGCAGGGCTGCTGCCGGCACGGAGCCTGGGGCAGGCAGGGCTGCTGCCGGTACCGAGCCTGGGGCAGGCAGGGCTGCTGCCGGCACGGAGCCTGGGGCAGGCAGGGCTGCTGCCGGCACGGAGCCTGGGGCAGGCAGGGCTGCTGCCGGCACCGGGCACCCCCCTGGCTGTCATCCCCCGTGTCAGTGCTCTTTCGCCTCTGGGTCTGAACGCCGCTGTGCTGGGTGCTGCAGGGACAGGTGACAGTTGTGCTGTCGCCTTGAGCCCTGGGCTCCCCCTTGGGCTCTTTGCCCTGGGCAGGGGTCCAGGGCTCTGCAGCACCCTGTCGTGCTGCCCATGCTGGTAGAAACCATCTGGGGAGTGGGGGTCCATTTCAAGCCCCTCTCCATCTTCCTATTCAGCAGAAAGTCTCTTTTCTAGGAGGTGAGTGCAGGTGGTGGGGGAGATGTCTAGGTTTGTTTTTGCCCCAGCCTGACTTAGCCTCTTTTTTAATTTTTCTTTTTTTTAAAGTGAAATATGTTCTTAAGTCTTATTTTCTTAAGTGAAATGTATGGGGCCAAGGAAACAGGCTATGTGTGGTGTGCAGGACAAGGGTGGGGGGATCACAAGCATCACTGCTGCAGGATGCCTGGGCAATGCCAGCGCGTTGCTGCTGCCTGTGACTCCTGCCCAGCCCCTCCAGCAGCACAGCTCCCCGAACGTGCTAGCTAACGAAGACCCGCTTCCTTCCGCAGGGTAAACGAAGGCAAAAGTCTCTGCTCCCTCAGAAGGACTCTGGAAACCAGGATCACCTACTCTTTGCAGCTCCAGATGAAGTCCCAAAAGATGGCCCAACCGGCTGTTTTCCCCTAGAAAAACAAGATGCAAATGTTACTGTAAAACCAGTAGGAATGGGGACTCCAGACACACTCCCTCTACCAGCACAAGGGCTCAGACCCCTGTTTTCCCCAAACAGAGAAGGCTCTGCTGACAACAGTCAGCCTGCACCTACACTGTTCTGCTTCTCCTGAGGTGACTACGGGAAATCCCTGGCTGTGCACCAGGGGCTGGGGTTGTTGTGTCCATGACGCTGGGTCGCCTGTGCCCAGTGTGATGTCTGTCACACGAGCCTGGCAATGTATAGCAGCACAAATGGGGTCCATACTCCATCATCATCAGGACTGAACCTCCCCGGTGAACCCCCAGGGGACTGCTAAGTCTTTTCTTGAAACATTGGCCATCATTGCCTTCCCCAAACTTGCCTTCGGTGGTGATGAGAAGCATAGCCACCTAGCATAGCCACGTCCTGCTTCCCAGGCCTGGCAGAGATGGGGTCCTCCTGCACAGAAGGTCTTCCCAATGCTACAGCTCTCAGAAAGGAGCAGGCATCCCTGCAAAGTCCCCCAAAAAGGCTGTGGCATCCATCCCATCTGGTCCTCTCCTGGGGCTGTGGGGCCCAAGTGTCCCTGTCCCTTGAGGGCTTGGTTGGTGGCCACCAACAGGTCCACCACCATCACCACCTCATCCCTGGTGGTCTAGTGGTCAGGATTCGGCACTCTCACTGCCGCGGCCTGGGTTCGATTCCCAGCCAGGGAAGGGGGTCCGTGCAGCCACCACAGGTCCCAGCCTTTTCCTGGGTGGCTGCACTGCCCTCAAGCAGCTCCTGGGGTTCAGCACGGGCTTCAGGAGCTCCCACACCCAGTGCATGGGGCTGGGTGAGGGCTGGATGAATTTTGGAGTGTGGCAGCCGCCTCCTGTCCCCCACTGCCATCAGGCTGCACCCCCCAGCAGAAAAATACCCCCGGTGGAGGGCAGCCACGAGCCTGTGATGGGCCGTAGGGAGCAGGGTGACTCAGCTGTGTGGGGTGGACATGCTATTGCAGGATTTCTGCTTGTTTTAAGGAGAGGTGCAGGGCTGGTCCTCTGAGCACTGTCTTGGCCCTCTCCTAAAGGTAAGGGCTCCCTGGGAGATCAGGGCCAGGGCCAGGGTGGGAATGCAGGGTCCCTTGATGAGGGGTGACAGGTCTGTGTCTGTCTGTCCCTCCTGGGAACAGGAGGGCAGGGGCTGCCAGTAAAAGCTCCCGCTGTGAGCAGGATTTGAACCTGCGCGGGGAAACCCCATTGGATTTCAAGTCCAACGCCTTCACCGCTCGGCCATCACAGCAGCTTGCACACAGGGTCTCCGCAGGAGCCCATGGCTGTCACCCTGCCCCAGGGGCCACAACAGGACCTGATCCCACCCTGGACGTGGGTTCTGCTGTCCTGGCCCCTGCTGCACACCCAGCATGGGTACTACTGTTACTGCTGTCACCTGCCCTGCACAGAGCTAAGGCTGATATGGAAATCAGCATCCCAGCAGTGCTGGGAAAGGGAACTGGGCACCAGTCACAAAATCAGTGGTGGTGACATGGAAGAGGGAGATGGTGGGAGGTCTGTGTCCCATCTCGTCTCCTTGTATCCAACAGGAAACTTGTCCCTGGACAACCATCCCCAACCTCCTTTCCCAGCCTGGGAACATCCCAGCCTCCTCCATCCCCTTCCACCCCCCAGTATACATACATTTACCTCTGTGAAAACAGGTCCAGACTTCTCTAACTGAGGCAGTCTGACACACAGTCCAGGCAGCGTTTTGTCCTATAGCTGGCAGGATGGTGTTGCAGACTTGCATGGTTTTCACCAGGTTGCTGCCTGCCTTTCGGCTTTTGGAAGACAGGATTTGGAGAATGGAAGAAAAGGTGACTGTTGAGAGGAAATCCTTGCTGAGTGAGGTAGTAACCTTGGTCTCTCCTTTGGAGCACAAAGGTCCTATTTGGAGCACAGTCCTAGAAGCACTTGCCTATCCCTGGTTTGGGTGGGAGCTGGCTCTGGGAACCCATCCTGAGATATCCAGAGCCCTCTCTGAGTTGTCAGCCCAAGAGCTGTGCAAGTGCTTCGCTATGTCACTGGCACCCCATCCCTCTCCCATGGGGATTTATCAGCAAGGAGTAGCTTGGCTGGAAACCTCACCATGTAGGAACCACTCCTCCCAGCTCCCAGCCCAAAGGAGTGTCTGTCTGCACTGCCACCCTCCCTGGCCTCTGCCTTGCTGGGTAGTTTGATTTCCCTCCTCCACTGGCCAGGGAGGAGCATAGTCCTGACACCGAGTCAGGCTTGGCACAGTCCCACAGGCATGGATGGATCCCAGGCATGGGTGGCCACCTGCTCAGATGCATCAATGTGTTGGAAACCAGGTGCTCAAACCAGCTCTGTCGCTGGACACATGAGATAGTGAGTAGAGCAAGGCCAGCAAATGTGATAGAGCTAAAGAGAGGAGTGGAGGGAATACTGTCTTGGGACAATTATGGAGAGACTCAGGAGAAAGGTTAAGCTTAAATTCATCCCTTTCAGTTATTCATGTTTCCTTCTCCTTCTTCTAGGCTCCATGTTCACATTCAGGGCTAGGAGATACATTCCCTGGATCTCCTGAAGTGCCTGTGGGGTTCAGGTTAGGGAATGGCACAAGAGTGGAGAGCCTTCAGAGCTGGAAAGCCACTAACATCCTGATGGGCACAGTTAGTGAAGATGAGGTCTATGGTCTGGAATGAGCTGTTTCTCCTGAATCCTTTTGAGGATGAAGTACTGCACATTTGGTATCGAAAGAGCTCTGCTGAGGTGAGGTTTCATTGCAGGGTAAGGGTTTGAACATCCTTCAGACAGGCAAATGGAGGAACCTGGAGGGACCAGACTTGCACATTACTGGAGCCCAAAAGGAGGGGCCTGGAGCGGTCCACAGTGCATATGGAAAGGAGGGGGGGACCTGGAGAGGACCTGGAGAGGACCAGAGGGAGAGCAGAGGGACCTGGAGAGCCGTGGTACCCAAACAGGGGAGCTTGGAGGGGACCAGAGCTTGAAAGAGAGGTCTGAAGGGGTTAAGGAGGGCAAAAGGTGTGGTCTGGAGAGCTCCGAAGCCCAGACGGAAGGGTCTGGAGGAGACTGTATCCTCAGCTGGTTCTTGCAGCCTGGCTGGACCCAGACTTTTGTTGCACTGGCCAGAATTCCCATAATATTTCTCAGAGTTGGTTTTTTTTTCTTGACTTGTGTCATTGGCAGTGAACACCTATTTTCATCTACAATTCTTGTGATATTTACAGACAAAACAATCTTGCCTAGTAGAAAGAACAGGATGTGTTTATAGAAAAGTCTTAGTTCAACAGAGAACTGACAGCTCTTCTCTTGTAATAAATGGCACTTTTCAGTATTATGCAACATAGAAAACCACAAGGTCTGTCATGAGACAGACCTTATTCTTCAAAGAAATGTTCAGACTCTGCTTCTACTTGCAAGTTTTCAACCTTTGATCTTCCAAGTTTCAGAAAATAGCAACTGCCTTGCTTGAGTGCTGGCTTTGCTGGACCCAGCACAGAGCGGTCACCATTCATTGCTGCATCCCATTACCTGATGCAACGTCAAAGACACTTTGTCCTGACCATAAAACAGTTCTTAAGCATCTCACTGGTTGTGATACGATGGCATATGATGATCCAGAGGACACTGCTACATGTGTATTGTGAATACTAATGCATCCCTGCAAACTCTCTCTATACAGACATTCCTTCACATGGTTAAGCATTGACTCAAACCCCAAAATTTGTGCTAATTTTGTATGTCTACTCATGTATTCAGCCTCTCTAGAAATTAAGCTGTAGTCCAGGGAAAAGAGTCCACTGCAGCAAATGATTCCCATGTCTCCCAGCTGGTATGGCAGGATGAAAACTACAGTGAGTATCTAAAGCTTCTTCCACTTCCTCTTTGTTTAAATAAATCTCTGGAACTTTTGAAGCCATGTATTCTCCCAGTGGCTTTCTAGGGGCCTGACAACTTCTTCTGCTTTGGTGTATGGCTGTGTCCCAGACTCCTGGATAAGATGGGAACTGGTTCCAGAGCAGGAAGACAAAGTAAACTGGAATAATGGAGAAACCATCCTCCTGCTTGGCATAAGCAGCGGCTGAGGTCTCCTTCTATACCTGCCAACCCCATGTCCAGGGAAGCCATCTCCCACACTCCAGTCTGAGCATGGGGTCACAGTCTGAAAGAAAAGTGGAAGAAATGGAAGGGGAGTTTTACTAAAAGATGAGGAGGAAGAAGTTTGGTTCATGAGGAGGAGCTGAAGTTTATTATTCATGGAGAAGAGAAGGAGCTTGGTCCATGGGAAGGGGAAGAAGGGACCAGCCCCTGGGGAAGGAGAGTTGCTCACAAGGAAGAGGTGTGCTAGCTGCTGCTCAGGACAGGAGTCATGTTTGGGGCCTGCAAGCTGAGGTCTTTCCATGGATGGATATGCAGCAGGTTGTCATGGTGGAAAGTCCCAGATGGCCTTCCTCAGCTTTCCTGCCCTGAGAACTGTGCCTTCTGTTCAGGGCAGAGTTGGGTCTGAACACCCTACCCTGCTGAGTCATGCTGAGTTGGCATAGCCCCCGCAACCGCAGGGACCACCAAGAGCACTGCAGGCAACAAGGGCAGCAAGAGTGCTCGGGCTGTCCCACAGCCCAGCCTGAGAACGCCACGGATGGTCACTCCATGGGTGTCTTTTCTGGAAAGAGGCACAAAGCAGCCTGTACTCACTGACAGCACTGCCCAGTCTGTTGGGCTCACCTGTTTCTGCACGGTGGGCAGAACCACTGTGTGCTAGCCCAGAGTACCTTGTTGTGGCTATGAAATAGTCTCGGTGGCTGATGGAGGGCTGCTCTAAGAAGGCTTCATAGCCTTGGGTGTTGATGAGTGGTGAGTCTTTAAAGGAGGACTTCAAAGACAGGTAATAGTCTCACTCCTGGGCATCATGCAGCTGGAGAAACCCCTGAAGTGAACACCTCAGTGATGCTGGAAAGACCTGTGGTGCCACCTCCTGAGCATCCCTTGCTGTTGCTGTGACTCCCACACCAACACTGTGGAAGGTCCCACTGAGAGAAGTGGGACTCCCACACCGTGGGTATGGGGCCCTCAAGCACATGTGCAGCTCCTGCTGGGGGACTGAGTTTTTTTCTCAGCAAACCTCACCAGTTACCATCCCAGGCTGGAGAGTGAGACCCTCCTGGTGTTCCAACTCCCCTCCTCCAGAGCTGCTGGCTGATAGGGGTAGATTGGTCGAACCATGGGCAGAAGGACAGTGCCCTGGGTGGGAGCACTACAGCTCTATAGTATGATGGTGTAAAGAGGAAATAATCTCTTAGCCCACAGCTTCTCAGTTTTTAATTCATGTGCTTTCAACCCACATTGCTGCTCTGGGGTTGGCCCTTACATATTCCTCAGAGAACATCCAGTAGCGAGCCTGTGTCCAGACCCTGGATGTACCCTTGAGTCCATAAGAGCTATTCCAGGAAGTTGGACTACAAGCTGTGCAGAGATGAGAATACTCATCACCAGCTTTCCCCTGTGCACCATCTTCTGAAAGTCCTCTGCTGTCCAGGGGCTGTATTTCAGTGCAGCATCTGGCCTTGAGCATAGATCCAGATGGCCTTCTCCATAAAGAGTTAGAGTTACTTTTTAGTGCTGCAGCCTTTATATTTTTAAACCTGGACAAACTGGTTTTATTAAATGTCACCCCTGAGCTGCTGGGAACTTTTCCTCCTCTACTCGCCCTACAATTTCTGTGCTTCTAACCTATCACTTCTCATTTTTTTCTGTTTTATCCTGCTCGCTCTATCTCTATACGAGCTCTGCCCTTCCTCTGTAGGAGCAGAAGATGCACTGGACACAGTTTTGTAAACCCATAGTGGTTCTTCCATGCCACTGTGCCCTGGACAAGGACAGGCTTGGCTTGTATGGGCTGTTGGCTCTCAGTAGTATGTAAATAAATCCACAGTTTGAAATATAGGAAAAATATGCCATTGGCAGGTAAAGAAGGAGCTTTATATGTTTGAAGTTGTAGCTAAATTAAGTCCTTAATCGCTGTTAACCTTGAAACATCTTGGTTCATGCCTGAGTTTTACTAGCATAAAAGTGTCTGTGTCATGAAAACGGGTGCTGAAAGAGCTTGCAGGAAAATCAGAGGTGTGTCGAACGGGGAAGGGGAGGATGCTGCTTTTTGCGATTAGTATGGGAAATAAGGAATGTAATAATGAGCTCTTTCTTTTTTATGTTGCTTAAATTTAATGATCTTGTTGCTACAGCTAACGCTTAATCACATATTTAGCAAACACCATCAGCAGTCACAAAGCTAGATTTACACTAGGATTTACAGGTGAAGATCTGCAGCCTGAATAGTAATACCAAGAAGTAATATTAGTAATACCAAGAGCCTGGAAGAGAAGAAATCTGCAACTTCTAATCACTCAGGACAGAGAGGAGTTCTGACGGAGGAATCTGCTGCTTGGTAGGTTAATTAATGGATAATTAATGCCCTAGCTGCCCAGATGTCTTGGACGCTCTGCTGAATGAACATAAGCCTTGGTGGGCAGGATATCCTGCTTTCTCTTGAGGCTCAAAAGATTGCACCAAAACACCATAAATCCTAGCTGGAGGTGACATAGGACAGCTTGCCTGTGGACACGTGAAAGCCCTCGGTACTACACTTGCACCCAGGCTAGAGTAATTGGTAGGACACATGTAACATTAATGCAACGTTTGCATGGCAGGTGACTACAATCTTGGGAGCAGCATTGGGCTACCTGCAAATGACGGTGCACGCCCTCGAAGGCAGACAGTACCAAGTACCAGGCCTGCACCAAGGGCAACTGGGGGTTCCCAGAATGTCACTGAGGCACTAATGCAATTGCAATGATATGTGTCAAAAATACAAAAGAAATAGCAAAACCACCCTGCAGGTACCTGGACTTCTGCTTATGTACATTTTGTAGGCAGACAGCTGGATGGACGAGGTAGAGTGCCTGCCAGGGTGGTCAGAGTCCCTCTGAGTCTAGGGGCCAGCTTCTGCTTTTGATTTTGAATTTCTCTTTAGGGGAGAAATACTGACATTGTATTTTCAGCTTCTGAAAACCTGACTTTCACAAAACTTTTTTTTTTCAGGTTTAAGGGTTAGGGTTAGGGTTTGTTAGCAGTTTCCTTTCTCATATTTTCCTTTAATGTATTTTGGCTTGACAAGAACTATGAAAATATTTAAACAGTAAGAAGGATTGGCTACCTAGTCTTTTGAGATTTACATGGCTGATTGTCAGTAAGAATTCAGCATTGCCTTTTGTGATCAGCCTGACTGATATTCAAAGAATTACATTATCTTGGCTACCTTCCCATTTGTCCACTGAAGTACAGCCCTTTTCCTGACTGTACAGCTGTCGTAATCCACGTTGAAATACTTGGCTGACCCAACACTTAGTTCCTTTCTGGATATTTCAGGACAGAACCTCCCATTTTGTACCACTGGCCTGTTCTTATTTGCACAGATATAACTTTGTGATTGTCCATATTACTATGCATATGATTTTACTGGAGACAGCTCAAGCTTGCTCTGTGCAACTGCCTTGTTCTTTGTTCAGTCTCTGTCATCCACAATGATCAGCAGTTATTTTATATGCATTTCCAAACCACTGATGATCTGGCTAGTGTTTAATTATACAAACCACATCACTAGGCAATTTTAAATGGGACACAACTTCGGTTTTCCTGGATACAAATTTTGGCAGGTCCATCATTCAGACATGCTGTGTTTGGACCTCCATGTACTCCACAAATGCATGCTGGCAAAATGACCCATTTCTGGCTTCCCAGACCATCAGAGATGTCAACCAACAGGGAAAAAGAAGCCAAATTCCACCATCATCTTTTACCATTATAAAATTATGCCAATCTCTTTCACTTGCAGAAAAGAAACGTATGCCTTTATTATTTTTCCTTTTTTACTGACTTGTCAGAAATGAAGTCAACATTTACCAAGAAGGAATGGAGAAGTGTGCACCTTTCTGCTTAATCCAGGAAAGCAAACCAGCAGATAATTTCCTCTTGGCTCAGTCTGGTCCCAGTTTCTCCCTTTTTGGCCACACCCAGGTCAGACTCAGCTAATTTCTGCCCTGGTGCAGGTGCTATAAAGGACTGGCTTGTTTCCCAGTCCTACCAGCTCTGCAGAGATGGCAGGTAAGATCAGCGCTTTTTAATTTTATATCTGCATTTGACTGTTTCGATATTTCTCGTGTGGGTATTGGTGCATTCCATGGGTGAGCCCAAGGAGATGAGGAGACAGAGCAGAGCGTTAGGAGCTGGTGGTCCTTCGCACTTCCTTCTCCCCCCATGTGTGAAATACATTTATTTTGAGAAGTGAGAAAAGGCAGCTTTCCTGCCTCAGGTAGCAATACCCTGCAAGATTGCAAGGAATAGGCAGCCTTCAATCCCTGTGAAGATGGCTGAAGCATTTCCACAGATTATAAATGTAAGATAACCTGCCCCACTGTGAGAAGTTCATTAGTTCTTCTAAATTTTGTCTGTCTTTCCTGTTCCAAACAATTAAAATGTTGACTAAATTACCTAAAAAGTATCTAACTGCAACCTTTTGGTTAAAGATCTCCTTTTGGGGAAGACACTCTGCCATTGTATATAACACTGAGACCAAATGATATACATTTCTAGCGTTAATGTGAAAAAGGAACAGAAATAAGTTTCAGGGAGCATAAAGAAGACTAATAAAGGGGGTCAAAGGCTGGAGGACCAGTGCTAGACATACATAGCAGCTTGTTTTGCTCAGTAACAAGACTGAGAGGGACATGTGGGGTCTAACCTCCTCTACACCAGCCACCTGAGAAGGACGTTCCCAAAGGCAGAAGAGGACACTGTCCTCTTCCAATGCACCTTCCCAATAGTCTCCATCTCTGAAGCCTGGACTGTGCTTGGCTGCCTCCTTCTTCACAGTTACTCAGCCCAGTTTACTGAATGTCCCACACCACAGGGATGTCCCTGTGTACTGCCAACACCTACAGCTACAGCCCTCACCAGCCAGAGTCCCACCTATGGACCTGATCAGAGGGGTCCTGTATTTTATTCCCAGATCTTGAAAGAAATATTCAAACCAAACCTGTCAGTCTCTCCTGATGCTTCAGTGAAGCCCTGTGCATTCCGAAGATTTATGTTGCATTTATCTCTAGGCATAAACCCAAGAATTACTCTCTTAGGATCCATCATCACTCTCTGCTTAGCTGGAGCATTGGACTCCCCATTAAATAGTAAGTTTCTGTTTCTCATTCTGCTGTTACTGTACTTGAAAGGGTGTGAGTCAAAAAGTCTGAATTCCTAATTAGATATAGCTCCAATATAAAATTGAAATATCCTGTAGATTGACCCACTAACAGTGAAGTCAATGCCTAAGAAACTTGAATTGTCTATTTAACCAACAGGTCTTCCAAGCACATGATCATTTTATGACAGGGAACCTGGGTCACAGATCATATATTTGACTTCTGTGCATGTCCCTTCTTACAGAGAAGAATAGCTTCAAAAAGAAGGGTGAAAAATAACTCCCTAAAAGCCTCCTAAAGCCATCAGAGCCAATTCTGTGAAATGGATAATAAACTACCGCTTTACAGTCACTTCTTGTCCTGTGACTTTCAGGACCTCAGCAATGGGGTGAAACAGATGAGCAAGAGGAGCACAGATGAAGGTGTCCAGGTAGCACTAAACACACAGTGGAAACTGCCTGTAAAGCAAATCAGTGCACCTCAGTACCCAACGATGGGGTAGGATGTGTAGCTCCTGGTGTACGTTACAAAGTATCCTCAATTTCTGCTTTTTCTTCTTTTTTAGTAGAGGACTCAGAGGTGCTACCATACTCATCTCTTCTGAGCAGCATTAGCGAAGCTAGGCAGCTGGTAGACACAGCATATTTACATGCCCGAAAAAGGTGAGTCCTTTTTGCATGAGGGCCCAACATTATAAGGAAATAAGAGAAAATACATGTGTGTTTCTTCTGTTTTCCAATGCATATTTATTATGGAGACACCTTTGTTCAAGGGCTCTCCCTGCCATAGTTGGAGAGAATCTTTTGCTTATTTTGGCTGGATTCTAGTGTCCCATGCCCAGGGCCACCCTTCATCACCCGCAGCTATTGCCTCCTCCCCTGCACTGCCATGGGCGCCTCTCAGTCCATATTGATCATGCTGAACACACGTTGAGTCCTCTCCCAGCTGCTGAAGTTCTGCCCCTCTCTGGAAGGACAACAGTCATGAGGCAGTTGTGCAGATTAGCACCCTGTCACAAATAAGTTTCAGTGGAAGTCAAAACCCAGGTATCCCTCCGTGTATTGTTCCAAAAGGCTGGTTCCAGGCAGCAGGATGCTTTGGGGAGGAGTCTCTCTCCACCCACCCTACCGAAGGTTTTTCACTGTGCAAGAAAGATCCATGGGACCAGGAAGAGAAGCAACAGGACCAAGGCTGTCTCTCTGCTCACAGAACATGTTTAGTGACACACTAAATGTAAAATTTTACCCAGTCACTGAATAACTCAGATTTCCACTGATCTAGCTTTTCACATGATATGACAAAATTTATTGTGACAAGGACGTAATGCAAACTTGAAATAGGGGGTCACAATGATTTGTTTGCCAAAATGTGTCTGAGATGATGGGCAAAGCTGATGAGCAGCCAGCTTGTCCTAGGTGAGCAGAGCCTGCCTGGGACCTAGCAGTGCTGTCACGTCTAAGTACACCCAGCCTAGCATGACAGAGGAGGTCTGATTTCAGAGAAGGTGTTTCATGGGATTCTTTTATGTTCAGCTTAAAGAGAAAACTAGAGGAAAAGGTTGCCAACCCAGTGGATTTCCTGAAGCACTTAAAGGACCCAGTAGGAAGAACCAGGTCTGCAGTCCGTGCTGCAGATTACATGGAAACTACTTTGAAACTCCTCAAAACAAAGCTGCATCTCTCTGGGAAATGGAGATTCAATGTTACAGGTAATGTGGTTTAGACCAAAATGTCTTACAAACAGCTAAGAGCAGAAAATCTACCACAGCAGGAGTATCAGGGAGCAGCTCTGCCATGATCCAAATAACTGGTGATAAAACCCTTCCCCGCAACAGCCCCAGGTGAATAGACTTTAAGCATGCTCAGAGGCAGACCAGACCACCTGGCATTTTAATCCTCATCTTTGGCAGTGCCTGTCTTATATCTTTGATGATAAAAACAGCCTAACAATAAGTGTGATAAACCTGGGACAAAACTCACTGAATGCCAGGAGACTCTGACTGCTGAGAACAGAAGCCCATCTTCCACTTCTGGTCCTCACACCCACCTGCCCAGGTTGTACCACTCTGCATGCTCATAATTTTGTTTCCAGTCTAGGGTAGAACATTGCTGGTGATGATGGTCCCCATATTCCCCTAGGAAGTTGTTCCATGCCAACCCAGTTTCCCTGGCCCAGAGGTGAGAGCTGATCCACAAATGGTTTAGGGACCAAAGTTACAATTCAAATCCAGATGTTATATATCCACAGCTCTGACTCAGCTGACTCAAACATTGACCTAGAATACCGAGAAGCTAAAATAAAAATGAGTAAGAGCAGATGTTATTTTGCATGGTTTCTCTTGCAGACCTACTAGACAGAAAACAGAAGGAGGTGATTTCCAAAGGAACTGGCTGTGACTATCAGATTCGTTCCATTAAATGCCCAAAGCATGACATTTACCGGACCATTACTGGGGAGTGCAACAACAGGTAGGATTTGCAAGGAGAGTCTCAAGTTTGTACTTTGACCCAGGATAGATGGCTTAAGGTAATTTGTGTAAGTACCTTTCAACAGGGCAAGAAGAGCGAAATGTTCATTTTAGTGGTGCCTATAACAGGTATTTAATTTCTACCTATGCCTGGCAGGAAAAAGATGTAATTTCTTGAAAATCTCAGATTTGAGCCCATTGCATTCCATGTGCTGCTTTGGATGAAGGAGGGGACTTCTTGGGATGGGGGGAGGTGAAAAGTTGAGGAAAGCAGATTTTGGGGCTATGACACCCAGCCTCTCATTCAGCTTGAGGCTCCACGAATCTTCTGTAACATGGATAATACTAATTTCTCCAGGCTGGTTCATATGAAAATATTCAGCTATCAACATATCTGTGTGGCTACTGTTGTGATGCGTAAGGATGGGAAGTAAATAAGACTTTAATTCTTAGTTCTTCTAGCTTCGTGTATTGTGTATCCTTTAATCTGAAAAAATGAGTTCTTCAGCTTTTGGCACATAGCTTCCCTCCTGGTTCAAACCTGGGATCATATATTTATTTATTTCCTTGTTAGCCTTTTTTCTTTTTGACCAGAAGATGGCAAAATTTCTAGCCTAATACTTTGAAGTCAAAGCTCGCTATTCTGTTCTGCCAGATTTGCTGCCTGGTGTGCTAACTCCAGCCCCCAAGTCTGAGTGGGACTTGCATCTGATGTGCATCTGGCATGAAACAGATGTGCCAGATGTGAAGACATAGCGCAACTCTGCATTACATGTGCAGGGAGCTCACAGTCACGGTGCTAGCACTGCAGTCAGTCTGTACCTTTACCCACAGACCCCACAGCCTTCAGCTCCCCAAGGATAGCAGTGTCCATGCTGACTTTTAGGCTCAGGATAGGGTTGTCCTTGGGCTTGCTAATCTAGTGGGCTGCCAGTGAGATAATGAGGCACTCAGAAGCAAGTAGACTCTGTGATATGTTAACATTTTTCCAAGGATCTTGCTCAGCTTGAGATGCACACCATGAGATAGCACTTGAATATTTTGCAAAAATCTGCCTGCAAGGACAGTAATAGCAACCAAAACAAGAGCCATGGGTTCTTAATATTTGATGGAATTGCTTCAGCTATGGTGTGGTAATTGTTCTAGGGCATGCTTTTATTTCACAGCACACTGCTGTAAATTCTGGGTACACCGCTCCTTTTTAAGTATAGACAGGTATTACCCAGATTTTGTGGATTTAAGAGCTTAAACACAGAAAGTTGCTGTGCACCACCTGATATTCAGTAACTGGTTTCCCCAAAATAACCTGTGTTTCTGTGTCCTTAGGGCCACAGATCATTGGCTCAATCAGCATTATTGTTCTTCCGAACAAGTGTTGCTCAAATTCTTCTGAGCAGTATGAGGCAATATAACAAGTGGCCACAGCTGCAGATTGCAGTTTGAGAGGTTCTGTGTTGGACATGGGGAAAAACTTCCTGAAGGGGCCACCTTGGCACAGGTACCCACAGAGGTGGAGGATCTTCATCCATGAAGCTTCCAGCCCTCAGCTGGACAAAGGCATGGCCACTCTGATCATTGGCGATAGCCCTACTATGAGACTGATCTTGTGTGGAGCAGCAGTGGAGGCAGAGGTGCTACAGAGATTTAAATGCCAAATAAAGTTAGTATAATGTCATGAGGAATCTTTTCTTAATGTCGAAAAAGTTCATTTTTCTCTGCAGTAATAATCTTGGTATTATTTACTTCTCAGTGTTTTCTGGCTATCACCTCTGTTACCAGAATAATCAGACAAGGATTAAAGGGCTGCAAAACTTTAGTCTCTACAAGCATGTTCATTTCTGAAATAATACCAGTGTTTGCTTTTCTCCTTGTGATGCTCCAGAAAGCATTCTCATCTGGGGTCCTCGAACCGCGCATTTGCTCGCTGGCTCCCAGCAGCGTATGAAGATGGAGTGTCTGTTCCCAGAGGAGCAAGTGAAGGAAAGCTGTACAATGGATTTCCACTCCCGCTGGTGAGAACTCTTATTCTTGTCCAGATAACAGCAGTGGACACGGCCCTCACTGCATCCATCAGAAATGAAACAGTGGCAACATCTAGAGTGTAAATTGCTTGATCCTTTCCTCTGATCTCAGGTGCTAATTTGAAGCTTGTTTTCTACAACTGAGCTATGGCTTGGGGTGATATTTTTTGTTGGGAGACAGACATGAACAAAAAGGTTGTGAATACTTCACTAAGCAAAGCATGGACAACATAACATTTTCAGAAGTGTGCATCCCCAAGTTTGATGCAGACAGCACCACAGTGTGCTCAGATACACCAGGATGTTTATACAAACCGTAAGGCTTGGGTGTTCCTCAGCCATCTTCTTGACTTTCTGGATGTGTGCACGTACATCAGTTTCAGCCGTAAAAGGCTTTCCATGAAGCTTGGCTTGGCTGAATGGCTGTGGAGTCAAGAGGGTGCTACTTATCACATCTGTTTTGATAGAGCTGGGGCATGGCATGGGTCTGTTTAATGCCATAATTAACTCTTACGAGCTTATCTAAGATCATCTTATGCATGATCGCATAGTGAGTGTTATAGTGAGAGGTAAATTCATGGTGGTAGAGATAGTCACACACATTTTCATTTCGATTTTCTGCAGGTTCGAAAAGTGTCAAATGAAATTGCTCGCACAGCCAATGAGGACATCACTCAAGATCAAGGGCTCTCTCTTGTCTTCATGCACTGGGGCCAGTGGGTCAACCACGACATAGACTTAAGCCCTTCCAGTGGTGCAGGAGTCAGCCCAGAGCTTCACTGCGAGAAGGATTGTGCCTTCAAGTCCCCTTGCTTCCCCATTAAGGTACCCTGACTTTCATTCCATCCCACTCTATCTTAAGACAGTAAAAATAAAACCACATGACTTTCTGAGGCATCACTTATGTTTTTTTGCTTTAGTTTCCCCCAGATGACCCACGGATGCTGAGGTCAAACTCTTGCATGCCGTTCATCCAGTCGGCGTCCGTGTGCAATCCCAGGACGCTTACTCGTGAGCAGATCAATGCCGTCAGCTCGTTCATCGATGCCAGCACAGTGTATGGTAGCGAAGACTCTGTGGCAAAGAGTCTTAGAAATCAGACAAACCAGCTGGGTTTGATGGCTGTGAACCAGAATTTTACTGATGCGGGGCTGGAATTATTGCCCTTTGAGAACAAAATGAAAAGTGTTTGTGTTCTCACCAACAAAAGCATGAACATCCCCTGTTTTAAAGCCGGTAAGGTGCATCTGTGGAGTTTTCAGTGGCTCATAAAGTCAAACAGGATCATTATGGTCAGGTGTCTGATGTCTCTTTTATATTTGTATGAGGTGCTGCAAGACATGATTGTGTAAGGTGAAAGAGAGGGAACCCTCCTCCAAATTAAAAAAGAGTAATAATTGAACAATAACTGTTTAATTAAACACAAAAATTATTTTATTTTAATTTCCCAAAAGAGTTAGAGCAAATCATCGTCCCTTTAAAAAGTCTTTTCAAAGGTAGAAGAAATTTTCAATAGAATAACCACCAGTGTTTAAAACTTCTCAGTGACTTTTTTCCCCGTCCTACCTAGAATTCACCATTCATTTTTCAACTCAATCAATACTAACAATTAAACGCTCTTAATCAATTTAGTTAACTGTCCCTGGTACCACATTTTAAATTTTTAATATTTCAAATATCCCAACCTACATCAGAAGACAAGTCTAGAAGTTTGTCTGAAATTTAAACAGACTGATGACTCAAAACACAGAACTTTTTAAAATGGAAAGTGATCCATCATAGGCACACCATTAAAAAAAATTATAAATGTGAAGCTTGCAAAGTCAATAATAAGAATATAGCGTGTTCCCATTGCACGTTATTTTCTCATTCCCTGCACACGAGAAGAGCTCCTTGCTGAGTGAGGAGATACTCAGTGCTTCTTCCATCAGCTGTCAGAGGGTCTTCACTGCATCCCCTCCAGTTTTCTCTCAGCATCTCTGCTGAAGGCACATTCACAGACCTCTCAGAGTTGTTTACAACGTGGGTGAACTGAGACAAATTTTCAAAACCAAACATTCACAGCAGTGATATAAAAGAAGATTGTATCCTTGAGGTACAAAAGGAAGGCAGACATGAGATTTTTCACAAAATGAGACATTTACAGCTGCTTCATGACCATGTGCAATATAGTTTAAATTGCCCAAAGCCTCTTCTCCAATGGTTTTGGCTAAATGGTTTGGACAGAGAATGTTTTGTCTTCACTGGAAAGAAATATCTGGCATGAATGATAACTGCTAGGAAGCTTAACCATGAGCATTACTGCCAGTAAAACTGACTATCAGTTTTTGCTCATCTCTCCTAACACAAAAACCCGCTGCTGAAATAAAAAGCAATTTATAAAATTCTTAAAATATTTTCATTTGTAGGTGACAAACGGGTAACTGAAAACCTGGGACTCTCTGCACTGCACACTGTCTTTCTACGAGAACACAACCGCCTGGTTACAGAGCTGAGGAAATTAAATCCTCACTGGGATGGAGAAAAGCTTTACCAAGAGAGTCGGAAGATTGTAGTTGCCATAAACCAGGTGCTGATCACTGCTCGCAGTTTATCATCTGCATCCTTAGGAATGGTTTTTCCTCCAGGAAAAGGAGGAAAACCATGCTTTGCAGATCTAGTGGAGTTATTTGTGGGAGTTGAAAATTGTGAATAAAGATGGTCCATCTGAGACAGCACGGGTATCCAGAGCTTTTTTATCCATTATTTTACCAATTTATCAATTATTTATTATATTAAATAATTTTACTATATTATGCCAAACTCACACAATTGCTACAGCTCTTTTTTCTGAAGATCTTAATGAACTCTGCTACTGGACAGACAGTCCATGTTCATGCTCTGCACTTGACTTTGATGGCATTTCTGCTACAGCTGCTGACAACTTGCTCTGCTTTTGTGCTTTTTCAGATAATAACATACAGAGATTACCTGCCACTTCTGCTGGGGGAGGAGACCAGCAAGTGGATCCCTTTGTACAGTGGCTACAATGAAAATGTGGATCCTAGAGTCTCAAATGTTTTTTCCCTGGCTTTCCGATTTGGTCATACATCAGTACAGCCTTTTGTGTCCCGTTTGGATGACAGTTTTCAGCCTTTGGGTTCATTCTCCCATGTCCCTCTTCATTTGACCTTTTGTGCTACGTGGAGAATTATAATGGAAGGTAAGAACGTGGAGCAGCCAGCAGTCCTGGTCTCGTCCTGAAGCAGACACTCAGGCGGAGGTCAACTGGTAAGATACATGAGCCTAGACTCCAAAAACAGCTTTAGCCCCATTTATTTAACTGGCCTCACACAAATTACAGTGCCATTCAGCTTGGAAGGTGCTCATGACATGTCTACCCAAGGGGCTTCAGACAAATCGGTGGTCTGCTTAATGTGGAGCAGCAGGACAATCCTGCAGAATTGTCACCAAACACAGCCTAACACTGGTTCTGCATTGTACCCAAGCAAAGGATCCCTGCCAAAAAAATTACGTGCTGTTATACTCTAACCATTGAACGTTATCAAGTACTAGCTCCCGCAGAAGCAGCCACATTGGAGCAGGATTTTGCATACAGTTCTGTAGCTTCTTTTGCACAGTTTTTCAGTGTTGTCTTCCTCAGTTCATTGCACAATAATTGCTTTCATATTCTGAACATGTCAGTAAATAACCAGAACATGTAACAGATTAAACCTCCTTCTCAGGTTGCTGTACATCTCTCGGCTCAGCGAGGCCCGACAGTGTGAGCATTGCACATTCACTCAAACAGTGCAACTGCTCATGCTGTTCCAGGAGGCCTGAGACTCATGGCACCAAATGTCACTCAACCAAAATTTAGGTCAATATCTAAGCTATTATATCCCCCTGTAATTAGTAGGCATTGCCAGAGAATGATGCATCTAGTCTAACTGAGCTAAGAGAGCATAATTGCTTCCTCATGTTCGCCATCTCTCTTCAGTACTCTAAAGGGAGTTATGGGATCCTGCTCTTATACAGCTGGTATCTGCAGGCATGAATTTTTCCAAGGAAGACAAATGTCTCTTCCAAAATGAGTTATCTAACTAATTATGGAAAACATACCAAAATACACACTGCAGCCAATTTTCCTGTGTTTTGCTAATACCATCTTCTTAATGGCTATGAAAAAGACATAGACAAACAGGCATGAATTGATTCTATCATTGTATTTAATGTTTTAATAAATATTTGTCAATTAATAGCTAATTATAAACAAAATCAATTGCAAAACCTAAACCTTGGGCAGAACCCCATGTATCAGTACATGCTGGAGACTGACAGGCTAAGGAGCGGTTCTGCAGAAAGGGACCTGGAGGTCCAAGTGGGCAACAAGTGGATTTAGGGCTGCAGAAAGGAAGGTCGATGGATGGAGATGGGGAAGGGTGGGGCATCTAGTTACCAAAGGGAGGCCTTATCTACTGGCAGGTATGTACATATGCACCAGTATATGTTGAAATGGAAATACAGAGCCAGGTGAACCCCACACAGCCCAGAGTAGAAAAGACATCTAATGCAGCACTGTTTCAGCTGCACAAAATGGACCATCAAAGCTGGAACTTGGTACAAAAAGTCTTTTCCTGGTTTGCAATGAATGCAGGTGGCATTGACCCACTGATACGGGGCATGGTGGTTGATCATGCAAAACTGATGAAACAGAATCAACTGCTTATTGAGGAGCTCCAGAACCACCTTTTTGAACAGACAGAGATAATGGGTCTGGATCTGGCAGCACTGAACATGCAACGGGGAAGAGACCATGGTCTTCCAGGTAAGGAGACACAAGTCCATACGTCCTGTGAACAATACTCTTTTTTCTTCTGCTGTTTATAGTGGTTCCATGAATGTACTAAGCTTTTTCCATACCAATAGGAAGAAACAGTACCTTGATTTGAGGGTGGAGGATGGATAGACAGTCAAGCTCAGGGAAGAAGAGGATTCTGTATTATAAAGATCTTTTTCTGAGGGATTTAAGACAAGGACAAAAAGCTTGGAAAACAAAGATGATGGCTGGGATAATGTAATAAAGAGGGATAGAAACAATGGTGTATTGCAAAGAGACAGAATGTAGCGTACAGAAGATACAGATGCAAGCAACCAAGTTCAGCTTTCACGTGGACTAGACAGACCATCTGTGCTTTGCTCTTTGCCCATCAATGCTTATTTTGTGTCTTCAGACAACCCAGAGCTCTGAGCAGAAGTGGCTTGCACCCACAGGTATGATTGCGCTGGAGAAGAACGGGTGCTCTTGGGTTAAGCACAACCAAATGTTGCTCTTTCCTAGGACTTTGATGCTAAAAATTTTGCCTCTCAAAACTGCAAAGACTGGTGCATTCACCCTCAGCACTAGGTAGCTCTAACCGACAGGATGCAATAAACCTGTAGTCACATGCAAAGACAATCCAAGTTGTTAGTTAAGTGTGTGCATACAAAAAGGATTTTTGAAAACATGGCATTTATTGTGACTGTCTAGACAATAATGTCTTCCAGATCCTTTAATGCCATTAGAAGAAGCAGACATTGCTCATGGGCCAAGAGGTCTGTTTAGCTCCTGAGCCTAGGCAGGTGGTGGGGAGACACGGGTCCTGATCAGCTGCTGTTCCTGCTTTTGCAGGTTACAATGCCTGGAGGCGCTTCTGTGGGCTCTCCCAACCTCAAAACGTAGATGAATTCTCTGAGGTGCTAGGCAATTCCAAACTGGCCAAGAAGTTCATGGAGTTGTATGGGACACCGGACAATATTGACCTCTGGATTGGGGCAATCGCAGAGCCCTTTGTTCCCCAGGGCAGAGTTGGACCTCTCCTGGCCTGCATCATTGGCACCCAGTTCAGGAACCTGCGTGATGGGGACAGGTAGGTAGCTCTGAGAGAAAACCTTCCCCGTGGCATTTATTATGGGAAAAAATGCCGACATTTCATGTGACACACTAATCCAGCCCATCTCCAACACGCCAGTGAATGCTCCCAGCAAGGCTCACAGCTTGATTTTAGCCCAGTTGCGAAAGGGCTCTTTTTTGCAGCCCATTCCTACAGACTCATGGGTTTGAGGAGAACAGGCTCCAGGCCGTGGGTGATCTGCAGTAGTCTCTGCCTGAGGTAACATTTGCTTTCAGGGTACAAAAGGGGAGGATTAGTCACTGCGTCCCAGCAGCCTGTTGATGCTGCATGGAAGAGGCAGGCTCTCTGCACTGGCAGATGAGTGGCAGAATCCAGACCTGGCCACACCTGGAGACACCTCTTTCCAAAGAGGTGTGCCAGCTGCCTGATAAATCAAGATGGACCTGAGCAGAGACTCACCTTGGCCAGATTCCCATCTTGGCAAGTAACCAGCACCAAACTCCTTCAAGAAGACCATAAGCTGCTTCTGAAAATATCATTGCAGATTCTGGTGGGAGAAACCAGGAGTTTTCACTCCACAGCAGTTGCATGCACTGAGAAAAATCTCACTGTCGACAGTGATCTGTGACAATACTCATATCAAAAAGATACCCAGGGATGTGATCAAGGCCAACAGTTATCCTGAGAACTTTGTTGACTGCCATGAGATCGATGTGCTCGACCTCTCACCCTGGAAAGATGAGCCTGAAAGTGGCACAAAAGGTAAGCAGTTGTCTGAGGTCTGTCAAAAATAATAAACGTCCTACAAGGTCAGACTCTTGTGTGCCTAAGAAATGAAATAATTAAGGTCATCACAGTGCCTCTGCCCCCAAAAAGACCTTAAACATTCATTCAGCCCCACTCAGACACCACTGGAGGCAGATGTGGTTAGTCTAGTCTCCTTGCAATCCATCACCTTCATCATCCCTTAGTAGCCTGCCTCTTCCTCTTCAACTAGGTGGGAAATCCCTGAAAATCCAGTCTGTTTTGGTCCTTGTGAATGTGTCCTTCTCTAAGCACCTTATTCCAGGACAATTGAAGCCTTCCTTCACAGGAAGAGTGTCCATGAAGAAATCAATCAGAATTAGCCAACCTCCTCCAAATTCTTACTTTGCTGCTCCAAGTCCCTGCTCTCCCCTTGCCTTCCCTAAAGCTTTAAAGCATTTTAAGGTATATCTGGAGTTGTTTTGAGACTGCATGGCCTGACACATCAGTAGTTCAATACGCATAGTCAGAGATTATGATGTGCCACATCCTGAAAGACAGTAAAACAGTGTCCTCATATATGAGATGAGGAACTAGCTGTGTCCTCCTGCTGATATACTTTTGGCATGGGCTCTCCCAGTTGGAAATAATGTAGGGAAAACAGAGACTTGCAGAAGACAGGTACGGCCTGAGCAGAATGGACTGGATTGATTTTTTCCTTCTGGCAACCCATTTATAGATGATCACAATACCTGGGGATCACCTACTCCCTCCTCTGCAAGGCACAGACCACAAAGCATCTCCATGCAGTTCCTGTACTGAGTTTGATTAACTACGAGACAGACACTGCCGTTTAAGACATTTGCACTTGATGTAAAGGCTAAATTATGGTGGCTTCACCCCATTCTTTAGGAACAGAGTCCAGCTGATGCTCACCTTCTCTCTAAACAATAGAGGCTTCCTGATTTCTTTTATTAACTTACTCTTACAGTCACTAAAATTTGCTGAGCTGCTTCCTGTGGCTCTTTTATCACCAGGCTAGGAGGAAGCTGAACTGTGTTTGTTCAGCTAACCCAGAGATAATGAAATCACAGTTTCAGCAACTTTTTGCAACTGCTAAAAGTTTAAACTTCTCAAGTGCCAAGAATTTGCCCCAAAAACACTCGTCCAAAGGGCTGTCTGATGTTAGGTCACTGGCGGTACCTTTTGAAGCACTGTGGTGTCTCAGAGGTACAAGGATACAGGTGACCTGGTACTCAGTTACCCATTGACCAGAGACTGTTTTAAGCTATGGAGTCAAATAAAAATGTGGGGAGAAATATTGTGTCCCGGAAAGACTTCCTGCCTCTCAGTAGCTTTTTCTGCTTCATTGACAGTTTCTAATCCTGCTCATCAGACCAGTGTTGGAAAGTCCTAACGGTGGCACTGAGCTGCTCTTGGGAAACTGCTGCCTGTACATCCTGCTCAGCTGACTGCTGTCACCTGAACCTCAGCACATGATTTCTCAGAGAGGAGCTCAAGCCTATGTCTACTGTTTTATTTGCTGTACTGTGATTTTTATATCATTTATTTGTAAAAGCTTCCAGTAATGTAAGTCTTCAGATGGAAGGGTAATGACATTTTATTGTCTGTTGCCCTAAAAACATGTTCAGAGGCGTGCAAGACTTGGTTAGGTGCTGGATGCTTTATGACTCTCTAAAGGCACAATCAAGACAATTTTTTTACTTCCAGTCCTGAATGGGTGTCAAATCTGGAGGCTGGTGTGCTTGCATTTCAAAATCAAATTCCTTGTCCTTTGTACCTGCTCAGAAATTAGCAAATTCATGTAATCTTTATCAAAACTTTCCTTATCTCCTTCTTGTTTTGCACAAGAGCTTAAACTGTTTAGGCTGTTTCTAATTAGCAGTGAGATTTCAGTCTTTGAAGGCAGTGGAGAATGGCAGCTGCATCTTGAAGCCTAGAGACACCTTTTATTTAAATCCTATAGTGAACATGTGTGTATTTGGGTGTGCTGGACAGCAATAAAGTACATTGTATGCACTCATCTACATTTGGCATCAATTCTGCTATGTCAAACGTCTCCAAAACTTTCTTTGGCTACGGTTCATAGCTAAACATATCAGCCTAAAAAAGCAAACCATAAGCTGGTGGGTATGTAAACCACGAGCATTAGGGCTAAAAATTAATCATCTGGCTGGGATGATAACTCCCAAGACCGTATTAAGTCAATAAATACCAAACATCTAAAAATCATATTAAGTTTCCATCTCTCCTTGGCACAACTGGGAGGGAAGGAGGGGACTGGGAGCAAGAAGGTGGCAGCCTAAGGTGGAGTCATGAGTGAAGCTTCTGAGTGGAGTAGGTGCCTCTCTGATGAGGACTAAGGAAGCAGATGCTTGGTAAAATCCCACGGCTACAGCATCTGCATGTGTGTTTTGCCATGGCAGGGGGTGCTGGCAAGTCATGCCCATCTCAGCCCAGTGCCCCATGCTGCCCGCCCATGGCCTGGGGGGCCCGCAGGAGACCCGCAGGGCTGCCAGGACCCCAGGTGAGCGATGGAGCACGGGGACTGTGCTGATCCATGAGCCCCCAGCATGTGGGGAACGGGGAAAGACTGCGGTGACCCTGGGCAGAGGAAGGCAAGATGCCATCCTCTGACACATAGAAGACAGGGCAAAACCAGGCAATATTCAGAAATCAGGAGCTGCAGCTCCCAGAGTGTATTTGGACTGAAAAATACATAGGTTGTGTTAAAAATCATGAGATTATCAGGGCATGGCAAGGATGTTAAACAACACATTTCTGCTGTTTGCCTCTGGTTTCTGAGTCCCCCAGCATGTTCCCCTCACACTTTCAAGATCTACCCAACCACTGAAAGCAAAATCTTGCTTTGCTTAAAAGGAAGGCTAAGAAAAATGAAGAAACCACCAACCCCTGCGGACACGTGTAAGGTCTTTAATTCCCCTCTCCCAAAGCTGCCTTGTCTTTCCCCTCTCGTGGCAGAGGTACCTCCCAAGTGCAGGTACCTCATGGAAAGAGGCAGGAGACAGTGCCTTCTCCTGAGCGTGCTTCCAGGGGAACGTGGCAGCCCTCAAACCCCAGGACAGCCACTTCCTCAGGCAGGATGGCTACAGGCTCAGGGATAAATGCCTCCACCTTGTTCGTTTGGAATAGGAAAAGTTGATTATAAGATGCTCGCAGGAAGGGTCCGTCTCTGCTTGGGGTCCAGCTGGGGAGAAGTTCTCACGGTTACAGTTACAAAGAAATGTCCAGCTACCCACCGTGTGTCTATCCACGCAGGCGGCGCAGTTCTCTGGAAGGAAAATGGCAACCATTTCACCACCTCCACTTACAAGCTTTTCTTCCTCCGTGGATGTTTTGCCCGTCTCTGGTGTGTCAAGGTTGCAGTCCACAGTCGTCTCCGCTTCCAGATCTTCTTGTGGTTGCCATGCCCTCTCCCTCAGGGAGAGGCCACACACACAGCTGGGGCTGGAAGATAGGCTTGCTAGTGGGAAGCCCCGTTCGTCATTCCTCCTATCACCTGATAGGCGGTGAGCATGGAGTCACGGACCTGCTTGGTGAGCTTGGGAACATCGTCTGGGCCCAGGCCAAGGGTCTCCACTTCTGGCAGGATCTGGATGATGCTTTTCCCTGGAAGAGTGAGACAGGAGAGTCAGAGAGCAGAGAGGGGGGAAGGAAATATGTGGGTGGTGTAGAAAAGCAAGACAAGATATAGCAGAGGGATCAGTACAAATGAAAGAACAAGACAGAAATGAAGGGAAATGCCCTCTTTCACACACCAACAGCTGTGCAGCAACCCAGCCATGTCCCAGATGCACACAGCAAAAACTCAAACCAGACTTCTCCTATCCACAGAGACCACAAAAATCGTAAGTACAGAAACAGGTGAATCTCTCCCCAAATACATTCAATGCAATGATTCATATCAAATAAGTTTTCACAGTGGAAAGACCTCAAGGTCTGTCTGGATCATGGCCAACAGAATGAGAAGTCTGTAATACAATACATCCAAACTGGCCGTGCTCTGATCTATGTATACCAAATTCAGCAGAGTCACTCCTTCCAGAAACACGCTTTGGGATGAGAGAATTGCACCCAAAACTCCCTGTTTGGCCAAGGTGTGCCATACTCCTCTTGGGAAGCACCTGAGCAATGGACTGGTGCAAACAGGAACAATATACTGGGAAGCTGCCAACATGCTCTTCTGCTCTTGCACCCAGTGGCCCTTGTTCTGGCCAGCAGAGACAAGACGCTGCCTGCACAGACACCCACCTGAGGATCCGTGGAGTGTCTGTGTTATTTTTTAACCTTCTTGCATGCTTTTACATGTGTGCTAGGAAATGAGATCCGGAAATATTGGTAGCAGAGCCATGCAAGGGAGGCAGAACAGAAGTGTACAGAAGAGCTTCACAAAGGAAGAGGGCATGCTCCCTGCCTGCACATCTTACATCCAAAGCTAGGCCTGGTATCTCAGGAGTCTACTGTGCTTCACTTGGTCCTACAGAAAAAGCTGAGTGGTGACGGGGCTGTGCTGAAAAGGTAGGTCTGTTGGGGTATAACTGAATTCCAGCAAGCACCAAACTTCCTCCATGCATGACAGTGTGCACACACTGGACACAGAGCTGGGCTTTCCAGAAGCTCATCAGCATGCCCAGAGCCACTGTGGACGTGGCGAGCTGTCCTGACCTGAGGATCAGCCTGCTCAACATGCAGAAATCTTGGCCACTTGTAGCACGTTCTTCAGAATCAGCCCTGGCAAAAACTTGCAGGTGGGAAAAGTGGGGAGGCACAGGAAAAGCTCACTGTGGTTCTTTCTCCAGCAGTGACATTCCTACCTGTTTAACAGCAATTTGGAAAAGGGCTTAGAGGTTGGCTAACCATGAACTCCCAGGGTGAGATTATTACAAAGGCACATGTACACGCAACTGCAAATAGTCTTTCCTGAAAAGCTCAGGGAGGTTGTGGAATCTCCTTCTGTGGAGTTACTCCAAACAAGGCACAGAGCAAGGCACAGAGCTGGACAAGGCACAGAGCAAAGGCATCTGTCTTTGGAGTTGGTCTTGCTTAAAACAAAAGGTTCAGCTGCTCCAGAGATGCCTTCCCATGGCATTATTCTCTGATTTCCCAGAATCCCTCTGATTCTCTGGTTGCCCATCTGAGCAGGGATGTGATGGGGAGGAAGTGAGCTAGCAGAGCAAGGCTGACATCCCTGCTCATGCTCCTATCAACCCTCACATGGGGGAATGCTTCCAGTACCAAAAGGCTTTGGTGTGTGGCCAACAGAGACAGGATAGATCCAGCAGGTGAAAGATGAGTAGAAACAGAAAATGTAGTGTTTAACATTTGCACTGACTCTCTCTTCACGGTGTCTGCCTGCAAGGAATGACTACACCCAGATAGAAACAGTGGGAGGAATGAGAATTTCAGATGCAAATCCTCCCCTTAGGAAAGAGCAGGGCTGGCCTGGGGGACCATGGGAAGTGGCAGAAACCCATTTTGGGGTGGGCATCAGGGAAGAAAGTGGAGGAACAGGGTGGGTTACTTTTCTCTGTTGGAATTTGAAAGATTTTTTCCACATTTTCCTTCTGAAGCCAATGACTTACGTTTTTTTTTCCCCATAAAATGTTATCAGTGACCAGCAGAAACTTTTGTCACCATAAAATGGATGAAACATGGAAAGAACAGGGTAACTGGGAGGAGGCACTCTCTCAGCATGACTTTTGCTGAGAGCTCCATGTTTGCTTTTGGTCCCCAACTCTCCATGCACCTGCAGATCCAAGGACAGCGTGGTGCGGCCAGGGGCAGGACGTGCCCCAGGACGCTGCTGCTTCTCCAGGTTCCCTCATATGGGTATTGGACAAGCTGTGAGAATGGTCTAGACTGTGCTTTTGCCAAGAAAGGTTGGACCAGATGATCCTTGAGGTCCCTTCCAACCTGGTATTCTATGATTCTATGATTCTGTGATTGAAATCCAAGGGGAGAGGCAAAAGTGATGCCTGAAATCCCCCATTCCCTCCCGAGAAGAGAGAAACTGCGTTGTCCAGCTGCTGTCTCCACATTGCACATGGTCCTCTGCCCACCCACCTCATGGCTCCCTCCAAGGACTGAGCTTGCATCAACACCCAGACCGCTCTCCGCACCAAGTCATCCTCACCTGGTGTAAATCTCTTCTCCTTCGGGCTGTAGAAGTCACGGTAGGAAGAGATCACTACAGGAATAATGGGGACCTGGAGGGGAGGCAATCTACAGTGAATCTACAAATTTCCCCATCCCTCCCCCAAAACAGAACTGGTGTTCTTAGGTGAATCCTGCACCTTGCTGATAATTATCCCAGTCAGCTTCATAGTAGTCACGCAGAGGGATATTTAGATCATTTAAGTGTATCACCCAATGTTCTCGCTGTTGGATTTTGCACTTTCATCTCTGTATTTAGGACAACAATGCATGGATTGCCAAATTAGTATGTACAGAAGCCTGTTCAGCAGAAACTCCCCACTGGGCAGGTCCAGGGCTCTTTGTCAAGGTCGCCCCACTTTTTTCCCAAGCTGAGTCATGCAGGTTTTTCACCTGTCCCAGAAACAGCCCCCTCCTGTGCTATCTGCAAGCTCCTGCTGGGTTCTTGGATGTGTGCTTGATCCAAAGGGAAGCCAGGGACCAGAAGCCACATAGCCCTGGTTGCTGGTGAACCATGGTAGGCAAATCACACCCCAAGGGTCAGAAGGAAGGTGGTTCTCACCTGGGCTTTCACAGCCAGCTGGAAAGCCCCATGTTTGAAGGGCAACATGGAGCCACCATGATTGCGAGTTCCTTCAGGGAAGATCAAGACGCAGAACTGCAGGAGAGAGATGACATTGAGATAGAGGGACCTCCAGTTACTATTCTAAACCACTGTACAGGTGTACTCCCCTGGGACTGATCTGTCTGCTCCTGACTATGCAGAGACATCCGCTTCCTCCACTTCAAGCACTTTATGGACACACTGAACCCACCAGAGATGCTCTTACTCTGTTCTGCCCAGTGCCCAGCCCAGGGACAAAGATCCCTTTCCAGCCACAGGTTCATGTTTTCCAGTGGCTTCTCACCAAACAGTCCTCCCCACTCACATTTTCTTTGTGCAGGGAGTGTGCCACCTCTGTCAAGGTAGCGATAGACTCTTCACTTTTCTTGCGGTCAATGAAAATGAGTCCTGAAAGCCAGCATGCTAGGCCAAAAGTGCCCGTGTATAGGATCTCCTTCTTTGCAATGGGCACACAGCGACTTGGTAATATCTCTGTCATCACTGGAAGGGGACAACAAGGACAGAACAAGTTGTCATCTGCACTGAGGTTTCCTCCAGATTCTGGGCTACAGCCCTCTGCTCTGGGAGATGCCACGCCTGCAGTGCTTATCCAGCTTCATAGGATCAGACACATGTTGGGAAAGGGATTCTGGGGGTCTCCAGACCAACCACCTGCTTAGAGGAGGACTATTGCTGACACTGAATGAGAGCAGCTATGAGATGGCTGTGGTCAACTGACACTCTCATCCCCATTCTCTTGGAAAGGATGAAGTTGATTTAGCTTGAAAATACCTATAGGGCTCTAATAACCTGAAGAACAGCCCTGGCTTGGGGCTAGCAGGTAATGGAGTATGTAGCAGCCACTCCTGCCCCTCTGCCTGTGGTACTTGGGATTTCATACCACCCTCCCCTACAAACAACTGGGGCCAGGTGCAGAAGGCAGGATCAGCACATACCCATAAAGTCAAGGGAGGTCTGGTGATTCAACACAAGGACAAAAGGTTTCTTAGTCCTGAGGTTCTCCTTGCCCTTCACCACTATCTTGAGCCCAAAGATGTATTTGAGTGGCAGGAATGACATGCGCAAAAACCTGGAAAAGGGGAGCAGACATAAACCAAAGAGATGCTGGAACTCGGTAAAGGAACCAAACACCGTTCTTCCAAACCAGCCCATCTCACAGACTGCTCCTGAAGAGTAGCCTGTTTCTCCACACTCCTAGATTTGACCCATGACTTGGAGAAGAGCAACTAGTATGTCTCTTCAGCTGATCACTTCATTAGAGAAGACGAATACACCTGATAGGTTTTCCTCAAGCTAGGTTAGACCGATGGACCAGCAACTTCAGCTCCAGCAATTCTGTGGATCAGCCAAATATTAGATAATGCCCAAATTCATAGTGCACCTGTTTGTACTCTACTTCCCTGCCCACCTTGCTGAATCATGAATACAGGCTGCCATAAACATGCCATGCACCTAACTCTGCTATTGCCCACGCTGTGGAAAGAGAGATGATTTTGCCTCTGGGTGACATTAGACTGCAATTCTGGTAGCCATATTTTAACAGATACTGGAAAAATAAAGGAAAGAATAAAAGTCAGGCACAAAAGTCAAGAACTGAAGAAAATTTCTTAAAGTCAAAGGCTGATGCTCAATTAAGACATATGAACTCCCATTGCAGCATACAACAATGAAGGAGTAAATCCTGCCTCTGCAGCACTTCAGGAGGCTACAAGCACTATGCTGCCATATAGCAGAACCAGCTTCTAGCCCCCACTCAACCCACACCCCAAGTTACTAATGCCCACTGCTGCTAAGCACATGCGTACACCCAGCTGCACAGCCTCTGGGTGAGTCCAGCAGCTCGTTGCAGAGGCAGTAGCAGATGGAGAGAGGGGATGGGCAGCAAGGGTATGGACTCAGAGACTGCCAGACCTGGGGGCACCGGGCTGTAATTGCAGTGATGGGAACACCAGCGACAATGCAGGCGCCAGCACTGCACCCTGTTAATGTCTGCTCGTGCCTGTTCAGGTGGGCACTGGGTCAGAATAAAGTTGAGAAAGAGAAGAGCACCTGCAGAGGCTTTCTCAGCACAACTTAGAAGGGGAATGACCAGCACCATGGAGGAGGGAAATACAGCTCGGAAGACCAGATAGGAGAGGTTTACTAAAAAAAGCAAGGTACTTTACCTGTGCATTACATCCAGTTTGTTGGCATTACCTAGTTTGTTAAATTTATGTCACATTTTACATCCTTTCCTTCCATCATTTGTTATTCTTTCTATCAACTCAAATACTGAAACCCCCATCCCTTCTCTGAATTACCAGGCCTGGTAACTCTCCACACCAATATACAACAACTAATTCCTCCCCTCTGCAGTGCAACTCCCAGGATGCTCCAAAATGAGCGCGAGTTGACTCTGTCCATGCCCAGAGCAGAAAGAAGCCACAGACAACTTACTTTATGTTTTCCACATTACGTCCACGAGGAATACTGATAATAATAACCAGAATGCTTAGGGTGGAGAGCCACAACTTATAGAAGGTCTTCTTGCAGAAGTATCTGAATGCAGGATTCACCTGGTAAAGGACTAGAAACACGATGAACAGAGAAGTAAGTGGGTAGTGAAGGAGCAAAAGCTCCATCCTTCCAGCCCAGAGTTAATCAGAGGAGTATTGTACAGAGCAGTAAATGAGTCACGAGCACCCGATGTTGTGCACCAGAGTTTAGATTCCCTTGATCTGCTACATGTGGGCGGTGCAAGGCTGGAATGAGATTCAGGAGCTATGCTTTAGAAAGGCTGTGTTCGCTGCTCGGAGCTAAACTAACCGTGGAAAGCCGGTTTAGCAAGGGATCTCCAGCAGCACTGTGTGTAGGAGCTGGCTGGCAAGCAGAGGCAAACACGCAATAGCAAGGCTGCCTATGTGCAGGATGTGTGGGTGGCTCTGTGCTGGTAGAGCAATGACTGCTTGGAGAGACAGCCCCCCTGCAGGGGGGCTCTGTGCATAGGAATCCTGACAACTTTTAAGAAAATCTTTAATGGGAGGGAGCAGGATGTGTCAGACAGCACAGACACCAGGCTGTCTCACTCTCTGTGCAACCATTGAACTTCACCGAGAAGTGAGCTGGCTGCAAGATGTCCAGGAAATCAGAGATTAGTATTATGGAGGAGAGAAAGAGAAAACCAGTGATCCTAGGAGCCAGCTCCTGCCCCATACATCTAGGCATTAGAGGGACCAAGCTGAGCAACGGGACATTCCTCAACTAGTGTGAGAAAAGTGGAAAAAGTGCCACATGTCTAGACAAAAAGATAAACAAAGCAAGAGCAGCTACTCCTCATGCTTTCATGGCCAGAAGCAAGCACATGTTTAGACAGCATCTGCATACGTAAGAAGTAAATCAGGAAAATACAAGTATAACCTGGGAGTGCTCCAGCTGCATTTCATCTCCTAAAACCACTACATGAAAAGAATCTTTGCAACAAGTACAATGACTAGGTTGAAGAACAAAAGCTTCATATTTCATCATCTGCACAACAGGCCTTGCTCAAGCAGCTATCACTTAAAAGGAGTAACAATATTAAATTCCAGCCAGGACTGAAAGCTGCAGATTCTCAAAAGGGAATAGTCCAAGGACCCATAAAAGCACATTGATTGACACCTGCAATGTAAAGAATAAGATCAAATCCCCGAGAACAGTAAAATGGACAAGGCTCAGCAATATTTCATGAAGAAACTGAGGAAAGGCATGATAATAAAGAAAGGCATTGGCTGTGCTCCCTGCTCCCTTGGCTTAGCCAGGGACCCGTCACCTTCTGTCTTTCATGGGAAAACTGGAGAGAAGTGACTGCAGGCCTTGCTGCTTAGCTCTCCGAAGGCTTCCCTGCAACCACAGGAGAGGGAGCCAAAGCAAAGAGCTTCATCCACAGCCTCCTCGCCGTCCCTGCATCAGCACATGGAAAAGACAAGCACCTCGTGTGCACACATTGGACCTGGGCACTGTGACCCCTCTGCACTGGAGCTGCAGAGACTTTTTGTTCCCTTTTGGAACCAGTTCATAGAGACTAGCCATGGCTGCTTTGTGCTTATCCAAGGTTTGATCCAGCAAACAGTTACTTTCCTAAAGCCTATTAACCTTCTTAATATCTCACCAGTATCAATTATGGCCTTTCACAGTTGGGTGGAGGTTGATTTGACACACAACTGGTTCATCCTGACCTACCAGGAGAGAGGTTCCTAAAATGTAATGCCAGTGGCTGTCCTGCCACTGTCCTGCATGGCTGTCCTGCAAGGACAGCCATAGCTTTCAAATCAAGCCTGCTATTGTCAGGCTCCTAGTGTGAGAGGAACATCTTACACAACTCTGCACATGAAAACTCCTCCAGAATGTCTAGGGACAGGGAAGCGTGCAAATAGCAACTCATCACAAATCACTGAAGAGCTTTATTTTTAAGTAACTGACAGTAATTTACAAATACGTGCATCAAGGCTGTAAGGAAATTATGTTCCTGCAGTATACAGTGTACTACCAAACAGGTCCTAAGCTGTAGCAAGTTGATGACTTACCTAAAGGAACACAGCAACCCTGAAATACAGCTGATCTACAACAACACGGGATCCTGAACCTGAGGGAAAGGCAGAAAAATGTCTCCAGCATAAATGGTGGTCTCCACGTGTGTCCTGGTTTCAGTTGAGATAGAGTTCATTTTCTTTATAGTGGCTGGTATGGGGCTATGTTTTGGATTTGTGCTGAAGACAGTGTTGATAATACAGAGATGTTTTAGTTGTTGCTGCACTAGTCAAGGACTTTTCAGCTTCCCGTGCTCTGCCAGGTGCAGAAGAAGCTGGGAGGGGACACAGCCAGGATAGTTGATCCAAACTGACCAAAGGGCTATTCCATACCACATGACGTCATGCTCAGTATATAAAGCTGGGGAAGAAGAAGGAAGGGGGGACATTGGAGTGATGGCGTTTGTCTTCCCAAGTAACCATTACGCGTGATGGAGCCCTGCTTTCTTGGAGATGGCTGAACACCTGCCTGACCATGGGAAGTAGTGAATGAATTCCTTGCTTTGCTTTGCTTGCGTGCGCGGCTTTTGCTTTACCTATTAAACTGTTCTTATCTCAACCCTCAAGTTTTCTTACTTTTGCTCTTCTGATTCTCTCCCCCATCCCACCGAGGGGGAGTGAGCGAGCGGCTGCATGGTGCTCAGTTGCCGGCTGGGGCTAAACCACGACAACGTGGTCAAAACAAAGCATGATCAGAGAAGGACCCACATAAGCAGATGTACAAGTGTGAGGATCTTTAGACCCTCGGTGTGGCCAGTTTATGAAAGGAGTGCTTCTCCATGGCACCACCAGACTGAGGAACAACCAACATCAGCTGGGCATCACCGAGCTGCTCCATACAGAAAGGTAACTCCACACACTCGGAGCACTGAGGACAGACACAGTCTCAAGAAGATATCAGATATGCAAGAGTTTGAAGCTAGGCTAATAGTTATTTGGGGCTTTCAACAGCTGATAAGTATCTCTGATGAGTATGGGAAAAGGCAAGGACATAAAGAGATAATAAAAATTATGCCATTCCCAACTCACCACGGAGAGACAGTCAGCTCAGATCTAACAAAACACTTAGGCTCCAAACCCACAGATAAGAAAATCTTCAGGTATAATTTCCTTCTGTTGCAAGGATCCTTTAGCACCTGGATCCATCATGCTTCCATTTCAAAAGCAGTCAGGTCTTGCCTAACCTGTAAGGCATTTTCAGAAACTACAGTTCTAATGGCGCTCCCAGTTGCCAGTCTAAATGCATCCATGCTCAGTTGACAGCCTTTTGCCCCGAGGTCTTTGCACCCTTTTCAGAACCTGGCCCAATTTAACTGAATCTTAGATAAGGAGAGGAGGGGCTTGCTCATATCATGAGCTTTCATCATGCAGTTTTAATGACTCTCCTACTCACCAACTCTGCTAAGCCACACATTGGCTGGAAGAGAGAAGTGGAGGCAGGGAAGGTGATCTAATCTAATGGGAAAAGGCTAAGAAAATTGTCTTGTTCACAGTAAGCAAATGAAGGCTCAGAAGAAAACAAACTGTCAATACAGCAATGCTAGAGAGACAGAGAAGAGTTGCTTAAGTTAAAGATCACAATTGACTTCTAAATGTGAAAGCAATGATTTCAGGATGAAATAAGAGGACTGGATTCTGAAATGGGAGCAATTCCCACTGGAAACTGCTGGCAGAAATAGCTCTGCTGGAACAGACTGGAACAAGCTATCAAAGGGCAAAGTGTTGGGACTGCTCAGTGCCAAGGACCACATCAGCACCCAGTCTTCAAAAGGAGAACAGTAACAAAGAGAACTCATCCAGTGCATACAGTTACTACACAGTTAAATAGAGGCATTAACATTGCTATTAAAAACTTCAGAGGGATTCCAGGGTAAATATATTAGAGACAGGTCATCAAGACTGAGGAAACTGTATTTATCATGCTCTGGCTGCAGCTCCATCATGAATCCATGCATCACTCAGTTTTACAAGGCACAGATTAGCTTTGGATACCTACTTATGAGCAAAGACATAGCTGGAAATTTTTGTAACGATAGAAGAAGAGTTTCTACAAGAAAATGTGTACTGACTCATGAAGATTTCCATGGCATCCAGACAGCCCTGACAGAAATGTAATGTGACAGGCTAGAATAGGCTGTGCTATAGGACTTGCATCCAAGGCGGTAGTGCACAGTTCAGCCAGGTGAACTGTGGGCTGCAAAATAAATCAGTTTATCACTGTAAATCACAGAAAAATTGAGGTGGGAAGGGACCCCTGGAGGACTGCAGTCCAACCAGCTACTTAGAGCAGGGTTAACTCCAAAACCAGTTTAGCTTGCTCAGGGCCTTGTCTAGGCAAGTTTGGAGAATCTCCAAAGATGGATATCCCACTAGCTCTCTGGTCCCTGTCTCCGCATTGCACCACTATCATGGGGAATAATGTTTTTCTTTGTTTAACGGGAATTTCCTTTGTTGCAGCCTGTGTCTATTACTTGTTACCCTTTCAATGGGTGCCCCTGAGAACATCTGGCTTCATAGCTACTCATTAGGAAGTTGAAGACTGAAAAGAAATCACCCCCTCTGCCCTTCTCTTATCTAGATTGAGCAAATCCAGCTTCCTCAGCCTTTCTTTGTACATCATGTGCTCCAGCCCACTGCCCACCTTGGTAGGCCTCCACTCAAGTGAAGTATAGTCATCACTGGGAGAAGGTCCTGAGCAAGGTAGACTCAGGAGGGACATCCATTCCCATCCATTCCCAGAGTGAAACAGCTGGGGAGGCTGCAGGTGGAAAAGAAAGTGAATGAGAGGCCCCGACAGAGCTGGGAGGGAGAGCTGCATTTCTGAAGCCAGCAGCAGAGGCTGAGCAGGGCAAACGATCCCGTCCCGGCTCCTGCAGGCTGTGTTCCCCATCTCAGTGGCTCCACGGCCAGGGAAGGCACACTCTGGGCAGTCCTGTTGCAACAGCCCTCATCCGCTGTACTTGCAGTTCATGGGTTTGATTAGGCAATCAAGCTGATAAACTAGATTAAATTTTCCAAATTTCATCCTTTTCAGCTAAAATTGGAAGAATAGGTCCTCTGTGCTTAGTGCACACAGAAAGATCGTGGGTGATTTTGAGCCAGTCATTTCCTCCCCCTTAAGTTAATTGCTGAGGTCAAAAGGCAATGAATGAATGAGACCTCCTCTGTCCCCAAGGGGCTAAACAGATGCTGGAGGTGCAGACATTAGAGTTAGATAACTAATACTAGAAAACTAAAGCTAGGGAAACTGAGACACACATCCCCCATGTAGTCAGGCATCTCACACCCGTCAAATCTGTTGACTCCCTTGTAGCTCTCAGCACCAGGAACCTACCCAAGAAACAGTGGGCTTCAACACACTCTTAGGGCAAGTGCTTGCCCTAGGATGCTTTTGCATGCTTTTGCATGCTTTTGCATGCTTTCTGCCTTCAAAACATGTCCAGGCTTACGTTTATCAGCTACACACCCGGGGCGTTACGCAGCCCCAGCATCGCCACTCCACCCTGGCCAAGTGCTGGCAGAAGTCAGTATCTATGCCTGTTCTTTTTCTCCGAGGATCTCACAGGGACTCTTCCCATTTTGGGGGTAATAAGGAGGAGATTTCTGTCAAGTGTTTGTTGGAACTAAATCCTGCACCAGCCCCTTTCTCTGAGGAATATTTCATAGTGCCACACAACAGAGGAGTATGGGTAGAGACTTCAGCAAGAAATATCTTCTTTCATTAAAAATACACAGGTTCTTGAATCTGCTTTGTCCAATATCCCCATACAAAACTTACCACCATCCTCCACTCACCTGTCGTTACTGCACCTTTTAAAAAGTGCAAGGAACATTTTGGCCCCAGCTCAAAATTGCAATTTAGTGATCAATGGCAGTAACACAGCAAACTACAAAGGAAGGAGGAGGTGGTTTTGATCCCTTTCAAGATAAGATATTGAGGGGACAAAGCTGGAGTAAGACTAGATTAGCTTTTACTTTCTTGTGCTTTAAGACTGTTCTTATCTTTGCCAGGACATATCCCATCACCTCCACAGCCCAGGGGTAAGTCACTCTGGCTCATGCCAGGCTGCAGGAATAACTTGTCACAGTTTTCCATCATACTAGATGATGCCTTAGGCATTCTGGGCTGAGGGCAAAAAGATATGAGAGAACAGCTTTCTTCCACGTGGACCATTTCTTCTTTCCATATTCAAGCAAAACCTGGAACAGGGCATTTTAAACAAGTCTACTTGGGGTGCATGATAGCTATTGCTGCTTCACTCAAAAGCACCATGAAATTAGTAGATTTTCTCTGGAAACTGAAGTACGTACTTTTTTTAAGCAAAAAAATTGGAGAGCAAGAATAAGTAGTCATTCCAATGCCCCAATCTCTTTCTATGTAGGCTGGAAACTTTGAAAGGAGGGTCCAAAACATGTTTTTGACAGTAAAGCTTACTGAAACACAGTGCATGTGAAATTGCCTAAGTTGGTTTGATTGGGAGTCAGTCTCTGACTTTTGCTTTGCTTTGTGATATTGAGCGATCTGCACAGATCTGGGACATCTTTTCATGAAGTTCTTTTATTGCTGGACTCCATCTCACTGAAAAGGCTTCATGCGAACTAAATTGAGAAAATGACAGCAATCATGCCTAAACATTTCAGGCAGTAAAAGCATACACACAGTAAAAAAAAAAAAAAAAAATCAATCTCAGCAGCTTCCCAAATCTGGGCTTCTGGGAATCCTCAATGTTCAGCATTAAAAGTCACCAGATGCTTCTTCTACAGGACATAAAAAGCAATGTGTTGACAAAAGAGAAAAGGAGATGCCATAGTTCCCTGTTACCTTGTATGATTTATTTCCATAGATTAAGCTGGCAAAGAGGGACCAATAACTCTGGTACTAGTCCTGATTGCTCTAAAGACCTCCAGGGATCCCTCCTTGACTACAAGATCCTAAAAGTCTCACTTTTTCTGGCACCATGAAGATGGCATGTACCCTGCCACATTTGGTTGTACCCTGCCACATTTTCAAGATGATAATACCATAGCCCTCCAGAGAATATAATGAACCATCCTCACGGAAAGTGGGAGCTGACTGCAGATGGAGTTGCCTGAGCTCTTAATGATTGCTGGTAGCTGCAGATTTGTTCCTTCTCACAGCCTGGATATCCTCATAAGAGCATGGCAGGGCCTGACCATCAAAGCAAAGGAAAGATGATGTTTTGTTAGGAAAGAGCATGGCTCTAAGGCACTGAAGCAGCCCACTTTTCCAGGGGAGAGGCACTCTTGCCTACATCTACTTCCCAGGGATTTCAGAGAGCATTTTGGAAGAAAAGCATTAAACCCCAAGAACTTTACAAATCCTGAAGGCAGCTGAGGGAAGTACTGTAAATATAGGCAAAAATTTTCCTAGCAGAAGTCAAACTCCACAGTCTCTTCCATAAAGTAGGAATCTCTACTCAAGTGCAGGGCTGCTTTTGGTCTGACCAGGATGTGCTGACAGCCTGCTCAGAGCTGTGCAAAAGACAGACCAACCGCTAGAAAGACTAGCCTCCCCGATCTGGGCATCACTGCCCATGCAGAAAAGCATGGGCATCAACAATGAAGAGCTAAACTGAAAAGTCTGTTAATCAGAAAAATCCCAGAGCAGTGCACTTAGCTTGGTCTTGCAGTGCCAATGCCGGAAAATCTGCATGCTGGAGGAGCTACTCACAGTGGACCTGATGAAATGGAATATCTAAACATGTGCTAGATATGTTCCTGGCACATATGTTCAGACCTGTGTTAGGCAGCTCTGGTTTAGAGCCTCGGGGTCTGGTTATCTCATGTTTGCAGGCAGGAACTGTCTGCTGTTTGAAGCTTATACCTTGGTCTGTAACTTCCTTGGTCCTCTTTGACTTCCAGGCTTTGAGGTCCAGTTTCAGGATCTGGCTGCAGCTTACAAAGCCACAAGAGTATCTGTTAGCCCAGAAGGTATGTCTTGGTACTTTAGACATGTGGGTGTTGTCACATATTATTCGTGACAAGGAGATTTTGGCCAGTGAAGAGCACTGCCAAGGAGTGAAAACTCCTCTGTTCTCCCACCAAAACCTGCAGGAGAAAGAAGACACAACAGATTTTTGCCTTCTGGCTTCTTCACATTCAGGACTCCTGCAACATTATTTCCCATTAACACCAATAACACATTTCTTTTGCCAAGAACAAATTTAAATTTCTGTTATTTAAATCAAGAGCCCTGACTCACCAGCTGCAGACTTTAACTTGCTTTTCTGCCATGGACATATAATAAAGATGCAGTTGAATTAAAGCCTTGCCCTGTGTTCCCTCAAATGAGGCACAGGCACCCTCTTTCAAATAGAAAAGTTTGCACATATTGTACGCAGACTGTGGTTACATCCACACGATTGCCATGCTGGAACCAGCCCTATCATTATTCTCTTAAAAAAAAAAGGGTTCTTGTATACTGCCATAAGAATAGGATTTCTAGATGTGCAGTAGACTGTTTGCCTTTGAGCTCCTAATACTGGGTTTTGAGCTCATAGAAGTCTTTCTAGGCAGAAAAGTTTCCCAGAAACACTGGTCATGATCCCAGTTTCAGGCAATATTGCTAGCAAGTACAGGGACCTTGCTTCAGAAATGCAGCTTAAAATGGGGCACATAACTCATTTCTGCACCTGATGCCCCTGAGCAATTTCAAAGAGGAGGAGGACTTCACGTATGTTGAAATCACAACACTGCTCAAATGATTTTGGCCAGCAAGCAAACCCCAACCCACCCATATCCTGGTGCAAGCAAAGTCCAAATGTTGCTACATGTCAGGCCACAGGGTTCCAACTCAGAACTGGGGTGGAAAGGAGAAATAGTGAAAAATCATCTCTAAGACCTCTGAGAAGTGCATAAGACACTACGATGGTGCAAAGCTGTGTATTGCAAACTCAGGAGATGGGAAGGGTGGACAGATGTTTGACTTCTGCAGGGCACAGCAGCCCAGAAGGAGCAGTCCCACAGGGAGAGGACAGGGTTGCTGCCAGTGCCAGGGAAGTAGCTTGTGCTGAGCTGGCACTTACCCAAGAGAGAACAATTAATCTCTTCTACTCCCTGCAAAGCCTGAAAGTGTGTTAGTCCTTCAGCAACATTGCCTGCATCCCTTGGTCTGCAGGCAAATTTTCAAAACTGCCCAAAACACAAGCCACCACATCAACAGATGCTGAGCATCTACTATCAGTGCAAGCCACTTAGGCTGATTAAACCGGACAGCTTTTTTTCTAATTGGTGAAATCAATCCGTCTAGATCCTGGTTTTCCCACCTTTAGACCTGCACCTGTTATTCTTGTTAAGGTATTTATACGTTTCCCTTTGCTGGAGTGAGCTGCTGTTTGAACACACAGTAACATGGGCCTCCTTGAAAACACTTATCTGAAGGAGGAAAAGGGCTCAAACATTCACACTGGGTGTGAACCATCAGCATGGAGAAGGGCAGTCCACTTTGCACAAGTAGTAATTGGCAGTGAATGGACTGAGAATGAAAACACTTGGTTGGAAAGGGATCTTAGCCTAGGATCTCAACCATCATCTAGACAGGGAATAAGAACATCACCAGAAAGGGAAAGAAACATTTGGAGGAGTAATGAAAAAAAGCAACAAACAACTGGAACAGTTTCCAAATCTACATAAAGAAATCTGCATAAACTCCAGTCTCCCTCTGGCCTTTGGGGTTTGAATACCCAGCTCCTCTCTTACCTGTCCCCATCAGAAACGTTCCTGAACTGGGTGCCAATGAGACAAGCCATGAGAGGCCCACCTCTGCCTCCATTCACAATGGGCTCTGCAAGTGCCCCAATCCAAATGTCAATATTCTTTTGTGTTCCATACAGCCATATGAACTTCTTTGCCAGACCATGATTCCTCAACACTCGAACAAGTGTCTTCAATCCAGAAGGTTGTGAGAGCCCACAGAATTGTCTCCAGGAGTTATAACCTGCAAGTAGTTGGGTATCAGAGCAGACAGATCAGTAATGTGTTTCCCCCTCCTGGAAAGATTTTTTCCTCTCTTTCCCAAAGCCGGGGCACAGGTGGGGTCCCCATATGTTTAAAACATTTTTCTAAATTTTTTTATATTTCTGTTAATGCCATTGACTTTCCACTCCTCCAGAGCCAGTTCATCCTGCGTGGCATTTCAATGCTGTTTGTGGAAGGGCCATGTCTTTGCAAGCGATCTCTGCTAGTGGGAGTTGCTCCACCACCTTCCAGTGCCATTTTGCTGTTCCACTCAGCGGCAATGCAGGTGCCTGTGCACAGGCTCCAGAGCCATGGTGTCTGAAACAACCTCCTGGTGATGTGACTGAGGAACTACGGGAGACCCATGCCCCACTGAAGGTGCAGCAGGGAGCCAGAGGAGCAACACCAGGACATTCCAAATAGGAAAGGAGACCCACGTTCAGGGACCTGATCCTGCATGTGCTGTGGCTGCTCTTAACCTTGTGCTGTGGGTGCTCAGATGAAGGGTCTGGGCATGCCTAATGGCTGCCTCATCTTCACCGTGACCCAGGAACCCTAAGGGAGCTCAGGGAGCATACAGTCTCAAACACCTTCAGCTAGAGCCACAGGAGCGAGGTCCTCACAAAACTCGTTGATGTTGCCTTCATTGAAAGTGAATCTGGACAAGATGTTGATGTTACCTCTTTCTGTGCAACAGGATAGTGGCCAAGTACTTCCCCACAGCTGGTCTCACTTGTGTCCCCGTCTAGCCCCAGGGACAAGCCATCCCACACTGCAAAGAGAGCTCTACATAGCCCAAGTTACTTCAGGTGGGAGAGGGCCACCGGACTTTGCCAGCTGGAGTAATTTTTCTGTACTGCAAACAGCTGAAAATCCACAGGACTACAAGTGGTGCATAATTCTGCATCTTGGTGGACAGGGCACATACCCAGCAAAGGACAATCTGCAACTCAGTGTCTTATCAAATGACCGCTTAAGTAGAGGAATAGTCTATGGAGCACTAATGCATCCTCCTACTTGCCAACTCAGTGAACTGTTAGGTGTGGAGATTAGATGATGCTGCAGCATACATCTCTGCTGTGAGCAGGATGTCTAAAAACTGGGGAGAATTCAGAGAAAGATACAGCATATGGTGCCTGGATGACACCACTATCAAACAATTCAAGGAGACTGAGAATTTGCTTTATCAGAAAAAGAATTAGGAAGCTTTTTTGATCTTGCTATACCATCATCCCCTTCATGGGTTGTCTAACATCCAGGAGTACAGTAGCACTCGGGGGTGGGCTGAGATCCAAAGGCTAGGAGCTAAACACAAATTCGCACTAGAAATACGTGCCAGTTCCACTGCAGAAGATCAGCAGTCAAAGCTATAAATTCAGGATTTGTGGTTCAGATCAGGTTCTGCACAATAGCGTTCCTAGATATAGCAGGGAAAAATCACAACCTTCTGTTGCAGCCAAGGCAGAGCAATCCTGTGACCTGACCATGCACCTGGATGTACTGCAAAGCCTCTAGCTGGGCTTAAAACCTGTGAATCTAGCACGCTTTTCATCACAGTTCCAAAGTGAGCCCTATTGCATCTCCCAGGACGTTACTGACACAGCAGCTCCAGGCACTTACTTACATCAGCCTAATAACACTGTTAGGCAATGACACACCCATGAGCTGGCTGTAAAGTCCTATCAACAATCTGTTTCTCAAGACCACCTTGCAATGCCGTTACACTGTTTTTGCATCTTGCAGAGCCCTGAGAATGGTTCTGACATGCTTTTTTTTGGGGACACAGTCTTTATAGGGAAATTACGATGAGATTTTCCTCACATGTTGCTATCTGCTCTTCCAGTCATGTGTGGCTGGGCTGGACCACTACAGAGGCTTGGAGACAAGCGACTGTGGACTTCTGGCCCTAATTCCACTCTTGCAAACTTGTTGCTGAACTACTTTCCCAATTTTGCCATTTGAAGAACAATACAAATGAGTCAGTTACTGAATACTTGACTCTGGTCTGTGCAATGCCCCATGTTCTTTCTGGCCATGTGCCTCCACGTGAGTCCTCCAGCTCCAGCCAGGCTCTGACTTCATTGTTCAATGTCCTCTCCACTTACCTACGGTTGTACAGAAATGATAAAACCGCTTGGGAAAGAGTAATTTCTGCCAAGCATGGGCTGGAGATGTTTCTCAATGTTCATTCACAAGAGTGCCTGATTTCCACTTGTTTTTCTTTGGAAGTTCTGCTCCCACAGCCAACTTACCTGGGAGGCCATGGTCTCTGCTACGCTGCATGTTAAGCACAGATAAGTCAAACCCAATCCTTTCAACCTGCTCAGACATCCGATCCTGGAGCTCATCCACAACCATTTGCTGCTGTGTCATCAGCTTGGCCTGATTAGCCATCAGGCTCTGGAGAAAGGGGTCAATACCACCTGCAACAGCTACTGCAACAGGGACTTGTGAGCAGTGCAGGGTGGCAAGTGTGTGTGTAAGAGGCTCAGGAGAGCTGAACACAGCTTATATTTAATTATAAGCTTCTACTACAAGAAAATCAATTTTCCTGCACTTAAAGAATTAAAAAGGAAAATACTTTGAATAATGTGCTTAGAGCCCATAGCAATTAAGCAATCAGACTGCATGCTTCATAATAAGATGGGCCGCATTTGACTGCAGAGAACAGCTATGTTGGGAAAAAATCTAGCTGGTAGTAAAGGTCATTTAATACATTTAATGCAAACTGCTTTTAAGTTTCGCTGAAGCAGGAGCTCATCCAGAGAGGGCAGAAAAGGCTGAAAGAAAGAAACTTACACTGCAGAGGTGCAAGAAAGGCTTTACCTTCTTTAACGATCCTCCAGACAGCAAAGGCAGCATTTCTGAGTTGAATTTTGGGACCTCTGGGCTTGTAATTTAGATTTAAGTGGTCAAGAGTTGGGGGAACTGAAGCATGAGCAAAACAAAAAGCCAGGGTGAAGACATTGGATATTTGAGGATCCACAGACTCATTGTAGCCCCAGTAGTGAGGAATCAATCTCTGGAAACTGGTTGCCAACGGAAGAGGTAGGTAGTCCCTGTAGGTTATAATCTAGGGGGAAACAAGGAAAGTGTGAATCATTAATTGCTTGGCCATCAGTTTCTTTGAAAGCAAAGTTATTGTTCATGTCTCAAACTACAGGGGCTGTCACACTGAACTTCTTTGATGGGCTTTATGTAGGAGATCTTGCTAGCACAGATGTGGAGCAGAGAGAGACTCCCCAGGGCCAACCGTTCTTTCATCTCATCAGCCCTTCACCCAGCTGCTCTGGCAGTCCAGTGAGGATCCTTTCTGGCACTGTTGAGTGACATTTTTGGTTATTCAGCTCCATGGTCTTGGTTCAAAGCCTCTTCTGCACCTGGCCATTGTACCATGCCACAGGTGGTGCAGCTCCAGGCACAGACACAGGCACTGTAGGCCACTGCCTGGGCTCCTGGTTTCCCAGCCATGCATGGTGGGATCTCTACACTCTGTAGCAATGATGAGATTTGCATGAACATGCAGTGACTTGCATGAAAACACAAAGTGGACATAACTGCTCCAGGGACATCAGGAAGCACAGACACTGCTCGTGCCTGACCCACGTTCATCCTCTACCTGTGCACAGGGATCCTCTGCCCGTTGGTGCTGAGGACTTGGCACTCAGGTGTCCCCAGACATGCTCCTCCCTGCCTCAACAGCTTGGCAGGTCATAGCAAGATGAAAGCCTGCCAAATCCTCCCAAATATTCCCTCCTTGTCTATAGGTAGAGGCCATTCCCATCAGTCAGGTAGAACTGCATTTCCTCCTCCCTCCCACCCTACATGCTTCAGAGGACAAAGAAAAAGTCAACAGTGTTGGCACAGATGACATCACCACCCACAGGCAGCTGTGCAGTCCTCCCATAGTAGAGGTTTCCAACCCTGGTCTCATGTCTCTTTGAGATATTGAGGAGGCTGCACAATATAATTTAAAAAAAATCAAATTCTCTGTCAGTAGGTGAAAATGTCTTAATTGTCTGAAAATTGCAAGAAGATGAAACCATTGGTCTAAACATGATGATGGAGACAATGCTTTTAGTACAATTGTTTGACACTCTCCACATTGGCTTACCCAACATGTTTATTCAACAATAGTATAATATTTAAATTGACAGGTTTTGAAAACTTGAACTTTTTGATATTCCTGCTTTTTATTTGCTTGTTTGTTGAGCCAACTCAGAAGACAGGTTTCCAATTAGGTATGACTAAGCACTGCCTTTGGAAACCCCATGTCTTCTTCTCTCATAGGAGCCGGCCTCTTCTGTTGGCTGTAAAACCTCATCTGGCTTTGAAGCTGGTCCTGCTCCAAAACGGAGGCTGGACAAGAGACCTTGAGAGGTCTCTTCCAAGCACAAAAATATTTCTGTGACCTGAGGATCTCATTCAGGGCAAAGTCTGTGGTGCAGCACAGTCCCGAGGGGCTCTTTGCCCCAGAGCAGTAAGGACAGAGGAATGCCATGGCTGGTTGCACCCACCAGCACATGGGGCTTCTTGAGAGGAGGAGACTCACAACCCAGAAGAATTTTAACCCAAATCTCCAGTACCATTTTTGTCCTGTACCAAACACTGGTTAGAAACACTTTTCCTCTGATTTTTCTGTCCCCATGTTTCTCAAATAAAAATGTGGAGTTAAAAACCCATCAAGCAATTTGGAAATTTAACAGTAGAGGGGCATCAAAGATTCAGGGGGACCCCCTCTGTGCTTGTTATTTCAGTTATCTCCATGTGCTTTTGCTTTGGATGAAAGGGGCTGGTGGAAAGAATTTGGCCATTTGCACCCCAAAATACTGCACCCTTTGGACTCCCCATACTAACAAAGCCCATCACGATTCTGTGAGACTGCAAGACAAGGCAGCAGAGCCAGGACATACGACATGGTGGCTGGTACCTGGATCATGGCACCCAGAATCTTTCGTGCCTCCTGGTAGAGCTTCTTTCCATTCCAGTGGGGATTTAGTCTCTTCAGCCCTCTAGCCAGGCGGTTGTGCTCCCGCACAAAGAGTGTGTGCATGCACGCCTGCTCCAGCATCTCGTTTGCTCGAGAATCACCTAGGAGTATCACAAGTGAGCAAACTTGTACTGCCAGTGACCTGCTGCTTGGCTGCTGCCCACTGGAAGGAGGTGAATGTCACATTGGGAAGCATGCAGAGAGAAATTTTTAGATGTCTTGGTATCTGCATTGAAAAGAAGATGGGTAAGAAACACAGAGGAGGAGAAGGAAACCAGAGTCTGGGCCCCGAGGGCTGGAGAGCACCAGTGAAAAGCCAAATTTCTGCTGAGGCAGCAAAAGCCAAGATGCCACCATGGTTGTGCTCAGCGTCACAGAGAGATGGGGAATTTTTTTTCAAATAAGGGCTAGGAGCATTAACTTAAGGAGCTAAATACAAGTAGGTGGTCTCCAGGTTCCCATATCAGAGAGACAGTATCACAGCTCAAGAGAGAAATGAAATGGGCAGAGGGAAATCAGGATGGCCAAGGGAGCTCTGAAAGTCAGGAGGCATCCTTCAAACCAGCTGAAACTACAGCCAAAGCAAGATGACAGTCACAATCAAGCTCTCTGGTGAGTAAAAGTAAAAGCAAAATGAATCACAACCTGAAGGAATAAATTACAAACAGAATCACAATGAAATATTAAATCGTTCTTCAAACATCTAGGGCAGGAAACCCAAGAGCAAGCAGGTGATGAGAGTATAAAGAGGCACTCAGAGAAAAGTAAATATGTCATACTTAGTCCCCTAGTCCCATAGTAAATAGAGGGATTTGCCCTTGCATTCAGCACAGAGCCCTTTTCATTTACTGTCAAAGGCCGTCTGTAAGAGACTGCGGAAGAAGAAACAAAGGAAGCACTGTGAGGTTTCCTCGAGCAGAATGCATCCACCCAGGGCTTCCAACAGAGCTCCAGTGGGAAATCGCTGAACCCTGTTAGGCAACTGCACACATAAAATTTGCCCAGTTCTCAGGGACCGGAAAAGTCACAAATAAGACACTGAATTTTCAAAGAAGCTTCCGAGCCAGCCTGAACTGTTCACTATAAATTCATTGATGTCTATGTACCCAGGTATGGAACAGCAACTGCTCCAGCAGCCCCTAGCTGCAGAGTCCTGGGGGCTGGGAGCCCGCCTTGGGAAGCATCCAATAGACCTGCCCATTCTGCTCCTCACTGGGCATCTGCCTTTGGCCACAGGTCCTGTGTGGTCCTCACCAAGGAGAGACCTGCACAGAACTGGGGAAGCAGCTGAAGACATGGAACAACAGATGGGACAGACGGAGAGGTGTGAGAGGCTGAAGGAAACAAAAACACAAAGAGCTTAAAAGGAGGGCACTGGAGGATGACACCAAGCAGAGCTCTCCCACCAGTCCCACAACCAGGTCCTGATGGTATCCAAGGGGGTATCCAACCCTGGGGATGTTGTCCAGAGGAGCTTGGGCCAGATATGTAGGGGGCCAAGGGAATAGAAATCAGCTCCACAGCTGATGAGATCTGTTGTGCTCTCAAGCTTTCTCCAGTAGTGCCATGAGCAGCCCAGCATGGCCAGAGCCAGCAGGAGTTAGCCAGGAGGTCCTGCTCGCTGAAAGAAAAGGATCAGGGAGTGAGACACTAACTCACAAGGTGTATCAGAAACATCACTCTCTGGGGTCCTGCAGGCTTGTGGTCCTCACCAGCAGGGGCCAGGGAGACGGGAGCAATGCTCAGGGCTCCAGAGGTTAGTTATTTTGTCTCTGTGTGCTGGGGACAGGAGAAGACAGCAAATGGCAGCAGATGGGAAGGCCGTGGTGGCTGTGCAGTGTTTTGGCTGGAGGGGAGGCATGGCTTTGGGAGGCTGTGCCCAGGACAAAAGGAGTTGTTTTGCTTTGAAGAAGTGGTCAAGAGGATACCAAAAGCGTGACAAAGGATAAATGGAGCAGGAGGCTGCCTTGATGGACTGAAGGCCTGTGCTGATGTCCTGGCCAGCGTGCTGTCAGTGCACCCCCAGCCTTCACAGTGGTGGGGACACATCTTAAAAGGTCACCTTGGTCTGTGGCCAGCCTCATTCTCAGTCCAGGGGGGATCTAAGCTCCTCTCACAGTGCAGCAGATGCACTGATGTGCAACAGTACAGGCAAATGTTTCATGGAGGTGACCCAGCCCAGCACCAACACACCTGTACCCATCCTGACGGAAGAGAGAAAGCCACCAAATGACAAGTATGGACAAGCCATTGCCTTCAGGCCAGTCTGCTATTGCTGCGTTTGCTCGGCTCCATCATGGCACTGGTTCCCAGGTCACCTCCAGCAGCCCCATGTGCTCTCTGGGCCCTACACCAGAGCTGCTGAGCACAGATGGGACAGCTTCACTCCAGGTTTATAGTCACAAAGAAGACTTGGAGAGGGTGAAGACCTTTCTCCTACCTAGCACAGCCTGTCTCAGTTTTTCATGATGTTTTGCTATGCTCCATTTTCTACTTAAATAAGAAAAACAAACTATTAAAGAAATTAATCGGAGCTGGTGGAATTGTTTGCTCTGGATTTCAGGGTTAGGTGTGCCAGCACCCAACTTACCTGCAAGAAAGCAAGGGATTCTAGCTCCCCTGCTGACTCTAAGACAGGGGTCCTTCTACATGCTGTCAAAGGGCATATATGCCCTCCCCCATCAGTGAAATTCCAGTTAACAGCCAGCAAGCCCAGCTGGCGGGTCTGATCCCTCAGTTCGTTGGCCAAAGGCACTTCACTGCCATACACCACGCTGCCATCAAGAAAGGGGGTGAGCACGTTGATCTGATCTCTAATTGCTCTGGCACTGGTACAAGCAGGAGCTGAGCGGACGAAAGGAAGGCAGTCTATCTCTCGTGTTTTTAATTCGTGGGTCATTGGGTGGGATCCGCAGAAAGATAAAAGAATAATTCGTCACCAGTTCAGGGGTGCAGGAACTGCACTGTGATACTACAGCGTAAGAAAAGCCAGCAAGGAGCTATTTCAAAGACAGTCCCCATGCTAGATAGCATGGAGATCAGTCATAAATCCCAGATATGAAGGGTCAGATTGACAGCAGAGATGCTATTTTAGGAGTCCAAGTCCCAAATATGCATGAAAGCCCGGAGATGCCTATATTTCCATAAAGTCCTATGGATACCTAAACTTTTTCCCCTGGATATACACATATCGGATTGAATCTTTAAAGGTCAGAGGTTCCTATCTCATGTTGGAGTCCAGTGTCCGTATCTACATTGTGGGCAGTTGTCATCCAGAACTTGTGACCCTGCCTGCATTCCCAATTGCATGTTGGGCAAATACTCAGTGATGCTCCATCCCTTCACAGTTTTCCTTGAAAGGAAATACAGGTACATGGGAGAGCCAGAGCTGCAGTATATCTTCAAAGGCAGGAGAGCAGGGCTGCAGGGTGGACGTGTACATCACTGAGCATTTACTGGAGCGAAGACTGCAATGCAACTATCGTGCTAATGTCTTAGCCACTATTGAGAGATGCTCATCACTTCCTTGCCCCATGCACTACTGAGCATTTAACCATCAAATGGGCATGGATTTGCTGGGGTATTGACACCCATCAGCTCCTGTCTGTGACACATTTACTGTAATCCAGGCATCACCCACGTTCCCTTTGCACCATACCTCCAAAGCAAAGCCATATCGTTGAGGGAGATGGGTAAATGGTTGGAAATGGGGGAAAAACAGGCTGTGACTGTGCCTGACATCTGGGGACAGCCCCTGGGACCCAGCACCACCACCTTACAGAGAGCAGTCTGACCCCCTTGGCCTGCTCAGGGAGGATGTCCCTCCGTGGCCAAGGACCAGGAGAGCCACCAACATCTCCTGGTTGGAAGGTAGATACCCTCTCCCCCTCTTCCCTTCAAGAAGAAGGCTGGCTGTACCTTGATGGGAAAGCAAGGGGGCTGCTTGGCACAGCTGGTGTGACAGTCCACCTTGCCACTGAAGGTGACTCTGGCTGGGGTGTCCGGACTGAAATCCAGGTCATGGTCAATAAACAGGCCCCACTGCATGAACATGAGTGATCTCTGCTGGTCCATCCCGCTGCCCAGGGGGGAAGCGGACAATCTCGTTTGACACTTTTTGAACCTGCAGTGGATGAAGGCAGAACATGCGAGTTAGGAAATGGCTTGTATGAATGGGTGCATCAATTTGTAGGGTCATGAGCAAAAATTCACAAGGCATTCCTTATTCTTCACAGAAAAAAACCCAAATGTCTGTCTGAGTTGGAAAGCATTACTGAGTGCCCCTTTGCTGAGCATTGCATTGTTCTGGCTCTAGCCAGGTTTCTGAGCCTCTAGGCCAAAAGTATCCCTTGATGGACATATGGAAGCAGCTCAGCAAGAGCCATACTGAATAGCCTGGGAAAGGGAGGCAAAAGATTTTAAAAGACCTCTTTGAAACAGAAGTATGGGGAAAAAATAGTCTTTGGGAATTTCTGAAAGTTACCTCAGTAAACTCCTTCTAGCAGGACACTCTCCCAAAGCCCTCTTCCCTTCTCATCCCTTCCCTATCCATGACAATTCCTCCACCAGTTCTTCCTTCATGTATTACTACAGAAAAAGTGGTCAAAACTCTGCTCAAGTCCTGACACTGTGCTGTAGAGCAGAGTTAGGAAGTACAATGAAAGCATGAACATAAGGCACACAACCCAGAAAATCACAGAGCTCATTAGTGCTGTTGTTGCACCAAGCCCAAGCGACCAGAAACCACATCACAGTTGTCCCTGCTCCCGTCCAGGCACCACGAGAGCCACATGCACCCCCACAGATCACCCCACCCATGGACCCACACACAGAATTTCTAGCTCGATATTTTTTATTCTGGGGATTCAGTTGTTCATTTTATCCTCTGGCATATTGCTTTTCAGGAGACAATCAGCTTCTGCAAACCAAATAAAAAAAAGTGAGTAAATTACTTTGGCTTAAATGCACTTAATTTAAAAGAACACATTGCATAATTCTTTCTTTATCCCATGCTTCTGCAGTAATCAGATTAATTTTCCTTTGCTTTTCCTGAAAGCATGGGAGTTAGAAAGCATTTCTGTTAGATCACCCTGCAGATTCTCATATGATCAACCTGAAGTTGGTCAATTTAACTTCCTCCTCCTGACCATCACCACGCCAGCTGGTGGACGTGCACTTTGATGCCTGTGATCTATCCAAGGACTGGCAATCCCTAAGCCCTGATAGTGCATTTTCAGGTGACCATTACAAACGTTACCAGTGGAAAGGGGAATCCAGAGAAACACTTTCCTTCTGTCCACCTATGGGGGACTGACACACCATCCTCATATTCTGCTGGCAACCATCTCACCAGGGCTCTGTTTGAAGCTCCTAGTGATGGGTTTCTCCTGTCAGAGTGAATGGAAGAACAGCAAACTATTAGTGTCATTAGGATCACGGCAGGGCCAAGAGCTCATGGATGTGGAGAGAGACAGGAACCTTGAAATGGGACCACACAGCGATGTACAATGGTCGGAGAGCTGCTGCAGCCCTATGGGTTTGGTGCTATCAATAAGCCTCAGGTTTAATAATAATAACAACAACAATAATAATAATACACACCAAGCCTCAGCTTCTCCCAGGCAAGAACTCAGGTTGCTGGTGACTCCTTGGGTCATCCAGCCTGAAGAAGGTCCCTCGACCTCAGAAAACACAGGTGAAAGCTTAACGTCAGAGAAAAGGGGCAGAGACTTATTTCCGTTCATTTAATGGTATTACCAGTGATCTTTAATAGAAATGGGGCAATTTGGATTGTGAGTGTTACTATGCTGTAATTGGACTAAGTGTTTTTTACAGTTTGATTAGACTGTTAAAGCCTTAATTAGACTAATAATATATTTAATTTTGGAGTGCATGTGTAAGATGCATTCTCTGGTTGCCTGTCATACACCATGGGTGTAACACTACCTAGGGCCAAGTAGTGGAGGGACACAGAACACAGGGTACAGCTGAGCCCACCTTCTCCAGGGCTTCAGGTGTGATGGACCTGTCCTCATCCCAGAGCCCAGATCCCCCTCCTGAATGAAGACACTGCTGTCTGAAAATGGAAGGAGGCAGGTAGCTCTCTCCCTACTTCTTATACAGATACCTGAAGGCTAAAGCATCCCCTAGGCAGGTAGAGCTGTCTGAACTCCTTCCTCTGCCTGAGGTGCTCCCAGGAGATGCTCTGCCTGCCAGGCTCTTGGTAGCAGGGGAGGGATAGGGAATGCTCTTATACTGTCCCTTTTAAAACACTCCACTGTTTAGCAGAGCTTCCCTTGTCTCTCATATTACAGTCATGCCCCTCCATTTGTACAACCATGGGACATGCAGAAGGTGCTCTCTCCCAGCCCGTGTGCCAGAGTTCCTCCTAGGCACAATGTGGGGCAGGGAGACGGCCAGATCATGCCCCAGTATGGGTTTGGGTCAGGAAGCCCTTTGAGACCCTGCAAAGAGGCAGAGCCAGACAAAGCCCAGGAGAAAGAAGAAAGATGCAGCCTGATAGCAGAGACCCTGGTGACAGAGACCCAGAGTCAGTCCCCAACACAGAGCTATTCACATTTTGGCCAAAGAGCTAGTTCATGTACAACATCAAGAACCCTCGAAGCAAGACTGTAATTAAAAGCTCCACACATCTAGGAAACAACACTGTGGGATGTAAAACCCTAAAGAAGGCATACTACATGGATCATCCTTGGGGATGGGGGTCTAGTTCTACTGATGGAGGACCCATCCATCCATCCTCCTGTTGACACAGCCCCCTCACCTGTGGTTGCACTCGCCAGTGATCGTTCGGTAGCAGCGAGAAGCGTCACAATTTATTTTCTTACCCTGCTGGTCACATCCACTTGCCTTGAAAATCATCCCCAGCTGAGCTGGTGTCAGCAAGGTAACAACAGAGAATAAACATGCAGGAACATACTGGCCCTGCTGGGTTTGTGGTGCCTCCCAGGCTCAGGAAAAAGTTTTCCTTCTTGTACCCTTGAAATGGATTCTTATCACAGTATCATCCAGAAGAGCACAAAGGGCTGTCATTTAAGGTCTTCTCTTCCTGCTCAAAGATGTGCTGAGGATGCTTTCTAGAGCAGCAGATTGCTTCTTCTGGTTTGGAAAGCATTAAACCCAACAAAGTTGTGGTCAAACCTAATTTATAATTACGCGTTAGGCCTGTGCAGCAGTGGAATGATTTTCTAGCATTAGTAATCCTTTTTCCTTCCTCTCCCCTCCCTTTCTATCTCCACCATAAATTGCTAACAGCTACAGTCATCCCAGTGGTGTGTTACAAGCTTTTTCCCCCTGTGAAGCAGCCACCAGTGTCTATCACCACTGTTCAGAGCTGCCTGGAGAAGAAACCATCAGGTGGCTGGGCAGCACAAGGGGATGCTGGCTTTGCATTTCCACCGCGTAGACTTCCCCATGCATGGGACGTAAGTGGCCGAGTTCAACCAGCAAAGCCTTCTCGGCTATTGCTGCTAACACATCACGTCTCGATTTCCTTGGAGGTTTCCTAGTCACTGCTGCCACCAACAGTTTGGGTCACAGCACGGTTTAAGAAGCCACTGCTGCCTCCTGGGCAGGCAGATGAGAGGTGGCAGCCGGGTGGTCTGGCAAGTCTCTGGGGCAGTGCTGGAGCATCACTCCAGGATGGAGAAACTAGAGCCCAGCACAGTCAGCCCTGCCTCCCTCTTCCCGCTCACCCCGTGCTGGAGCGATGCTGGAGCCCCCCATGACGTGCGTCGTGGCCTGCCAGCGCTTTGCTGTAGTGCTGGGGATCCCCAGGAGTTCATCTTTATATGGCAGGAGCCCTCCCTGTGCCTCCCTGACCTGTTTCTCTTGCTGCCCCTAATTTCCCTTCTGCTCTCAGCAAACTGGTCTTGCCGGGAGGCCAGGACTGCCACCTCATGGAAGACATTGCTCCTTCAAGACACATGCGGAAATGTCCTTTCACGTTGCTCTGTTCTCATTCTCTGTTTGTGCCTTTCTCCAGCATCCTGTTCCCAATGCAGAGCAATCTGGCAGTGACTCTGACTACTGCTAGCTGAAGTCTGGCAGAAAAACTACTTACCTTGGGTTTGAGCTATTGTGAGTCACATCTTCTGTGTTTGCTCATTCCCTACTCAAGCAAAAGAATATTACCTAGCAAAGCCTTACAAGCTTTGACCCATTGGTACATTAACCACTATATTGCAGAAAGAACCAGGGAAGTGCACAAAGCACTTCCATTAACTGATAAACCCCCAAATAATTTTTTAAGATGGAAAGAGAGCACAGAAAAATACCTCAGCTTTGCCTCACTGCAGTCGCATGGGAGAGATCTGAGTCGTGGCCCATCATAACCCCCTTTCATTCCCTCCTCCCAAGCCCCACAAAGCCCCAGTGACCAAGCCCCATATTTTCTTCCTCTGCCTTCCTCCCAGCAAAGTGAGATCCCTACCTGTGACATTGAAGACCCCCCCTCACAGCCCATCGCAGCTTCTCCTTGAGGAGGGTCAGGGTGGTTTCCATGTAATCTGCAGCCCAAACGGCAGCCCGAGTCCCTGCCACTGGCTGTGTGAAATATCCCAGAAGCTCTATTAGGGTCAAGGCATCGTTCTGCAGGTGCTCCTTTATGCTGCAAGGGAGAATAAAACAAAATCTGCAGGACTGAAATGGGGCAAAGCCAAGAGTTCGGTAGGTTACACACCTGAGCATCGGGCACCCCGGCTCTCCTGGCGTGTTACTAGTCTGAATTGCAAACAAAGGCAGAGTCATCTGCCTCTCTGCACGGTAGCTGGAAGAGACCAGGTTTGCTCCTGCCACCCTCAGCAGAGGAGCAGAGTGAGCTGGAGGAAGGGAATCTCTTAAATTGCCCAGCTCCCCCTGCCAGAAGACAAATCTTAGGTCTTTACATCCTTGAGGCAACCAAACCTCACTCAACTGTTATTCAGCTCATCAATGTCTGCAGGTGTCAGTCTGCATCCAGAGGTCCCAAACGTCTCCAGTTACCCTGTCCTAATGCTGCTGGAGCCTCCTCTCGGATGGAGGGGCCTCTAAGCCAGCAAGGGGTTTCAGAGGATGGCTACTGAAGGAGGATATGTATGGGCTGGTAGGAAGCCGTACACTCCCAAACCATGGTGGCAAAAGCTGGGCGGTCCCGTCGGATCCCACAACATGTCCTCACTGCAGCCTACAGCAGGTTGCCCCCTCCATGGGAGGGAAACACTAGAAATCAGCAGGAGCCTGTGCTGGCTCCAGTCCTCCTTGGAGTATCCCTGAGGGATGAAACAGAGCCAAGCAATACTGAGCTGGGAGGAATGGCATGCATGGAGGAGGACAGAGTTACAGCTCTTAGTGACCCAACAGACTGGAGACGAGGTGTAAAAACAGGGTGAAGGCAGGCAAAATGCTGGATTACAGCCCACTGTGCTCCCAGAGGACCTCACACCCTTGCTCACTCTGCCAGAGCGAGGAGGAAAAGCCGGTGATGCTGCAGTGCAGGCAGGGCATGCAGCATATGCCAGCAGCTGAGCCCAGCCCCGACTCTCACCGGTTGCGTGTGTGCTTGTAGGCTGCATCCACCAGCTGCTTGGCCTCGCCCACGCTGCTCAGGAGGGACGTGTCCGACAGCCCCTCCGGCAGACCTTGGTAAGGGAAAGGAAGGAGCGGAGGTGAGAGCGCTCTCCCACGCGGGAGCATCCCTGTGCTGCAGTGGGGTTCTCTTCGTGCCTCCAGCACCCAGGGATATCAGCACAGCAGTGCTGGAAGTAATTGCTGCTGCTTGGTCTCTAGAGAGCAGAGACCTCTCTAGAGGTCTCTAGAGAGAGAGATCTGTATATACATATATTCCTCAGGGGAGTCTGAGAGAGGCACTCCTGGGCACGAAAAGGGTATCTCCATCAGTGGAGACTTCAGATAGCCACTGTGAGAGATGTAGGCATCATCCCTCCTGCCGTTTCACAGGAGAGCAGTTGCTATTTCTTCAAGATATTTTGCAACCCCATTTAATGTGATTCATCTTATTTCTATGCCTCCAGCCATAGGTGCCTTCAGAGAGCCTGCACAGATACCACTGGCTGCCATGACAAGCTCTTAATAGAGCCCAGCATTAAGAGCTCTCGTCTGCTGTTTTCCCTCGTCACTGTCTTTACTCCCCCACTTTTTATCCTAGGTTGGTTATAGCCACTTTGCCAATACACCTATGGTGAGTTTGGGTCCTTCGCCATAGCACCGACTGTCCAAAGCTCATATATACTCCCCTACACCTCAGGACAGAAGGATACACAGCCCAGTTTCCCCGCTGCTTTCCCCAGTCCATCCTGCAACCTCCTGCCACCCTCACTGCTCCCCCTCCTGCTCAGGGGAGCTCCCAAAAGGTAATTGCTTCCCCATCATCTGCTGGCTGCGGGTCGCAGAACAGGAGGGGACAGCCCCTGGTGAGCTTCTCTGAGTAAGACCATTTTGCTACAGCTTCTAGGGAAGAAGAAAACTTCAGAAATCAGCGTGAAGGGGATAAATGTCTCCAAATTCTCCCCAGGTTCTTTAAAATATCTTTCCTGATCAACCCAGAGTTCACCTCTTTGACAATCTTGGTGAGAAAGATTATTGCCTGGACCACCATTTGAGAAAAATGAAAGGTCAGGCATGTGCTTTCCATGGGGATTTTACCTTGTAAATTAACAGGCAGAGGTCTCTATATGTTTTGGAGCAGTGATTCAGGGCTGGAAGAGAACCAAGTGACTGCCCCATCCCCAAACTCCACAGCCCCTGGTAGCTCAAATTCACCAAACGCTGCAGCAGCTGAAGCGAGTTCACTTCAGAAAGAGACAATAATTCATTCCTCACTTTGAGAGCAGGAACCAGCCCCCCCGAGAAGAGGGGAGTTCAGTTTTCAGCCTCCATAAAGAACAGCATGAATGCAGTAAGGGAGCTGCCCCCGCCGGCACTGCAGCCCCCAGGGCTGAACCGCGCTCTCCCGGCAGAGGCTGCGCTCGCTGCTTTGCACAGCGTGCAGGGAGGGAGACGGTTGTAGCGTGGGGATGGAGCGGTTCTGAGAACTGACCTCTCCTTTAACGTGATTTTAAGAAATCAGCTAGGACGTTAACTGATAAAAACATGAAACAGCCAGGATTGCTGCCACAGTAGATACCAACTGACTATGCTCCTTCTCACACCTCTTCAGGACTTTGCTGCTTACAATAGAATAGTTCAGGCTCTTCTAGACTTAACTTCATCTTTCCTACTCAGAAAAGCCTGTGATCTGCAAAACCTAAGGAAAGGACAATACCATAGGAAGAAGATACAGATGCCTGGAACAGGCTGAGGATCACCAGCAACCCCAGGAAGATTTCTGCCTTCATCCCTGCAAAGACACGCAAGAAGTGAAGAAAACCAAGAGTCTGTGGATCTCACCATGCACTGGAAAGGTCAGTGCCAACACTGCTGATGGCACGTGTTAAGGGAGCTCACGAGGTGTCCCCTTCCCAAGGCAATGCTCCACAAGAGCGAGTGTGCTGCCTGGGAGGTCCTTGCAGTGGCACATGGAAAGGGAGCTGCCTCCTGTCCCGGGGACCTCAGGCACTGGTGGGAACAAACTGCTTTGGGACTATGGGGGCAACACAAAAGGGAGCAGGGGGCAGAACACACTACCAGCGCTGCAGGCAGGCAGCTTGCCAGGGAGCCCGGGCAGCAACACTGAGTGTGCAGGGAGAGTTGGTGCATGGGGTTAGAAGAGCTGGAGGGGAAGAGGGATCAGCCAGGGCAGCATGGGAGGTCCTCTACACATAGACATTTGGGATGTTTTTGCTCAAAGCTGGCCCACTCACCTCCCAAGGCTGCTCCAAAGCAATCAGCTCTATAAGAATGAGCCCAGAGCTGTGGGCTGTGCCTACTGCACGTTGCTTAGCACCCACCATGGAGCTGCCAGCAAAGGTAGCGCAGAGTCCACCCTAAAATGCCAAGCTAAACCCATTCCCTGTGGAGGAGCCCCTGGCAACAGCAATGGTGTGGTCCAGCCACATCCTCGCTGTGCTCCAGCTGTGCTTGGTGCCTGGCAGAGAGTGGTTCTGCCAGCCTTGGAGCAAGGTGGGGGAAGCCATCACACAAGCAGTGGGAAGCGCAGACTGCAGCTGGATGCTCCAAATACAGCCCCAGTCCCCCACCCACAGTACAGAAAGAAGTACTCCACAAGAGCAAAAGCAAGCGTGCAATGGGTCAGGCCCAAGACCTGCGGTCTTCTGCTGTCCTCACCACGGCCCCCTCCACACCTGCGCTCTTATCTGCTGCAGGGCGTTATCTGCAGCGGGCGCCCCAGCGGGGCTGACCCACGGGGCTTGGAAACTCCCCCTCGGGTGCATGAGGCCAAGGCAGTGCAGCACCCACCTCCCACCCCAGCTCCCTAGCAAGGAGGCTCCTGTGCACCCACCTGGATACGCAGCCTGATGCTCAAGCAGAGCTTCCCCTGTTTTTTTTTTTGGGGGGGGGGAGATGTAAGGCAGCACTTTGCCATGGTTTGAGAGTCTTCACTCCTTCTGGGGATGTCTTACAGGGACAGGGTTCCTTCCCCCATGTTGCTCTTCATCCTTTCCTGTTCTTAAAGGTCAAAAAAGATGTCTTCATATCCACCTATGGAGGCACCAGCTCTAAAGGGTGTCTGCTCTGCTCAGCACTCCCCATGCTGCCCTGCCCCATGTCCTTCTTGTGGTCTGGAAGGGTCCACGAATGCTGCTCCTTGTGCACTTCCCTGCATAGACAGGAGCAGCAGGAGGAGGCACCTGACTGATGGTTTGAACAGTATTCACCAACCTCCAGCTGCTGATCTTGAGCACAGGGCAGCTCAGGTAGGGTCTCACCCTTGCCCAAGTTGTCATTGCACTGGGAACTCACCTGGCAAAGCACCACCTCTTTCCCTGGCCAAAGCCCCTCTCCCTCTCTGAGTGCAAATCTAGCTGATGGAGAAATCCTTGCCCTGTTACAGCTGTGCCGATAAGGCAGGGCAGTGGGATACTGCTGGATCAGGCGAATGATGTGCTTGAACAAGCTGGTGTACAGAGAAGCAAAGGAGCTGCTCACCAGCACTGCTCCTCAGCTCGCTCCTAACTAATTATGCATTGCAATTGTGTTTTTCCTTCTGTAAGATAAACTCCTTGGTTTAGCAGCACAGAGTGAGAGGACCAAAGTCTCTGCCAGTGTTCCCCCGGGTAGGTTAAATGCACGTCTATCAGCTGAACTCTTCCCTGCATGGGGCACTCCAGGAACTGCAGTGGTTGTACAGTGCCTCTAGCAGCGACTCTGCAGGTGTCCCCGTCCCCGAAGCAGAGCCGTACCTTTTGACACACTGTCTTGGTCCTTCAGTGCTTTAAAGAAAATCTGCAAAGCAAATTGCAAACCTTGCAGTGAGTCAGGAGTGAGGCTGCACCTGGAGCACAGGTCCTGAGACAGGTTTTGACAAACTGGAGGGAGGTCACCTAGAGCACAGGACACACGAGAAAGCTGGGTTTGGTCAGCCTGGAGGGGAGAAGGCTCAGGGGAACCTCCCTGTTGGCTGCAACTGTCTCATGGGAGGGCTACAGAGCAGATAGAGAGCAGATAGAGTCGTTTCCAAAGCGCACAGTGAAAGGACAAGAGGCAATGGGCATGTGGTGCTGCAAAGGAAATTCCCATTAGATGTAAGAAAAACACCCATGAGAGTGGCCCAGTGCTGGGACGGGGCCCAGAAAAGGGGTGGGATCTGCATCCTTGGAGACAGCGCTCACTTGCACAAGACCCTGAGCAACCTCCCCTGGCCTTCAAGGTAACCCTGCTGTGGGCAGGTGGGGACCAGAGACTCAGAAGGTGCCCCCACCCCACACCTTTCTGTGATCCTGTGAGCTCAGCGTATTTGAGACAGAAGCAAAGTACCTGCCTGAGCTGCCACCACCAGCAGCTGCCTGCACAACGGCAAGCACAGCACTGCTCTTGTGCAAAGGGGCAGAGCTGGCAGATTTTCGAAGCCGTTATCTGTGCGCTTCCTCTGCTGTATCACGCAGCTCACTGGTTAGAAGAGGATAAGGATTTTTCAAAGGCTAGTGAGATAGTTCGTGCATATCTGTGCTGATAATTACATTTCACAATTAGGAACTTACTTAATTGCTCCCAAAACTGCTTCAGAAAAAATGAAAGTGGGAGGTTTTGAGAGATGCTTTGGCTCTTGAATGTTCACTTTCCCCGGAGACCGCGACCCTGCTCCCAGAAAACGGTGTATGGGAAAGGCCATGTATCTGGGTGAGCCTTCTGCTGAGCATCAAAGCAAGTGCCAAACCCTCGTGCTCACCACCTTCAGCAGCAAAGGAGAGACCATGTGCAGCTCCTCTGGAGTAAGGAAACAAGAATATGTCTATGCAAGCAATAGCGCATCAGAGCAGAGACGTGCCATCAACACCTGGGATACAGCACAGCAATTAAAGGCAGAAGGTGCAAAGCAGAACATCTACATTATATTTGCATTTTACCTTATTTTTTTTGTTTCTTGTAGCCTTTTGCGTTTAGCTACCAAAGCCTGAAGGTCTTAAACCTTTCTCAAGAAGAATTCTCTCAGCTTTGCTGTAAAGCCTGCCTGGTGTTGGGGAACCAACTGAATTACGGTGACTTTGCTAAACGATGAATCTGTGTCGATCACAGTAAAATTTGCCAGGAGGCAGCCCAGCACACGCCTGGGGAGCAGAGAGGCAACATGCACCTTCTGGTCACAAGGGCTCAGCTGAGGGAGGAAGGAAGCACGGGAGCGAGGGAGCCATCCTGCAGGCACCGGCTGCAGACACAGCCTCCAGCTCTGGGCAGACCCCAAAACGTTACAGCCGCTTCTTTTGTTCCTTAAGGTTTTGCTCTTTAGTTCATCCCCTCATGAACTGATAAAAGCTACGACAGACAGTTTCTTTCAAAAGACTTTAAACAACTCATTTAGGAAACTCCCGCTGGTAAATTCGGTTATAACAGCAATCAACTTCCTCCCTGGCAGGGCAAGCTGAAGATAAATTACTGGGTCGCTGATGACTTTCATAGCTTAAGTCTGCTTCAGAAGTCATGGAAACTCCTTCCAGCACTCACAGCTGCAGCAACTTTATTACTTCAAAACTTTCAGCCTGTCCTTGCCCTGACTCCTGTCTGCCACAGGAGACAGTGGTTCACTGCAATATCAAGATCCTCCTGAAAAATTTCTCTCTAAGGTGCAGCAGCTTCCTAACGAAGTCTCTCCTGCAAAATCCCCAGAAAAGCCCACACTGACTTTCACCACCTTGGCTGAATTCCCAGAGGACCAAGGTACAGAACTGCCACTCCACACAACTGACCCAACATTTACACACCAGTGGCCTTGACAGAGCCCCACGTAACACCGCAGATCGCAGTTTCAAGTGCCCACATTTCCACTGATGGGACTATGAGGTATCAACTACTCAGAGTCGTAAGAGCAAGGTGCAGAGCCAAGACCTGTGGTCTGACCTCAGAGCTTTTGGGGTTTCCTTATTTTTCCCTCTTTTAGCCAAAGTATATTGAAACATAAAGAATATCATTCAGCTAAACTGTTCCAGCAGGATGAGAGGGGAAAACCACCTTTTTTTCCTTTCTTGGGGTCAGATGCCGCAGACAGCACCTTTGCTCAGTTCCAGATGTCTTCTACGCAAACAGGCAGAAAAACTGCAACTCTTAGCAAGACTGGAGGAAAGCTCAGTCTGTCTCCAGCATCTCCACCCCTCTCTTGCCAGATCAGAGAGACCACACAGGGTTGAGGCCCTGCAGAACTGAGCAGCTACAGCAGGTCCACACAGGAGGACTGGACATTGAGTAGCCCAAGACTCATGTGTCTGCCATGGTGGCACTACAAAAATCAACACCAATAATAATGGCATTTTTGATAATACACATTTAGACTTTTGCACAGGGCAGCAGTCCCCAGAACAACCCCAAACTGGTAGACACAGAGGGAGCAAAGCCTCTTCTCTAGGCACAGCACTGGTTCAGAGCTCCTAGCAGTAGGCTGTTACTCTCTTGGGTAAGAAACATGGGAGAAGACCCTTGCAACAACCTCTGAGCAGCTGCTGGTGGTACTTGGACAAGTCCTGCTGGCTGGACAGGACCAGTCACTGCTGGCACAAGCCGCACCTGGACTCTCTGGAAGTTGCATCAGATGTTTAGGAGGCCTGAAAGTGGACTGTGGATTCCACCTACAAGATTGTTGTGGTGGGGATGGTCTCTACTGGGGCCATTTGTTCTGACAAAGCAGATTTATTGTGTCAGTCTATCACCCGAGCACAGCAGTGGCTGTGCCAGAAGACACAGTAACTGTGGAGAGTTGGTCTAACCCAGCCAACCTGCCCTGTCAGCACAGCATGAAAACAAGCCAACATCTGCAAGGGACAGCAGAACTTCTCCATAGGTATGTGCTCCCAGCCTGGCTTGAAGGTGGCTCGCTGTGGAGGAGCCAATTAAAAAATGGAAAACACCAAAGCATCTGAAACTTTAAAAGTAAAAGCTGTACTTCTAGCAAAACCCATCACTGACCTCTTAATTTTTGCTCTATTCTAAAAATGAAATCATCAGGGAATGAAACACTGTGGTCTGGAGGTAGCCACCATACCCGCTGCTGCTTTCACTGCTCTGCTACATCGACGCAACAGGGAAGCGTGAGTGTAGCTGTATGGCCCCAGTGCTCCTGGCAGCCTCAAGCCCACCAACCCTCCCTGCTGACCTGCAATCCCTCTGCAGAAGGTGTTAGTATCAGGACAGCTGCTTCAGCCCCATGCCCTTCACTTCATATCCAGGAGCACCCACAAACAGGTAACACCGAAGAGCAGAGAACAGAACTGCAGGAAGAAATCTGGCTGTGCAGGTCCCCCCATGCTCAGTTCCACCCACAGTGAAGGGGTCCAGTGCCCAGATCAGGGACTAATGCTGCATGAAGCCACCCAGGCAGTGCAGCAGGGCTATGTGCATGTCCAGCTGAGGCCTGGACACGGTATAACTGCACTCTGGCACAGTATAACACCGTGTAACTGCACCTCGGTGCTTTCTCCTTCAGGATTAGGTCTCTGAAACAGGAGAGGCAAAGACTTTTCACTCCCAGAGAAGGTAGCTCACACCATGATCACAGGAAAGGCGGGCTCCTATATGAAGTGCTGCGGAGCATCCTCAAGGTGTGCGTGATTACTATAATTTTCTCCTCTGCCCCTCCCCCCCCCCCCCCAAGAAGCATCACTGAATCTTTTGCTTTTTTAAGGAAAATGTATTTTTGTGAAAATAGATTTTATTATAATAAAATTTGATATTAAATAAAAACATACCGTATCACCAACACTCGTGGACACTGTGCTGGCATCATTCACGTACCTCACATAACTGTCCTTCTCAAAACAAGTACCCCACTGAAACATGCAAAGAAAGAAACACTGAAAAGGATAGAAACCATGTAGTACAAAACTCTCCGTGGCTTAGAAAGGGATGTGTCTTAACTCAAGGAACACATCATCTCATATGAAAATAGCTGCAAACTCTCCATCCCCAGCTCTGCTCTCTAAATGCTCCAACTCAGGAGCAGCCCAGTGAAACAGCCAAATAAAACTGTGAAAGAGGCAGACGATAGATAGATAAATAAATAAATAAATAAATAAATAAATAAATAAATAAGGCGGAGTCCCCAGCCAGTGTGTGGTCAAGGTGAACCAGCCAAGAGCAGCTTACAGCAGCCCACCCTATAGGCAGAAGTATCGACCCGCTTCAGGGTATCGCTCCTTCCTCCATGGGAATCCTCGTGCTGAAACGTGACTGAGGCAGTGTGGGATGCTCCTAGGCACAGCTGCATATTTACAGGTTTACAGTACAAATAACTCACTCGTCAGCCCAGGGACAGCAAAGGGGATTCATGGGAACAGAAAAGTGCAAATTTTCTTTGCAGGAAGTGAAGGAGTTGACACAACCTCTTTTGGACCAGAGAAATACCAGGGTGCGCAGTACAAGGGATCTCTTCCTAAGGGGCTGGGGCTTTGCTGGGAAAAGCCATTTAGCTAACTTACAGCCAGAATATAATTTTTAAATTAAAATATTTACAGGGAACCGGTGCATTGAGGGCTGCATGGAGCAGGACACACTACTGTGGAGGTAGCTGTATCCTAGAGCTGAGGCCTCACACACCCCAGTGCCATGACACTGTATTCAGAGCCACTGCCCATGCTGGGTGGGCATCCACGGCTGGGCTCTCAGCAGAGACCACAGCTCACAGATCCACTGAAGAGTTTTCTCTATTCAACATACACTTTTTCCCTATGAAAATACTCTAATCAGCTTATTGCAGAGGGCTTCTCCTGAATTTTCAGTCCCTGTGTGGACTGCACAGGCAGTCTTTACAGGACAATAAATCCCTTGTTAATTTTTCTTACTGGACCCAAGTTTTTTGAAGAGCTTTTTTCCTTTGAAGAAGAAGCCTCTCTTCTTTTTACTCTGACCAGGTACGTCACCGCATTTGAGAACGGCCAGCGATGCCTGCTCTGGACACTGCTCGCCCACGACAAGGCAGGAAGGTGGTAGAGTAGGAGGAGTTGGTGAGGAGTCGCTCTGATCAACATCTGGATTTAACTGAGTGGGAAAAAGAGAAAACAAAAGAAAAAAGCAGAAGTTAGAGCTGATGAAGGACATCACGCCAACATAAACCTCAGACAGAGAACCCTGCCTTCTCCCCGCCAGTCTGTCCCTCACCCTGCAAGGCTCAGCTCCTCTATGCAGTTCCAGATGCAGTTAGGAAGTTTCCAGTGGATTTAAACTTTTTTGTACCCACTACCCAGACCCTGCCTGAGCTCAGACATTCTGAAAATCCTTAACTTTGGGCTAAGAACAGGACAGCAGAAAAGCCCCACTGAGGACTTGGTGAAAGATGCTGCTTCACAGCTGAAGACGCTGTAAATGAAGCACCTCCTGAGAGCAGGGATGGATAGATACTGATGCATCCACGTATGCCTGCTGGCTGCCTGGGCTGGGGGAGCCTGGTGGGCTCCCAGCACACTCTGGAACAGAAGGCAGAACATTAAGAAAAAAAAACAACTTCATAAGAACAAGGGCTCTGCAAGACCTTCAGAAGTTCAAGGAGGCTGGCTAAGCTAGGAGGCTTCTGCAACAGTGACCTAGTAAGAAGAGAAATTCAGAGTCTTGCAAGGCTGCTCAGCATCCATCAGATCGAGTCGCAGGAGGAGCAGAAAGCAAAGTCTGATGCTCTGCAGTGGCACCAATAATGGAGAAAACGTTTATGATGGAGCAGGACATGGAAAAGTCTTGGATCAAGTGGCACACAGCAACTGATATGTGTTCCTAAGTCACCTGAGCATTTGAGAATGTTAGCTGGGATCCACAGTCCCAAATGATGCACTGTATGCTGCTCCTTTTGGAAAGGGTTTTAGAAATCAGAAAGTGCCCTAGTCCTGGGCTCAGTTTCCTCTTCACAAAATGCTAATGGCAGGTCAGTTCCCAGCAGCAGCCTTCTTTCCATGATCTCCTCTTGCTGGGCTTAGGTGTCTGGACAGTGACCATTTCTGATCTGGCAGGGTAAGCTTTTCCAAGAAGCTTCAAAGTTCACCAGGGAAGAGGCTCTGGGTTTCTGAGGCCTAGGACAGCACTTGTCCCACTGCCTTATCTTCCACACAGCTTTCACAAACCACCATCTTCCAAGCTCCCAGCTGTACATCCTATCTTGGCATTACCCAAAACACAATGTAACAGTGGCTGGAGCTGTGGAAACATGGAAACATCATGCCCACATGGAAACATCATGCCCTCATCATCTCTCTGCTTGGGTCCCACTAAGTCAGGGAGAGTTGAGTGCATGTCCCTTAAGGGTCTGTAAGCAGCCACAGCTCCGACAGGGAAGATGAGTTAGTGAAACCGGCAGCAGGATGCTCTGCCTGGGGTGGAAGAATTACTGAAGAGCAGAGACATTAGCCCTGCACAGGAAATGTGTGAGCATCACAGCAGTTGCTTGCAGTTCTCTGGCAGGAGTGGATGTGCTTTGGTCCTGGTCCCACACTGCGCCTGAGGAAAGCTACTGAATCAAGCAGATGCACAGACATAACATTACTGCCATAGCTATAGCACAGCCACACTTTATGGGCTGTGAGTTAGTTTATTTAAAGTTTCCTGGGGTCAAAAGCAAAAGCAGCACTGCTCTATCACCCTACTGCTGTTTCAGCATCCCACCTCCTGTGTGACAAAGAGCACAAAAAGCGGCTGTGACCTCTCCTCCCCTCACAGGTTGAAGCTACGCTGCTGTATTCCCGTCGCTTCACTCTGCTGCAGGAGGAAAGCACTTCTGGTACGAGATGAGCAGAGACCTCTTCTCTAGAGTCAGACTCAGTACGTGCAATACCTATCAAGTCAGTCCTGAGCAGACAGGAGTACAGGACTTTTAGAGAGCTCTGTCTTGGTGTGAACATATGACCCCTCCAACCTCAGAAAGTTGAGAGTCAACTACTGTCTTGTAGCAATCACTTTAAACTGTCCCAAGTGACAGTGCCATCAGACTCTCTCTTACCTGAACAAAGGTCTCTGGTCACAGGGACAGAGAAGTAACTCCTCTCCATCTCTTTTCATTACAGTAAACAATACAGTGGCTGAGTTTTCCTGAACTCACACTCTATTTTCACCTGGCAATCTTGTTCCACACACTTTCAGAAGCACTTCTGTGACTCTCCAGATATGCAGCACTGTGTTGAAAGGCCAGCTACTGCCAAGGACATGCTAGAGAAGGCTTCACAGCCTGGCCCTTGTGAAAGCTGCGCTCTGCCTGCAAGATCCACTCCTCCAACTAATGCTGCAGCATGAACTGCAATCTTTATATCTCCTGGCAGCACGTACATGCAAGGTACAACCCTTGGTGTTGATGGCCCAAGTGCTAGTAGGTCTGAGAAGTCTGGAAATAAATCTGAATGAATCTAGATGAACCATTTTCAGCTAGTAATGCAAGATTTATGAAGGCAAAGAGAAAAAGTAAGCCAGATGAGGGCTAACTTGGTAGCCTACTGGGTTAGCTGTGTACAAAAAGAATCCCTGGGTTCTGCTCCAGAAACTATTTATGCCTTGTGCAACGAAGAATCCTTGGATAAAATGCACAAAAGCATTGGGCTAACATCAGAAGGGGTCTCACCAACATGCAGTGAGTGGTCTCCCCTATGAAGCTCAGGCCTTGGGCTGCCTGGCTCAGCAGCCCCAAAGGATGGGGGAACGATGTAAAGGCCCCTGTGCAGCCAGGGCAGCGGAGGCTTGGTGCCCATGCACCACTGGAAACCATTTTTTGGCAAAGGTGGGACAGTTTTAGGGCAGATCTGAAGTGGCCCAACAAACCTTATACAATTTCTCCTGTAGAGCTATGTGTTGAAGACTGCATGCAAAATGAGAGGCAGGTACCTAGGCCGACTGACAAGTGTCACAATTATTTACTGTAATAAGGATACCACAGTTTCAATGTCATTATCAAATATCAAACAGTTAAAAGGAAGTGACTAGCAGTTTCCTGTCTTTGCGGCTGAAAGTCCTGCTGATTCCCAGCTGTGGTATACGATGCCCAGGCAGATTTCCACACACAGAGGCACTCACACACACAAGCATGTGCAGATACTCTCAGAGGTCTCTATATGGCAGAAAAGCAACAGAACCAGTTCACAGATTCATCTGGTAAGAGACAAATGATACTAAAATTAGGGTTTCTTCCCCAAGACAAACATGAAGGAAAAACTGCTTGTCAAAATCCTGATAGAAGCTATTAGGGCTGATAAACAGAAGAATCATATTAGTTTTCATGAGGCAGTTTTCAGTGCTGTCTCAGGTATTATTGATTTGCACAATTTCAGGAAAACAATGCTTGAAATTAAGAAAAACACAGATCTTCTCCCACTGCCCCCCAAAACAGAGGTCTCACCCCCCAGCCCCAGAATTTTTTCTTTAAGTGCTGTGAGACAGAACAATTATCCACACAAGGTTGGTTTTAGGGACTAAAAGTTACTACTTTCTTAAGTTGATGGTGTGCAGGGTTTTTTCAGGACTATACTCAGGAAGGAGTAAAATCAAGAAGAAAAAAAACACAGGCTGAATATGGGGCATGCTCAGCCTAAGCAATATCCTGCATAGGCTAAATGAAGCTTTGGTTGTTGACATGCTTGAACAGTGGTAGAATGGCCAGGCTGAATTACAAAGCAAGTCTTTTTGAAACATGAATATCCAGCAGAGTCCCATCACAGTTCCCAAAACCACCAGATAATTGTTCCAAACAATTGCACTTCATGTGCTGACCAGATCACGGCTTGTCTTTAATACAGAACCAATCTGGCAGGTAAAGTTCTGCCACCAGAGGATTTGAAGCTGGGCTTGCTAGCAGAGCCCAGACCAGCCTGTCAAACTACAAGCAAGAAAAGGAGTAAACTGCAGGTGCAATAGGAGGACCCTTTAATATGCTAGGCTGGGTGGGAGATTGAAGAGATCTTCTCATACAAACTTACATGGTTGCTCTCTCTCTCTCTATGTATCATTCATATCTATCACTGGACTCTTCTCTTCCTCATTCTCTGAAGAAAAGAACCGTCACGGGTGCATAATACAGGCAGAAATAAATACATGAAATTAGAATCAAACACTTTCTGAAGGTGCTTTACAATCAGTCTTTGACAGAAACTGCATATTACTGATGCAAAAATATTCGACAGCTGCAGCATTAAAGCAACTGCTCTAAGTTGGTGAGCATGAGTGGTTCAGGACCCTAGCTTGTGATCATAACTTCTTGGATAATCCTCTTTGTGCTGCATTTTTTATTGCTTAGTCTAATCCCCAAATGTTGTCAATTTGAAAGTTAAACTGCTTCACCTTTTTCAGGTGCCAGCATTTTAAGATTTACTCAGAAATAATTCAAAATGATCCATCTTTCCCAGTTCAATTTGGAAAATAAATTGTCCTTATTCTCAGGCCTTTGGCATAGCAGCAGGGAGAAGGGAAGTGTGAAGAACAGACAAGGTGAAAACATCAAATCCAAGAAGTTACAAGCGATTTAAAAATCACTCATGATCATGCTGGAGAAGCTTCTGTTGAGATTGGAACTAACTTAAATACAAGTCCAAAGCTCTGCTGTGACACCATGGTGCATATGCATGCTCCCTGATGCGTTAGGTCTCAAGCTGGAACTGGAAAATTTGATGGAAGTCTGTTTTGCTATGCTGTCTTTCAGAAGATTCAAACAATACTTCTCTAGAGGCTGCCAGGCATCTTTTGCCTTCAGTGATTTTTTGCATATCCCCCACTCCCCTCATCCCAAACAGCAGCAGCAAAGGTGCTTCCGTTTGTGTTGCATATACCAACAACACACTTTAACAAGCAAGTTCCTAAACTCTATGGAGTATGTCACTGGAGTTTGGAAAGCCCCAGGCATGACTATATCACTGAGAGTTCATTCCAGCTCAGGGATGGCCCTTAGAATATGTATGTTTTACAGGAGGAGGTCTTCCTTCTGCCTCACCCATCAGGTGTTCTGCCCATAGGTAGGGATACTGTGATGGCTGTGACAGAGCCAAAAACTCAGTGGGGTCAGGTTCTGTCTCTCCTCGGTAATCAATAACCATGCTTAAATGTAGTTAACTAATACAAGCTTGGTTATGAGCAGGGTAAATGCACTGCTTTTAAAAGGGGGCAAACAAGCCCTTCATATTTGGAAGCTGTTTAGATAGATCTGGATTGCAAAGCACAAGCAGGAGCCAGGACTGCACATAGTTCAAGAGTGCTAAGCCAGAATCACCCAGGGCAGGTATCCCGGTGAAGTGGGGAGGCAGCAGGGCAGGAGGCAGTCTGTCACTACACAGAAGCAGCCAACACAAAGTCATGGCTAGATAGTTAACGTGGATTCCCGCTGAAATAAAATTGGCTTAATCATCAACAACTGAATTTTCCAAGTCTTGAGAGACTACAAAGAATAGCAGCTCATGGATCAGCTGAGTGCCAAAACTACCAAATCAATCCTCACCTAAGGCAACAGATCCTGCTCTGCGGACCCAAAGTCAGAGCCAATGCAAGAGGAAGCTCTGTTGGATCTCTGGCAGAGAGAAGTGGAAACAAATGGAAAGGTCTGACGGGCAAGCAAGCCTGAAACATGTCTATTTTATATGGGTTGTTTTTATCACATTTGAAAGGCATTTCTGTTAAAAAAAAAAAAAAAAAAAAAAAAAAAAGGTGTCATGAACCACAGGAAAAAAGCTTACAGCCTTGAGCATCTGGGCCAGACTGCTGTGTCCAGGGGAACAGTCACCCTCTGCTGAACCCAGCACCAGTGGAAAGAAGAAAGGAAAGCTGAGCAGCAGCAAGCTGCAGGGCAGCAAGCAGGAGCAGCTCGTGCTGCCTGCTCAGCAGCAGAGCAGACAGGACCTGGTTACCCTGTGTGGTCTGTGACAAAGCCTGGGACATGGCAGGTCAAACTGGTGTCACAGTTTCCTCACCAGTAAAACAGGAGAGCGTTGAAATAAGGGCAGATTTGTTGTATATCTTACCCTGTTTATCAGCCAATTTCCTCTCTCTTACTTGTCCTCAATAAAACACCATTAGCTAAGCCAAACCCTTCACATCTGCAAGTGACAGATCAGCTCTCCAAGCCCTGAAGGTTACCTGAATTTCCCCATGGTTTCTGGGAGGACCCAGGCTGGGGCTGGAATAATGACCCTTGGCATGTGAAACAGGCCCTTGTTGCTGCTGGTTGATGCCAGAGAGAAGGGTTAGATCTGTAATAAGCTACACTATGAATTCAACCTGTTTTAATTTTACTGGTTCAGGTCTCTTCTGGCACCCTCTATTCCAATAGATGAGTAATTTGGGAAGAGTAAATCATTTTGAGAGGGAAACTGAAGAAGGAAACCGACTCTGCTTGTTTCCCCCCAGGAAAGTTAGACCTGTGTAACCTCAGGGCTCTTAAACCCTGATAGCTTATTAACCTGTGATTCCCCAGCATGGACCAGCACTTACGGGCTGGGAGGAAAGGGACTGAGTATCCTAAACAGGTAAGCACAAGGGACCCAGACAACTTCTGAGTTTAGAAGATGATCCAGCAAGCCACCCACAAACCTTATTTCAGAGCCAGGCCTGCCACCTGCTCTTTGTGACAAGGCATCGAGGCTGTAGTGCAGACCCTGTACCTACAAAGCTTGAAATGCCTGGAAGCAAGAGATGGGGCTGCAGGTAAAGCCTAAGGGAGATCAGGCAGCATTTGAAGATAGAAATGGGAGGTGGGTACGGAGAAAAGAAAGAGCTGAGCACGAAAAATAGGACAAGGAACGCTGCAGAGAGCAGGAAAGCTAGGATGGCACCAGTGGAGAGTTCAACAGAGGAGGATTTAGGGTCACATACTTCCTTAAGGACTGGCTCAAAGCCAATCTGGGCCTGTTCTTACACACTTTTATGGGTCTGGCACCACTTGATGGTGCCAATAACCTCCCAAGAACTGAAGGTTGAGTACATGTGAGCTGGGACCAAGCTGTGTCCCTCCCTGCCTCCCACTGTCTGGAATGACACAGCATATGAGGTCCAGGAGTGACCAGGGGAGGTGCTACACTTTTGGCCTCACCCACTGAGGACTGACCGAATCTGGCAGATGACCCAGATCTCCCGCTTAAGCATTTGTTTCAAGAGTATCAGCAACATAATGCAAGGGGTTAGCTCACCCTTTGAATTCCTTGTATCTGTGGGATGCTTTCAAAGCCTTAGGATCCATCCCACAGATCTCTTTGGGAAACGCCCCAGTGTGTTTTGAATTTATCTGGAAGCACCTTGGGCTGGATTAAGATATATCTAACTCCAGATGGTTGGAAGAGCATTGGCGTTTGGGTGTCGTCAACTCCAGAACTCTTTGGCATGGATATGAGCATATCTGAGGAATTTAATGTGTCTGGGGAGCTGGCTTAACTGCTTTGCTTGCAGCAGGATTTCACCACTGACCCTTTTGTGGATCGAAAGTATTTGCTGGTGGGACCTGGGATGCTCTTTGCTCACCTGACCCTAATGAGACTGAGGCCCCAGTGGATGTTGTTGCTGTGTGCCTCTTTTTGCACTATAGGTAAGTCTTCAAGAAGAGCTCCTAGCAGTCCCTTCTAAACTTTTGAGCATCTTCCATGGGATGAACTGAGCTGCATGCAGTAATTTAAATTATTCCATCAGATGCTGCATGCTGTGCAATGCCCAATCTCCAGCCACACCACAGTTTGGATGTCTGTACTATGCAAAGCCACACAATCTTACCTGGCTCTCAGCACTCAGTGGAAAAGCTTCTTTATCTTTTGAATGAAGTTCATCAACCATGCCTCCATCCGAAGTTACAGCTTCCAAGAAGTTAGATGGGACAAGCCCTCTCTGTTGGTTCAGCTCTCCCTGCAAGATCAACATTCAGTTCTCACATCAGGTTTCCTGGCTGATGGAGAAATAATAAATAGAGGAGCAGTCCTATGCAGAGAAGGCTAGGCTATGGTCTGAGAGAAGCCCAGGAACACACTCATGTTGGAAGGATCCTCAGCAAATTTCATGACTCACATTCTTTCTTAGTTCTGGAACAATTCAGAGTGCAAAAACACAGAAGAGAAGAAAACGTGGCAGCAAGCCATGACAAATATATTCCAGCAACATGGTCACTTCTACAAACTCAAAAAATTTCCACTGCTATCCTGGAAGCAACTGCAATATGACTGTGCCACAAGCTTTCTAAAGGCCTTTGATTTGCTCTGGTACTTATTTATTTTTCTAAAGAATGCGGTACTACTGGTACAATGTCCTGTAGGCATTGCTTCAGTGCTCACTGAGGTCCAGAGGTGCAAATCAAGCTTGGCTGTATTCCTAAAAAATTATCTCCAGTTCAACAGCAGGTGGTTGAGCAAGACAAAAACAACCCCAGCAATGTTGTTTGGCCAACACTATAAAAGAAGTCAAATAAAACATTTACAGTGATCCCCTCCAGACTTTACCTGGAGCTGAACCTCAACTTTTATGTGTGAAGACACGCTGCATTCTGTACAGGAAAAGGTGGATGATCCAAGGGCCAAGGATCATGTCCAGCACACAGCTCGTTGGCAGGCACAGTCCCCAGGTATGCACAGTAAATTAAACAGATACCAGTGCTTGTTCAAGTTGAAGTATGGCTGGATGGGGGTCATCATACATTTTTATTCTTATGTTACCATTTTAGCCTCCTGCTATGGATGACACCATCTGTCTAAGTGCCTGGTGACAAATTAGCTTATAGCAGATGCTGATTCAGCTGACGTACATACAGAAAAATGCATCCTAAGCTTTGGGAAACCTGGAGTCAAGTTATGCCAAGAAATAAACTCAGAACCATTTGGATATTGGGTTTACAGGAAGAGCATGGACTGCCGGAAACAATCTGCCCTGCACTAAGCAGATATGGGTTTATTTTTTTTCCAAAAGCAGAATATTTTGTTCCCTGATTTCTGCTCTCCTGCCACTAGATGGACTCCAACAATTTCAGATGTAGCCACAGGACCTTCCCAACCCCTGTACTTACATAATAGAATCCATCATCATCCATGGACCCAAACACAGTGATAATGTCCCCGGCACTGAAAGTCAGTTCAGCCTGCAAAGAGCAAGAGAACAACAGTCACAGGAGAAGCACGGCCTGGAATTTCTCACCAGAAACACAAGGTCACCCTGGGCTTTTTGCACAATCTCACCCTGAGGGAGGGAGGCCACTGTGTTAAGACTCACGCAGGACCAAGATGCAGAAGAGCAACTGAAGTGGGTAACTGTGGAATTCAGTGCTAAGGAAGCATTTCATAAATTAAGACAAAAGCAAAGCCTGTTTCTTAAACCAATTTTAATAAGGCTTCAAAATAGTACCTACCACCTGTTCTGGAAAGGTATGTTGAGAACAAGCTGAACGAGCACCAGAAATACCTTTCATTTCTTTAAATATAAGTACTAAATCCCGCTCCCTTGGATGAGCCTGTTCTGTGTGCAATGCTCAGGGGTTAGTCACTAGCAGGAATGCATACAAACGGGAAGATTTGGCCTGGAAAGAGAACATTACCGTACAACACACGTGACCCGTCACCATCCCATCTGTCTGTCCTGTCAGCCACCTCAGCATGCGCTCCATGGAGCACAAAACTGAGCACAAAGGTGTAAGCAGTCTCTTCTAATGGAAGAAACTGCCCAGTTACAGAAAAAAAGCTGCTCTAAGATAGAAAAGGTGGAGTCTCCAAACAGCCTGTGGCCCGCTCAAGACACACTGGCTTTATAATGCACTTCATAGAAGCGTTAGCTGGAAGGGACCTACCTCTTAATATATTTACGTTATTATATCCCTAGTACTCAATTTATCTCTGGAGGCTGCAGGTTCCTCCTGTTGGCTGTGAATTACTTTGTACTAGCAGAAAGACACTTGTAAGGAACTTCACTCACAGACACACAGAACAGCGCAGCTGATCCTACTATGTCTTGGTGCAAGTTCACAAACAGCAGCTGCAGCCTTCTAGCAAAACAGGTGACCAAATTTTCTGGGAGTGTGAACGGGGAGCATCTCCAAGAATGCAACAGAAATGCAACAGCTTGTTTCAATAGTTTGAGCTCTGTCCATAGGGAAGGTTCTAGGAAGACCAAATCACTGCAAAAAACAGAGTCATCTTCTTGTTGACAAGGGCTCAGAAGTGTTCTTTGGCCAGATACATGCTCTCATTGTATCTCTGCCAAGATAATCCACTATCCCTACAACACTCTGTCCTCAGAAGCAGTCTGTCTTGCTCATGGGACCCTCAGTTTGGGAGGCAAGCATTACCTGAACTGTGCCACCTCTTGGCCATATGCTCCTTTCTGGATGCATGGAAAGAATCTGAATCCAAACCCCATATTTGTGTTTGCTTAGAGTAGACTAACACTACTATGGAGGAACAGAGAACAGAGCATGTTCTAATTTAGAAAGGTTTTTTGCAGAAAGGATTCTGCATTGCAATCTTTCCACCTGAAACAGACTTATCCACAAAAATACTGTTTGGATTATATGTAAGGACTGCTTGAAAAGCAAGAACTTAGAAGACTGGTCCATTAAATTGGAGCGAAGTCTTCTTGCTTGAACAAAGACCTACACAAGTATTTAACACAAAAGACATGCTCATCTTAAGTATCAGAAGTCCATTCAAACCCGTAAGCAGGTTTTTTCTTTTACCAGAGTGTGCCCTGGATAAGTTGCTAACAGCAGGGGCTGCTTCCTCCTGCCCGAGATCTGCTTAGTCCTGTCTAATCACTAGAGGATGCTACGAGGCCATGAGATGCTCGCATAGTTTTGCTGAGACACATACTGAAAATCATTAGGGATATATTGCTTCATATTCTTCACAGATAACTGAGCACTGTTATCAGAAAATGCATGAGAGAACATACCAGCAAACTCTACATTTTATAACTTCAGCCAATCCCTTTTTAGCAGTAATATTGACAAGTTATAATCGTCTCTGTTTTGACCGAAGTGCTAAGTGTCTTGGAATAGAAGAAAAAAAGAGAGAGGAAAAAGAAACCTATAAAAGGAGTGAGCAGCTGGTGGTTACCTCTACATCTGCATTTGGAGAGCTCTCCTTAGGGTTATAGTCAAAGACAGCCACCATACTTCGAGGAGTCAGCAGTTCAGCTTCAAAGTCTTTATGCTTCTGTCCTGCAGGACAAAAATAAAACAAAATATCCTGAGCTGGAAGTTCTAGGACAAAATCTCAAATCACAGCAACTCCTTCACATTCTTGGAGTGGACTGAGCAAAAAGAATACTAGAGGGAAACTGAATGGGAGAGAGATCTTAGAGGCCCTAGAGACATTTGGTAAAGCAGTTTTCTGATCTCCTGTATCACCTCACAAGCACAAAAGTGGGGACATCTTCCCATTCCAGCATCCTGGTGTCCTGCCCATATATACAGGAATATTTTATTTTATGTTTTCTATTTTTACACACACACGTATATGTATTTTATATACATACACACACACACAGAAGACAGCAGTCTCTTTATAGTGTCTTGAATGGACATTTCTCCTCCCTCCACGCAATGATCTGCTATTGACGTACAAAATTTATCCTCCAAACGCCAGGGGAACAGCAACAGCCCTGGACAGCATTGGCTGGCAGCCCAGCCACAGCAGCACAGAGCTCAGCACAAAGGGAACTGCAGGCCTCATCATCCAGGGAACACGCTGCACTTTCACAACCACCTGCCTGCTCAGCCCCATTACTTACAGACCTGCTCTGAGTCTACAAAAGCAAAGTCTGGTGTTACAGAAAACACACATTGTCCTGTCCTTCATCTTACAGATTTAAACCCTGCTTCAGGTCAACACTGGATAGGCTAGAAAGGGGTTTGCAGGCTTGGCCTCTCTGGACATCAACAGATGACTGTGCATCTAAGCAGAGTGAGCACCCTCTCAAGGGACCTGAGATTTTAAGGACCGTGGCATCAGATGAGTAAGAGATTTCCCTGCTCCTCCAAAGCACAACCATGCGTGCCCTCCACCTTCAAACACTCCCTCTTTAGTCAAAGGTCACTGCATCCACTACTAAATTAAAAGAACTAAAACTCTTCTTCCGTGAGAATGACCATTTTCTTACAGTGCTCTGAAGCAGCACTACAGGGTCTTGCATTGGCCCTTGACTGCAAAACGCGTCTGTATTACGATCATGCATTATCGCCTCATAGTAAAAAAGAGCAGTTCTCACCTGGATGAGACTGGTACTTCTCCTGTTTATCCAGCCCTGCTGGGGGAAGAAAATGCCTCATCAGTGAGAGTTCACCTTTCAACAGTGACCACACAACACAACTGACAAACAACAAAAAGAACAAAGACCAAGGCAGCAAACAACAGAAGCAAACCATTCATGCAACTCAAAGTCTACACCAGTAACCATGACTCAGGGACGTAACAAGAAGCAGAGGTCAAGCTCCAAAACTATAAAAGACATCACTGTTGTTAAAAACTTAACACCAGCACAGGGATGGGTTCTCTTTCCACTTCCTAGAAGTCGTACAGAGACAAACATCTGAGGGTCCTGTAAGCAAGTAGTAAAAATTCAATGCAGTCTGTAATCCTATAGCAAAACTCAAAGCGGAAGCAGTGGGTGACACAGACCTTTCTTGGAGCGTCTGGGTTTTGGAGGAGGGACGGTTTGACGGCGTGGAGGTGGAGAAAATGTGCCATTTCCTTAATAAAAATCCAAAAAAGCAAATAAATAGACAAGAGAAACAGACAGTGAACGGAAAGTGAAAAGCATCTTGAAGAGTGAACAGGCAACAGAGTAGCATGACATGCCTGGGAAGCAGACACCGTGCCTTTTATGGGCAAAACCTGAATCTCCATTTCTTTCATGTGGACTCAGATGAGGCATGATCCACATCCCAAATACACACAGAAATCCACATTGTATTTATGCCCATTAGCCATACCACAGTACACATCAGACAAACTTCGCTGCACTTTCTCTTTCAGAAGCAGCATCATAAGGATGAAATAAAACACTTGAAAAATGCCAGGTGAGGTGCACCCTGTCAACTCAGGTGGGAAGGGATCTGGGGAGGTCTCTAGCTAAAGCTTCTGCACTGAGCAGGATCAGTACTGGATGAGTCTCCAGATGAGCCTGCAGAAGGAGTTCCCAGACTAACCCCTCCAAGGCATTTTCTTAGTTACGAGGCTGTAATACAGGTTTATGGCAGCAGGAAAACAGCACAGGTACATACAGCCCGGCTGTCTAAGGAAACAAGGTTTACTCTCTGCATGCATGCATAAGGTATGTTTTTTTCACTACCACCACCCTCCTGAAAACTTTCAAACCCACTACGTTTCATGAAGTCTCAGAGCTATTAAGTTCCTTTATTCTTCCGAGAGTATGCAGTGGGGCAGGGGACAGAGACCCCTGTGTATCCACACAGGGACAAAGGCCACCACAGGCATAGAGTCATCTCTGGGCACCAGAGGATACATGCAGGAGAAACATTATGAATGTCTCAAGTGTGAAAAAAGCCTTACTCAAATGTCTCCTCTCCCTAGACATAAGAGAGGCCAAAGGACACAAACCTACCAAAAAATCACATAGCCACAAAGTGAAAGCAACTCCTTCGACCCCTGTGCTCCTCAGGATCAACCTTCCAGAGACCCACATTTAGGAGCTGAGCACTGTCAGCCCCTTAGCCTCTAGGGCTGGATACTGGGTCTCACTGCAAGGAAATGGAAACAAGTTGGATTGCCGCTCTTTTTCTTGGGGTTTTTTGGGGGCGGGGTTGTTTGGTTTTTTTTTCCTCTACTGCCTGTGAGAGGCAGTGGAACAGCTCAGTCAATGTTAGGGCTTACCTTTGCCATCAGACCCACACTTGTGCTGTTTTACCCTGCTGAACTGGTAGGGAAACAGTGGCCAGCCAAAACAAGAATTTCCTCTTGTTTTAACAAGTGGAGCAGGTCAAACAATTGCCACTGATAGCAGAGAGTACACAGAGAGGTGCAGGACGAGAGATGGGAGGGATAAGGGACAGGCACTGGGACACCAGTATGTTGACAGCAGTCTCGGGGCAGCTCACAGTTGCCTAACTCATCCCAAGCTGTGATGGCTGCACATTGCAGGGAAGGTTCCTCTCCTCTCTCTGAGTACATGAGTGGGAAGAAACAGGAAAGTCTCCGCAGTGCATAAAGCACTGAACCACTTACTTCAGGGACTGAGTAAGGAGGAGACCAGGTCTGCTCCTTGTACACTCCTGACTGCCTACCTTGCTGTCTCACACCCTTCCTTCCCCTTCCCCATGAGTCTCTCCCCATCTTCCTCCATTCCCAAGTCACAGATTCTCTCACCCAAGAGCAGGGTCACCCCTACGGGTTCAATTACAGACTCACAAAACAAAGGAGAACACAGAAGTGAAAACTCTTGTTTGCATCCTTCAGCTGCTCTTCAAACTTTTTTGCTCCCCTTCTCTAGCAAGGATCAGCCTCACTCACACTCCATGCTGAGTTCACAGACATGACACCTCAAGCACAGTAGCAGCTCCAGCAGCTGCAAATGCAGCCTTGGGCCGCACTGTGCTGCAGTAGAGTCAGGTATGAACTGAGACCTCAGAACACCTGCCTCCCTCATCCATCGAGACCTCCCTGCTTGCTACTGCAACAGACACTAAACAAGCCTTCAGAACCTGGGGACCAGCCCTAGAGATCGTTTTGGTGGGCTGCCCTGGCTACACAGCTTGACAGCACAACTAAGCTTTCCACATTTCAGCAAAGAAACATGCTGACAATAGTACAGCACACACATAAAGGAGATACAGTACCTATGCTCTCCATCGGTGTATCAGCAGGCAGGAACCCTTGCTTTAGGAGCTGCTTCTTGATTTCATTATTCTCCACCTGGACTTCTGATACCATGTTGCAGGGAATGTACCCCTCCCTTCCTGCACATTCACCCCTGTAAAAGCCATCAGCATCCTTGTCTCCGCATACCTGCAAGGGAAAAGACAGGCCAGAGACTGTTCATGCTACGGGGACTGAGATGCACAGAGAAAGGAGAAAGGGAAGCTAAGGAAACTCCCAAGATAAAGGAGGCTCTGCCTCCAAGGTTTGTGCTGTCCCTGGAACATCAGATGGATCCATACAGAGTAGGAGATGTTCACTAAGGTGTACTCTTACTTTCAGGATCTGTCCCTCCTTAAATGGGAGCTCCTCTTCTGCTGCATCAGGGTTAGGAGACATAGAAACGGGATCGTAGTCAAAAAGAGCCACAAATATTCTAACGCCATCATCTTTAACAGAGGTTTCTGAAGTGGTGCTCCTTGGAGGACCTGCGTGCAGACAGGGGACACAGCAAAGACAACGTCAGCACCATTCCCCTGCCATGGCCCTGCACGGCTCAAATACTGCCTACTAGCCTCTCCCTGCCATTTCCAATAGCCTCCCTCTCTCCTGCTGCCCAACTCTCTCCCCTTGCTCACTCACCTGGACTAGAGAGCAAAGGTTTCTGCATTTGGCTTCTCCTTACGCTCTTGTTCCCTCTTCTGCTGGGGGCCTGCCAGGCAGATGTGCCAGGCAGCTCCTGGCCCCTAGGATCTTTATTGCCAGATGCCTGCAACAGGAACCACCAGAGAGTTAGTAGCAGCCTCTGCCTTCTGACTCACGTGAACAGCACTCAGCCCAAACGCACTCCACAAAGAGCAGTGCATCCAAATGCAACATTCCTCTTCAGGGACACTCTAGAGCTGAAAATACCAAGGGAACTGGAAAACAGAACTAAGTACAGGCAGGCTCCCTGCCAGGCACCAGTGATGATCCCCTTGCTGAGCGTGAGGACGCAGGAAAGGGCATTTCGAGGGGAGGCAATGACATTACAGTCATCATCTGCACAAAGCTTTCACAAATCAGCTTATTACACCAGGGATTTTCATTTGGGTCCCACAGCCTCCTGCCATGGGGAGGAAGACCCAGTGCGAAAAGGAATACTGCATCGGTGACACTCGACCAGTTAGCAGGAAAAGCAGAAGCAGCTAATACAAGAAAAGCCACGGAGCAGCAGAGAACTACAGAATCTCTCAGATATTCTTCCAGACAATCCTAGAGGAGGGTCCTTTCTCTGGACAACACTGAACAAAGCAAGATACAGGCAGGCCAGGGAAGCAGAGGGAAGCTAACGCCACTGCAAGCTGCTTCAAAGCCAGAATAGGAAAAGTCACCCAACCCTTTTGTGCAAGGAGGTGCTACGTATCCCCTTCGAAGGATGTTCGAGCCTCCTTCTCCAGCCAGGTGACTTACAGTCCAGCTCCCAGCCCTGCTCCTCAGAACTGCTCTCGCATCTCAGTGCTTCCTTCTCCTGGCAGAAGAATCGCAGGTGCCTGCTCGGAGACCCAGCCCACTCCATACCCTGCTCTTCCATCATCTCCAGTCTGGTCAGGTCCCTTCTGCCATCCATGTGGGCAACCTCAGATTGACTGGAGCAATCACTCCAGTCCCCCTGACAGCTCTGGGACCTTTCTGGCCACAGCCTGCTCTCAGGTGGGGATGCACAGGTCGAATCCTGATCATCTTCAGAGTCATATTCAATGTCTATTTCCAGGCTCCTGGGGCTGGAGTAGTCTGTTGCCATCACAGCAGGTTCTGCAAACCCTGAAACCACTGCTTTCATGTGGTTTTTTCGTAAGGTGCCTTCTCTGGCACGACTGTACATATCAAACCCCTCCTTACCACCAGCACTACTCACAATGTTCAGCTCTTCCCTGAGGCTAGGAGCTCTGTATAACCTGCCTCCCATCTGGCTGCAGTTGCCCAGCAGACGACTGCAGTGCTCTGTTAAATCATTCTGTCTCTTCCTACCCATCTCAGGCCGACTCCGGATCTTCTCTCGATAATTATTTCCCTTCTTCTTGCTCCATGAGGGACTTGCCCCAGTCCCAGACTTCGGATCATTCTCTTGGTAGCCCCAGTTCCAGTTTGACTTCTTCTGACTCCAGGCCAGCTGGACAAAGGCAGGATTCTCATGGTCAGCATCCCCTCTGCTCTCCTTAACACCATGCTCCTCCTGCAGAGTCTGAGCAGACAGATCCATGGAGGTATTACTCCCATCTGCCTTTAGAAATGGCTCCTTGATGTTGAGCGGCTTCTCTGTCCTTCCTGAATGGTAGGTAAGCTTTTCCAAGGAGTCTTGAGGGTCTGCCTTTTCTTCCATAACACACTTCTCATCCTCATCTTCGTCCTCATCCTCAGTCACTTCAGGGATGCTAAACAATTTCTTGCTGTGGTTCTTCTGAAGCGGGAGCTCTAGTATCCTCTCCAGAATCTCCTCATCGCTGTCAGTATCACAAAGATCCATCTGTACCCAGCCCCAGAGAAAAGCCACAGCCAGGACAAGCAAAGGAAAAAAGAGAGGAAATAAACATTAAAAAGATAGACAAAGTTACAGCTGATTCCCTCCCAGCACAGCAGCATGGAGCGACGACTGTGGTCTGCAGCAAAGCAAGGGTAGGAAGCAAAAGAGAGCAATGGGTCTTCTGGCAAAAGACAATAAGATGAACTAGCAATGCAGCGGAAAGCGAGAAAAGCCAATGCATGGAAGAGCTCCCTCCCAGCCTCTGCCTCTACACACACAACTATCTGCAGCACCTTTCATCCTGCCCACTCGATTCCCCACAGCTTCAAGATCCCCAGTCTGGGATGACGGGGCAGGAGAGGCACAATTCCTCCACAGCTGTTCACTGCACATTAGAGCTGACTGGGTTCCTCTCTCTGCAGAGATGAGTCTCACAGCCTGTGCTCACAAAAGGACACACAGTCCTCCCTTACCTCTCTGCCCTCACACTGGAAAAGAAGGAAGTCACCCTGTGCAGCAAGACACCCCTTGGAGATGTTGCTGCTATGGGAGGACCTTCCCTAGGCCCTTCCCACCACCTGTCAAGGTCCAGCTCTACAGTAGTTTACTGTGTGCAAATCCAGGTGAACAGAGTTGCCACAAATACACGTGAAAACCCTTTACCTCAAATGAGTCACAGAGACTTGTATTTCACTTGCAGCTGGGTAAGAGCCTAACAGGTCACATAAAACTTTTGGGAAAACACTGCTGAATTTTAAAATTTGTCTTGGACCAACTGTAGAATTTATGTTTTGTCTCTTACTACATTTATACTAAAATAAAAAGGTAGAATCCCAGATGCTTAGTGTAATTTAGGTTGGAAGATACCTCTGGAGGTCTCTTGTTCAACTTCCCTGACAATTTATATCATGGCATGTTCTAAAAACATTTACAAATAGTTTACAAAGCATATGTAGCTATTGATGTTTTAAGCTGCAGGCATGAGCAGGCCTGTTCAGAGATAATTACAAACTGAATCACAGTGGGGAAAAAAAAAAAAGGCAGTTGTAAGCTGCCTATTGATTATTCCAACCTCCATAACCTTTTCCAAGCAAAAGTTGGACTTGAATTGTATTTAGAATTGGTTGAAGGGGCCTCCAGAGGTCTCCAGTTTGATCTCCTAATTGCAGCAGGACTGTTGCCAACAGTAAATCAGCGTCTTTGCTTAGCTGAGGCTTGAAAACACCAAATAATGGAGATCCCCCATCTCTCTGGGGACCTGTCCCAAGGCTACGCCACCCTCCTGGGAAAGAAGTTTGGACTAATCTCCAACATGAACCTCCCAAACAGCAACTCATGACTGCTGCCTCTTTTTATATCATCTGCCACGAACAAGACAACTTTGGCTCTCTCATCCTTTTAACCATCCTTTGAATAGTTGTAGGCAGCTACAAGATCTCCTGCTAACCTCCTCTTTGCCAGACCAAACAAGCTCAGCTTCCTCAAACTCTCTTTACAGGACACGCACACTAGGCTCCTACCTTGTTAGCACCAATTAGGAACATGCAAGTTTATAACTGTAACCATAAAATAAGTCCAGTAAGACTTATTTTAGCTGGTTACAAAGTTGTGGCTTTTGCTTTTGAGTTTTAATATAACAAATGGTTTCAGAAATTAAACAACTTATTTGAGGTTAAACATTTTAAAAGCAGCACCCCTCCATTCTTTCATCCCCCAAATCCTGAAACAGTTGGCTGAGGAGTCTTGAGATAACCCAAAATGTTACTAAATACACAGAATCCTAGAAAACAGCCCTGCTTAGACCTGGCCAGCTTCAGTCACCCTCTTCCTTCACTCTATAAGGCAGTGTTGGGAGCTCTGTGCCCTAAAGCTTCCTGCCCCTGATGCCCTCTCCGCGTTCAGCATCTTGTCGTGCTCACACCCTCAACTTGTCACTGCCAGAACAGAAAACAATCACTTTATCAGGCCAAGAAGCATCAGTTTTCCCATCTCAACAGGATGTGCATGGGGTTTTGGTGTTTCTTTTTCAGAAAAAAAAAACCCAAACCAAAACAAACAAAACCCAACAAAAACATACAGGAAAAAGAGACAAGGAACGGCATTCTTGACTGTTCTTATTTTCTCTTTTCTCCTTCCAGGGAAACTGTTTTTCTTCCATTTTTTCCCAGTGCAATCCCAACAACTGGAAGCCCTTTCAACAACTCCTTCCCAGGCGGCCCCAGCATCTCCAGTCACTAGGCTCTCCTGGGGCTCCTGACACGCTGCACTGCAGGTCCAACCTCCCCACCCAGGACGCAGAACCCCCTTCAGAAGGAGAAAAGGAACAGCAGCAACTTTACTCCAGAATCATTACACTGCCTGCTACTGATCATTTAATGCTCACCAGACCCATTCCATCTGTGCTGCAGGCTAGCAGGCACACAGCTCAGCATCAAACTACAGATGTTCTTTGGTCACATGAAAAAAAAAGAGGGTACTTTCTTGCTATATAGGCATACATTTCCTGCAAATCTTTCTAATTTCTCATTCAACCTCAGTACTTTCCCTCATGCACATTCATCTCAATTGCTGTAATTTGTATGATTACATACCGCTTTCCAGTCATGCGGTTTTAAGCACATTACCTATCACAGATGCATTATAACACACTAACTAGCTTTAGCTGTTTGAACTTGTAACATGAATTAACATCACTCACAGTTCAGCTCAATCAGTATTTCCTCACTTGCAACATTTGAACTGCAAAGCCATGGTTCCATTCCTACAAGCCATCCATTCCTACAGAGACCACCAAGATCCAAGCAAAATAATCTGCACTCAGTTATTCACATTCAGGAGAGCTTGCAGGACTGAGGCCAAAATATTACATGCCTGTTTTGCCTTAGGAGGGAAGGTGGATTGGTACAGGATTGACAGATGGGTGGACTTCACAGATTCCTATGTGTTCACTGTTTATATCTATATTAAGAACTTGATCAATAGGATTGATTTTTAACCCTGGGTTCTAAAGTTCACATTACATTGTGTGT